>NC_091070.1:3574318-4220227 GCF_032405125.1 Capricornis sumatraensis | reverse complement strand
TATAATAATACCATCAATTTTATCATTTCAAGATTTCAAAGATGAAGAAAGTGAAAATATGTGCTTTGTAGAAATGATAAAATATAATTCTAAGAAAAAAATTCTGTCTCTATATGGAACTCTGACTGATACTAATATCCTACCGTATTAGATATATCTATGAATTTCAAGCTGAATTTTTTGCTTCTGAGTCTAGTTCAGAATAACTGTCTACATAATGCTTATTGAGTGGATACATATTGAATTCTCTCCCTCAAATCACAGAAATATACACCAGCACATTCACACAGAAAAAGAGTCATAGAAATTTTACCACTGATCACACAATTACAGTATCAACTGTTTTTCTTGGTAATTTTTTTTAATGGAATATTATTTAGGAAAAGGAAAGTTACTAACTGGACATCTTAGAGAGGAAAGAAAATGAGAAATGGTTCATAATATTTAATTATCCCAGCATGGCCTGTTTTGCTGATAAATTAACTGCCTACTTAGTGTATCAAGTACATATTGTTTGGATAAATTCCCAGTAGTCCAGTAGTATATTTCCTTCTATTGAAAGTTTATTCCCAGTTATATAATGCTGAGTTGTTTTTTTAATATAAATTTATTTATTTTAATTGGAGGTTAATTACTTTACAATATTGTATTGGTTTTGCCATACATCAACATGAATCCGCCATAGGTATACACGTGTTCCCCATCCTGAACCACCTCCCTCAGCCCTCCCTGTACCATCCCTCTGGGTCGTCTCAGTGCACCAGCCCCAAGCATCCGGGATCATGCGTCGAACCTAAACTGGCGATTCATTTCATATATGAGTTGTTTATTTTTAAACTACCATTTTTTAAAATATATTAACTTGTATCAGTCTAGGATATTTAAATTCTCTGCCTTTGAAGATAACAATTCTCGACTTCCTTGAACCCCCTTCTCTTTTAATTTCCCTTAGTTTATGAATTGAACTTCTCTCTGCATCTCTGGCTATGACTTCTCCATTATCTTCCCTAGTTTATTTTTCTTGCCTTTTTTCCTAAAGGTATCATCCACATTTCAGGCTTCTCAGCCTCCTACCAAAAGAGGAACAGTCCTCAGTTTGAACTGCTGCCAAGTCTAGTGAAATCTCCAAACTCGATGATTTTAAGCAATTAAAGAGAGATGGTAAATACTCACAGCTGCCAATCAATTGATTTTTCTATATTCTGGTATATTTTGCAGATTTGATGGGTAGAGTTTTCCTCTCCCCACAGGCTACAGCTGCAAATTTGCAACTTTTGAATTTCTGTTCATTTGCCATTTGAAAATTTTGTTTGAAAAATTAAAAGTTTTTTGCATTGAGAAAAAAAATCATTCAGCATTCTCTGTAAGTATCATAGAAGGCAAGGATATGGAGTAAGACCAGGGATTCAGTCTGTCAAAATGGGCTACAAAGGGCTTTAAACCATATTCCACCCAACAATTTCTAACCTCTGACACCTGCTTGAATGGGTTTTATCACAAAACTAAAAATTCCTCAAAGCAATGAAATTCTAATGTCATAGAGAAAGCCCTTTTTACCAGCCATATTCTCTGATACCTAGTTGTCTATTTAATAGCAGCTTTATACTCATGCCTACATGTGAAAACTTTTTAATGTTTAGCAAGTAATTGGGTTTTCTGTCTGTGGTCTACCAAATAAAACAAACACCTATAGATTCTTGCTTGGCTCAGATCACTTATCTTTTGTTTCCCCCACTACGAAGGTATTATTTTACTATATATATATATATATATATATATATATATATATAATACTATATATACTATATATTAAATATATATATTTTACTATATATTTATATGTATGTATATATGTTATATGTATGTATATATATATATTTTGGCATATATATATATATGCCAATCAATTGATTTTTCTATATTCAGGTATATTTTGCAGATTTGATGTGTAGAGTTTTTAATTTCCCTTAGGTTATGGAATTGAACTTCATTCTGCACCTCTGGCTATAACATATATATATATGTGTGTGTGTATATATATATATATATATGCCTCCCTAGCAGCTCAGTGGTTAGGAATCTGCCTGCCAATGCAGGAGATGCAGGTTCAATCCCTGAGTTGGGAAGATTTCCCTAGAGATGGAAATAGCAACCCCCTCCAGTATATATTGTTCAGCACATCCAATGTGCCAGTATCTACAGCAAGATATAGTCCTTGACTAAAATTGCTGATATTTCATGTTGCAATCAATCTTTTTTTTTTTTTTAACCATTGTTTGTTCACAATCACCATTTTCCACCTTGAAAGAACCTCACTGGGGTAATATAATATTCTTAAGGTGGAGAAGGGGCTTCAGCTGGTAAAGAATCTGCACACAAAGCAGGAAACCTAGATTTGATCCCTGGTTGGGAAGATCCCCTGGAGAAGGGAACGGCTACCCACTCCAGTATTCTGGTCTGGAGAATTCCATAGACTGCATGGTCTGTGGGGTGACAAAGAGTCGGACACAACTGAGCAACTTTCACTTTCAAGGTAGAGAAGGGGCTTCGAGGATCTTTGATAGGAGTTCTCTAGCATTCTTCAGATAAAAATGAAGTCTAGAGAGACATGGTCCCTGGGAGGATGGAAAAATGTCAAGTTTATTATAAAAATTTAGGTTTTCTAAATATTGTTGAATAGCTGAGAAATGTAGCTAACAAAAGAGATCTCAAGCTCTAAAACATGTCAAAGTACAGTAATTAGATTTAACCCACTAGCTGAAACTGATACAGCAAGTTCTGTGTCTAATTCTAAAAAAACCTTCTCTGTATTCTCATTTCATTCAATCATGATGTCCTTTTGCAGAAAATTCTGGTCCCAGAAAGAGGTAATACTCTAGGTATCACTGTATTGAAAAAAGATCACTTTACACCTCTTCGCTTTTACAAAAGACCCGCTTTTTGCTAACCACTAGAAATTCGAAAAAGATTTTCACTTTTACAAAAAAAAAAGGTGAGAAGCAAAATTAGTGGGCACTGTTGCTTTTGCAAGGAGCCCTCTGAGATGCAGTGAAGCACCCTGAACAATGAATGGAGTGCCGCCAGGCTCTCTCCCTGGGAACTACACTCGGCATCTCAGCATCAAATCACCAGAGCTTTGGACTGCCTGCGAGCATCTGTGCTTTTTCTCAATCTTTTGTGCATCCTCTAGCAAAGGACTGGGATCAGTCCATGGGCTGTTAGAAACAGGCTGCACAGCAGGAAGTGAACAGCGGGCAAGCCAGCTTCGTTTCTACTTACAGCTGCTCCCCATGGCTCACATTACCAGTTGGGCTCAGGGAAACAAGCTCAGAGCTCCCAGTGACTTCGCATTATGGTGAGTTGTATGATTATTTCATTTTGGTTGTGTCTCAATGTAATATTAATAAAGTGCACGATAAATGCAATGCACTTGAATCACCCTGAAACCATCCACCACTACCCTTCCTTGGGTCCATGTTTCCACAAAACCAGTCCCCAGAGCCTAAAACGATGGGGACCACTCCCTCAGCAAGATGTGTCGTAAGGTAATGTCTTCTCTGCTTTACGGCATCTCAGATTACGACGTTTCCTAGGAGCATTCTACTTTCGAATAGTGGGCGAAATCTGTGTCGGGTGCAGCTGACACTGCTTTCAGCACCTACTTTACTGTGTGTGTGTGAGGATAGATGCCTTGGGACTGGCAGTGGATCCATCCTCACTTGCCTGCTTCCAGGTATATAATCAAAATCCTACAGAAATGAAGTGCCCCTCACCAGAGAATGCCTTGGATAGAGAACCAGGGGACTTAAGGAAAAATGAGGTACCTCATCAGTAAAAACACACAGGCAGTAATCCTGACAGAGCAACTGACTATAATCAGGTCAAACGACACATTTCCAAGAAGCGGAAGAAGACAACAGAGGAATTGCCATCAGGAGGGTAAATGAAATCGGCTCTGATAACACCACCCAGAACAGAAGCAGCAACGCAGGGCACAGAAGTGGCCATTAACCTTGGTGACTCTGGAGAGAAAGTGATGAGCTTGGAAGTGTGGACGCAGAACTGGGCTTCCGAGCCACAGGAAGAATAAATTCTTTCCCATGCTGGATTGCCTGTTTGATTTGCTTTTGTAGCCTGCAAATAAAACATTCCATATGTTTCTGATTGTGAGTGAAATGAAGGGGAAAATAAAACATCCTACTTTCAAAGCGGGATCCAAATGTTCTCAAATGTCTCCTTCCATGGTTGAGGATTCCATTCTGGTCTCCAGAAATATGATGGACACGGTGTCCAAGTCGTCAAGAATTTGTTTGGGTGTCAGAGCAAGATGATTCTTTTCTGATGCCTGTTTAAATGTTTCTGTTTCTTGCAAGGGGAAGCACGACTTTAAAATATTTTTGGACATGATCAGTAGGACATAATGTTAAGTTTAAGACTTTCGATGACTAAAGATTTTAATTTTTAGGTTAAAAGGCAAATAGGGTTTCCCAGGTGGCTCAGTGGTAAAGAATCCGCTTGCCAATGCAAGAGATGCAAATTCGATCCCTGATCGGAGAAGATCCCTCAGGCTGTGGAGCTGCGAAGCCCAGGGACCACAATTACTGACCCTGTTCTCTAGAGCCCAGGAGCCACGGCTATGGAACCCTGCACCTGCTGAAGCTGAGTGCCCTAGAGCCTGTGGTTCACAAGAGCAGCCCCCACAGTGAGAAGCCCAGGCCCTGCAAATGGAGTGGCCCCTGCTCCCCAAAGCTAGAGAAGGGCCAGTGCAGCAACAAAGATCCAGCGCAGCCCAAAATAAATAAATAAAATTATTTTTTAGAAAGCAAATATCAAATGACACCAACAAGTTTAAGGTTGGAATACAAGTGAAATTTACAAGTACAAGGAAATGCTGAGATATCAGAAAAATGTCTGTTTCCCTTTTACTGGCCCTTTTACTGGCCCTTTTACGGGCTCATTTGATTAAAAAAAAATCCATTATAGGTAATCTTGGGAGGGATTTATTGTATTTAAATATGTGCATTTTTATATTTGTGTTAGTCGCTCGGTCATGTCCGACTCTTTGTGACGCCATGGACTGTGGCCCACCAGGCTCCTCTGTCCATGGGATTCTCCAGGCAAGAATACTGGATTGGGTTGCCATGCCCTCCTCCAGGGGATCTTCCTGACCCAGGGATTTAACCTGGTACAGATGGATCTTTACCATCTGAGCCGCCAGGGGATTTTATAGTAATATTTTAACTAAATATATTGCAAGTCGTTTCCTATCCCATGATGGTCCTAATACTAACCCATGATTTCTTCTCCTTTTAATAGATTACAATATATATATATATATCCACACACACACACATATATATACATACATATATATATATTACAATCTTATATTTAAGATTATCTCACTGAAAAAAAAATACTTTGGTGCATAAAGCATGAGGATACCCTAACATTTATTTTCTGATTAGCAAAATTTCCCAATATAATTTCGTGAGGAATCTCTCTCTTAATTAGTGGTTTCCAGTGGTTCTGTGATGGTATTCGTTAGCATATTAACAGCTCAAGGAGTATTTCCAGGCTGTGGTCTTACACCAACCTGGATGCTGATTCTTGGATCCTCACTATAGATTCTACACGGTCACTTCATAATGCTTTGTAACAACTCATTGGGGGAATTCTTACTACATTGTCCCTGTAATTTTATTTATTTTATTTTATCATTTATTTCCTTTTATATCATTTTAATTCTTTTATTTCTTAGTTATATTTTCCTTCAGAAATATTTTGTTCAATTTAAAATATTACGTTGAAATAGAACTAAATTAAAATCTGTAAATTGACTAGAGAGTTTTGCTAAAGTTAAATGCTGTATCTGTGCTGGTCTCCTTGCTGCTGTTATTTCGTGACTAAATCGTATCTGACTCTTTTGCGACCCAATGGACTGTAGCCCTTCAGTCTCCTCTGTCCGTGGGATTTCCCAGGTGAAAGTACTGGAGAGGGTTGCCATTTCCTTCTCCAGGAGAGCTTCCCAACCCAGAGATCAAACCCACGTCTCCTGCATTAGCAGGCCGGTTCTTTACCACTGAGCCACCAGGGAGGCCTGTGCTGGTCTCCTATTGCTCTTCCGAAATGCCCCACTGTAGAATGTCCTTGCCTCAAACACTTGTCCTTCCCCAGACATTGACAAGGCTGTCACCTCACTAGGCTCAGACTTCTGGTTAAGTGTCATCTCCCCTGAAATGCACCCCCTGACCACCCTTTATCAAGTAACACTGCACTCCTCACAATCCATCCTCTCGCCCTGCTTCATTTTTCTTTATAGCAGTCATTATTGCATGACATTTACGTGACACATGTATTCATTTCACGAGAAGAGGAATTTTCTTACCTGATAATACCTCAACCTGGCACATCAAAAATTCTAATAAGTGTCTTTTGAAAAAATAAATGTTTAGAGGTAAATGCTGCCTCCACTGGGTAGCCTGTGATCCCTCAAGGAGGTCACTCCAATCCTGAGAACCTTAGTCTTCAGCTTTCAAAAGCAGTTCTCCAAAAGGTCTACTGAAATCTTTCCCTGGGGGAATGCATGAAGGGGGAAGTTGCTTCACACTTAAGTATTTACCACCTGCAACTCAAACATCCTTCCACTGCCCCAAACTCTCTTACAGTTCTTCAAAGGTTGTGTCTGAAATGACTCTTCACTCAAGGATAGAAAAATGTTAGTCATTCAGTTATGTCCAACTCTTTGCAAACCCATCGACTATAGGCAGCTGGGCCCCTCTGTCCATGGGATTTCCCAGGCAAGAATACTGGGGTGGATGGGTAGCCATTCCCTTCTCCAGAGGATCTTCCTGGCCCAGAAATCAGTTTAGAGTCTCCAGTATTGCAAGCAGATTCTATACCATCTGAGTCACCAGGGAAGGTCCTGGTGTTTATAAATGTTTATGAAGCACCTGCCAGGTGTCACACATCATGCTGGGACTTTCTGTAAACAGGCCCTTTCGATCCTCACAGCAATTCTGCTAGACATGTTGTATCAGCTCCCATATTATTAGATGGAAAACTACAGAGTCAAAATAGGTTATCCACAGCGACATAACGAGCAGAGAGGAGATCCAAGATTCAGATATTATCAAAAAAATTTCAAATCTAGATATCAGTCTGTCTCTCTTTACGTTTTTGTCTGTGAAGATGCTATATATCTACCTTCAGTTCAGTTCAGTTCAGTCGCTCAGTCGTGTCCAACTCCTTGCAACCCCAAGGACTGCAACACGTCAGGCTTCCCTGTCCATCACCAACTCCAGAAGCTTGCTCAAACGCATGTCCATCAAGTCCGTGATGCCATGCAACCATCTCATCCTCTTTCGTCCCCTTTTCCTCCTGACTTCAATCTTTCCCAGAATCAGAGTATTTTCCAATGAATCAGCTCTTTGTTATCAGGTGGCCAAATTATTAGAGCTTCAGCTTCAGCATTAGTCCTTCCAATGAATATTCAGGACTGATTTCCTTTAGGATGGACTGGTTGGATCTCCTTGCAACCCAAGGGACAATCAAGAGTCTTCTCCAACACCACAGTTCAAAAATATCCATTCTTTGGTGTTCAGCTTTCTTCATACTCTAAATCTCTCACCCATACATGACTGCTGGAAAAAGCATAGCCTTGACTAGATGGACCTTTGTTCACAAAGTAATGTCTCTGCTTTATAATATGCTGTCTAGAAGGCAATGGCAACCCACTCCAGTACTCTTGCCTGGCAAATCCCATGGACAGAGGAGCCTGGTAGGCTGCAGTCCATGGGATCGCTAAGAGTCGAACACGACTGAGCGACTTCACTTTCACTTTTCACTTTCCTGCATTGGAGAAGGAAATGGCAACCCACTCCAGTGTTCTTGCCTGGAGAATCCCAGGGACAGGGGAGCCTGGTGGGCTGCTGTCTCTGGGGTCGCACAGAGTCGGACATGACTGAAGCGACTTACCACCAGCAGCACAGCAGGTTGGTCATAGCTTTTCTTCCAAAGAGCAAGCGTCTTTTAATCTCATGGCTGCCATCACCATCTGCAGTGATTCTGGAGCCCAAAACATCTCTCACTGTTTCCACTGTTTCCCCATCTACTTTCCATGAAGTGATGGGATCAGATGCCATGATCTTCGTTTTATGAATCTTAAGTTTTAAGCCAACTTTTTCACTCTCCTCTTTCACTTTCATCAAGAGGCTCTTCAGTTCTTCACTTTCTGCCATAAGGGTAATATCATCTGCGTATCTGAGGTTATTGATATTTCTCCCAGCAATCTTGATTCCAGCGTGTGCTTCATCCAGCCCAGAATTTCTCATGATGTTCTCTGCATATAAGTTAAATAAGCAGGGTGACAATATACAGCCTTGACGTACCCCTTTTCCTATTTGAAACTAGCCTGTTATTCCATGTCCATTTCTAAGTGTTGCTTCTTGACCTGCATACAGATTTCTCAGAAGGCAGGTCAGGTGGTCTGGTATTCCCATCTCTTTCAGAATTTTCTACAGTTTGTTGTGATCCACACAGTCAAAGTCTTTGGCATAGTCAACAAAGCAGAAGTAGATGTTTTTCTGGAACTCTCTTGCTTTTTTGATGATCCAGCGGATGTTGGCAATTTGGTCTTTGGTTCCTCTGCCTTTTCTACATCCAGCTTGAACATCTGGGAATTTCTCTGTTCATGCACTATTGAAGCCTGGCTTGGAGAATTTTGAGCATTACCTTGCTAGCATGTGAGATGAGTGCAATTGTGTGGTAGTTTGAGCATTGCTTGGCATTGCCTTTCTACCTACAATTAGCTAAAATTTGCTTCAATTAGCTAAAATTGCTACAATTAGCTTCAAAACTTCAGGTCAAAATTACCAAGACTGCTCTCACTTCATTGGAGAGGGAAATGGCAACCCACTCCACTGCTCTTACCTGGAGAATCCCAGGGACAGGGGAGCCTGGTGGGCTGCTGTCTCTGGGGTCGCACCAAGTCGGACATGACTGAAGCGACTTAGCAGCAGCAGTAGCAGCTCTCACTTCTGACACCAACTCCAAGTTCAAAGAGTTCTCAGAATGACTCTTACAGTTGATAACTCACTACAAAGACTCACGGTTATGAGTTATTATAGGGAATAGATACAGACTAAAATCAGACAAAGACAGACATAGGGCAGAGTCCAGGAGGGTTCTTCCCAGCATTGATATGTGAAAATTTTCATAGAGCATTTACTACCCACCAGGAAATTTCACTCAAGACAGTGTCAGAGTTTATACTGGGGCTTCATTGTGTATGCATGATTGACTGATTAATTACCTTCATGCTTGGATTCAGTTTCAAGTTCAACTGATACTGAATGACCTAAATCATATGATGGGTCATTCTGTTTTTTTCTGCCTCCACTCTAAGATTATCAGGTATTGTTGGCTGCACCCTAGGATCTGGCATAGGCCTCCCCCTTTAACAAATGCACTTCTATTAGGTATGATATGGGTTACCTCCTAGAAGCTGAGGGCAAAAGGTACATTTCTCTTTTTCTGCTGTTGTTGTTTAGTTGCTAAGTCATGTCCAACTCTTTTTGACCCCATGGACTGTAGCACGCCAGGCTCCCCTGTCCTTCACTATCTCCCAGAGTTTGCTCAGATTCATGTCCAATGAGTCATTGATGCTATCTAACCAGTTCTTTACTACCCTGTGCCTGAATTGCCCACGCAGCCTTCAGCATCTCCTCATGAAGACAACATGGCACATTATTGTGGCCAGGGTGCTTTGCCAAGTTACATAAACAAACTTACATTTGTGGACCCAGGAAAGTGACTGCAACAGAATGGAAACAGGCTGATACACACACAGAGACCAGATCTGAGATCCTGTCAGCTGTTTCCCCAAGTGCTATGCTCCATCTCTCAAAGCCTGTTATAGGCTTGGCAGGTTTTCATGGGACTAAGTTGAGAAAAAGCTCAGATGACAGTGAAAGTGAAACATCAGGGCTGTAAACTGCTAATTGCCGAATCCATATGTTTGCAAGGCAAACAACAGTGAGGGATATTGGCGGTGAGAAAGCGCTAAAGTTTGTACTTACATAGCTAGTAGAAAAAAGCAGTTATGTAAAATCATATCTGTCATTAATTCTGTCCTCATCCCCCAGTCAAGAATCTTTAATATAAAGAGTTAGGATTTTTGGATTTAAATTCCAGATCTCCTAAGCATTTTCTCTGTATTTTATGTGATCTGCTTAATCACGTTTGTTTGTTTGTTTGTTTGTTTGTTTGGGGGTATGAGACTGATGAGCAAGGTAATACCATACTTTATAAAAATGATTAACTTAAACTCTGAACATAGACTGTGCTGTGTCCTATACTGAGTCACTCAGTCTTGTCCAACTGTGACCCCATGGACTATAGCCCGCCAGACTTCTCTGTCCATGGGGATTCTCCAGGCCAGAATACTGGAGTCAGTAGCCATTTCCTCCTCCAGGGGATCTTCCAAACCCAGGTCTTCCATACTGCAGGTGAATTCTTTACCATCTGAGCCACCAGGGAAGCCCATGAATACTGGAGTAGGCAGCCTCTCTCTTCTACAGGAGATCTTCCTGACCCAGGAATTGAACTGGGGTCTCCTGCATTCCAGAAGGATTCTTTACCAGCTGAGCTATGAGGGAAGACTGAACGTAGATTGCTTGAGTTCAAATCTAACTTCTGATCTTCACCAGCCGAGTAATTCTCAGAATGTTGTTCAGTATTTCTGAGCCTCAGTTTTCTCAGCTGTAATAAGCCTAATTTATAAAGTCTTTCCCTGGATTTCCCTGGTGGCTCAAATGGTAAAGTGTCTGCCTACAATCCCTGGGTCAGGAAGATCCTCTGGAGAAGGAAATGGCAACCCACTCCAATACTCTTGCCTGGAAAATCCCATGGATGGAAGAGCTTGGTAGGCTACAGTCCATGGGATCACAAAGAGTTGGACATGACTGAGCGACTTGACTTTCACTTTCTAAAATCTTTGCCACAGAAGAAATGTTCCAGTGCATGTTATCTACTATTGTTATTATTATGAAAGCATTGAGGAGAAGTGGAAATCAGTTTGTTAAAACAATTTTGCAGTTAAATATGCCTGGTTTAAAACGGTTTGATCCCCTTCTCCAGGTGATCTTCTAGACCCAGGGATCAGACCTCTGTTTCCCACACTGCAGGCAGATTCTTTACCATCTGGACCACAAAAGAAGCCCTAATTTAAAATGGCTTGATGTTAGCTAAGTTTAAAATAAGCTTACTACTACAGATTGTGGGAAAACAAAAACTTCTGACTAAAAAATCTGAGTGTCTTTTTCACCAATTAGTATAAACAAATGGGATGGAAGACAAGACCAAACCGATGGAGTTCTTGCTAAATGGATGAACATCAGATTTGCAAAGAATATATCACTATAGACATGTAAAGTGTGATGGTCAATAGTATCATCCTTTCTCTAATATCCCTAATGATTTCCATGGAGGTGGGTCTCAAATAAGAAGAGCAAAATGGCACAGTTCTGCTCCCATGTTAATAACAGAAAAGAGAACTGTTTGCATTTTTTTTAATCTACAGGGAAAATAGAATTGAGAATAGAAAGTGGGTAAAATGGGATGACTCCCAGGTAGTTAAACTTCTCAGTCTTTTTCTTTCTTTCTTTTTCAATTGGAAGTTGATGCTCATTAATCACTAACTTTTAGTCTCTCTTCTTTACTCCATTTTTGGTAAAGTGAAAGTGAAAGTGAAGTCGCTCACTCGTGTCCGACTCTTTGCGACCCTGTGGACTGTAGCCTACCAGGCTCCTCTGTCCATGAGATTCTCCAGGCGACAATACTGGAGTGGGTTGCCATTTCCTTCTCCAGGGGATCTTCCCAACCCAGGGATCGAACCCATGTCTCCTGCATTGGAGTCAGACGCTTTAACCTCTGAGCCGCCAGAGGTTACCATTTTTGGCTAAAGAAAAAAAAATGAAAAGAACTACTACTATGAATGTAATCACTTTCCTAATTGTTCTGCAGTTTAAACTATGACTAGTAATAGTTTGCTGGCAAAATACATGTGTTCATTCATATAGACAATGATGATAATAATATGTGATATAATATGCATGATATATATTTCATTTATATATTATAGCATATACATATAATAGGTTATATTATGTATATTTACAAACTATAGATTTATAAGTATGCATTGTTAAACAAATATAACTTTCATTTTTATTGATTTTAATGTGATCTATACTGTACTTATTCTTTAATATTTCTCCTAGATAATTTTTATCCTCAAATTTTAGATAAAATTACAGAGATTCTAGGAGAAAAAGAAATTTTTCTAGAGCCACACATAAAAAATTGCAGAGTTACTCGTATGTGAATCCTGATGTCTGACAAAGTGGTCCACCTCCTTGCGAGTATACCATGGTTAGTGATGATGAAGAAAAGCAAATTAAGGATAATTGCTGCCATATCTTCTCTCGACTGTTTAGCATATACCAAAATTCCTGATGGGTGTCAAACATGATATTTAATGTTTTGCATCTGTTACCTGAGAAAATTAAAATAGTCTCAGAGAAATCAAATGATTTGATCAAGTCTGCAGTTAGGGACTCCTCAGAATATGACATGCCCTAAGACTGAAATGGTTTTCTGTTGCTCTGAAGACATTCTGAGCATTTCTGGCACACTCTTTCAGGTGAAAAGTGTCAAAACTCCAGCCACCATGGAAGATCATGGACCAAAAATAAGAAAACTCTGAATTCTATAATTAACACCCCTCGACTGTACTGCTGATCTAAGACACTTTTTCACTCTCTCTGGGGCCTGAGCCAAGACATTTCATTCCTCTATACCTGGAATTCGTTACCAATAAGGAAGCAAATCAAACGTGCATTGCAGTGCATCAATAAGCGGCATTAAATACATTGCAACGTGGGCTTCCCAGCTGGCTCAGTAGTAAAGAACCTGCCTGCCACTGCATGAGCTACAAGAAACACAGGTTTAATCCCTGGGTTGGGAAGATCCCCTGGAGGAGGGCATGGCAGCCCACTCCAGTATTCTTGCTAGGATAATCCCATGGAGAGAGGAGCCTGCCTGGGCATACAGGCGCATAGTACAGGGAAGCTTAGGAACATGTGTGCGATGGATGCTCACCCTACCCCTAACTCTATGGCTTGACTGCCTTACTTTCAGAAGAGCATTGCAGCACAATAGAATGAAAGCAGCGTATTATCTAAGGAGAATCAGAAAACCTGAAATCTTTCTGACTTCATTTCTCACAAAACACTATTTATTCTTATCTAGATGTGTAACCTGGACCTCTGTAAAGGCCTTATTAGCACTGATTTCCTATCGATCTGTCGTATACCAATGCTCTCTTGCAATGTACTTGACATTTGGTTGTCATAAAAAAAATGAGGATTGGCAGGTTTGTGTCAACTTAACTTTTAACCAAACTGCTACGTAATTGAGCAGGAAAGCATTGTTAACATTACACGTTTGATTCCAGCTCATGTGCTCAATGGGCTAACATTTTAGAGTGCCCGCCTTAAAATTCAAATACATGTCAAATCAGTATGTAAATACCAGCAAATCTGAGGAGATTTGCTGTGTCTACATGGGCCATATGCTAATGAGTGCTATCCCAGGGAACTGGAGGATTTCTTTTCCCTGTGAAAGGTGAATCAGAGGATGCTTTTGGAAAGCAGATCAATTTAGGAAGTGGTTTGGAGACTCTGAGCTTTTAATAGATGTCACGTGCCTAGACCAAGGATGATAAATTGTACTAAATAAATATTAATTCCATTTATGGTCAGTTAACTCTCCAATGATAACAAGACAAAATTAAATCAAATCCTCAACAACAACAATACCCAGATACAGAGAGTTGGTGAAGGCAAATAGGAAACATACAAGTTTTATAATCAACACAGAGAAAGTGTTCTTATTTAGCCTATTTTGGAAACTGGCAAGTTTAAACATAAAAATGTCCTCATCAGGTATTTCGGAGAAGGCAATGGCACCACACTCCAGTACTCTTGCCTGGAAAATCCCATGGATGGAGGAGCCTGGTAGGCTGCAGTCCATGGGGTCGCTAAGAGTCAGACACGACTGAGCAACTTCACTTTCACTTTTCACTTTCATGCATTGGAGAAGGAAATGGCAGCCCACTCCAGTGTTCTTGCCTTGAGAATCCCAGGGATGGGGCAGCCTGGTGGGCTGCCGTCTATGGGATCACACAGAATCGGACACGACTGAAGTGACTTAGCAGCATCAGGTATTTAAAAAGTATGACTGGGCATTGGTTGTTTGTTATATGTGAAGAGGAAAGGGCATGGAGTATCTGTGATTAGAGTACTGTTTAAAGTTTACTTTCTTGTTCATTGTTCTACAGGCGAAATGTTTTCTTTATGGAATGGCTTATTGTTACTCCTTCTGAAATATTAGGGAGATAATGAGAGGCAACAGAAAGAACCATTCTGGTCTTGTAGTGCACTCTAATAAGTACTTTGTATTTACTTTGAAGTTTATTAAACTCTCTGTACTATAAAATGGAATAAGACATTACTCATTCTTCTAGACGTTACTGCAAACACTAAACATAGCGTGCTTTAGCAAACGTAAAGCACTGTGCAGATATAAGCAGTGCTATTGATAGCATCCTCTATTTGCTGTTTGCTATAGGATGAATGATACCGTGCCTCCAAAGTGGGAAAGACATCTTGTCTTCAGTCAATATGTCTTCTGTAAAAGGACCTCTCCACCTTTAAACTATATTTTAAAGCCGCCTCTTAAAGTGCCTTTGAAAAGTTTACTACAGTTTCTCTTGCATATATGGATCTTTTCCTTTTGTGAAATCCCAGGGCCTTTCAAAGAAGGAAAGGTCATTTAGCTCATTGGGTCGATTATAGCGGTGCTCCATTTCCCCAACGAGAAGCAAGGGAAGCGTTTCTCAATGTGTATCAGGCAAAAAGCTCTGAAACCATTAGGACTAAAACCCTGCATATGCCACAAGCTGCAGGCACCTGATTCCATCACAGACGCTTGATGATTCTGCCATCCGGGTGGAATCAGGCCCCGGACACTGGGACTCTGTACTTCAGTAGGGAGGCAGGTTCACTGCAGCCTTCATCCAATTTAAAAAATATTTTATTGACACATAGAGCATTCAGAGCCATAAAAATATATCATGTTTATCGCTGTTTTTATGGCATGCATAGATAAGGCACAGGGGCATTGAGCCATATAGTAGAAGTCAAGCATTTATTTCACCTTAAGCTTCTACGAATAATGCAGAACTCAGCTTCTAGCCTTTGAGCAGGCTGGACAGATTTCATCCGAAATAAGCATTTAAGGAAAACCAAAAAATCAATGCTGATGCATATATTAGTGAAATGTCATAATTGGGCTTTGTACACGCACACCAAGTCTGTTAGGAAATCACAAGGTCACATGTCTGCCAAAGGCATCAGAGGGCTAAATTGGAGATTTTGAAAAATGATCATCTTTCATGGGTGTGGGAATCCAGCCAGGAAATTTACCTTTAAGCGCTTTGACTAACGCCCAGAGTTTACGATTACATTATCACCCAAACTCTGATATACATTTTTATGGAGGGCAATTTCCTGAAGAATTATGATCCAGGACATTTGGTTTTTGACTTACAGAGTGGACAAGCAGCTCAGTAAGGATCTGGATGTCACAAATATAGCTCTCCATTATCTAAGGCCAGGTTAGGGCCAAGTCTTTCGGGAGAAAGTGTTGCAAAGAGATCAGAGACAAGACTGGCATTTGCATGTTAATGGCAAGTGTAAGTGGAAAGGAAGCATGAAGACATTTGCATCTGATTTAAGCCTTATCCTTACTCAGCAGAATGCTCATGTCACAACTCCTCGGGCAGTGTTAGAATGGGAGACAGGGGCAAAGACAATATTGAAAGAAATGATAGGAAGTAAAGACTTTATAAACATCGATGGCACAACTGTCAAATGTTCAGAGAAAGTTTTCAACATCTTCCCAGGGAGTGATTTGTCATAACCTGGCTAAATATTTAGTTTACCTGGAGGCATAGACTATCTCCCCTTATTAAATGTCCACTCCTATAGCCTCCAAAAAGGTTAACTATTCTTCTTCTGAGACATCATCAGTGTTTCCTTCGTGTTAAAGCATGTGCTTATGACTTTTTCATTAGGTGACTTAAATTCTTTCCAGGCAGAAACTATCTCATTAATGTATCTATATTCCACAATTTCCAGGAACTCATGAGAGTGCAGAAAACAGCATATATTAGACCCTAAAGAAATAAGTGATGAATGAGTGAATAAAGAAAGAAACATTGCAATACAGCATAGCATGGTTATAATGCTCTGCTTATAGTCTGCTTCATTCATTGAACTAAGACACTTCAGCATCAGTAAGTGCTATTGAAAATGAAAAGTTTAAAGAAGATATGGTTTCCTTAAGAACACAAACATAAAAAGGAAATACAGCCTTTGTTGCAAAACTTTTTATTCTTTGTTTCAAGTTTTTTTTTTTTTTTAATATTTATAGCCCTTGGTTTTCTTTGGGACCAAGTCAAGCATACGCAAGCAAGTATGGCCTTGAAATCAGATGGTGAGAAGCGGCAGATAAACCTGCAGCATAATATAAAAGAACAGGGCAAGAAAGGATTTGCTTGTCACTAAATATAATGGTGTGCATTATTTTGCTTTATTGTGTTTAAAACATGGTGTCAGCTGCCATAGAATGAACTAAGCAACAGCAGGTGTCTTCTGTAATAACCTGGTAAGACATATTGAATTCTCTTCTGTATTCTAGAAAGAGAATCACTTGCAAGGAGTATTTTGGCTCCTTGGAGCTAGGGAGTCATTTACCTGCTCAGGATGGCTTACTGGAGGACTGTGAGGATTGCAGGCAGGCACTTTTCCCATGGTGGAGCAATTGCTCACATGGAGTTTAACTTGTCTCTGTGGCTTCCAAGATGCTTTTGAAATGTGCTATTTAGAGGAGGAGAAGGGAAAATAAGCTGTTTTCAAGCAAGAGATATATTTTTTTAAAAAAGGATATATGTTTTATTCCATCTGATCTTTCTTATTTTTAAGCTGCAGTGTTTAAAGAGATGTGCCCTCGCCACTCACTGCTTCTCATCCCGAGCGGCAAAGTACAAAATTGTGTCATTTGGCAGCTCCATCATTCACCCGCTGTGGAAGGTACTTAATGTCTCTGTTGTTTCAACTCCATCTGTAAAATAAAGGACACTGTTAGTCGCTCAGTTGTGTCTGACTCTTTGTGACCCCATGGACCACGGCCCACCAGGCTCCTCTGTCCACGGAATTCTCCAGGCAAGAGTACTGGAGTGGGCTGCCATTTCCTTCTCCAGGGGATCTTCCCCACCCAGGGATCGAACCCAGGTCTCCCACATTGCAGAAAGACTCTTTACCATCTGAGCCACCAGGGAAGCCCCCAAAATAAAGGATGAGAAAGTATTTATTTCTAAGGAATAAGTGAATTGACATAGGTTAAACACTTAGAACAGCAGTCTTTTTCTGTGTTAAATACTGTTTGTGAGGTCTGAAGGTGATTGAACAAAATTTGTGTTTCTTCTGTTGCATCTTGGTTCAAAGTGTGGTGAAAGTTCCTGTTAAAAATGTAAACAGTCGGAATTTACTAAAACATTTATCAAACACTGAGAAAATCACCTGGGCCAAGTTTTCATCAGCTCCAATTCCTTGGGCTCTGCTTCTAGCATTCGCACCTTTTAATAACGTGATTCTCACCTTTTCGACACGTCATTTCCCTGCTTTTCTAACCAAACCATCCTCCCTAAGCTATACCCAGCTCAGATTGCTAATTATTCCTCAAACATATCTGGGCATTTTGACCTCTGTTCCTTCCACCTAGAATGACTTTCCCCTCCAAATCTCGCCTTTTCTTTAAGGCTAAATATATATGCTATTTCCTATGAAAGATGATCTTCCAATTCACACAGGCAGAAAAATATAACTTTTCCCTCCAGGTTTTGATGCTTTCTCATGTCTTCCAAATGGCTCGCTTATTTTGGTTTCTGCCCTACTTCTACCCACAAACCATTTGCCTCCAAAAACGGAAACTGAAGCAACTGAAGCACCATCTTTGCCCACAACAGGCATTTGATAAATGTTTTAAGAATCAATGACTCTTCGACTCCACACATAGAAACACAGATTTGACAAAAAGCCTCTGTTCCTAATACAGGAAGTAGAGACATCTCCCAATATTTATTCAGGGATTTTTTTTTTTAAAGCAAATATTGCCAGCATTTGGGGTTGGTGATAGAAATAAAAATATTAAAGTCTGACCTGGAGGGCTTTGAGACATCTGCCTCCTCTTTTTGAGGACAACATTTAGATAGAAAAACAATGGTCCAATAAGCTGTAGTATGTGCCATAGATATAAACAACTGTACTTGAGGAGCGTCTGGGTAGGTTTCATAGTGAGGTAGCACCTGAATTGACCCCTGGAGTTTTCCAGGTGCCGTGGTTTAGAATGGCAACCAAGTTTAGGGAGAAAGCATAATCAGAGCACTAAGTTATGTTAAATAATAACTAGAAGATTAGCTGGCACGTATTAGTCCCTTGTTATATGTCAAGTGCTGTGCTAAGTTCCTTAATCATCACCATAATCCTAGGAGTTAGGTACACTTATGATTCCCATTTTACCAAAGAAGATGATATGTTCACTAGAGAAGCAGCCAATACGAAATCAAGAGTGTCTGTGTGTGTGTGTGTGTGTGTGTGTGTGTGTGTGTGTGTAGTGAGAGAGAGAGAAACAGACAGATGTAGAGACAGTGGCTGAGAGAGACAGATTTGTTTTAAGAAATACAAACGTGATTGTGGAGAGGGCAAGCCCCCAAAATGCAGGGTAGACTGGCAAGCTAGAGACCCAGGGAAGACTTGCGTTTAGAGCTTGAAGGTCTTCTGCTGGCAGAATTCCCTCTTCTTTGAAGAAAGACAGTCTTTTCTCTTCATGCCATCAACTGATTGGATAAGGCCCACCCACATTATGAAAGGTAAGCTGCTCTACTGACATTTTACTGGTCTAAATGTTACTTGAAGTGAAGTGAAGTGAATCCGTGGCAGTCTTGTCCAACTCTTTGCGACCCCATGGACTGTAGCTCACCAGGCTCCTCCATCCATGGAATTTTCTAGGCAAGAGCACTGAATGGATTGCCATTCCCTTCTCCTGGGGATCTTCCCAACTCAGAAGTCAAACCCAGGTCTCCCACATTGCAGGCAGACACCCAAATGTTACTTAATCCTATCTAAAAAATGCTTTCACGGAAACATTGCCAAATATCTGGGTACTGTGGCCTAGCCAAGTTGATGCACAAAATGAAACATAAGATATGGCCAATGAAGTCATTTCGTGATGCTCATGTAGAAAAATGCAATAGGGCTGGGATTCAAACTCCTATGTTACATTGCCTTGTTTTCAGACCCATGAACTAGTTATTTCTGGAAAGAGCTGGTCACACTCCAGTTAGAACCTCTAAGCTGAAGTCTAGAGTCAGAAATGGTAACGAAAAAAAAAAAAAAAACTAGTTAAAACTGCCAATTTTAAGTGGGTAGTCCAAGAGTTGGAAGCCAAGTAGAAACAGAATCAATGTGGAAACAGGTGCTGAGCAGGAAGAGGCTTTGCAATGCCTGATCACCTTCTTGAGCAGTAAAGTGCATGTGTTGGTGAACCAGCCTGAATTATAGGAAAAGCGGGTTTGAAGGCAGGTTGACCAGAATCTGTCCAACAAACCAAAAGATTGTTATGAAAACTCGGGGTCAAAATCATGGGGATCTAAGTTAAGGATAATAACAAAACAGTTAATACAGATGTGAAGCAAGTTGAGTTCAAGTTCACGTAGGTGGCAAATGGCAGAACTCTTGCCCCTATTCTGCAATTATATTTGTTTAGTTAATACTGGCCAGGTTCACAGAATTGCTGAGTAGATAAAAACAAGAAAAGAAATACTCAGAGACATTAAATGCAACCAGCAAAAAGCCCAAGAAAGATAATTAGTGAGACATGCCAGCAGTAGCTATGGTGTCATGCTAATAAATTTATAGATTTGCAAAGATATGAAAGGGCATAGAAAAAATTAGCTACATTAGAAAATTACCCGGTCTTTGCTAGAAGTAAAAGTGCTCTAAATATGGAAGTATAATAGTGAATAAAAGAAAGATGAAAGTAACTTTATTGACTTGCAAAGCACTGCTCTGTGATGTTTAGATATGTAAGCTAATTCAATCCATTAGATAGTATCGAAAATAAGCATTTGTACCATTTTTATGTCAAGAAAATTGTCAGTTGCCCACAATGACCCCTGGGTGGTGATGGCAGACATGGTTTGTGAGCCCAGGAATTTGTTGTTGTTGCTGAGTCACCCAGTTGGGTTCAACTCTTTCTTGACCCTGTGGACTATGTAGCCTGCCAGGCTCATCAGTCCACGGGGTTTCCCTGGCAACAATACTGGAATGGGTTATAATTCCTTCTCCAGAGGATCTTCTCATCCCAAGGATTGAACTAGCATCTCCTGCTTGGCAGAAATTTGCCAGATTCTTGCTCAGATTCTTTACCCCTGAGCCACCAGGGAAGCCCCCAAGCCCAAGGCTGCCTTCAAATCCCATGTAATTTTCCTTTCAGTGGGACTATTCTGACAGAAGCATGAGTCAACGACATTAGCTGTTCCCTGAGTGTCACGTGTGAGAAGATGCTTATTTAGAACATTTTTCTTTCAACAGTAAAGCTCTGGTGAAGGGTTCAATGACCAAAGTCACTTGCTTCCAAAACACTGGTCTTACAGACATACCATTTCACAAATGATTCCACAACTCAGAACACATATTCACCATCCATTCTACACTGTAGAAAACCTGGAATAACCCAAACTTTGTCGTTCCGCTAGTGGAAAAATCGAGGCTGTCCTAGGAATCACCTCCTATTCTGACTTCTTTATTTCCTGCCCAGATGGTTCTATTGGCGGAAGTCCAACTGGATGTCCTTCCAGCTCCAGGCCTGACTCTCACATGTTGTGGGTGCAAATGGCAGCTTTGTGCTGAATGGATTACTGCCGCCCTTCCAGCTCCTGATGAACCAGGCAGGGTCAGAAGGCAACTTCCCATCGCATCCAGTAAATCAGCACGCAAAATACCAGCCTGTTGTGTCTATTGTTCACATCCAAAATCAGCTTTAAAAGCCCAAGTAAACAGTCTACTAAAATTAAGAAAATTGCAGCTGCTCATAAATTATAAAGACTCCAGCTCTCTGTACATTTTTTCTATCAACACATAAGCCACATGATGAAAGCTATAAAACTGATTATTTTATAAGCTACAATATAGTAATATAGTTGGAGAATTTTCGAAAAGTATTTAAACTTCCAAGTCAATCAGTAGGCAATGGTTACTGAACAATGGTTACTGAAAATCATCATATATTCATAACCTCTTAAAAAAATTATGTAGAGACTTAACATTGCTTACTACTTTCAAAAAGCTTTGCTAATTTTTGTGTTTGTGCTGCCTGCTTTTACATAAAAAGTTTCTGTGGTACCTACAGGATATCAGTCAAGGAAAAGCTTGTCCTTTTTTAATCTGAATCTCCAGGAAAAGAATAAGGAAATATATGTGATATTTACACAATCACATGCCCAGTGACCAGCCTCTGAAACATTATTTAGCAAATACATTTATATACTAGACTTTGGGCATTCCAAGTTATCAAGATATAACACCTACTCTGATGGAAGGAAAAACTTAGAAAGGAGAAACTGATAATTGATCAGGTAGTTTTATACAAATAAACCAGTGCATCAAACCTAAGGAGATAACTAGGGAGATAGGCGGGAGCACTCATGGGCAGACAGACACCACAAGATGCTACGGATTGAGCGGTGTGCCCCTAGAATTCATATGTTGAATCCCTAATTCCCTAAAGGTGACTGTATTTGAAGACAGGGTCTTCAAGGAGGCAATTAAGGTTAAGTTAAATTCAAAATATTATGTTGCCTCACTAGTAAGCATGAATTAGCTATCTACCAGTATCAAAATTCCAGTATTTAAGTATTAATATATCTATGTGTGCCTGTATGGTAAGTCCCTTCAGTCACGTCTGACTCTTTGTGACCTCGTGGACTGTGGTCTGCCAGTCTCCTCTGCCCATCAGAGTCTTCAGGCAAGCACGCTGGAAGGGGTTGTCTTGGCCTCCTCCAGGGGACCTTCCCTACGGACCACCTCTCCTGCGTCTTCTGTATCACAGGCAGATTCTGTACTGTTAAGCCACCGGAGAAGCCCCTCCAGGTAGATACTAATAGGGCGCTAGTCTGATGGGATTGGTGTCCTTATCAGAAGAGGAAGAGATCCAGAGAGCTAGCACTCTCTCTCAGAGCACACAGAGGAAAGGCCATGGGGGGACACAGAGAGAAGGTGGTTTTCTGAAAGCCAGGAAGAAAGCCTTCAGCCGAAACCAGTCTTGCCAGCACCCTGATCATAGATCTCTGCCCTCCATTGCTGTGAAAAACTGAATGCCTCTTCTTTAAGTTACCCAGCCTGTGGCTATCTCGGTATCTGATATCTGTGGATATCTGTGACACTTTGTTATGGCAAGCCAAGTACACCAAGACTGGTGGATATAGAAAGAGATAATAACATGGTTTCCCTGGTGACTCAGAGGGTAAAGTGTCTGCCTGCAATGTGGGAAACCCAGGTTTGATCCCTGGGTTGGGAAGATCCCCTGGAGAAGGAAATGACAACCCACTCCGGTACTCTTGCCTGGAAAATCCCATGGACAGAGGAGCCTGGTAGGCTACAGTCCATGGGGTCACGAAGAGTTGGACATGACTGAGTGATCTCACTTTCACTTTCAATAACTTGGAATCAGGATGGGTTATCTAAATCTGTAATTGAGTGATAAGGATGTCTTCAAACGGAGTTTCGAGAATGTTTCCTCTTTGATTTGCCCATTTTAGGTTATAAATGCAATACACACTTATTTTAAGTTTATGACAATGTAGAAGGCATATAAAATTTGAAATCATGCAAGCTCTACTCGAGTGCAACTCCTCAAAGGCAGGTGTATTGAAGAGCTCAGCATGAATGCTTTCAGACCCCTAAGGGAGCTAATTTGCCAGAGTGAGAGGGCATTCCTCAGGGGGCATCTAGAAGGGAGAGGAGGTGGAGCAAATGGAAAGGTCCAGGCTGAAGTGAGAAGCAGGAAGCAAAGCCTGTCATTCTAGGAACTGCAAGCAGTTTGAGTGGTTCAGGTGGGCGTGCATCAGTCACAGATTACGTGTGGAAGGGCAGGTGCCACACTGTGAGGGTATTATATAGAAGCATGGCTGAGTTGCTTTGCTGCACACCTGAAACCATCACAACACTGTTAATTGGCTATGCTCCAATATAAATAAAATGTCAAAAAGAAGAAGAGGAAGTGAGTTCATGATAGGAACGTTGTGTGGGCAGGATAAATCACCGCAGTCGTATCCGACTCTTTGTGACCCCATGGACTGTAGCCCGCCAGGCCCCTCTGTCCGTGGGATTTTCCAGGCAAGAATACCGGAGAGGGTTGCCATGCTCTTCTCCAGGGCACCTTCCTGACCCAGGGATTGAACACACATCTCTTATGTCTCCTAATTGGCAGGTGGCTTCTTTACCATGAGTGCCACCTAGAAACACATGATTCCATTTAAAAAAAAGAAAAGAAAAATGAAAAAAAAAAAAAAAGTTTGAGAACATAGAAAAAATCCTCAACTTAAATCAAAATTAGAGAAAGGTAAGTTAACGCTAAAACTGGGCTTCCCTGCTGGCTCAGTGGTGAAGAATTCTCTTGCAGACAGACGAGACATGGGTTTGATCCCTTGGTTGGGAAAATCCCCTGGAGGAGGGCATGGCAACTCACTCCAGTATTTTTGCCTGGAAAATTCCATGGACAGAGGAGTCTGGAGGGCTACAGGCCAGGAGGTCTCAAAGGGTTGTATGCAACTTAGAGACCAAACAGCAAATAAGTTAAAACTGTACTTAGATAATTCTTCTTATTTTTTGATTGTCAAAAATCCAAAAGTTTCACATAATACTTTCTTGTGGAGTCTGTGGGAACTCACATCACTCTTATACATTGCTGTTAGGAAAGGTAAATGGCACAGTCACATAGAGGGGAATTTGATAATATCTGGTAAAATTATATAGACTTACCTTTTGATCTAGCATTCCTACTTCTGGTAATATATTGCAGAGACACAGTGGTATAATATGAAAGTATATGTAAACAAGGAATTCAATGCAGCATTATTTGTAAGGGTACAATACTATAAACAACCTAAATATCTGCCAATAAAGGATCCTTGGAATAAACTAATCCATCCCCATAATGGAACACCATGCAGCTGCAATTAAGAATAAGGATAGATTCTATATAATGCTATGAAGTGATCACCAGGATATACCAACAAATGGGAATGAAACAAAATGGAAAAAAAAAGTATATATATATGTGTGTGTATATATATATATAGTGAGATACTGTTTATCCCATAAGAGAGTTCAGAGTTTCTAGAGAATATACACATATTTACTTATTTTAAAAATGAAAGAAAAAACCAAGAAAAATTAAATAGCTACCAATTAGTGAGACTAGGGAAGAATTTGAAGACAGTTATACAAGCTTAACTCTTCTGAATATAACTTTTGACCCTCTATGCGAGACAGCAAAAGAGACGCAGATGTATAGAACAGACTTTTAGACTCTGTGGGAGAGGGAGAGGGTGGGATGATTTGGGAGAATGGCATTGAAACATGTATACTATCAGGTAAGAAACGAATCGCCAGTCCATGTTCGATATAGGATACAGGATGCTTGGGGCTGGTGCATGGGGATGATCCAGAGAGATGATATGGGGTGGGAGGTGGGAGGGGGGTCAGGGTTGGGAACTCATGTGCACCCGTGGCTGATTCATGTCAATGTATGGTAAAACCAATACAGTACTGTAAAGCAAAATAAAGTAAAAATAAAAATTAAAAAAAAAATAAAAAAAATAATAACTTTTGAAAATTTGAATTTGGAAATATTTGACTAGGCAAATATTTGAAATCTATTTAAAAAAAGTTTGTTGCTGCTGCTGCTGCTAAGTTGCTTCAGTCGTGTCCGACTCTGTGTGACCCCAGAGACGGCAGCCCATGAGGCTCCCCCGTCCCTGGGATTCTCCAGGCAAGAACACTGGAGTGGGTTGCCATTTCCTTCTCCAATGCATGAAAGTGAAAAGGGAAAGTGAAGTCGCTCAGTCGTGTCCGACTCTTAGCAACCCCATGGACTGTGGCCCACCAGGCTCTTCCATCCATGGGAATTTCCAGGCAAGAGTGCTGGAGTAGGGTGCCATGAAGTTTAAAATACATAGAAATAAATTAACAAAAAAGCAATTTGTAAAATTTGAAAGTGAAGTGAAAGAAGCTAACCATATAAAAAGTGGTTGTTATAACTGCACAACATTTCAAGCCACTTTAAAGCCAATAATTTGATCAAACATTGTGATGGCATTAAATGCAGAAGCACACAAAACAAAACAACAACAACAAAAACCCTTCAGACTCATCTTAATAATCCTCTGACTATCTCGCTGATGGCGTTGGCAGTGTCGGTGTTGGCCTATGACACCTGTACTGGGGGTTGAAATAAATGAAAAATTATCTTGATGCACTTGACCACTGTGACTTGGGGAATGAGAGAAATGCACAAACACCACACAGAAAGACTGATGAGGTTAAGTAAAAAACATTAAATTGGGTGTCTTGGTGTTAAACTACTACAAGTTTTTCCTTTTTAAAAATATACACTTTCTAGAACTATGCATGAAAAAAGACTAATGGCAAATGGCAAACCAGTCGCAAGAAGTACTTTTCTTCTCTTATTATATCTCTAAAGAGCGTATAGCTCATTAAATGGACTCAAGGCTTGTTGGAGCAACACCTAAATCCAGGTCTGAGATAGAAAGGAGCACCAAACTGTTTTACTAACAAGGAAGCTATTAGACTATGGAAAGTGAAAGTCGCTCAGTTGTGTCCAGCTCTTTACAATCCCATGGACTGTACAGCCCACAGAATTCTCCAGGCCAGAATACTGGAGTAGGAAGCCTTTCCCTTCTCCAGGGGATCTTTCCAACTCAGGGATAGAACCCAGGTCTCCTGCATTGCAGGCAGATTCGTTACCAGCTGAGCCACAAGGGAAGCCCCAGAACACTGGAGTGGGGAGCCCATCCCTTCTCCAGTGGACCTTCTCAACTGAAGAATCAAATGGGGTCTCTTGTATTGCACGCGGATTTTTTACCAACTGAGCCACGAGGAAAGCCCGATAGTGGCAAACGACACAGGAGTCAACTGAAAGAATTCAACATTAGCCACATATGGCATAATTTGAATATCAGTAAAGACAATTGCGACGGATTGAAATACTTTAAATAATCTTACCTGTTAGATCTGGGAGTTCTCCATTTAACAGAAAGGAAAAAAAGACTAAAAGAAACTTACCTCTTACCTTTTAAAATAAATCCTTTTAAGTTGCTTTTCAGAAAATTCTTGGAAATTGATTGTTGAGTCAATTTTCCAACTATTCCTACTGTTGAGTTGGAAAACTGCTAAGTAAAAGGAATTATTCAAAATTTACAAATAGTGAGGCATTTATGGTACTTTGTATGAATTCTATCTCAGTGTTACTGAGTACGTGATAACTGGTAATTTCTCTATTTAAATTAGTCGAGATAATAAATAAAGGACTCGAACAATCAGAGAACAACATGAGTCAGCTCATTCTGTAAACAACAAACTGTACATCCCAGTTCTAACCTCCCTTCCACATTTATCAGGTCTTGCGGGTCCTTACTACATAGATCATCCTGACTCCTCACTCACAAGCCTCCTGTGAAGTTGGTGGTGAAGCACCTCCTCCCTCCGGAGCATCCTGGACATTTCCCTTGGATTAGCATCAGTAAGGCCAGTTCTGATCACACCATCTGCTTCTCAACACCTTGCAGCACTTCTCTATTCCTCTAAACATCAAATAGCCTTCTTCAGTATTATGCCAATACAACCTTTCCAGGCTAACCAAATGCCACTTCTATAATGTATCCTATATTTCAGTGGTTGGTAAAGTATTTCTGTAAAGGACTAGGTAGTAAATCTTTTAGGGCTGGCAGACCAGAAGTTCAGTCACAGCTATTCAAATCTATAAAAGCAGACATAGATATGATGTAAATGAGTGGGTGAGGCTGTGTTCCAATAAAACTTTATTTACAAAAACAAGGCTAAGCCCAAGACCACAGATCATTGTTCCTGATAAGCTGAGTGAATGTAATCAGTCTTCCATAGCATCCTTCATGCTACCCCTTCCGTTTCCGCAGGTCCAGTCCTACTCAGGATTCATGCCCAAGGATACTCCATTAAACATCTTCCCTAAGCATCCGAGTATAATGGAAGAGAATTCCTTCAGTGTCTATGGCACTGCCTGACAGTCTTACTAGCCTGATTTTGTTTTTGTTTTTATTTTCAGTTGTATATGTGATTGGTTTTCTAATTTAGGGGCTGCTGCTGCTGCTAAGTCACTTCACTCATGTCTGACTCAGTGTGACCCTAGAGACGGCAGCCCACCAGGTCCCCCATCCCTGGGATTCTCCAGGCAAGGACACTGGAGTGGGTTGCCACTTCCTTCTCCAATGCACGACAGTGGAAAGTGAAAGTGAAGTTGCTCAGTCATGTCCAACTCTTAGCGACCGCATGGACTGCAGCCCACCAGGCTCCTCCGTCCATGGGATTTTCCAGGCAGGAGTACTGGAGTGGGGTGCCATTGCCTTCTCCAATTAAGGGGCAAGGATGCCTTTGTTTGCATCCATGGCGTCTGGTTTTCTAGCTTTGTTTGTTTGACAAACATTTCGGTATAATCTAGAGAGCAGAAGCAGCAGACGTTCATGGCGCTGCCCATCGGCGCCCATTATCTGTTCAGCTGAAGTCCAGTCTTCCACTCACTCAGCGCCTGTGCTGCATGTAGAACGGAGCCCACTCAGGAACCCAGGGGTGCTCCCCCAATTCCGTCGTGGACAATCACAGCACTGCCTTCTCCCCAGCAGCAGTGACTGATTCAGAGATGAGCACGTGCCCAGAGTCAAGGAGGCAGACTCTTGTTGGAACTGCTGACCCACTGCCGTTTCTTCATTTCTGTCTGCTCAGGACATGGGATGGCTTGGCCTGAAAGTGCCCAGCTATTCTACTGGTGCAAGGACTCTGAGAATAAAGCCAACCTGAAAGCAAAAGAATAAGTTGGCTAGAAAGACTGATTCCTGGAGAAATCATTTTGGCGTTGTGTACCAAGAACTCTATGCACTCTGCGCCCTCCAGACACGTCCCTAGCCAGCAGCTTTCTCTGCAACATGAGCCAATTCGTTCCCTTTTATCCTAAACCAGTTCCAGTGTTCTTGCCTGGAGAATCCCAGGGACAGGGGAGTCTGGTGGGCTGCCGTCTCTGGCGTCGCACAGAGTCGGACACGACTGAAGCGACTTAGCAGCAGCAGCAGCAGCAGCAGTTTAGGTTACGTTTTATTTGCTACTGAAAAAAAACCCTCCCTGTTACTAATGTATGTTATCAATAAACTTCAGAGGAATCAGTGAAATAATGACCCCACTAGAGGGCACAGTGATCAGTAACAAGAGTTAACAGACTCTCCTTTCCTATATCCAAAGAGCAACAAAAAAGATAATGCGATGTATGATCCAACCTTTCAACATTTACTTCAAATTCTTTCAAAACTGTGGGAACTTTGAGTAATGGGGAAAAGGGAAGAGATGGCATTTTATAGCTCATTTCAGAGGCCAACAATAGGTGTGACGTGTATCTTCTATAACAAAGTGAAAATCGTTAGGCAATACTCTAAAAGTTCTCTCCTGGAGAATGTGACACTTGTTTTAGAACTTTAAAAAGTCAGAGAAGGGAAGAAAGAAAGCCAAAATCTTCACTCAGTAGAACCCAGGCAGTGACAAAATGTGGGCAGAGAAGAGCAGCTGCTTCTAGTTAGCTTCTGAGCCATAGATTACACAGAACAAAACTGCTTTCTTAAATGTTGTGTTTCAGCTGGATGAAAAATGATGTTTGCTCTCTTTCATTTGCAGATTTTTCATGTCTAAGAAATTGTCTCGCCATAAAAATCACCATTGAAATGAAAGAGCTAATATCAACCTGACCATGAGACAGTAGGTCTAGTTAAAAAGTTATTTATCCACATAAATGATTTTGCATGTGTGACACATTTTTTATGCAGAAAGAGATAGAGTAATAGATACACGCTTTTTATAAGGCAATGCCCTGTAGCTAATGATTTTTTGAAAAATAAGTTTGCGTTCCTAACAATTTTATGAGGAAGCTAATGACTCAAAAGATGAATAGTTATTCAGGAAAAAAAAAAAAAAGAGAGAGAGAGAGAGAGAGAGTTTGGGAGGCTGACTTTGTGTGGGTAATGGTTTGTCATAGCTAGTGAGAGAACACCACTCCTCCGATTCTAGGGAGTGTTGCTCCCTGAGCGTGGATGCACCCTGAAGATGCTTAAACCTTCACTCAGAAACTTGCATGTGAAACGTCTAAGACGTATTGATTCCCACGTACGTTGCAGATTTTGATGCCTGCACATCTAGTGTATGATGACCTCTTTAAACATTAAGAATGCTGAAAGGGGACTATCCAGACTGTTCTTTTTGTTGAACTGGTGCTGATCATCTCTTAGTTTCTAGTTATTTCTCTTTGCTCTTTTAATACCTTATAACTTGTTGGACGTAGCTGAAGCGGAGAATATAGCGATGGAAACGGACTTTCCTGGGCTCTTTCCCTCGAGAGGGTCTTCTTGTGTGTTTCACGCATTCTCAGTGCTCAGTCATGTCTGACTTTTTGCAACCCCAGAGCTTCTGCTTAAGCGGGGCCAATCCCACCCCCCGCCCCAAAACACACACATTTTAACAAAGCCTGGAGATATTTTTGTTGTCACAGTCGACAGAGGGGTGCTTCTGTATCTAGAGGTCAGAGATGCTGTTAAACATCTGAAATGTGCAGGACAGACCCTAACAGGTAATTGTCTAATCTAAAAACTCGATAGTGCTGGCCAACTATTCCCCAAAGGCAAAATTTAAAGACTCAACTAAATGAAAATTCTTGGGTTCCTTTTCTCACTAACATCGGACCAATTCTTTCTTCTTTATGAAACGTTGCTGCTGCTACTGCTGCTAGGTCGTTTCAGTCGTGTCCAACTCTGCAACCCCATAGATGGCAGCCCATCAGGCTCCTCTGTCCCTGGGATTCTCCAGGCAAGAATACCGGAGTGGGTTGCCATTTCCTTATCCAATGCATGCATGCATGCTAAATTGCTTCGGTAACATTAACGATCTCTTAATTCCTACTAGAATATGCAATCTCCCACCAGCAATGAGACAGTTCCTCCCACTTCTCAACTAGCGTTCAGTTCTCGTCCTGGTTTCCGGCTGTCTCTTTAACTGAAATCAGATTGTCGAAGAGGCCTCCAGTCATGTTCATGTCATCAATTTCAGATGAACTTCTCTAGCATCTGAGCCAGCATTTAGGTAAGACTGGAGATGCAGAAGAATCTAATGAGGTTTCTTTCCACCTACCTAAGGTACTGAGAGGGCTTCCCTAGTGGCTCAGCTGGTAAAAAATCTGCCTGCAATGCGGGAGACCTGGGTTGGATCCGTGGGTTGGATCCCTGGGTTGGGAAGATCCCCTGGAGAAGTAAAAGGCTACCCACTCCAGTATTCTGACCTGGAGAATTCCATGGACTGTACAGCCCACGGGTCCACAAAGAGTTGGACATGGCTGAGCAACTTTCAAGGTACTGAGAAGATGAATTCATGAGTTGAAACATAGAAGAAAAAATTTAAAGACCACAATTTCATGGATTTAAGTCAGTAGTCTCTGCATTGTAATAGTGATTATATGGGGAAAAGAGAGGTAGTTTCCAACTTGTTTCTAAAGTATGTTGGTTCTATCTGAAGAGAAAAAAAAAGACTATTTTTATGGAATCTAATAACAAAATGTCAGTCACTTTAAGATCTAGAATATGATTTCAGTGCTTGGCTCAAAGAGTTGGTAGATGTGCCATTTCACGTTGGCTGACACCTCTGTGCAGAGTTCCAGAACAGTACCAGTCAGTCACAGCTTTGGCAGATTGCTATCACCCAGAGACCTTTTTATAAGACCAAAATTAAGCAGTGCAATCTGAAACCCACCACATTATTGAATCACGTAGATGTGCCCAGTGGCCTGGGGCTTTATGAGGTAAAACCTGCTTCTAAGTTTAAATACCTGCCACCCTAAGGTGAGTGGAAAAACACCAACGAGTTTCTTCCAAACTTAGAATAACCCATTCTTATTGAGCAAGAAAATACAATTAAATTACCCTGTTCTCAGAATAAGCTACTCATAAGGTTTTGTCTATAACAAACTAAAGAAGCTGTTTATTCTAACATCACTAGGATTGCGGATCTCTATTACATTTTATTTCTGGAAGACTCGACTGATGTTTCAAGAGTTATTGGATGAGAATGGACATCAGCGGATAGTAATTGCGCTCGTTCTGAATGTGCGTGTGCTAAGTCACTTCAACTGTGCCTGACTCTTTGTAACCCCATGGACTGTAGCCCCCCAGGCTCCTCTGTCCATGGAGTTCTCCAGGCAAGGATCCTGGAGTGGGTAGCCATTCCCCTCTCCAGGGGATCTTCCTGACCCAGGGCTCGAACCTGTGTCTCCTATGGCTCCTGCATTGCAGGCAGATTCTTTACTGCTGAGCCACCGGGGAAGCCCCTGGAAGGGACACTTCTGTTTTTTTTTTTTCAAAGATTTTGGGAGCCTAGATTGCACATGCCACCACTGAAGTAAAAACACAAAATACTCAGCTCTGAGGTGAGTTAGGCAGCTGACCTCAGTTAGCAAATCATTTAAAATACTATGGTTCATGTTTAGAGAGATTGAAAACATCGTTTTCTAACACCCTGTTTTGCATGGTTTAGGTTGATTCTGAAGAACAGTTTCCCGTGATACATAAGCCTATTCTCTTTTGAGAATTGCAATTTTAAATCTTCATAAAAATGCAAAAAGTGTTTGAGAGGAAAAGAATATTAACATGAGAAGTCAGCCTGAGAAGCAACTCATTTGAATCATGGTATTATATTTGATTCCTGAAACTTCTCTAAACATAATTTCCATCACTTAATGACTCAGGTAAAACAGAAATATCATTCCACTTTGATCTCTTTGGTGTTATAGAATGTAATGATAGTTTTGAACATTATTATCTGGTACAAACTCTTTCAAACCACTTCTAGAAAATGAAGATAACCCCTTTCTTAACTAGACATTCTAAGAAGAATGATATTTCTTGGAAATTACATTTCCTGTTCATGCCTGTGTTTTTCCTCTCCTTCTTCTAAAAGCTTGAGATTCTAATTATTATCATTTAAAATTCTCTCATCCACTTATTAAAAACCTTGCATTTAGTGTTTCTTAAATGCAAGACCCTCTATTGGACATAATTGAGAATATGGTAGCTCCTTTGCTTCTTCTTATCTTGAGATTACAGCAACTGTTGGAGAAGAAATTTTAAAGGAGGGCAAACTGGAAAGAAAATAATAAGTTTCATAAAATAGTCTAGTTCGTGCTGGTATGGATAATTTACCCGGCCTCCCTGCAGTGTAAAATCCTCTACACAAGTGAAGGTGAAATGAAAAAAATTCATTTATTTATTTCTGCTGAAATTGTACTAGTATTTGAAATATTAAAATAATGAAATGCATATGGGAAGCAATTTTGAGTAGTAGCACCAACAAATGCTTGAAATGCAGAGTTACTCATAACCCACTGCAAACATTATGAATAGGCCATATTTCTATACAGAAGTAAAATATCTGAATAAAATAAAAGGAAAAAAAAAAACCTAAATGAAGACTAAGATGTAAAAGAGAGAAAAACAAGTGGAGGAAGGTCATTATGCCAAGGATAAAACAGCAATTTATATTTTTTACCTGAATTTTAAAAATATTATTTCTATTTAAATATTCCTATAGATCTTCTATCAATCTGAAGACTTCTACTAATCTGAAAAAAAATGGAATTAAAAAATCTTTACAACTGGAAAGAACTTAAGTATAATCTTGTCCAAATGTCTTATTTCACGTGAAGAACTGGGTTTGGAATTTAATTAAATCAGCCTTTCTCCACCATCAGAGGTTGAAGTAATTCAGTTGAATTCAGAATTGGATTATTTTCCCTCAAAATACGATCTGAAATTTAGGCTAGCACTGAAGAACTGATGCTTTCAAACTATAGTGCTGGAGAAGACTTTTGAGAGTCCCTTGGACACCAAGGTGATCAAACCAGTCAGTCCTAGAGGAAATCAAGCCATTGGGAGGACTGATGCTGAATATGAAGCTCCAGTATTTTAGCCAACTAATACGAAGAGCTGACTTGTTGGAAAAAACCCTGATGCCGGGAAAGACTGAAGGCAGAAGGAGAAGGGGGCCACAGAGATGAGATGGTTGGATGGCATCACTGACTCAACAGGCATGAGTTTGAGAAAACTCTGGGAGATGGTGAAGGAAGGGAAGCCTGGCGTGCTGCAGTCCATGGGGTCACAAAGATGCAGACATGACTGAGTGACTGAACAACAGCAGTGTGAAAAGAAAGGCAAGAAAGGAATCAAGGATGCTGGAGGCAAAGTAGCAATTCAGAACTTGATGCGTTGGGCAACTGAGGATATTTCTCTTATTTTAATCACAAGTTGACATTAAATGAAAGGTAAAGGATGGGATTTCTGCCGATATGCATGTACTTATTTATAAATGCTGTAGGCACTGGTATCCTAACTTGAATAACGATTAAGTACTTTTCCAGGGTTGGATGTTTGATGTGGCTGAGTGGAAGTTCATTGAGATGAAAATGGATTACAGTGATCGTCAGGGGAGGCCCCTTTGGGCCATTATACAAGCGAGCCAAACACTAGAAAATAGCTCCAGTACATCTGCTTATAACGGTGTTTGGCATTTGAAACAAGATTATTTGGATCATCTGTAATATCCTAACAATGTTCCAATCCCCAGCTTGCTAAGAGTTCATGCCTTTCAGTATAGAAATACAAAGCTTGTTGTTTGTGCAGAAATAAATTATATGTAAGCTTTATTTTACTCTGAAATGAGCATTGTAAATAATTCCAAATGCAGTTCTTTTTTTTTTTTTTCCCTGTAATACACTCTGAATTTCCTGGGTACAGCAAGGAGAGGAACTTTACTAGGATGCACACTCTGCTGCAAAGTCAACATTTTATGTGTGGCTAGAAAACACATTATTAGAGATTGAGAAGAAGGATCAGGAACCTTTACCTGATCAAAGAGTTAGCATCATTTAAACAAACAACTCAGAAGCTAAGATTTTCCAAAAGAAAATAATGACGATTGGTTCAGTTAGCTTGTAAATAATCCAGGCGTAAATCCAGTCTTTGACTCCAATCTTGGGCAAGTACTCTGTACTCATAACTGAACCCACCTTGATGGTCCCACATCTCTGGCACATCCGAAGAAACCCCTGAGGCCCAACAAAATCTACTATAAAAAAAATCTCTGGGGGACGGATCACAGATTTTTTTACTTTCAAAAAAGCTTTCCCAGTGCTTTTCATGATCCATCATATGTAGGGATCACTAGACTGGATGAAACATTTTAATCAAAATAAGATTTAGAAGAACTGAGGTAGAAATCAATTTCTTATAGAATGAAATCTTTCAAATATAATGGAAGCTCATTATATTAAGGAAACTCAGTATGGAAAAGTGAGTTATTTAATAATTTATTGTCCCAGGAAATTCACTGGGCTGATAAGTTTGGGGTTTTGTGTAGAATAAAATTGTTCTTACAATAGAGTCTATTTGCTCTGGACTCTAACTTCTAATGAATGAAACTCAGCAGACATCTTAGCGAAGAAATTTTACATAGATTAAATCAAATTATAATTAAGGTTTATCCAGTCCTCCAGTTCATGGCCTTGCAAGGTGACTTGGTTTGTGTTTGCTTTGGCATGCCATAAATTTTGACCAAAGATAAAAAACTGCATACGTTGTATCTCTTTTATGCCTGACTTGTTTGTATCTAGGAATTTGACAAAACAATGATTGTTCCAGATTCAAGGTAACTTTGAAATGAATTCGTTCAATAAACATTTAGTAAATCTATCCCAGGCCAGGCCTAATTTGTCTAATAAGGTAAAACTTTTATTAGTTCAATATCCATTAAAAATATCATAAATTGTGTATTTATTTTTTATAGACATATAGAAAGTACCAGGTAACAAAATGTATAAGAAGTGGGATGATTCAGTTGTTAAGTATGAAGGAACAAGAGTGCACAACTGGTTACTTACTCTTAGTTCCGTTCAGTTCAAAGCCATTTATTGCACTGTTGTGATGTCCACGGCATCAATTAAGCGTTAGAAATACAAAAGCAGACCCTGCATTCTGTGAGCTCACAGTTTAAAGTGAAGTAAAGAGCTGGTATTTGTATCTTTTCAGTTCAGTTCAGTCGCTCAGCATATCACAAATCATCTGTTGATTTTAAAAAAATAAAATAAAAAGGAACATATTCCAACTGAAAAAAGGTTAAAAGATATTTAATGGAAAATATGAAAATGACATATTAAAAATAATGTTGCATGTTGCATAACTGCAGAAGACAAGAAGACCTAAGCACAATATTTTATTCAATGTAGTCAGCATTCTTTTTAAGATAGCTGTGACTTTTGACAGATCTGATAGCTACATTTAAGAATTTGACTTGCACATTTACATATATATTGAGGTCATAACTTCTAGAATCCCTGCATCCTACTGACAAATCCAGCTTTTAATAATGATCTTGTATCACCTCCATAAGTAATTACACTTGATTGAGATTCAATTTAACAAAATCTACTTTTACTGTACAGCTATTGTGCTACATAGTAAGATTCAAGTATTGGTGGATATGTTTTATGATTCATTACTACGTTTTACCCAGACTTAATTTTTATGACTTCAAATATCAACTGAGGAAAAAAGAGGAATGATATATGTTTCGAGTTCCTCAAACTAGTTTCACTTGTTCAGAAAATGTATTTTGACTTTATCAAATCTCATGCCTCATATTTGTCATATTCCTCATTTGTCAACATAGCTATGACTCAAAATGTAAGTACAAATTGCAATTCAGCTGGGGGGGCCCTGACCCCTATCAAGAACCAGAACATTCCATGGCCAGCAGAAATCCAAAGCCTTCCCCAAAGTTTGGTGCAAATTGTCAAATAATTATGGTCCCAAGCCCTCATCTGACACCCTTTGTCTCTGTCCTTAAATACATGTATTCTCAGGTATTGTCATGATGTGCCATGGTGCCCTAGATAGGAAATTCAACATCATTTTCATTGCAAAAACAACAATTAAAAAAATGAGTGTGTATACACAGTAACGTGAAATATTTGGGATTATAGAAAGCTTTACCAAAATTTAAAAAGTAAGAGGCACAGAAATGGGTTGCCTTCATCCTAATTTCCTCATGTCTCATGGGGAGGCTCTCTCTTCTTCTGCTTCATTCCTGAAGTGGAGCCGGAGCATCCCTGCAGAGAGAGCGTCCCCTCCTGGATGGAGTGGTCACAAGGGAGACCAGCATCCAATCAGGATTCAGTTCAGTCTCTCAGTCGTGTCTGACTCTTTGTGGCCCCATGGACTGCACCACGCCAGGCTTCCCTGTCCATCACCAACTCCTGGAGTCTGCTCAAACTGATGTCCATTGAGTCAGTGATGCCATCCAACCATCTCATCCTCTGTCATCCCCTCCAATCTTTCCCAGCATCAGGGTCTTTTCCAAAGAGGTGTTCGCATCAGTCGCCAAAGGATTGGAGTTTCAACTTTAGCATCACTCCTTCCAAAGAATATTCAGGACTGATTTCATTTAGGATGGACTGGTTGGATCTCCTTGCAGTCCAAGGGACTCTCAAGAGTCTTCTCTAGCACTTCTGGCTTAATGAGATTAATGAGGATTTTTTACTAGAAAGACACTTGTCTCCAGGGTTTCAACCTGGAAATGCCTAGAAGACATTTGTGATGACAGAGGAATTAAAACAACACAGAGAAGGAAAAGAATGAAGAAATGTATCTTGCTTACCCAGCTCAAGGCATAAATCCAGCCAATCTGCCTTTTGACTTGCAGTTAGCTGCTACTGCTAAGTTGCTTCAGTCGTGTCCAACTCTGTGCGACCCCAGAGATGGCAGCCCACTAGGCTCCCCCATCCCTGGCATTCTCCAGGCAGGAACACTGGAGTGGGTTGCCATTTCCTTCTCCAATGCATGAAAGTGAAAAGTGAAAGGGAAGTCGCTCAGTCCTGTCCGACTCTTAGCGACCCGATGGACTGCAGCCCACCAGGCTCCTCCGTCCATGGGATTCTCCAGGCAAGAGCACCGGAGTGGGGAGCCATCGCCTTCTCTGGTAGGTAGTGTCAAAATTGACTTAAATTGTAGGACACACAGCTGATGCCCCCTGGTTGCTTGGTGTAGGAGAAAAAAACTCACACTCTGTCTCTGTCCCAAACTGTAATCTTCTGGAGAAAAGAAAACATTCTGGTGTTATTTATCTTTGCTTTCTGATAATGTCTGAAAGAAAGAAAACTTGCAGTTAAGGGAGGCAGTAAATTTTGTTTTGTTTCTTAGCTACTTTTGCCACTTGTACTTGAAAGACGCCTAACTCATAGAAAGACTGAATGCATTGTCAATTATGTGATCCATTGCCTCATACAACGTTAATGTGAAAATATCTTTGAAAATTCACAGACAGGGAGAAATTCTTCTTTCACGCTGAGCTTATTCTTATTTGGTTAAGGTAATGTCAGTTAGATAATATAGCATACTTCAATTTTTTTAGTTGCCATAATTAACGTTATAGCTTAATTTCTGGCCTGCTGCAATAAAATCTTGGTCTCAATTAGAGTCATCTTTGCACAATCTTATTTATTTCCCCATTATATTTTATTTTTTAAAAAATACACCCTCTGTGCCAATGCCTTCTACTGAAACTTACTTTAATGGAACTTTTTTTGTTTGTTTGCTTTTTACTTTACTTTTAAAAAAATTTTTATTGATATATAGTTGACTTGCAACGTTGTGTTAGTTTCTGCTGTAGAGCAAAGTGGTCGAGTTTTACATATGTATACATTCTGTTTCGTATTTTTTCCACTATGGTTTTTCATAGGATAGAGAACAGTTCCCTGTGCTGTGCAGTAGGACCTTGCTATTTATCCATATTCTCTAGAACTGCTAACCCCAAACTCTCAACGCACCCCCCCACCACCACCCCCCTTGGCAACAGCAAGTCTGTTTTCTATGTTCACAAATCTGTTTCTGTTTTGAAGATAGGCTCATTTGTCCCCCATTTTAGATTCAACATGTAAGTGCCATCATCTGGTATTTGCCTTTCTCTTTCTGACTTTCTTCAGTATGATAATCGCTAAGTCCCTGCACGTTGCCGCACAGGGCATCATTTCATTCTTTTTTATGGCTGTGTACTATTCCATGGTATACATGCGGCACAACTTCTTTATCATAAGGGCAGATGTTTAATTTTTCAGAATAAGATAGAATAAGTCCTCTAGATTTCTCCATTATTAGGAAATCTTCCCGGAGAAATGCCATTTGCACTACCGTAAAACCTTTGCATACTGAATAGTGAACATTCTGAACAAAATAACACTGGTAAAATTTAAGAGACAATCTGATTGTCAAAACTTTCCAGGAAATTACTCAGAATTATAGCAATGGGACTGCAAGATGACTCTGGACAAAATGAGCTCATTATTTTTAAATGAATAAATCAATTAAAGAAACATACTTTCTATATTAAGTTCTATATTGTCATGGGAAACTAGTGAATATATATTATACATATATACTATATGTATATATTCATACACTCCTCTATCCTACATAGATAATTGGGTTTTGTTTTTCAAACCAGTGAAAGGATAGAAATGTACCACAAGGAATAAGAGGGGAAGAAAAGGAAAGTCTGATGTCTCTTCTAGCCTCTCTTTTCACTGTGTGTACTGAGCAGGTGGACAACGGTGAAAGGCAATCCTGAAATAACAATATCAATTGCAGATTTGTTCCCAGGAAGGTAGAATAACTCCCCAGTCTCTCGCTGCATGGATAGATAAGCCTAGATGGTGTGAGCAGTGTCTAAACCCTGTATTGAAGTGATGGAGTAAGGTAATTGAAGCAGCAGAAACACAGTATGGGTAAACTCAGCCAAAAGAAGAAGTTTACTGAAAGGATAAGATGTGCAGAGGGTCAAAGAATATACAGAAGAACTAGAACTTGTATAAAACAGGCGCCTGTTTTAGTGAAAGTGTTAATCACTCAGTCGTGTCCAACTCTTTGGGACCCCGTGGACTGTAGCCCTCTAGGCTCTTCTGTCCATGGAATTCTCCAGGCCAAAATACTGGAGTGGGTTGCCATTCCTTTCTCCAGGGGATCTTCCCGACCAGGGATCAAACCCAAGTCTCCTGCATGCAGGCAGATTCTTTACCAACTGAGCCAACCAGGGAAGCCCCCCTGTTTTAAGGACCTACAAGAAATAAGTGGGCCAGTCCTCATTCCTCTTGAGGACCAGCTGAAGAGATGAATGCATCTACCATTTATCTACCCTATGTCTCTCAGATGCAGAGCTGATTCCTGGAGAGTCTGATGGCCATACTTCCCTCACTCACCCGCCCTAGGTTACGGAAGGTTGAGACTCTAGCAATGATTTGATGAGCACAGACTCTGGGAGAGTCTCTGTTTCTCAAAGGAATATCAGGGAGCTGCTTCTGAAAGACGTAGAGACGAATATTAATTAGCCCAAAAACATAATGTCCACTACACAGCCTAGGCTGACATTCAAATTGGTTTATAAAAAGAGAGGTAAAGTAAGAAGCTGACTGACGAGATAAAGACAGGTAAAGCCATCAATTCAAGTAAAACAACCCAAAGGAATGCTAGCATACCCTTTTCAAAGACAAACCCTAAGTCATAGCTTATGATGAGTAGTTATTTTCTAAGGGGCTGCTGCTGCTGCTAAGTCACTGCAGTCGTGTCTGACTCTGTGCGACCCCATAGACAGCAGCCCACCAGGCTCCACCATCCCTGGGATTCTCCAGGCAAGAACACTGGAGTGGGTTGCCATTTCCTTCTCCAATGCATGAAACTGAAAAGTGAAAGTGAAGTCACTCAGTTGTGTCTAACTGTTTGTGACCCCAGGGACTGCAGCCCACCAGGCTCCTCTGTCCATGGGATTGTCCAGGCAAGAGTACTGGAGTGGGTTGCTGTTGCCTTCAACATTTTCTAAGAGGAGAGCAGGTCAATTCTTCCTTTCTTTCTTTTTTTTCCAAATTTCCAAGATAGAGAAGCAAACACACTGTAATCTTTTTCAAACATTCAAGCCTAGAATAGGTTTACTTTCTTCAGACCCAGTCAGTGATACCAATTTTGTCCATTTATACAGCTTCTTAAGCCTTTACATCTTTATCTGTTTCCTATAAGACAATTTGCTGCCCTTGTGTGCCTAGTCCCAGGTGTTTTTTTTTTTTTCTGCCCTGAATTGCACAGATATATCCAAGTATTTCAAGGCTGTATATTGTCACCCTGCTTATTTAACATATATGCAGAGTACATCATGAGAAACGCTGGGCTGGAAGAAGCACAAGGTGGAACCAAGATTGCCAGGAGAAATATCAATAACCTCAGATATGCAGATGACACCACCCTTATGGCAGAAAGTGAAGAGGAACTAAAAAGTCTCTTGATGAGAGTGAAAGAGGAGAATGAAAAAGTTGGCTTAAAGCTCAAATTTCAGAAAACGAAGATCATGGCATCTGGTCCCATCACTTCATGGCAAATAGATGGGGAAACAGTGGAAACAGTGCCAGACTTTATATTTTGGGGCTCCAAAATCACTGCAGATGGTGACTGCAGCCATGAGATTAAAAGACGCTTACTCCTTGGAAGGAGGGTTATGACCAACCTAGACAGCGTATTAAAAAGCAGAGACATTACTCTGCCAACAAAAGTCCTTCTCGTCAAGGCTATTGTTTTTCCAGTGGTCATGTATGGATGTGAGAGTTGGACTGTGAAGAAAGCTGAGCCCCAAAGAATTGATGCTTTTGAACTGTGGTGTTGGAGAAGACTCCTGAGAGTCCCTTGAACTGCCAGGAGATCTAACTGGTCCATACTGAAGGAGATAGGTCCTGGGTGTTCACTGGAAGGACTGATGCTGAAGCCGAAACTCCAATACCTTGGCCACCTCATGCAAAGAGTTGGAAAAGACTCTGATGCTGGGAGAGATTGAGGGCAGGAGGAGAAAGGGACGACAGAGGATGAGATGGCTGGATGGCATCACTGACTCGATGGATGTGAATCTGAGTGAACTCCAGGAGTTGGTGATGGACAGGGAGGCCTGGCGTGCTGCGGTTCATGGGATAGCAAAGAGTCAGACAAGACTGAGTGACTGAACTGAACTGAACTGAACTGAACCAAGTATTTGAGGTTGTAGTATGTTTGTGATTATTTCTATTAATCAGCTGCACGTGCATTATAAAACTTACTTTTAGAATGAATGCCAGTACTACTCACATCTTCAAACCTAGAAGATGTGATGAACTTACATTATATGATAAGGCAGTATTTCTTGATCATCTATCTAATCTTAATATTTTCAGGAAAATGCTATGTCACAATTTTATCAGGGAAATAGTTTTTGCTGAGCCAGTTAGTCTTGTTACTGATTTGTTCCCCTAATCATTAAATAAGTCATAACATATTTTTCTGTTGGACACATGAACTTCATTATCTTTTATTTGTAAATTATCAGTGCTTTTATATTCACCAAGTTGTACAACCATTACCAATATCTAATTCCAGAACATTTTCATCACTTTAAAAAGAAACTCTGCACACTCACTACCCCTACCTTCATCCAGCCTCGGGAAAATGCTAATATATTTTCTATTTCTATTAATTTACCTTTTCTGGACATTTTGAAATGTCCAGAACCATAAATGGAGTTATAAAATGTGTAACCTTTTGTGCGGGGCCTTTACCATAATGTTTAAAAAGTTTGCCCCTGTTGTATCATGTATCAGTACATCACTTCTTTGTGTTTAAATAATATTCTATTGTATGCCTGTATTACATTTTGTCTACTTGTTAGCTGAATTTAGATCCTGTCCATACTTAAACTCTGATGAATAGTGATACTATGAACACCCATGTGCAAGTGGAAATATGTTTCCAATGCTCTGCAGCTGTGTACACAGAAGTCGTATTCTTGTCTCATACGGTAACTCTCAGTTCAGTTCAGTTCATTTTGGTCACTCAGTTGTGTCCGACTCTTTGTGACCCCATGAATTGCAGCATGCCAGGCTTCCATATCCATTCACCAACTTCTAGAATTTACCCAAACTCATGTTCATCCAGTCGGTGATACCATCCAGCCATCTTATCCTCTGTCGACCCCTTCTCCTCCTGCCCCCAATCCCTCCCAGCATCAGGGTCTTTTCCACTGAGTCAACTCTTCTCATTAGGTGGCCAAAGTATTGGAGTTTCAGCTTCAACATCAGTCCTTCCAATTAACACCCAGGACTGATCTTTAGGATGGACCGGTTGGATCTCCTGGCAGTCCAAGGGACTCTCAAGAGTCTTCTCCAACACCACAGTTCAAATGCATCAGTTCTTCGGTGCTCAGCTTTCTTCACAGTCCAACTCTCACATCCATACATGACCACAGGAAAAACCATAGCCTTGACGAGAAGGACCTTTGTTGGCAAAGTAATGTCTCTGCTTTTGAATATGCTATCTAGGTTGGTCATAACTTTCCTTCCAAGGAGTAAGCGTCTTTTAATTTCATGGCTGCAGTCACCATCTGCAGTGATTTTGGAGCCCCCCAAAATAAAGTCTGACACTGTTTCCCCATCTATTTTCCATGAAGTGATGAGACCAGATGCCATGACCTTCGTTTTCTGAATGTTGAGCTTTAAGCCAACTTTTCCACTCTCCTCTTTCACTTTCATCAAGAGGCTTTTTATTTCCTCTTCACCCTCTGCCATAAGGGCGGTGTCATCTGCATATCTGAGGTTATTGATATTTCTCCTGGCAATCTTGGTTCCACCTTGTGCTTCTTCCAGCCCAGCATTTCTCATGATGTACTCTGCATAAAAGTTAAATAAGCAGGGTGACAATATACAGCCTTGACGTACTCCTTTTCCTATTTGGAACCAGTCTGTTGTTCCATGTCCAGTTCTATCTGTTGCTTCCTGACCTGCATATAGGTTTCTCAAGAGGCAGGTCAGGTGTTATGGTGTTCCCATCTCTTTCAGAATTTTCCGCAGTTTATTGCGATCCACACAGTCAAAGGCTTTGGCATAGTCAACAAAGCAGAAGTAGATGTTTTTCTGGAACTCTATTGCTGTTTCCGTGATCCAGCACATGTTGGCAATTTGATCTCTGGTTCCTCTGCCTTTTTTAAAACCAGCTTGAACATCTGGAAGTTCATGATTCACGTATTGCTGAAGCCTGGCTTGGAGAATTTTGAGCATTACTTTACTAGTGTGTGAAAGTGAAAGTGAAGTCGCTCAGTCGTGTCTGACTCTTTGTGACCCCATGGACAGTAGCCTACCAGGCTCCACCGTCCATGGGATTTTCCAGGCAAGAATACTGGAGTGGGCTGCCATTTCCTTCTCCAGGGGATCTTCCCAACCCAGGGAACGGACCCAGGTCACCTGCATTGCAGAAAGACGGTTTACTATCTGAGCCACCAGGGAAGACTAGCATGTGAGATGAGTGCAATTGTGCGGTAGTTTGAGCATTCTTTGGCATTGCCTTTCTTTGGGATTGGAATGAAAACTGACCTTTTCCAGTCCTGTGGCCACTGCTGAGTTTTCCAAATTTGCTGGCCTGTTGAGTGCAGCACTTTCACAGCATCACCTTTCAGGATTTGAAATAGCTCTACCGGAATTCCATCACCTCCACTAGCTTTGTTCATAGTGATGCTTTCTAAGGCCCACTTCACTTCACATTCCAGGATGTCTGGCTCTAGGTGAGTGATCACACCGTAGTGATTATCTGGGTCATGAAGATCTTTTTTGTACAGTTCTTCTGTGTATTCTTGCCACCTCTTCTTAATATCTTCTGCTTCTGTTAGGTCCATACCATTTCTGTCCTTTATCAAGCCCATCTTTGCACGAAATGTTCCTTTGGTATCTCTAATTTTCTTGAAGAGATCTCTAGTCTTTCCCACTCTATATATAACTTTTTGAGGAATTACCAAACCACTTTCCCAAGCAGTTTTAGCAATTTACATTCTCACCAGAAATGTATAAGGGAATCAAGTTCTCTATATTCTCTCCAGCACTTGCCATTTTTGGTCTTTTTTTTAATAGCCATCACAGTGGATTTAAAGTGATATCTCACTGTGGTTTTGATTTGATTTTTCAATTTCTTAGTGACTTATGATGTTGAACATTTTCCCCTGGGCTTAATGATCCCTGGCATATAGTCTTTAGAAAGTATTCCCATTTTTTTGTTATGTTTTAAGTATGTTATTTTTATTTTGCTCCGATGATTGTGTCCTTTGCATATTGAGTACAAGAACTTTACCAGAGCACAAAGACTGACATATAGATCAATGGAACAAAATAGAAAGCCCAGAGATAAATCCACACACATATGGACACCTTATCTTTGACAAAGGAGGCAAGAATATACAATGGAGTAAAGACAATCTCTTTAACAAGTGGTGCTGGGAAAACTGGTCAACCACTTGTAAAAGAATGAAACTAGATCACTTTCTAACACCGCACACAAAAATAAACTCAAAATGGATTAAAGATCTAAATGTAAGACCAGAAACTATAAAACTCCTAGAGGAGAATATAGGCAAAACACTCTCAGACATAAATCACAGCAGGATCCTCTATGATCCACCTCCCAGAATTCTGGAAATAAAAGCAAAAATAAACAAATGGGATCTAATTAAAATTAAAAGCTTCTGCACAACAAAGGAAAATATACGCAAGGTGAAAAGACAGCCTTCTGAATGGGAGAAAATAATAGCAAATGAAGCAACTGACAAACAACTAATCTCAAAAATATACAAGCAACTTATGCAGCTCAATTCCAGAAAAATAAACGACCCAATCAAAAAATGGGCCAAAGAACTAAATAGACATTTCTCCAAAGAAGACATACGGATGGCTAACAAACACATGAAAAGATGCTCAACATCACTCATTATCAGAGAAATGCAAATCAAAACCACAATGAGGTACCACTTCACACCAGTCAGAATGGCTGCGATCCAAAAATCTGCAAGCAATAAATGCTGGAGAGGGTGTGGAGAAAAGGGAACCCTCCTACACTGTTGGTGGGAATGCAAACTAGTACAGCCACTATGGAGAACAGTGTGGAGATTCCTTAAAAAATTGCAAATAGAACTACCTTATGACCCAGCAATCCCACTGCTGGGTATACACACCGAGGAAACCAGAATTGAAAGAGACACATGTACCCCAATGTTCATCGCAGCACTGTTTATAATAGCCAGGACATGGAAACAACCTAGATGTCCATCAGCAGATGAATGGATAAGAAAGCTTTGGTACATGTACACAATGGAGTATTACTCAGCCGTTAAAAAGAATTCATTTGAATCAGTTCTGATGAGATGGATGAAACTGGAGCCAATTATACAGAGTGAAGTAAGCCAGAAAGAAAAACACCAATACAGTATACTAACACATATATATGGAATTTAGAAAGATGGCAATGACGACCCTGTATGCAAGACAGGAAAAAAGACACAGCTGTGTATAACGGACTTTTGGACTCAGAGAGAGAGGGAGAGGGTGGGATGATTTGGGAGAATGGCATTCTATAATGTATACTATCATGTAAGAATTGAATCGCCAGTCTATGTCTGACGCAGGATACAGCATGCTTGGGGCTGGTGCATGGGGATCACCCACAGAGATGTTATGGGGAGGGAGGTGGGAGGGGGGTTCATGTTTGGGAACACATGTAAGAATTAAAGATTTTAAAATTTAATAAAAAAAAAAAGGGGGAAAAAAAAAAAAAAAAAGAACTTTACCAGAAAAATAGTTTGCGAATCTATCTTTTTCTACTCTGTGGGTTTTCAATTCACTTTCTTACTGGCATGCTTTGAAACATGAAAGTTTTAAATTTTGACGAATCCCAGTTTCTTTCTTTCTTCTTGCCAGCGCTCTGTCTCCTTCTTGGGGTGGGGGGTGGGTGGGCGAGAATCACTGCCTAATGCAATGCTATGAAAATTTACATCTGAGTTTTCTTTTAAAAGTTTTATGATTTTGCTTTCACATTTAGATCTTTGAACCATTTGAAAATAATTTTGTATGTGTTTCAAATTCATTCTTTTGCACATAGAAAATGGTGGGCCAATTCTCTTCCATTTGAATTATCCTGGCACTCTTGTCAAAAATCATTTCATTACTGATTTTAGTCATTTCAGTCTTTGATTCTCCCTCTGGGTCAGTTTAGCTAAAAGTCGGTCGATTCCCCACCCCCACCCCCCCCACCCCACAAAGAGCCAATTTTTAAAAAATTATTTTTATTTTAATGTTTTTCTGTTCTCTCTTTCATTAATTTCTGCTCTACTCTTTATTTCCTTCATTTTGCTGTTTTGAGTTTACTTTGCTTTTTCTAATTTCTTAAGCCAGAAGTTTATTAACTTGATATTTCCTATACAGACATTTAAAACTATCATTTTCTCATTATTTTTGCTGCATTCTAGAAGTTTTTTTTTAATATATTGTTTCACCATTTTCTTTCATCTCAAAGCATTTTCTAATTTTCCTCTTGATTTCATTTTTGGATCATTATTTAGAAACATACTGCTTAATATCCAAATATTTGTGTACTTCTCAAGTTTTCTCAGCACTGATTTGTAATTTTTCTCACTATGATCTGAAAACATACTTTGTATAACTGTTTTTTTTAAATTTCAGACTCTTTTGTGATGTTGTCTTTATTTCTCATACGAGCCACCACTGCACTTCTACGTTTACATATGCAGAGCTGAACACGCTGCTTCATGTGGAAACTAGCTAACATTTCCAGACACTCAGTCTTGAAACTAAAAATCACTCAACACCATTTGTTGATATTTTTATGAATTACTGAGCTGTCTTATTATTGGCTGTCTTTACCTGAAAGTACAAGTATAGTCATTTCTGCAGCCTTTAGGCAATTTTAAAATGCTTCTTAACATTTGGAATATCAACTTTAGACAATAAATTCTTTGTCCACTTATTTGGTTATTCTATTTTTTATTTGTTGAGTTATAGGAGTCTTTTATATATTCTGAATATTTCCCCTCTTATGAGATATATGATTTGAAAATATTTTCTCCCCGTCTGTAGGCTGTCTTTTCTTTCTGTTGATTGTATCTCTTGATGCAGAAAAGTATTTAAATTCTACATAGTCCCATTTGTCTATTTATGCCTTTATGCATGTGCTTTTGGTGTCATAGTCAATAAGCCATAGCCAAGTTCAATGTCATGACGTTTTCTCTATTTTCTTCTGTAAGTCTGAGTTTTAGAGTTTGCATTTAAGTCTTGGCTACATTTCAAATTAAATTTCTATATATAAAATTATAAAACAAGTGTCCAACTTTATTCTTTTTCATTTGCATATTAAATGTGGACTTTTTTAGCTTCTCTTACTTGGAGTTTGTTAAGCTTCTTAAACATATATATACGTGTGTGTGTGTGTGTGTGTGTGTGCGTGCGCGTGTGTGTGTGTGTGTGTGCGTGCATATAAAATCATGTGTGGAAAGTTTTGTTTGTGTTGTTGTAATTTTCAATCCTAGAATTTGAATTCAACCCTTTATTCTGTGATTCTTATCTCTTTTTCTCTACTCTGTATTTTGTGAGACATCATTCTAATCTTTTCTTTTTATCCTTAGATGTTGCTTTTGTTAGTTCCTAGAACATATTTATAATAGTTGGTTTAAAATCTGTTTAGATAAGTCCAATGTGAAATCCTCAAGGGCAATTTCTGTTGACTATTATATTTCCCCCAGTGTATAGGTTGTATTTTCTTGTTTTTATCTTTTTTTTGATCTCGTGTTTTTGATCTAGAAGATGGAAATTCAAAATACTATAAAGTGGCGAATACAAATCTCCGATCATCCCCCCAGAAGTATTTTGTGTTGTAGTTTGCCGTTGTTGGTAGCAGTCGTATTTGTTTATTGACTTTTCTGAATTAATTCTGTAAAATCAAAATTCTTTGTCATATGTGTTCACTGAAGTGTCTGCTCAATTAGCAAATGATGAGCTAATCATCGATCAGAGATTTCCTTAAATGCTTTAAACCCACACTTTCCAGTCTGCTGAGGGCTTCTGTGTACAAGCCTTCAGATTCAGGCATGCGGTTTACAACGTTGCCTTTGCTTTTTGTTCCAGCACATGCAAAGCCTCCAGGTCAGGCAGTGATGAGAAAAATAATGTTCCTTCTGCCACTCCAGCATCTGTGAGGCTGTTGCTTACAAGGCTACCATGATTAAAAGACTTTTGTTTTCAAAACCACTTTAGAAAGGGATGGGGGCATGTTAAAATACAGCAAAGCTCACTGTTTTTATTGAGATTCAGTTATATTTCTCAAGTAGATGTTCCTTGGATTTTTTTAAGCCTTTGATTCTTTCAAGACTGTGATTCATTTTCAGAGTTCTGAAAAACTTAATTTGGACAATTTTGCCAGCCAGTATGTTCTCAGGTGGCCTCAGCTCGCAGCGACTTGCAGCAGGACCTGGGTTCCCAGCCATAGACTGAGGCTGGTGGGAGCGGTAAAAGCACTAACTCCTAACCGTCAGACCAGTGGTCAGTGACAAAGGCCCTGGTCCTTCGGCTTTGCAAAGAAGAGCTTCCACAAAGATGGAAAGTAATGAAGTGAGTAAAGAATTTATTAAGAGGAAGATGAGAACAGTGCACGTGGATAGACACTCGGGCAGACTCAGAGGGGGAGCCCCTGAATCGCGTCCTCATGGCAGCTTAAACCACTTATTTAGGACATTTCTTCTGGGTGTCCTTTGGCCAACTGTTTTGATTTGCCTGGTTCACAGTCACATTTATTATATCTCAGAATCCTCCCAAATGTTCACACACATCTCTTAGGCAAGATGGATTCTACCAAAGAGGCCTGTGGGTAGAACATCTCTTGACATCACTCACCTTTGACCCCCAAGGAGCTTTTCTGTGCATGTGTGATCGGGAAGGTCTCCTGGCTTCCAGAATAAAAAACATACGGTCTGGGCAGGGACCAGCTTCCTCCCTTAATTGTTTTGCTGTTTTCATCTTGGAATTTTGGTTCACAGGGAATGAGTCTCTGATTGCTTTACCCTGGGAGTCGGGGGTGGGCTTCTACCTCTGGCCTCAGCTATTCTCACCTTTTTTAATAAAGGGGCAGATTTTTGGAAGATTTTACTCTGTAATTCTCACACATTCACATATTTTAAACAGGGTCAATAGTCCCTTATTTAATAATTTAATGTACTTTGTTGGAGAAAGAAATGGCGACTCACCCCTTATTCTTGCCTGGAAAATCCTGTGGATTTTCTCCAGAGGAGTCTGATGGGCTACAGTCCAAAGGATCACAAATATGCTTATTGATCTTCAAACAATGAATATGTGGAGACCCTGCTCCATATTTTCCAAAGGATGAAACATGCACAGCTACATCGCTTCAAGGATCCCTCCCTCACTTACAAGTGTCACTGCAACTTCCTAGGCTTGGTTTCTGCCCAAATGGATTCTAGCGTCAATGGCTTGGGGTTTTTGATTAGGGGAAATTGTTTCCTACATTGACTGGACTCATAAATATTTTACACAACAATTTAAATTGCTTTTTGTAATAAATACTAACTCTGTTTACACTCTGAGTAAAAGAAAAACACTCTGAGCTTGATTTTAAAGGCTTTCCATGAGACATGCTCAAGCAGATTTGACAGCTCTTTTTATAAAAGTGGTTTTAACTGTCTCCCAGTTGCAATTATCATAAACCATAGATGTTCTCTTTATAACTTGGGGTTATATGTGTATGGGGAAATCATGCTCAATTACAAAGTCAGGAGTTTAAACCTCAAATTCTTAAATGCAAATTTCCCTTTTATACATATTATCTAAATAATCAGCATTTCACTGCAATAAGGCAAAAAGCACCAGATACACTTCTGTCTGTTTTCTATATGCAGGCACTAAACTTAAAATGCTAATTTCCATTGGATGAGCCTCAAAACTGATGTACATTAAATATAATACTCATTATTTAAGAAAACTTAAATAAATATTGAAAGAAAAGAGGATGTGAAGGATTTTGTGTGTTTAAATGTGTTTTCAATCTGGCTTTCAGAAGAGTTATTCATTTACAAATAAAATAGTTTATTGCTTATCTTGTAAACATATGTCCAAATAGACAAAAAACTTTTAGGAAAATCACTAATGTTACTAATGTTAAAACACACTCACCAGTTCATAAAGTACTTTGTGAAACTCTGGCTACAATTATAGAAAAAGAGCTTCTATAATATAAACATTATCAAGAAAATTTTGTTTTAAGGGAACTTCAAAGAAACAGCAATTTATAGGATTTTGGATTAAATTTATTGCTTCACTTAAGATACCTCTATGAATTCTCTGGTTGTTGTAAATATTAAAGAATTATCATCTACTGAAAGTTTATTAAATATTCTGCACATACAACTCAACAGGAAAAGAATAAACAATCCAGCTAAAGATTAAGCATGAGATCTGAATAGACGTTTAAAAAAAAATACAGATGACCAACAAGTATAAAACAATGTGCTCACAATCATTAATCATCAAGGAACTGCAAATCAAAACCACAATAAGCTATCGCCTCGCACCTATTAAAACTGTTGTCAAAAAGGCAAGAGGTGACAAGTGCTGCAAGGATGTGAAGAAAAGGGGAGACGTGTGCTGTTGGTGAGCACGCAAATTGATGCAGCCACTATGGAAAACAGTACGGAAGTCCCTCCAAAAGTCTACAAACCACTCTATGATTTCCATGATTCAGTAACTTCACTGCTGCTGAGTCGCTTCAGTCGTGTCCGACTCGGTGCGACCCCATAGACGGCAGCCCACCAGGCTCCCCCGTCCCTGGGATTCTCCAGGCAAGAATACTGGAGTGGGTTGCCATTTCCTTCTCTAATGTATGAAAGTGAAAAGTGAAAGTGAAGTCTTTCAGTCATGTCCGACTCTGTGCAACTCCATAGACGGCAGCCCACCAGGCTCCTCCGTCCATGGGATTTTCCAGGCAAGAGTACTGGAGTGGGGTGCCATTGCCTTCTCCACTGGGTATTTATCCAAAGGGAACAAAAGCAGTAACTTGTAAAAGATATAATCATTAAAATCATTAAAAGATATAATGGTCCCTATGTTCACTGCAGCATTACTTACAAAATCCAACACATGGAAACAACCTACATCCATGAATGAAGGTATGGAAAAAAATATGTGACATTTTACACACACACACATACATGCCCAGTGGAATATTGTTAATAGGCCTGGCATGCTGTGGTTCATGGGGTCACAAAGAGTCGGACACAACTGAGTGACTGAACTGAACTGAACTGCTCCTTTCTCCTGGGTCCTGGGGCACAAAGTTCTATTTGTGCTCTCTAAGAGTCTATTTCCCAGTCCTGTGAAAGTTCTATTGTGGGGTTATTGGTGACCTGCTCCAAGAGGGCTTACGCCAAACCCAGGTCTGCTGCACCCAGAGCCTCTGCCCCTGTGGCAGTCCACTGCTGACCCGGACCTCCACAGGAGATGCTCAAACACAGTTCTGTCTCAGCCTCTGTGGGGTCCCCATGTCCTAGTGCGCACAAGGTCTGTTTGAGCCCTCTGAGCACCTCTGGTGGGAATGGGGTTTGATTCTAAGGGCAAATCCGCCCCTCCTACTATCTTGCTGAGGCTTCTCCTTTGCCCTTGGACATGGGGTATCTCCTCATGGCCGGTCTACTGGAGTGCAGCCACTGCTCTTGACCTTAATTCTCCAAGCCAGGCTTCAACAATATGTGAACTGTGAACTTCCAGATGTTCAAGCTGGTTTCAGAAAAGGCAGAGGAACTAGAGATCAAATTGCCAACATCCGCTGGATCATCAAAACAGAAAGAGAGCTCCAGAAAAACATCTGTTTCTGCTTTATTGACTATAAAAGGCTTTGACTGTGTGGATCACAATAAACTGGAAAATTATTCAAGAGATGGGAATACCAGACCACCTGACCTGCCTCCTGAGAAATCTGTATGCAGGTCAGGAAGCAACAGTTAACACTGGACATGGAAAAACATACTGGTTCCAAATAGGAAAAGGCTGTATATTGTCACCCTGCTTATTTAACTTATATGCAGAGTACACTGGGCTGGAGGAAGAACAAGCTGGAATCAAGATTGCTGAGAGAAATATCAGTAACCTCAGATATTCAGATGACACCACCCTTATGGCAGAAAGTGAAGAAGAACTAAAAACCCTCTTGATGAAAGTGAAAGAGGAGAGTGAAAAAGTTGGCTTAAAGCTCAACATTCAGAAAATGAAGATCATGGCATCCAGTCCCATCATCTCATGAGAAATAGATGGGGAAACAGTGGAAACAGTGGCTGACTTTATTTTGGGGGGCTCCAAAATCACTGCAGACAGTGACAGCAGCCATGAAATTAAAAGACACTTTCTCTTTGGAAGGAGAGTTACGACCAACCTAGATAGCATATTAAAAAGCAGAGACATTACTTTGCCAACAAAGGTCTGTCTAGTCAAGGCTATGGTTTTTCCAGTAGTCATATATGCATGTGAGAGTTGAATTATAAAGAAAGCTGAGTGCAGAAGAATTGATGCTTTTGAACTGTGGTGTTGGAGAAGACTCTTGAGAGTCCCTTGGACTGCAAGGCAATCCAACCAGTCCATCTTAAAGGAGATCAGTCTTGAATATTCATTGGAAGGACTGATGTTGAAGCTGAAACTTCAGTTCTTTGGCCACCTGATGCGAAGAGCTGACTCATTGGAAAAGACCCTGATGCTGGAAAAGAATGAAGGCAGGAGGAGAAGGGGATGACAGAGGATGAGATGGTTGGATGTCATTACCGACTCAATGGGCATGAGTTTGAGTGAACTCCAGGAGTTGGTGATGGACAGGGAGGCCTGGCGTGCTGCAGTCCATGGGGTCCAAAGAGTTGGACATGAGTGAACAAATGAACTGAATCGACTTCCAGTTGCTGATAGTTGGAATAAAACTGTCCTAATTCAAGATACATTTAATTTATTTTCTAGTGAGAAAAATGGAAAAGGCTAATATTTTGAAGTATTAGTCTATGTATATCACACTTAGATTCCCTCAATTCCTTTTTCACTCTCTTATAATCCCTGTTATATTTTTGTCCAAGACACACAAGGCTTTGGTTTGTTCCAAGGAAATCTTATCATGTAGAACTGTTACTAACATCAAATTGTGTTTCTTTGGACTACATTCAAGTGAAAGTACAACTCAGAGAATACGTAACCAAAATCCTTCACCACCACCCAGGCTAGAAAAAGATGGTTTAACCTAAAAAAGAGAAACAAGGCTCAGAGGGGAACCAAGACTATTAGATGTTGGGGAAGCTGCAGCCAGAGCTCTTTGCTAAGAGGGGGAATAGAACCACAGAGAGATTTGGGTATTAAGAATGGAAGAATGTATACCCCATCCTGTCTGACTGCCTTGAGTATTGGCAAGCCTCCCTGTGTGCCTTCCCATTATGGCATTGATAAGTGGGATATGCATGACAGCATGGAGATCTCCGAGAGGTGGCTTGGAACAGCCCATGTCTAGTTCTCATACATGTTGTTGAAGGGGCTTTAACTGTCACCCATATCATCTCATTGAATCAGAGTGTTGCAGACAAGACACTATGAACCAGTCAAGTCATAGTAGTTTTTTCCTAGTAAGTAGAGTAAAGGTCATATGCCGACAATGAAATGGCAAAATATTTCTGCAGATATTGTCATAAAGTAGTTTAAGTCAATAATCAGATGCAAAGCTTGAGGACAGGATGATATGCACTCTTCCAAACCTCCAATTTAATGCTTCTGCAATGAGAAATGAAAGAAGAGCAGAATATGTTGCTTGAGTTTTCTTTCTGAAGCAAAAGAAAACATTGGAGTGGCTGTTTTCATCCCAAAAGAAGTACGAGTTTAAGATGGAGAGGAAATCGATTTATTTCAGACAAATAAAGTTACATTTATCATCTTTCCTCCAAACTCCCATGAAATATAAGCTTTGATGTTTTATACCTGTCTTTAATAATTATAAAAGCAGTCTACAGCTGCTATCGAAGACCTGCATAATGAATTTATGACAGGATTTAAATGAACACCTGATTAGATACATGAAAATATTTATACAGATTGAGTGCCTACTATGCTTCAGACATCATACTGGTCCTTTACAAATGCTTTCACTTTGTTCTTGTCCATAATCTTAAGAGATCTGCGACTCTACCAATATTAAACCTGAGGCTCAAAGAAACTGAATAATTTAAGCAAGCCTCATATAGCTTGTAACTGGCAAGGTTGGGTTTGAATGTGAGCCATTTACTTCAAAGTAGAAACTCTTTGGGATGTCAGAACACAGTCTTTCCCCTGCTAAACATCATTTGTTATCAGTTCCTACTCAAGCATGACTGAAATTTACAAGGATCTTCTAACACTCTTTCAACTTTATTTCAAGAATCCAAAGGCTTTGGCCAATGTCCCATTTCTGCAGAGGGAGCTTCTGCCTTCTTCAGCAGCTTTGGAATGAGGTCAGTTTGGGCATCAGTTTTTAGCTCTCCACTGCAAACTGAACACGCAAAACGTAGGGGCTGAAAATGTGGGGGTTTCTTTTTTTTTTTTTTTCACTCCCAATGAAAGGAGAAAGATCTACTGGATTTTTGACAAGTCTTGGGTTAGTAAAGACATTAATACTATAATGCCTCAGGATAAGTCACCTCAAGTCTTGAACACACATGTTTCTCTCATAAAGAGTAGAGATGCTGAAAGTGCATTTGGAATTAGACTTTAGGGCTGACCATAGAGTCCTCCCACTGTCTAGCTCAGGAGATGTCATTCAGGGTACTCTTGTTATCTTTTAATGGAGTCCTGACCAAATGGCATTCTTTCTGGCATTCTTCATATTTCTTATAAGTATTGTCTCTTAATCCTCCTTTACCATCACTGTAGAAATTATGGAAAAGTCTAATGGTTGGCATACACTAAATTATTCTTATCAACTGTGACTGCTGAAGCTTTCTTTTTTTCTTTTCTGCATGATTTTATGGCTATATCATTGGAAACTTTGAAGGGAAGGTCTCTGACAATTTAATTCACTCCATCATTTTTTCTAGAAGTTTCTTAGCAATTAATTTGTAATCTCTGCTGCCTGTTTTTGCTGCAAGAGCATTTCCTTAATTAACCTATGGGGATAGACATTTATTAAAAAAAAAAAAAAAGGCTGCCTTGAGAGCATTATTTCAGACTCACCACTGCCTAGGAAAATAAGAAGCTTTCTACAAAATTAAGAGAAAAGAATTTCAGGGGCTATTATTCCAATGTTAAGCATGGTCTGACAAAACAGATTAAATTGAATTGCCCACATTAGAATATCTCTTCTCTTGCTACTGATACTGAGGAATGGATTGGTAAATACCTTGATGAAATAGTCACAAAATGTAAATTTTATTGTGGAGAAAAATAGCTTGTCATAGATTGCAAACATGTTGTAATCAACATTTTACATATTACCTTTAAGACAAAAAAAAGAAAAAGAAAAACTATTTTGATGCCATACTATTATTGGTCCAAGAAAATGCTAGCCTTTTTTTAAAATCTTAGATGAAGTAAATATATTTTTCACCTTAAAAAAAATGAGACTGTGGAGAGTCTTTGCAGTATAATAACACATTCCAGTCACCATACCTGGAGGAAGGACTCCTAGAAACCTTTGAAATCTGTGGTCTTGTCAATTCAGATACTCTGTGAAAATGTTCTTAAATCCAAGAAATTTGTTTTTCTCTCTTGAGTCTGTTTCCAATGGCTGGAATCACATTTTTCCATTTATGAATGACTAATCCATTTTTTCTATAAGGGCTTATTCTATCCCTTTGAGCAGGGTAACTGAAGATATCACTAACTCTTATTTTGCTCATATTCATATAAGTATTTTGCCTTTCACGGGATTATCAAGGCAAGAATACTGAAATGGCTTGCCCTTCCCTTCTCCAGTGGACCACGTTTTGTCAGAGCTCTCCACCGTGACCCATCCATCTTGGGTGGCCTACACGGCATGGCTCATGGCTGCGCTGAGTTAGACGAGACTGTGGTCCATGTGATCAGATTGGTTAGTTTTCTGTGATTGTGGTGTCCATTCTGTCTGCCCTCTAATGATGAGGAGAAAAGGCTTGTGGAAACTTCCTGATGGGAGGCACTGGTTATGGAGGAATCTGAGTCTTGCTCTGATGGCTAGGGCCATGCTCAGTAAATCTTTAACCCGATTGTTTACTGATGGGTGGGTCTGTGCTCCCTCCCTGCAGTTTGGCCTGAAGACAAACCATGGTGGGGGTCATGGCAGTAGTGACAACCTCCTTCAGAAGGGCTGATGTGACGGCTGCTGCATTCAGTGCCCCTGATCCCATGGCAGCCACTGTCACCTCACGTGTCTGCTGGAGACTCCTGGACACTCAGGAATTCCAGCTGCGTTATTTTAAGCCCTAAAAGATGATGCTGTGGAAGTGCTACACTCAACCTGCCAGCAAATTTGGAAAACACAGCAGTGGCCACAAGATTGGAAAAGGTCAATTTTCACCCCAATCCCAAAGAAAGGTGATGCCCCAAAATGTTCAAACTACCGCACAATTGCACTCATCTCACACGCTAGCAAAGTAATGCTCAAAATTCTCCAAGCTCTGCTTCAACAGTACATGAACAGAGAACTTCCATATGTTCAAGCTGAATTTAGAAAAAGCAGAGTTATCAGAGATCAAATTGCCAACATTCATTGGATCAATAGAAAAAGCAAGAGAATACTAGAAAAAATCTACTTCTGTTTCAAAGCTTTTGACTGTGTGAGCCACAACAAACTGGAAAATTTTGAAAGAGATGGGAATATCAGACCACATTACCTGACTCCTGAGATATCTGCATGCGGGTCAGGATGCAACAGTTAAAATTGTACTTCAAACCAGCAGAGTACATCATGATGGATGAAGCACATGCTGGAATCATGATTTCTGGGAGAAATATCAATAACCTCAGATATGCAGATGACACCACCCTTATGGCAGATAGTGAAGAGGAACTAAGGAGCCTCTTGATGAAAGTGAAAGAGGAGAGTGAAAAAGCTGGCTTAAAACTCAACATTCAAAAAACAAAAGTCATGTCATCTGGTTCCATCACTACATGGCAAATAGATAGGAAGTAATGGAAAGAGTGACAGACTTTATTTTCTTGGGCTCCAAAATCACTGCAGATGGTGACTGCAGCCATGAAATTAAAAGACACTTGCTCCTTGGGAGAAAGGCAATGACAAACTTAGACAGTGCATTAAAAGCAGAGGTGTTACTTTGCCAACAAAAGTCTGTCTAGTCAAAGCTATGGTTTTTCCAGTGGTCATGTATGGATGTGAGAGTTGGACCATAAAGAAGGCTGAGTGCCAAAGAATTGATGCTTTTGAATTGAGGTGTTGGAGAAGACTCTTGAGAGTCCTTTGGATAGCATGGAAATCCAACCAGTCCATCCTAAAGGAAATAAGCCCTAAATATCCATTGAAAGGACTGATGCTGAAGCTGAAGGTCTAATACTTTGGCCACTTGTTGTGAAGAACCAACTCATTGGAAAAGACCCTGAAGCTGGGCAAGATTGAGTGCAGGAGGAGAAGGGGATGACAGAGGATGAGATGGTTGGATGGCATCATAGACTCAATGGACATGAATCTGAGTAAACTCCAGGAGTTAGTGATGGACAGAGAAGCCTGCCATGCTGCATTCCATGGGGTCACAAAGAGTCAGACATGTCTGAGTGACTGAACTGAACTGATAGTAGTATTTTAAGAAATTGTGGGAAATTATAAAATTTTATCCAAGATAACACAGTGTGCTGGAAAAAAAACCTAATTTTTTTCTTTTGTGATAATATAATTTGAAAATTAGAATAATTTTTTTGTAATAAGTATAGTATGTTACAATTTAAGCAATTTAATTTTAACCTCATCCTAATCATAGCCTTGACATTCTGATTTATTAATAAAATCTGGTCAATAAGCTAATGGTCTTTATGTTTCACTTAAAATCACACTCTGATTTTTAGAAACTTAGAGAAAAATTTTAGGACCTATAAGAAAGGTTTCTCTAAGAAACAATTTATCTTAAGTCCAGGACTGAAATACAAGGAGAGTTTTGACATTTTGAATCAGGTCCAAGGAACTGGCAGTGTAAAGCCACATGAAAATGCAAAGAACATTTTAAAGAAAAGGTTACTATAATCTTTTGCAGTAATACTAAAGATATATAGTTCACATTATGCCAGATTTAGATAGAATTACTTGGGGGAAAATGTTCTTATTCAACTGAAACTATCTTTCTTTTCCTCATCAATTAGATAACATATTAGGCATTAGTGATAGAAAGATATTTGAAAGCAATGCCATTTTAGCATAATCCTGATTAATGTCTATAAAGTTCTATAGGCTGAATTAAGAAAAACTCCATATTAAAAGAAAACTATGGCTTCACGTCTATAGCACAGGAAGAAATATGCTCAAAATCATGACCTTGAGATTCTCTATGGTAGTACACAATTGCTTTCCAAATCATCAAAGAATTTTTATAAATTATAATTTATAGTGTTAACAGTAACTTTTGCTGTACTTAGTTACTAATAATTAGTAACTTAGGGACAATCTATTGAAATTGTATCTTCTATTATTAGGCCAGTGATTCTATTATACTACAAGTTCAAAAGTTGGAGTATAAATATGAATACGCACAAAGCCAGTATTTGCATCTTCCTATTATGAAATCAAAAACCATGAATTGAGAACATCACTATGAAGACAGAACTTGATGGGAAATCTGGAAAATTAAATGCTTAGTTTCTGGGAAATCTGATCCACCTTAAGATATTTCTTTTTTTTTTTTTTTTTTAACCAGGTATTAACGTTCCTAAAGTGTGCTGAAAAAGTTTAGTGGTGTCTACCAGTCCATTCTGAAGGAGATCAGCCCTGGGATTTCTTTGGAAGGAATGATGCTAAAGCAGAAACTCCAGTACTTTGGCCACCTCATGCGAAGAGTTGACTCATTGGAAAAGACTCTGATGCTGGAAGGGACTGGGGGCAGAAGGAAAAGGGGACGACCGAGGATGGGATGGCTGGATGGCATCACTGACTCAATAGACGTGAGTCTGAGTGAACTCCGGGAGTTGGTGATGGACAGAGAGGCCTGGCGTGCTGTGATTCATGGGGTCGCAAAGAGTCGGACACGACTGAGTGACTGAACTGAACTGAAAGTGGCTTGACTTGGTCTCAGGTGGTCCCTGGGCGGTGGAATCTTGATGGAATGTCCATAATGATGCAGCAAGAGGCAAAGCATCTGCCATTCCAGGGACAGCACAAGCTGAATCTGAGGTGCACTTTCCAGACTAAAATATGCCTATAACAAACAGAAACCATTAGGGGTTTAATGACGAGTAGGGCCACGTCTGGACTTTCCTGGGGGCGCAGTGGTAAAGAGCCCGCCTTCAATGCAGGAGACGCAGGACACCTGGAATCGATCTCTGGGTTGGGAAGATCCCCTGGAGCAAAGAAGGACAACCCACTCCAGTATTCTTGCCTGGAAAATCTGATGGACAGAGAAGCTCAGTGGGCCACAGTCCATGGGGTCGCGAAGAGTTGGATACAATTGAATGACTAAACCACAACAAAGGGGCAGTCTCTTAGCAGCGTTCTTCCTCAGAGGTTCAAAACATTAAGATTAAAAAATGGAAACTGTTGGGAGGGAATCAAAAGAATGCTTCTCTTTTATCCATGTAACTGAATCTGATAAATACATGTTCTTTATGTTTATATCTTAAGAAACTAATCCATTCAGTCTCTCATGTCACACTTCTACATAAGGATATAAATTTTAACTGACACTGTTTTGAAAAGAAGCCGTATCTTCATCAGGATAGCAAAGTGAAAGTGTTAGTTGCTCAGTTGTGTGTGACTCCATGGCCTGCCAGGATCCTCTGTCCATAGAATTCTCCAGGCAAGAATAATGGAGTAGTTAACCATTCCTTTCTCCGGGGAATCTTCCCAACCCAAGGATCAAACCCGGGTCTCCTGCATCGCCGACAACTGCAGGCAGATTCTTTCCCATCTGAGCCCCCAGGGAAGCCACTCAAGACAGCAAATAAGGTGATCAAGTCCAATAAATTCAAGTGAATTATTAAATTAGGACAGTTTTAAGTAAGTTCATTTGCATTTTTTAAAGATTCCTTATGTAATGTGTCATTCTGTTATTTACGAAACAGAAATAGACCCATAGACGTTATGGTTTCCGGTGGCAGAGGAAAGAAAAATTAGGATGTTGGGATTAAAAGATATATGCAACTATGTATAAAATAGATAACCAATGAGGACCTACTGTATCGCACAGGGGATTATACTCAGCCTATAAGGGGAAAGAATCTGAAAAGGAGTGGACACACATACCTGAAACATGGTGCTGAACACCTGCAACTAGCGGGCATTGTACATCAACCATACTTCAGTTTTTCTAAAGCTACCTGAAAATTGTTTAATTTGATCAGCATAGTGAGTGTGTGTGTGTGTGTTCACGTGTGTGTCAGTGGGTGGGTGAATGGTGTGTGAAAGTGGTGTGTGTATGTGTTTGTGTGTAGTTAGCCTACTACTATATCAAGGAACAAATATGTAGTTGATATTTTAAGTATGTAAACACACTTATAGAAAACCAATTCTCTCCCACAAAGAGTTTAATCTAGACTACTGCATTAGCTAACTTGGGCTGCCATAACTAAGTGCCACTGGCTGAGTGGCTAAGATAACGTTGTTTTCTTATAGCTCCGGAGGCTAGAAGTATATGGTTGGTATGCCAGCGTTGTCAGGTTCTGGAAAGCATCCTCTTTCTAGTTTGCAAGCGGACGTCTTCTTGCTGTGTCTTCACAACACAAGAGACAGAGACCTCTCTAGCATCTCTTCTTATAAGGATGCTAATCTTAAAGGATCAAGTCCCTATTGTATAACAATTAGAGACAAACAAGATAGACACAAAAGAGGAAAGACAAAAGAGTATAAAATAATAGTATGAGAAAAAAACATAGATAAATTTCTGTGGATGTTTAGATGAGAGTCTGTTTTTAGAAAACTGTTCCTGGAGTATGTAGTATCGTATATAGAGGATATACACAGCAACCATGTAGTTTATTCTCCAAGGTTGAGTCCTTTCAAAATGAAAGAGCCACTATTAATCATTGCAGAATTGGCCACCCCAAAGGCAGCCCATGTCATAGTGCCTGGAGTCATTGAGTTTTACTGAAGAATAGAGGCTTCCCTAGTAGCTCAGATGGTAAAGCATCTGCCTGCAATGTGGGAGACCATGGTTCCATCCCCGGGTTGGGAAGGTCCCCTGGAGAAGGAAATAGCAACCCACTCCAGTATTCTTGCCTGGAGAATTCCATGGACAGAGGAGCCAGGTGGGCCACAGTCCACGGGGTCACAAAGAGTCAGGCACAACTGAGCATAAGAGGGACAAGGAAGGGAGGATTTCTTTGCACTGAAATCAGTGGAGAGGCAGCCTCAGGTTGGAAGTAAATGGAAGCCATGCAAAGCAGGAGCGCCCTGCTTAGAGCTGGGCTTCACTTTGATAAATTGAAAGCAGCACAAATGGGCTATATGGCAGATTTCATGAAAGGAGGTGGCTGTGGGGACAGAAGAGGATACAGGTGAGAAATGCAAAGACAGGCTTGGTAGAACATAGGGACGAGGAGGAGGATCCAGGCAGCTCAGGGCTACGGGAGCCGATGGCCTTTAGGCCCACTCTTTTCTCCCCGATCTGATGACGAGTCACATCCGACTCTTGCGACCCCATGGACTATTGCCGACCAGGCTCCTCCATCCACGGGATTATCCAGACAAAAATACTGGAATGGGTTGCCATTTCCTTCTCCATCTTTCCCCCTGCATGCTCCTTATTGTCTGCTCTGTTCTGCAGAGCTGGCACTAGATATTCAAAGCCCTCCCTTTACAGTATAGAAGCAGGCTATAAGTTCCAAACAGCATGAAACGCTGCTGCCCAGTTGAAAATCTGTGTGTGAACAGTAAGCACAGGTGACCTCTCAAAGGTAATATTTTCTATGGCACGAAAGCACACCCAGCATGTTAAAGGAGTAATATATTAAACACTGTTCTGCATGAGGGATCTTCCAAAATTCTCCAGGTGCCTCCTAGCTGAGATCTTTTCATCCTTCAAAATAAAAAGTAAAAGGCAATGCAGTCTGGGAATTAAAATGTTTCAAGATTTCTTACACTGCCCTTTAAAACAGAGTTAGGTAGGGTTTTAGATAAGAAAAAGTGAAAAGATGTTATGTTCTAAATCCTACACCACATGGTGGAAAGCATTCGGAACATGAATCGAAAAGCAAGCAAGTCACTCTTCTCCGCTTTCCATCCTCTCTACCCACTCCCACTGCCCAGCGGGGGCAAAGTCCATTTGAGAACTTATCAGTTTACCCAAAGCATAGTTAGGGTTTGCGTTTCTGGGTAGAAGGGCAGGAAAACAATGTCACACATGATTTTGTTCACTGATCAGACCAAAGTGTTATCATTTTGTTCTTGGTGACAGCTTTGAATATTTAGTTTTTATGGACTAGGATAGTATTTTTTTCTTTCTTTCTTTCTTTTTAAAACTTTCTTGCTGCATGTCAAAGACGTGCTGAGGAATGATTTTTTGAGACATTTATCCACAGACATACAGACAGAAATCTCTTCCATAAGAACTGCTGTAACCAGATGACCTTATGAGACTTTTTCAAAGACTTAGTATTCAGTTGTGATCATCACGTGCCTCAGAACAACTCACAGAAATATCACTCAACGATAACAATTTATGGCAGTCACTTACTTCTGAATCCATTGCTAGGCACTGGTCATACTCAGGAGTAATTAATCCTCAGCCTGATGAAAGCTGCTACTTCTTCTCTCAGGCAGGGAAAGAAAAGTGTCTTTTGTTTTGAGCTATGGATACAGGTTTCAGGCAATGCAAATGGGAAGTCTAGGCAGAGAGAGATAGCACAAGCACACACCAAGAAACCATAAAGACTTTGAAATAAGTAACCAAACATTTGAGAAAATATCAGATCTTGCAGTGAGATGAAATGTGTATATTTGGAATATTCTGGGGAGATCTGAAACCATCCCAGCTTTAATCATAAAGTGATTGACTCCTTTGTAGAATATGCTTAGGGCAAGCAAGATACCAGAAAGGCAGAGGAATTGAAACATGATACAAGGGAACAAAAGCAAAGCTGAAAAACACAAGCTTAGCATGTGGCCCAAATATACCAATATTTCAGAGAATTTCATAGAAATAAAGTTTAAAATACTAAAGATGTGCAGACATGCAGTCTTCATAGAATGTAGTCTACTTTCCCCAGGACTTGGACAACTGATGAGAAAAATAAGAGGCTGCAGAATGGAGCCAAAGTTTAAAAGTCAAGACCAGGTAATATAAGTCCAGGGACAGTGAGAAAGAGTTGTGACATTTTTCCTTGGAGGAAACAAGGGATTTCATTCCATCTTAATCTCAAGCTGGAGTTCAGAACCTTGAGAGAGGAAGGAAGGGACGGCAAGAGGGCCATGGGAGGAAACTTCTAGAAAAATAATGATCTTTTTCTCTAATTGCTGAACTCCCAAGGGAGGTTAAAATAAGAAGGAATGCCTGTGCTTCAGTGATACAGATGAAAGGAAAGTGAAGTCGCTCAGTCGTGTCCGACTCTTTGCGACCCCACAGACCGTAACCTACCAGGCTACTCTGTCCATGGGATTTTCCAGGCAGGAGTACTGGAGTGGGGTGCCATTGCCCTCTCAAGCATCATCTGAGACCCTTTCAAATTTCAAACAGGAGAGCTTTTGAAAGTAAGAATGCCCAGACTCTACTGCTAGCACATCTGATTTAGTTGATCTGGGCATTTTACTGAAAATGTATAAATCCCACAGAAGTTCCCAGATGACTCTGGAGATCACCTAGTTTTGGACCTTGCTACTCCAGGTTTGACCTGTAGACCAGCATCATTAGTGTCATTTTGGAGCTTGTTAGAAATGTAGAATCTCAGGCCCCACCCGAGACATCCTGAATCAGAATCTGCCTTTTCAAAAGATGTCCAAGTGATTCTTACCTATATTAAAGGTTGAAAGGAGCTGAGTTGTTGTACCCCACAAAATTCCTTGAAATAGGCTAACAATGCCTACGTGAGAATGTTACTGCAGAACAAACAGGGAGCAAGAGTTGAGGAAAAGATTAGCCTGTGACTTGATGAGAAGGAAAACACATGAATCTTGCCATGGCTCCCAAGGGAACAATATGTCTTAGGAGCAACCATTGTCCCCGAGATGGACCGTGACTCCTTCCAGTGAATAAGCAGGACCAATTTCCTTTACAATTGACTGGTTTGATCTCCTTGCTGTCCAAGGGATTCTCAAGAGTCTTCTCCAACACCACAGTTCAAAAGCATCAATTCTTCGGCACTCAGCTTTCTTTATAGTCCAACTCTTACACCCACAGATGACTACTAGAAAAACCATAGCTTTGACTGGACAGACCTTTGTTGGTAAAGTAATGTCCCTGCTCTTTAATATGCTGTCTTGCTTGGTCAGAGCTTTTCTTCCAAGGAGCAAGTGTCTTTTAATTTCATGGCTGTAGTCACCACCTGCAGTAATTTTGGAGCCCCCCAAAATAAAGTCTCTCACTATTTCCATTGTTTCCCCATCTATTTGCCATGAAGTGATGGGACTGGATGCCATGAACTTAGTGTTTTGAATGTTAAGTTTTAACATTCAAAGCTTTTTCACTCTCCTCTCTCACTTTGATCAAGAGTCTCTTTAGTTCCACTTCACTTTCTTCCATAAGGGTCATATCCTCTGTGTATCTGAAGTTATTGATATTTCTCCCAGCAATCTTGATTCCAACTTCTGCTTCATCTATCCCAGCAAGAAGTTAAATAAACAGGTGACAATATACAGCTTTGACATACTCCTTTCCCAATTTGGAACAAGTCAATTGTTCCATGTCCAATTTTAACTGTCTCTTCTTGACCTGCATACAGATTTCTCAGGAGTCAGGTCAAGTGGTCTGGTATTCTCCTCTCTTTAAGAATTTTCCACAGTTTCTTGTGATCCACACAATCAAAGGCTTCGTCATAGTCAATAAGGCAGAAATAGATGTTTTTCTGAAACTCTTTTGCTTTTTTGATGATCCACAAGATGCTGGCAATTTGATCTCTGGTTCCTGGGCCTTTTCTAAATCCAGCTTGAACATCTGGAGGTTCTTCGTTCATATACTGTTGAAGCCTGGCTTGGAGAATTTTAATCATTACTTGGCTAGCTTGTGAGATGAGTGCAACTGTGCCATAGTTTGAACATTCTTTGACATTGCCTTTCTTCGGGATTAGAATGAAAACTGGCCTTTTCCAGTCCTGTGGCCAGTGCTGAGTTTTCCGAATTTGCTGGCATATTGAGTGCAGCACTTTCACAGCATCCTCTTTTAGGATTTGAAACAGCTCAGCTGGAATTCCATCACCCCCACTAGCTTTGTTCATAGTGATGCTGCCTAAGGCCCACTTGACTTCTCATTCCAGGATGTCTGGCTCTAGGTGAGTGATCGCACCATGTTGGTTATTGGGTCATGAAGATCTTTCTCTATAGTTCTGTGTATTCTTGCCACCTCTTCTTAATATTGTCTCCTTCTGTTAGGTCCATAATGTTTCTGTCCTTTATTGTGCCCTTATTTTCGTGAAATATTCCCTCGGTATCTCTGATTTTCTTGACGAGATCTCTAGTCTGCCCCATTGTGTTGTTTTCCTCTGTTTCTTTGCACTGATCACTGAGGAAGGCTTTCTTATCTCTCCTTGTGATTTTTTTGATTTCTGCACTCAGATGGGTACACCTTTCTTTTTTCTCCTTTGCCTATAGCTTCTCTTCTTTTCACAGCTCTTTGCAAGGCCTCTTCAGACAACCATCTTGCCTTTTTGCATCTTTCTCTTGGGGATGGTCTTGACCCCTGTCTTGATCCCTGCCTCCTAAATGTAGTTTTTCTGGAACACTCTGTCTATCAGATCCAGTCCCTTGAATCTACTTCTCACTTCCATTGTATAATTATAAGGGATTTGGTTTAGGTCATACCTGAATGGTCTAATGGTTTTCCCCCACTTTCTTCAATTTAAGTCTGAATTTGGGATCTGAGCCACAGTCAGCTCCCAGTCTTGTTTTTGCTGACTATATAGAGCTTCTCCTTTTCTGGCTGCAAAGAATATAACCAATCTGATTTTGGTTTGACCGTCTGGTGATGTCCTTGTGTAGAGTTGTTTCTTGTGTTTTTGTAAGAAGGTGTTTGCTATGACCAGTGTGTTCTCTTGGCAAAACTCTCAGCCTTTGCCCCGCTTCACTTTGTACTCCAGGGCCAAACATGTCTGTTACTCCAGATATCTCCGGACATCCTACTTTTCATTCCAGTTTCCTATGATGAAAATTGCATCTCTCCTTCTTTTCTTTTGTCTTAGCTCTAGATAGTCTTGTCTGTCATCATAGAACCTTTCAACTTCAGCCTCTTTGGTGTTACTGGTTGGGGCATAGACCTGGATTACCATGATATTGAATGGTTTGCCTTGGAAACAAACAGAGAGCATTATGTCATTTTTGAAATTGTATCCAAGTACTGCATTTTGGACTCTTTTGTTGACTATAGGGCTACTTCATTTCCTCTGCGTACTTCCCTAGTGGCTCAGATGGTAAAGCGTCTGTCTGCAATGCGGGAGACCTGGGTTCGATCCCTGGATTGGGAAGATCTGCTGGGGAAGGAAATGGCAATCCACTCCAGTGCTATTGCCTGGAAAATCCCATGGACAGAGGAGCCTGGTAGGTTACAGTCTGTGGGATCGCAAAGAGTCGGACACGACTGAGTGACTTCACTTTCACTTTCATTTCCTCTAAGGGATTCCTGCCCACAGTAGTAGATATAATGGTCATTTGAGTTAAATTCACCCATTCCAGTCCATTTTAGTTCTCTGATTCCTAGAATGTCGATTTTCACTCTTGCCATCTCCTGTTGACTACTTAAAATTTACCTTGATTTGTGGACCCAACATTCCAGGTTCCTATGCAATATTGTTCTTTAGAGCATCGGAGTTTACTTCCATCACCAGTCACATCTACCACTGGGCACTGTCTTTGCTTCGGCTCTGTCTCTTCATTCTTTCTGGAGTTATTTCTCACTCTTCTCCAGTAGCATATTGGGCAACTTCTGACCTGGGGAGTTCATCTTTCAGTGTCATATATTTTTGCCTTTTTGTAATATCTGTGCTCAGGAGTTTCAAATAGTCTTCCCTGAAGTTCGGTTACTCTGATCAGTACTTAAATACGACAGAGTGTTCATTTGCCTGCCTCCCAGATTTTTTCTGTTCTGTAGAGAAACAGAAGTTAATTACATTGGTTAAAAGTTGTAGCCATTATGTCTGAATGGAACTTCCTTCTTAAATTTGCAATAAATAAATGAATAAAAATAAAATGATTATGTTATTGTGGCAGTAGGTAAAAAAGAAAAGACAGCAAATAGCACAGTTTTGTTGTAGAAGATTTTAAGAGTTGTGACATTTATTCACCTTGATTTAAAATACTTGCAAATAATGAGCTTGAAAGAAGCATTACAATGCGTAAAATTTTTGCAAAGTTGGTTCAGTTTTTATGACTTTGTTCATAAGATGAAGAACTGGCTTGCTAATACAGTGGAAAAAAATGTTATAGCAGTTGTAAAAAAAATGGGTAAAACTGGAATTCAGTTTACTTTCCATTAAAATAGATTTTTATTTTTTCTAATTTGTGTCTTCTGTATATTTTCCTTGGATAATAAACATTTTTTATATGGTGAGAGCTTTTACAATTTTCATGACTTTTTTTGCATGCTCTTGAACTCAGTATTTTATCAAGTCATTTCTGGAAAAACTAGAAACTTCAGACAGTAAAGAACTTGCCTGCATTGTAAGAGACCCAGGTTCGATCCCTGGTGAGGAAGATCCCCTGGAGAAGGGCAAGGCAACCCACTCCAGTAGTCTTGCCTGGAGAATTCCATGGGCAGAGGAGCCTGGTAGACTACAGTCCATGGGGTCGCAAAGACTATATGTTAGTGACAGGACTGAGTCACTAACATTTTCACTTTAGAAACCTTAAAATTCTTTGTTGCTTGGTGGAAAGAAAGCAAGTGTTTATCTTAAATAAAACATGTTTATCTTAAATATTACCTTAAACTTGTTCTTTATACACCTATGACATATCCCATGTTTTTTTCTGCTTTCATAATTGCTTTGATATTACCTTTTTCAAGTTAAGACCCCCAAATCACAGTAATTAGCTATCTTGTACCCTCAACTTAACCTTAGAGTTGCCCAAACTACCTCCAAGCAATGCCAAAGATAAGCTTGCTCATCTTACAAAATGAAAAGGATAGGAATATGTAGATATGTTTGGCATCTTTTCATGTTTTTAATTTACTCAACATTATTGTGAGAGCTGTCCTATTCATCAAACCCTCAATGTGAGAAGAGCTAGAAAAATCAAAAGACAAACTCAATCTCTGCAGGTTAATTATATACAAGTGAAATGATATCAATAGGCATGCATTTGCACAAACATGTGCTTTTCAAGTTGGACAGAAGTAAAATCATGTTCAAGTACAAAGACTGGTGGAATAACTGTCAACAAATTGATTTTTTAAATATTTTATGTCTAAGTTTAAATAGAATTTTTATTTATGAACACTCTCTGGGGAATTGCTTCTACAATGAATACTAATCCAATTGGAAAAAATGGTACAAAAATCTGTTGTTGATTTTAGATGAAGCCATCAATGAAATCACCCCTGAAAGGCATTCAGATCAACTTCGACTCACTGGCCAATATTGTTATGGGTGACAGAATGTGTCTAGACTTCCTTCTCGTGGGTTACGGTGTAGTCTGTGTGTGTTGATTGCTGTTGTGTCCAGCTCTTTATGACCCCATGGACTGTAGCCTGCCAAGCTCCTCCGTCCATGGAATTCTCCAGCAAGAATACTGGAAAGGGTAGCCATTCTCTTCTCCAGGGAACTTCCCAACCCAGGGATCAAACCCAAGTCTCCCTTGTTGCAGGTGCATTATTTACTGTCTGAGCCACCTGTGAAGCCAAAGGTGTAGTCTATGTAATTGCTAATACATCCTGTTGCTGCTGCTGCTAAATCACTTCAGTCATGTCTGACTCTTAGAGACTCCATGGACTGCAGCCTACCAGGCTCCTCCATCTATGAGATTTTCCAAGTAAGAGTACTGGAGTGGGGTACCACTGCCTTCTCCAACTAATACATCCTATGGTACCTCAATTAATGCCTTGAACCAAGTGGAAAAATCAATAAAGAAATGTAAGGAAAATTCAGTCTGACTTTGCAAGATAGACTGATGGCTTTAGGGGTTTGTTTAGCCAGCTGGGTCAGCCCGTTACACTGATTGGCATAGTTGAGGGCAATACTGCAGACTGGGTTTTTCCAAGCAGGGTTCCTTCTTGGAACCCTGTTGATTGTAGTCTTAATTAACACTGTATGAGACAAAGTGAATGGATTTGTAGCCAACCTTTGTTAACTACATAAAAATCAAAGTGGCTAACAGAGTAGCCTATACCCATGGGAAGGTTTGCTGAGAGCAAAAACAGTCAAGAAGATAGATGTGGGTTTCTCAGAGACACAAATTTATATGTGTTTCTTGAAATTCTGCACCGTGTTCAAGCAAAGCACACATTTGTGTTGTTGTTGTTGTAAATGATATTTTCAAAAATATTTTATAAAAAAGCCTTGGAAGATAGTGACAATGTCTCATTCAGGATTCAGGCAAGAGATTTTTTTAATGCTCAATGTAATAAATACTATATTTCCCTTTGGTTCAATGGATCGATTTACTGGTAGTCTATTTAAAAAGATTTGGTTTCCTTAATTTTGGGGTCCCTCATCTTTTACAAAAACATCATTCACCATTGTCCTTTTGCACTGCCCCACAAGACATATGGACCATTGCCCCACAAGACATACGGACCAGAGAAACGGACACAAACATGACGTCGGTGCTGCCTCCTGTGCTGTCAGTAATATGGTCTATTTTCTCTGCTCCAGTAATCCTGTCTCCAGTAATTCAAATCCATGAACTGTGGCAAGTACAGTTCAGTTCAGTTCAGTTCAGTCTCTCAGTCGTGTCTGACTCTTTGTGACCCCATGAATTGCAGCTCACCAGGCCTCCCTGTCCATCACCAACTCCCGGAGTTCACTCAGACTCACATCCATCGAGTCCGTGATGCCATCCAGCCATCTCATCCTCTGTCGTCCCCTTCTCCTCCTGCCCCCAATCCCTCCCAGCATCAGAGTCTTTTCCAATGAGTCAACTCTTTGCATGAGGTGGCCAAAGTACTGGAGTTTCAGCTTTAGCATCATTCCTTCCAAAGAAATCCCAGGGCTGATCTCCTTCAGAATGGACTGGTTGGATCTTGCAGTCCAAGGGACTCTCAAGAGTCTTCTCCAACATCACACTTCAAAAGTATCAATTCTTCGGAACTCAGCCTTCTTCACAGTTCAACTCTCACATCCATACATGACCACTGGAAAAACCATAGCCTTTACTAGATGGACCTTAGTCGGCAAAGTAATGTCTCTGCTTTTCAATATGCTATCTAGGTTGCTCATAACTTTTCTTCCAAGGAGTAAGCGTCTTTTAATTTCATGGTGGCAGTCACCATCTGCAGTGATTTTGAAGCCCATAAAAATAAAGTCTGACACTCTTTCCACTGTTTCCCCATCTATTTCCCATGAAGTGATGGGACCGGATGCCATGATCTTCATTTTTTGAATGTTGAGCTTTAAGCCAACTTTTTCACTCTCCTCTTTTACTTTCAAGAGGCTTTTAAGTTCCTCTTCACTGTCTGCCATAAAGGTGGTGTCATCTGCATATCTGAGGTGATTGATATTTCTCCCGGCAATCTTGGTTTCAGCTTGTGCTTCTTCCAGTCCAGCGTGTCTCATGATGTACTCTGCATATACGCTAAATTAGCAGGGTGACAATATACAGCCTTGATGTCCTCCTTTTCCTATTTGGAACCAGTCTGTTGTTCCATGTCCAGTTCTAACTGTTGTTTCCTGGCCTGCATACAGATTTCTCAAGAGGCAGGTCAGGTGGTCTGGTATTCCCATCTCTCTCAGAATTTTCCACAGCTTATTGTGATCCACACAATAAAGTACCATAAACTCTCATAATTCTTGAATTCAGTTCTTTTAAAATAAATACTAAGATTATGAAAGAAAGAATCATTTTGAAAACATGTTTCAGATGAAAAAAGACTAAAGAGACCTAACAACTAAATACAGTATATCCTCTTTAATTGTGTCTCTGAACATAGGAAATGTTAGTGAAGCCCTTGGTGAACTGGGACTAGAGTGTGTCAACTAGATAATAGTATAGTATCAATGATCATTTTCTGAATGTGATCATTGCTTCATGTTGTATTCAAGTACACAAATGTATTTTGTAGTAAAGAGGAATCATGTCTGCAACTTATTCTCAAAAGTCTCAGAAAAATATGAAGAGAAGGGAAGAGAAAAAATAAGAGAGAATGAAAGAGTAATAATGGTACTGTAAATGTTTCCAAGTAGGGAATCTGGGTGAAGGGAATACAGGAATTTCTTAGTTTCACAGCTCTCTGGCATGTTTAAAATTATTCTTAAAAAAACCATTCTGTTTTAAATAGTGGAAAATCCTAAAGGGAGAATAACAAGATTTCTTTTAAAAATAAATCCCAAGGACAAATGTGATGGTGGGGGAAGATATTATTTAAGAGTAGTTTAAGTCCTATAACCTTACATCAGTTCAGTTCAGTTGCTCAGTTGTGTCTGACTCTTTGCAACCCCAAGAATCACAGCACGCCAGGCCTCCCTGTCCATTATCAACTCCCGGAGTTCACCCAAACTCATGTGCATTGAGTTGGTGATGTCATTCAGCCCTCTCATCCTTTGTAATTCCCTTCTCTTCCTGCCCCCAATCCCTCCCAGCATCAGGGTCTTTTCCAATGAGTCAACTCTTCACATGAGGTGGACAAAGTATTGGAGTTTCAGCTTCAGCATCATTCCTTCCAATGAACACCCAGGACTGGTCTCCTTTAGGGTGGAATGGTTGGATCTCCTTGCAGTCCAAGGGACTTGCAAGAGTCTTCTCCAACACCACAGTTCAAAAGCAGCAATTCTTTGTTGCTCAGCTTTCTTCACAGTCCAACTCTCACATCCATACATTACCACTGATAAAACCTTACATCAACCAATTACAAATAGATCAATTTTATTAGATCTTAATTCAAGCACACTACAAAATTTTAAAATTAAGGTAAATTTGAATGTTGAGTGAATATTTAATAATGCTAAAGAAAATTTTAAGCATGACATGTTGGTGTAGATACATGTCAAAAGAAAAGATTTCCTTTTCTCTCAGAGGTTCATATGGAAATAGTTACAGATGGAATTAGCTTCCAAATAATTCAATGGTGGTAGAGAACAGATGGGGTATAAATAGAACAAGAATGACCAAACATTCATAAAACTAAGGAATTGTTACATAGGAGTTCACTATGCTATTTTTTTTACTTTTGCCTATGCTTGAAAGTTATATATACACTTAAATAACTATGGAAATGCAGGAGGCAAAAGAGCAAAGAAAATCTCTAAGAATGCTTTAGGATTCATTACATTGGATAAGAAAACTAGTAAAGATAACTAATTAAAACAGTGTGGTATTAATGGAAAGATAAACGTATCGAGAAACAGTCCCTCTAAATACAAGCAATTATTATATGCAAAAAATAGTTCTACAGAGCAGCAGAGAACAGATTGATTTGAAATAAATTATGTGTGGTATTCGTTAATTGGATATCCAGATAGAGAAAAATTACATTTCCTCCTCCCTCTCAATGAACACAAAAACCAATTCCAGTGAATCACAGATAGAAATGAGAAAAAAATAAAGCAAAACCAGAAAATAGGAAAATATCTTCATAGCCTTAAGGTGGGGAAGATTTTTAAAATTATGCCACAAATACACTAACAAAAATTAAAATATGGATAGATTGCTTTATGTTAACTTCCAAATATTAAAAAGTTACATCGGATTCATGTTGATGTATGGCAAAACCAATACAATATTTAAAGTAAAAATAAATAAATAAATAAATAAAAAGTAACATTAAGACAGTGAAAAGGAAACTTCAGCATGATAAAAGATATTATGCATTGATAGTGGCAATGGTTTAGTTGCTAAGTCATGTCCAACTCTTGTGACCCCATGGACTGTTGCCTGCCAGACTCCTCTGTCCACGGGATTTTCCAAGTAAGAATACTGGATTGGTTTTCCATTTCCTTCTCCAGGGGATTTTCCTGACCCAGGGATCAAACCCCAGTCTCTTGCATTGCAGGCAGCCTCTTTACCAATTGAGCCACCAGGGAAGCCCCACTACTATGCAGTACATAGACCAAAATAGAACTTGTACCAAGAATATATAAGAAACTGGGGCTTCCCTGGTGGCTTAGATTGTCTCATTAAATCCCCCTATTCTAAGTCGTATAATGTAGGCATAATTATTTTTCTCATTTTCATGTGGAGAAGCTGAGTCTTAGGTTGAATAAATCACCAGTTCATAATCATAAACCTAGCAGAACCATGACTGAAATGTAGGTTGCCCTACTCTGTACTCCTTGAGCTTATCCCAATGTTACACTACCACTAAAACCGTCCAGACATGGGTTGCCTGTGACCCACTGCAAGGGAAAAATCAGAGAAACCAATGCAGAGAATTGCCCCAGTGCTAAAGTACACTGAGCACTGAGAAGCAATTGCTAGGCAAAGGGGTGTTAGTAGAAACATTTCTTTTTTTACAGGAGTGAGACCGCTGCATTTAGTCAGAGCAGGTCATGAAGTTCAAGCAAAAGTTCATTGAATAAAAGGCACATATTGTTTATCTCACAAAATAACTGGAGGGTTTTCCAGAGAGAGTGAAGCAAAAGGTAAATTACCTAGTGGAAATGTCAGCAGGACGGCACTGCACACTAGGGTGTTTTCATGTACAACTGACAGCAGCTGAAGGTAACCTGAGTATGGCGATGGTTCCCCATGCTCCAGTAGACCCTGGATGCTACTTTCATTCTCATAAGCACTTGAATGAAGTATTTAAATTCTTTCTGCTTTTAGACTGGTATTCATGGGCACGAGAGATATATTATTAAATATTTTGCTTTGCCCTAGCTTCCAATAGCTGTCATTAATAGCTAGTGGGTAAATACTGGGTCTACCATTAAAAGCACAGGACATTTGAGCCATCTGGTTGTTAGAAGTGAAGGCCCACCTTCTGCCATCCACACTCCATTTCTGCTTCCCAGAGACAGATGCAAAGGTAAGACTCCTGGCTGAGGGAAAGGTGTGCAGACTGAAATCATAAAAGGAAACTAAGCCGTGTCTGTGAGAAGTGATTTTGTGATGGTGCCAAGTGGCCATGAACTGGAAGAGAAACAGGAAGGAAAAAGTAATAAGTTAATGATTAAAAATAATATTGTCCTAGTGAGAAGCTGAAATCAAAATAATAAAATCAACTGTTTCTGAGGTCTATTTAAAAAAGCAAAATCATTAGGAAAATATACAAATAGTTTTGCTTTTAAGTTTCTTAAAGATCCAGGCCACATTTTCGGTGTTTTTCTCCCCACAGTGCTTTGCACATTTTGTCATATTTATATCAAATTTAATCAGAGCTTATTATTGTTAAGAATTGCATACTTCTTAAAGAAGTCTAACATTAAAGGAAATAAAAAGCTGTTCTTTCTCATGTGTAAGCAAAAATTGTTCTAAGGGTTTTACCAACATCTCCTCAGTTAATCCCACAATAAATTAGGTACCAGTATTGCCCACATTTTACAAATAGAAGTCACTAAGACATTATTTAGATTTTTGAGGTTATACAACTAGCGACGGGCAAAGCTGGGATTTGAGTCAGCTGTCTTTAACTCTGTAGTTGAGAGGGTTATCAAAATATCCTGAGTAGTTTGGAGTTTCTTGTTCATGATGTGAAAAGTTGAGGAGATCACTTAGCAGAATATTTATGTTGATACGTTTAAAAAGCATGTCTAGCCATTTAATATCTAGCCAACTGACATTATAGATATTAAATTAATATAGTAGAATAGTGGATGGAACTTAGTGTATCCTTTTTCTACATTTTTGGGAAAAAAAAGAATTCACCCAGGAAATATTAATCTGCCTAAATAGGAATAGATCTAAACCACTGGAAGAGTCACAAACAACTAACCAACTTACTCATTCTTATTTCCTATAGAATCACCTACGCAGCTACAATTTAAACAATGCAGATAAAAACAGCATACCCACAATTATCATTAGGTGTTTGTTAAACTTGTGCAATATGTATAACTTTTAAAAACGTAAATACCAATGACGAATCCTGGGAAAACCAGTGTAGAAGAATAAATTCCCTTACAATTTGTGTTTAAATCTCAGGGACATTTGAGTAAAGTCCTAGTAGTCAATGCAGGAGTATGTGCTAAGTTGCTTCACTTGTGTCTGACTCTTTGCCGCCCTATGGACTGTAGCCCACCAGACTTCTCTGTCTGTGGTGCTCTCCAGGTGAGAATCCTGGAGTGGGTCACCATGCTCTCTCCTGGGGGTCTTCCCAACCCAGGCATTGAACCAGCCTCTCTTATTCTTCCGCATTGGCAATCCGCATTTCTCTCCCACTCATGAAAACTGGGAAACCCCCAGTTCAAGAGAGGAGACGCAAAAAATGAGTGAACCTGTAAAAACAGATTTGTTAACACCAAAGCCTACATAGCAGATTCTCTGCTTGTGAATGGTTCTCAGAGACATGAGTGCGTGTGTGTATGTACGTGTGAATGGTAAGACTCAGAAGAGAGACTGAAAAGGTGTCACAGGAGAGGTCTAAGAGCAGGAACCAAGAAATCAGGGGACAAAGGCTTAAAAAAGACGAAATGAGGAAAGGGCATCCACATGAATTAGGAACTATGGGATCTAATCCCAGATACTTGTTGTATCTCTGGGCTGACTATTTATTTCCCTGGGATACGTTTTCCGTGAGTAAAATGGGATTGTAAGGTTGCATAATTTCTGTGACTTCTTCCAACTCTTTCATAAATGCCATCTTGCGAGTAGGAGGGATCAAGAGCACTAAATGTCCTAATGGAGGAAAAGAGAATGAAGCACACTCACTTAAGTGGGAATAAGCTCCTTGTGATCTTTTAAAAAGCCATCTCCTCACTTATATAAGCATGGAATGGATGGTAAGTCACCATACCCTAATCTTAAGCAATTGGAATGCTGCTGCTGATGGCTAAATTGCTTTAGTCATGTCTGACTGTGACCCTAGGAACTGTAGCCCACCAGGCTCCTCTGTTCAAGGGATTCTCCAGGCAAGAATACTGGAGTGGGCTGCCATTTCCTCCTTTAGGGCATCTTCCCAGGAACTGAACCTGTGTCTCTTATTTTTTCTGCATTGGCAGGCAGGTTCCTTACCTCTAGCGCCATGAGGAAGATCAGCAACCGGAATAAGCTCCTTTAACATGCACTAGAGCCCCAATTTATAAAGACGGCCAGTGAGACTACTGTGTCTGAGTCAAGAAGTCAGTTCAGGAGGCCAAAAATGAATATGACTACAATCTAAAGGAACTTTGGATAAGGAAAAGCAAAGGTTGGAATCTGGGTAGGATGGAAAGGGAACCAAGACAAGCGCTTTGGGGAGTTCAACATAAGTAAGATTTCTCGCATGCACGTGTAGGATGGCAAGATGGACAGCTGTGGCCTGAAGTAGACCACTGACAGCAGATGTCTAAGCTCTAACTTTTTAAAGAGCTTTCCTTGCACTCGGAGCCTGTCACGTGAATAGGACTCAGAAAGACCGCATCATTTATCACAGTTCCTCCGTCTTCAGTGGGTCATGTGAGATAGTCTGGCTTACGGTCATGTATTGCAGAACTTTCAGTAGGTTCAGTTATATTCTGTAAACTCTAAGAAGATAGGAAGGAGATTAATATAGCTGAGAAAACTGTCTTTTAAAAGAATGCTAATTACTTTAAGGTTTCATACCAAGGGAGTGACCTTCAGCATTCAGAAAATCAAGTTATGCAGAACATATCATGGGGAAGAAAGAAGATACTAGGTGAATTACATCTTCCATGGCACCAAATGATGGTTTCCATAAATTTCACAAAGAATTGACACATTCATCTTGATTTCTTCACCTACAATAAACCTGGTGTTGAAAACTTACCTTGTGCCTATCTGGGTGTTTCCTAATTGGTATTCAACTCTCTCTGCCTCCCGTGATGCTTATTCACAGGCTGTTCCATACTGGTTTTCATATGCTTTCTTCCTGCCTTGGACCAGTGAAGCAATAAATAAACAGGAAAAAAAAAAAAAAGGTAGGTCTCTCTAAACAGCCTCAGAGCAGTGGCGCAGGAAATAGAAAGCAACTCCCAGAAGAAGCAAATACACTCATAGCAAATTCCACCAGCAAACGAGTAATGCCATCCAGCTAATTATATGTAATTGTCCCCTATATTGAAACAATAAATAATGTAGGAGGCCAGTACTGCTTGTTGGAGATTACAGCTCTATATAAATAGCAGCAAAACAAATGAGGAAAGCTGAAAATAGGTGGTGTATACTAAAACTGTTGTCAAAGGCATTTTATAGTATTGCCCACTGGCATAAAATTTTCTGTATGCATCCATTAAATACTACATCTTGGTATGTCAAAGTCAGAATGGAACTTGTAATTTTTCCAAACTCTAGGGTGACTCTGAGCATGCCACCTAATATGAATAAGTGGCCAAAATTATGGTTAATATTCTAGTCTTATTAACATGGCCACTTGGCCAGGGTTAACAATATCTCAGAATTGCTTAGGCATTCTGAATATATTGTCTTAAAAGGTGAATATATTGTCTTAAAATATGGCATGAGAAAAATCATTGAACCCTACTACTATCATGCGTGTGACCAAAACATTCATTGGTAACCATTCCCCTGTAACACAGACACACATACGCTGAAAGGATCTCCATGACTTACAAGAAAAAGTCCAAATGAGAGCAGCAAAGCCACTAGCTCAATGCTATGGCAGCCAGTTCTGATGATAAAGCCGCTCACTATTTCCTATAAGTCGTCCTGAACTGCCCAAGTCCACACCTCTGTGCAAAAAGAGGCAGCTCCTTGCCTGTTCCACAGTTTCAGTTTAAGCATGGACGTGTCTTTCTCTGTTCATCTGGAGCCTCTTGTTTAAGGCAAAGACCTAAATCCTTCCTACTCTTCTCTAATCCCAATAGACCAAGGCCAAGATTATAACCAGACATTAAGAGAAACACGGCCCATCATCAATTGCCTGTATTCCAAGTAGAGGAGACAAGATTCAAGCGAAGCGATAGCAGGGTCCTGGAAGGCTAGACCCCCTGTAATTGTCACTGCCATACGTTTATTTTCCTCACTGTCTTTGATAATCCAAAATAGTATTGTTTTAGACTTATTTATCATCCCTGTGTACATCCATGTAGCCACTTGTTTACTTTTTTCCTTTCATTAAAAGAGTGTGTGTTGAGTACTTAATATGCAGGAGGTCCCTGATGGGTTCCTGAGAGAGAAAGATAAATTACATCTTCCCTTAGAGCATTTCGGCTTCCCTGGTGGCTCAGATGGCAAAGCGTCTGCCTGCAATGTGGGAGACCCGGGTTCGATTCCTGGGTTGGGAAGATCCCCTGGAGAAGGAAACGGCAATCCACTCCAGCACTCTTGCCTGGAAAATCCCATGGATGGAGGAGCCTGATAGGCTACAGTCCATGGGGTCGCAAAGAGTCAGACACGACTGAGCGACTTCACTTAGAGCATTTAGACTGAAGAAAATGAACTGAAATGCCATTTTTTTCCACAATAACAGTTCAAACCAGTTCATAATAACTCAGATATAGAAGGCAGAGAAAGAAGAAGCTATCAAAAGATACATAAATCAAGTGCTGTATGTCCAACCAGCTTGCAGTTCTATCAATAAGAGTGAAAGAAATACAGCAGATATGACAAAATGCTGAAATAAAATCTATAGGAAAATTCACAGTAATCTATATGAAAATTCAGACTTCTCTTCTGTGTCATTAGAAAACTTTTTGTCTAATTTCCAGGTCCACCTGAAATAACCATTGGCAGTGTTGAGAGGGAAAGAGATTTCAAGAGTAGCTGGGATGGTAGTCATCTGCTTTAAGCTGGAAACTGCGACAGCTGATCTAAGATTCCTTGAGAGGTTTACTAGACTGCCTTTGTTGCTGTTAAGTCTCTAAGTAATGTCCAGCTACTCGTGACCCCATGGACTGCAGCACAACAGGCTCCCTTGTCCTTCACTATCTGCTGGAGTTTGCTCAAATTCATGGCTATTGAGTCAGTGATGCCATCCAACCATCTCTTTCTCTGTCATCCCTTTCTTCTCCTACCCTCAACCTTTCCTAGCATCAGGGTCTTTTCCAATGAGTTGACTCTTAGCATTAGGTGGCCAAAGGATTGGAGCTTGTTTCAGCATCAGTCCTTCCAATGAATATTCAGGACCGATTTCCTTTAGGATGGACTGGTTGTATCTCCTTATAGTTCAAGGGACTCTCTAGAGTCTGCCTTAGCCAGGCATTTCTATTCCATACTATATGAGCCAGGCAAGGTTCTTGGGAGTCTGCCTAAGTGAGATTATCCCTCCAAAAGCATATCAACATTTTGTTGGCAATTACCTTAAAGATATGAGTTCGAAATCTGGGCAGACACTTCTCTCCCACTTAAATTTTCTTTTGTGTTGTTAAATCAGCACCAGATAGCATGCATTCTTTGTTTCTAGATACAATCTTGTCTTGAAATCGCCCTGATAATGGTTTGTTCCCTCCCTTCTTATATAGGAAGAATTCACTTAAAAGACATTGTGTTTCTTTCTTATCTTGCTTGTTTGCTTGCTTTGAGACTGGGAAATCAGTTAGGAAGAATGTAATGTCTATCAATGTATGTTTTAATAAAAAAGAGCTTTAGAAAATTTTATAAGTTAGTGTATATTTGAGAAGTTTTGTATGAGTGACTACTATGGAAAAAAAAAGTCCATCTGATACATTGAGGAGGACAATGAATAAGAAGAGAAATATAAAGGTCAAACATGAGTGACAGGAAAGCCTATTCATTACATAGACAGCTACAAATCTGCTGTGATAAATTACTGAAGGCTCCCCTTTACAAAATGCATACCCCTTCTACATAAAAATTGCTAATATATGACAGCCCACTCTTGAAGGGTTATTTCTTCTGATAAACATTTAGTCATCTGATATAACGCAAATGAAGTTCTACAATGAAAACAGGACTGATTTTGCAGCTGGCGGTTTTTTGCTCCGATACCACTTTTACTAAGCCAAACCCAGCATGTAAGTGTTCATATAATAATAAAGAGTCAAATGAATAAATAAAGAATCCAAAATTAGAAGAGTAGGAGGAGCAAATAAACATAGCAACAGCAACGAAAAACTAAATAAAACAGAGCAAATATACCCAGCGGATCAATACGAATGTCTAAATTGGTTACGTGTAAGAACACAAAATGCCATTGCTAGTAGAAGTTTCCTTAGGGAATGTTTTCATAGACGATGGATTTGGAGTTTATTTTAAAGGCCTGAGGAAAAATGAAATGGTGGAAGGCAACGCATGGGCTCTACCCTGTGAGTTTTCTTTTGACACGTGAATACCTTTAAAAATAGCCTGATGGACCACAGGCCCCAGGAACTAGCTGTTCATAGCTAATTATCCAAAGACTTGAAGATTCCAAGCTGAGCAAAGTCAATTCGACTTTGCCTAGTACAGCCTGAAGCTACTTTAGTTAAACCTCAGTCACAGTGTTTCTAATGAAAGGGGCAAAATAGAATAAAAATTGCAAACCCAATTCAATACAAGTGAATAAAACTGTGAGAGGTAAAGGCACACAGCAGCCAATAATTAAGACTACCAGGGCTATTGTTTCTCTAGAAGCCCAGACTATAAAAAGAGAATAATTTAGTCTTATACTAAATTCAAAAATAAAACTCATTTGATTGGGACTCAAGTTTACAACTTACTCAAAAAGATGTTGCTCTGTAGTCACAAAGAAAGCATGTCAAAGAAAAAAGTTAAGTGCTCATTAAAAATAAAATCTTCAATAAATTTTATAGAATTGTGTGTGTTAGTCACTAAGTTGTGTCTGACTCTTTGCCACCCCAAGGACTGTAGCCTACCAGGTTCCTCTGTCCATGGAATTCTCCAAGCAAGAATACTGGAGTGGGTTGCCATTTCTTTCTCCAGGGGATCTTCCCAACCCAGGGATACAAGCCAGGTCTCCTGCATTGCAGGCAGCTTCTTTACCATCTGAGCCACCAGAGAAGCCCATTTATAGAATTAAGACACAGAAGGAAAAAAAAAAATTGTCCACAATATATCAGTAAGTGAATAATAAGGATATAATAGGATCAGAAATCTTGACATATCTTCATCAAGGCTAATTTAGCCATGAGTTTTAGTGAATGACTCAGTAGTAAAGAATCCGCCTGCCAAATCAGGATATGCAGGAGACGTGGGCTCAATCCGAGTCAGGAAGATCCCCTAGAGGAGAAAATAACAACCTGTTTCAGTATTCTTGCCCAGAAAATTCCATGGACAGAGGAGAACAGTGGGCTACAGTTCATGAGGTCGCAGAGTAGGGCGTGACCGAGCACAGACACGCATTCTGGATAAGCATTTGCTTTCCATGCCTAGAATGTTTCTGCTGTCCTGTAGACTTCTAAGGTTATTTTACTCATTATCAGGACATTCCCATCAACATTGCCTCTAGCATAAGGATTCATATCAACAAAGAAGCATGACTATAGGCTCATGCCCAAAGAGTTTATTCTAATTACCTATAAGGTATCTCCTTGCACAGAAGCAGCTGGACTGGCACAATAGTGAAACAGCCTTGTGAAGATTTAGATGCAGTGCTAATGGGGATAAAAAGCCCTGAAATATTAGCAGAATATTTTAAAGAATGGGTTATGTGTTTGCATCAGTTCAGTTCAGTCGCTCAGTCGTGTCCAACTCTTTGCGACCCCATGAATCACAGCACGCCAGGCCTCCCTGTCCATCACCATCTCCTGGAGTTCACTCAGACTCACGTCCATCGAGTCAGTGATGCCATCCAGCCATCTCATCCTCTGTCGTCCCCTTTTCCTCCTGCCCCCAATCCCGCCAAGCATCAGAGTCTTTTCCAATGAGTCAACTGTTTGCATGAGGTGGCCAAAGTACTGGAGTTTCCGCTTTAGCATCATTCCTTCCAAAGAAATCCCAGGGCTGATCTCCTTCAGAATGGACTGGTTGGATCTCCTTGCAGTCCAAGGGACTCTCAAGAGTCTTCTCCAACATGACAGTTCAAAAGCATCAATTCTTCAATGCTCAGCCTTCTTCACAGTCCAACTCTCACATCCATACATGACCACTGGAAAACCATAGCCTTGACTAGACGGACCTTAGTCGGCAAAGTAATGTCTCTGCTGTTGAATATGCTATCTAGGTTGGTTTTTGCATAAACCACCACAATAAGGGGATCAAACCAGTCCATCCTAAAGGAAATCAGTCCTGAATATTCGTTGGAAGGACTGATGCTGAAGCTGAAGTTCCAATCCTTTGCCACCTGATGCAAAGAGCTGACTCATTGGAAAAGACCCTGATGCTGGGAAAGATTGAAGACAGGAGGAGAAGGGGATGACAGAGGATGAGATGTTGGATGGCATCACCTACTCGATGGACATGAGTTTGAGTAAGCTCTGGGAGTTGGTGATGGACAAGGAGGCCTGGTGTGCCGCAGTCCATGGGGTCACAAAGAGTCAGACACAAATGAGTGACTGAACAACAAGCTCAATAATGGGGCTATTTCTCTCTTAGCCAGAATTCATAAGTAGCAGAAAGAACGGATGGAAATAGGAGTGACTTCTTTCACTCTTTTACTTAATAACTGTGATTTTACAATAAGAAATATATGTTTTTATCCCATTCTTGGCACAGAGTTCTTAATATCTTGGGATTTCCCAAGTGATAAGAGCAATACATATGTCTTGATATTCATTCTAAACCCTTTTCAACTACAACTGAGTTTATGTAAATAAGCTTGATAATATTTAAGGGTGGAAACTGGTTTCCAGGAGAACAAATCATGTGCTTAGAAGGTTGGAATTTTCAGTTCCATCCCCAGAGAGGGGCTTGAGTTGAGTTAGTTGCCAGTGGTTTAAACATTAGCATCTAAGTAATGAAACCTCCACATTCTGGGTTAGTGAAGCCATGAAGATGAGGTGAGAGCTGTCGGCCCAGAGCAAGCAGGAGAGCAAGACTCGTCCTCACATACCTTGCCCTATGCTTCTCTTTCATCTTGCCATTCCTTGACTATAGCCTTTTAAAATAAGATGGTAATGGAGAAAGTGAAATGTTTCTCTGAGTTCTGTGAGACACTCAATCAAATTAATCAAACCTAAGGAGGAGGTCATGGAAACCCCAACTATAGCCACCTGATCAGAAGCACAGGTGACCATCTGGACTTGCAACTGGTGTCTCAGTTTGGGTGTGGAGAATATTCTTGTAAGACTGAACCCTTTACCTGTAGCATCTGACACTATCTCCAGGTCTATCTGTTAAATTATAGGATACCCAGTCAGTTCCCAGAGAAGGCAATGGCAACCCACTCCAGTACTCTTGCCTGGAAAATCCCATGGGTGGAAGAGCCTGGTAGACTGCAGTCCATGGGGTCGCTAAGAGTCGGACACGACTGAGCAACTTAGCAGCAGCAGTAGCAGCAGCAGCAGCCAGTTCCACTGAGTGTTGGAGAACTGCTTGATGGTGGTGGAAAGCAAAACACACACATACAGCAATGACCCCCTTACAAATTTTTTTTTTTCCTAGAATCTTTGGATTCTATGGGTTGACTTCACTCAGTCCTCAAGGGCAGAATGCTGCCAACAGGTGATATAACAGTTCATTTGAGTTGAAAATTGAATTTGACAGTTGATAATTTTGTGTTTCTTATGCCACAGCACCAATAAGTTTACAGTATTTGCTGAAGGATTGACAAAGAGAAAGCTGGGTTGTTACCACTCTGAAAGGTTGGGAAAATATGTGTCTAGAGTCCAGAGGATTCCCTAGGGTGCCTCTTAGTATCCCAGTGTCTCCATAGTGAAAGCTAGTGAAAAACTGGAGAAACCCAATAAAAAACGAAACTAATAAGAATTAGACACTCTAGGACTGATGGTTTGGCCGTTTTACCACATATAAAGTCAAGAAAAATGGAAGCTAAAGTCAAACGACAAAGGTGATGTACCTATTTTACTGTATAGTAAAACCCAGTAAATTTACTGGGTACAGTATCCAGTAAAAATAGAAATGAACACATAATATAGCCTTACAATTAGCTACAGAAATGATAAAAACATGAGAGTTATAGCAATTATATGCATATAATTGTCATAGAAATTGTGGGGGGTGCCTTATATTGATTGACACAAATAATATAATTCCTCTCTTTTCAATTTTTTTGCATATTATTTTATATAAGAATAGTTGCTGATACCTTCATAATTGAATGTTTGTGATAAAGAATATCCAAATAATTCTGTGGCTGAATTAAAAGAAAAATTGTGCTGCGACTCATGGGGTCGCAAAGAGTCGGACACGACTGAGCGACTGAACTGAACTGAACTGAACTGACCTCTCTTTGTGACTTGGTTCCTACCTTGGTTGGAGGTGTGATGAGAGAATCTCCATGTATCCAAAGAGATTTGCATCTTATTTGGCAGAGGAGGTCTCTTATTTTGTTATTCAGTTCAGTTCAGTTGCTCAGTCACGTCCGACTCTTTGCAGCCCCATGGACTGCAGCGCACCAGGTCTCCCTGTCCATCACCAACACGCAGAGTTTGCTCAAACTCATGTCCTTTGAGTCGGTGATGCCATCCAACCATCTCATCCTCAGTCGTCCCCTTCTTCTCCTGCCTTGAATCTTTCCCAGCATCGGGGTCTTTTCCAGTGAGTTGGGGCTTCGTATCAAGTGGCCAAAGTGTTGGAGCTTTAGCTTCAGCATCAGTCCTTCCAATGAATATTTAGGACTGATTTCCTTTAGGACTTGACTGGTTTATCTTGCTGTATGAAGAGTCAAATATGTATAGTATGACATGTAAGTTTTCTGAGCAGCCAAGAAGGTATAGACTGTGCTGGTATACTTACCTATTGCCTCTGATGCCCAAATTCACCAACTCAATGGACATGAGTTTAAACAAGCTCCAGAAGTTGGTTGTGGACAGGGAAGCTTGGTTAGCCACAGTCTATGGGGTCACAAAGAGTTGAAATTGACTTGAGCGACTGAACTGGACTGACTCTCCTTGACAGAACTAGAACTAGAATTCTGTAAGCTGTGCATGCCAGACATGGTTGCCAACTGGTTTACTTTTAGATTTTTCCAGCAGAACAACAGAATATAGGAGAAAAGTGGGGGGAACGGACACCCTTGTTAATGTGTACACATGTACATGTATTTTGCATTCAGCATTTCCATCAGTGATGCTCCATTAGTGGACACTGGCTTCAACTTCCAGCTTCTTCTGGTGCTTCTGTAACCAGCCTCACTGTGTCTCAAGTCATACCAAAAAAGTCAGACAGAGCTCCCTCCTCAAAACCCGATAACATGCTTTGTAAGGCCCTCTATTCAGATCCTAAAATACCACCTACAGATAAGTAGCACCTCCTTCCCAGAGGTCTGAAAACTCAAGAAATTTTAGTCTAAACATATAGGTCCTAGTGACTCCCCATTCGGTGGAACAAGTGTCTAGTTGAGGTAATGGCTCATAAAAGAAGTTACTTATATCACTCATGAGACATACCTTATAATTGGCAGTACAGAAATGCAGTACTTGGATGCAATCTCAAAAGAGACAGAATGATCTGTGTTCATTTCTAAGGAAAATCATTCAATATAACAGTAATCCAAGTCTATGCCCTGACCAGTAATGTTGAAGAAGCTGAAGTTCAATGGTTCTATAAAGACCTACAAAACCTTCTAGAACTAACACCCCAGAAAGATGTCCTTTTTATGATGGGGACAGGAATGTGAAAGTAGGAAGTCAAGAGATACCTGGAGTAACAGGCAAGTTTGGCTATGGAGTACAGAATGAAGCAGGCTAACAGACTTTTGCCAAGAGACACACTGGTCATAGCAAACACCCACTTCCAACAACACAGGAGAAGACTCTACACATGGACATCACCAGATGAGCAATACTGAAATCAGATTGATTATATTCTTTGCAGCCAAAAATGGAAAACTCTATACAGTCAGAAAACACAAGACCAGGAGCTGACTGTGGCTCAGATCATGAACTCCTTATTGACAAACTCAGACTTAAACTGAAGAAATCAGGGAAAAATCACTAGACCTAAAACAAATCCTATATGATTAAACAGTGGAAGTGACAAATAGATTCAAGGAATTAGATATGATAGACAGAGTGCCTGAAGAAATATGGAAAGAGGTTCATGACACTGTACAAGAGACATTGATCAAGACCATTCCCAAGAAAAGGAAATGCAAAAAGACAAAATGGTTGTCTGAGGAGGGCTTACAATAGCTGAGAAAAGAAGTGAAGCAAAAGGCAAAGGAGAAAATGAAAGATATACCCATTTGAATGCAGAGTTCCAAAGAATAGCAAGGAGAGATAAGAAAGCCTTCCTCGGTGGTCAATGCAAAGAAATACAGGAAAACAACAGAATGGGAAAGACTAGAAATCTCTTCAAGAAAATTAGAGATACCAAGGGAATGTTTCATGCAAAGATGGACTCAAGGACAGAAATGGTAAGGACCTAACAGAAGCAGAAGATATTAAGAAGAGGTGACAAGAATACACAGAAGAACTGTACAAAAAAGATCTTCATGATCCAGATAATCACAATAGTGTGATCACTCACCTAGAACCAGACATCCTGGAATGTGAAGTCAAGTGGGCCTTAGAAAGCATCACTATGAACAAAGCTAGTGGAGGTGATGGAATTCCAGTTGAGCTATTTCAAATCCTAAAAAATGATGCTGTGAAAGTGCTGTACTCAATATGCTAGCAAATTTGGAAAACTCAGCAGTGGCCACAGGACTGGAAAAGGTCAATTTTCATTCCAATCCCAAAAAAGGCAATGTCAAAGAATACTCAAACTACTGCAAAATTGCACTCATCTCACACACTAGCAAATAATGCTCAAAATTCTCCAAGCCAGGCTTTAACAGTATGTGAATCATGAAATTCCAGATGTTCAAGCTGGATGTAGAAAAGGCAGAGGAACCAGAGATCAAATTGCCAACATCTGCTGGATCATTGAAAAAGCAAGAGAGTTCCAGAAAAACATCTACTTCTGCTTTATTGACTATGCCAAAGCCTTTGACTATGTGGCTCACAACAAACTGTGGAAAATTCTAAAGAGAATTTAAAAGAGATGGAAATACCAGACCACCTGACCTGCCTTCTGAGAAATCTGTATGCGTCAAAAAGCAACAGCTAGAAATGGACATGGAAGAACAGACTGGTTCCAAATAGGAAAAGGAGTACGTCAAGGCTGTATATTGTCACCCTGCTTATTTAACTTATATGCAGAGTACATCATGAGAAACGCTGGACTGGAAGAAACACCAGCTAGAATCAAGATTGCCGGGAGAAATATCAATCACCTCAGATATGCAGATGACACCACCCTTATGGCAGACAGCAAAGAAGAATTAAAGAGCCTCATGATGGAAGTGAAAGAGGAGAGTAAAAACATTGGCTTAAAACTCAACATTCAGAAAACTAAGATCATGGCATCTGTTCCCATCACTTCATGGCAAATAAATGGGGAAACAATGGAAACAGTGAGAACATTTATTTTTGGGGGCTCCAAGGTACTGTAGCCATGAAATTAAAAGCCGCTTGCTCCTTGGAAGGAAGGTTATGACCAGCCTAGATAGCATGTTAAAAAGCAGGGACATTACTTTGCCAACAAAGGTCCATCTAGTCAAAGCTATGGTTTTTCCAGTAGTCATGTAAAGATATGAGAGTTGGACTCTAAAGAAAGCTGAGTACCGAAGAATCGATGCTTTTGAACTGTGATGTTGGAGAAGACTCTTGAGAGTCCCTTGGACTGCAACATCAAACCAGCCCGTCCTAAAGGAAATCAGCCCTGAATTTTCACTGGAAGGGCTGATGTTGAAGCTGAAACTCCAATACTTTGGCCACCTGATGCGAAGAGCTGACTGACTGGAAAAGCTCCTGATGCTGGGTGAGACTGAAGGCAGGAGCAGAGCGTTGCAGAGGATGAGATGGCTGGATGGCATCACCGACCTGATGGACATGTGTTTGAGTAAACTCTGGAAGTTAGTGATGGACAGGGAAGATTGGTGTGCTGCGTCCCATGGGATCGCAGAGTTGAACACAACTGAGTGACTTAATTGAACAGGATTTTCCCGTCTTATTCCTTGCTGCAGTGACATTGAAAATGCTCCATGCAGCAACAGGAGAGACAGCAGATCCAGTCCAGCTCAGCTCAGTCGCTCAGTCGTCTCTGACTCTCTGCGACCCCATGAATCGCAGTACACCAGGGCTCCCTGTCCATCACCGTCTCCCGGAGTTCACTCAGACTCACGTCCATTGAGTCCGTGATGCCATTCAGCCATCTCATTCTCTGTCGTCCCCTTTTCCTCCTGCCCCCAATCTCTCCCAGCATCAGAGTCTTTTCCAATGAGTCAACTCTTCACATGAGGTGGCCAAAGTACTGGAGTTTCAGCTTTAGCATCATTCCTTCCAAAGAACACCCAGGGCTGATCTCCTTCAGAATGGACTGGTTGGATCTCCTTGCAGTCCAAGGGACTCTCAAGAGTCTTCTCCAACACCACAGTTCAAAAGCATCAATGAAGAGTCTTCTCCAGCACCATAGTTCAAAAGCATCAAATGTTGAACCCCTTCCTATTGGTCAGTTGCTGTAGAGAGCTGCCCTAAATTGATGTGAATGAAATACAGTTTCATGTGGTTGCTGACATTTTGTTAGTAACTGCAACATGACTAGTCTCTCCTGACCAATATAGAAATCAGCCAAAAGAGAAAGACACGCAACCACGACAAACATTAAAATATGCAGTGTTGGCATGGTGGACCTGGAGAGGAAACTGACAGGAAACACATGCTGGAATAATGATGATCCATGTAGTGCCTTGGCAAAGCATGAAAAAAGTGTGGCCTGCAACAACTTGAGAAGCAAATGCTTCAGGAACCCGCGGTTTCAAGGTAAGAGATTAGGAAACAGAACTTCTGGAGTATGTGTGTGTATTATTTGTTATTGTGTTTTATTATATCAAATGGAATACATATATATATACATATATGTTTCCCCATACAATATGATGTGTATATATATATGTACATATACATATATATGTCTGTATACAGCAAGCATTTATCATATGAAAATGTCAAAGAGATAAAAGCTGAGGCTATAAAGATGAATGAGATATAACCGGTGCAATCCACAAACTTTCATTGGGTCTGTCTATCCAATTCACTTGCCTTTAATACAGTCGGCTTCCTTGAGCGCCATACCATAGTAAGAATATAAGGACCAGCCACAGATAGATAGGTTCTCTCTCATAAATTTTACCGGAATTTTACAAAGGCTTGCTCTCCGCTGCCTACTCTTGTGCCCGTAATATTGCGGTGTCTTGGATATGCTAGCCTTCTGCCCAGTGCGTCTGGCCCTGAACACTGCATTTGTGTAGGTCACTGGACTGCACTCTGAATTAGCAACTTTGTTTCCCTACTCAGCTCCCAGCTAGGTAGACTTCATTACTTTGCGCAATTTTCAGAGAATCCAGACCTCTGAGTAGCATACCTTCTGCCAACTCCCCCAGCCTTCTGTCAGAGGGAATTTTTTAAACGAGAGTATGAGCATGCTTTTCACACAAATATAAAATGAACTGTTGTCAAAGATTTTGCATAACCCACTCACTAATGAGGGCACTGGTAAACGTTAGAACCATCCAAATGAGGATCTGACTTACAGAGTTTTATCTTGCCGACCAGAAAAGATCTTTCTGTACTTCTATGAGTAGCAGTTATTTGTAAATAACTATGGACAGCAAACACGTGCATAGCTGCCAGTTTTCAGTAGTTACCTCTTCTCTCGACAGAGTGGTGGAATAACCTGGTCACACAATCAAAGGCAAAGCGAGCTGTAGAACCAGATAATCCCAGCACTGCCCGCTAGACAACACCCAGCACTGAAGGAAGGGAAGGTGCAAGAATCTCTTTCGCCCACTTCGAAGTCTTCCACGTTTATTCCTGATGCACAGTTAATTAAACTCTTGCCTCCGTGAGTCACCTCTTTCCAAAAGGAAATAAAACTTTACATATAGCAAAAGAGTCTTATGTACAAATAAATATTTGAACTTTGGCGACCTAGAAAAGGAATTTTATATTCCATGTGCAAACATACTTTTGAGTGAGTTGGATTTACTAATATGTTATCAGGAAACAGCTATTCTTTTCCACTACTACTTATTTCAGTTCACTTTTTAAATCTATCCTTCCTCCTTCCTAACTATGGATGGCAGCTTTACCAATGACTGTCAGGCAATCTGCGAAGACTCTTTCTTCTTCTGGTAATAAAATCTAGATCCAGACATCACAAAACCTCTACATGTCATCAAAATGAAATGTTTTTCCCTTTCCTGTATCAGGCCTGATTTTGAGTTGGAAATCTCTGGAAGAGAAACAGAAAGTGATCAGTTTTACCTCTATTTTCTGCTCCTCTTTCTCTTGTATTTGGTAGGTGATGCTTTGGGTCTTATGTGTTGAAGGCAGGGAAGCTCAAGAAAGAAGTGCGCCTGACTGATAAGAACTGGAATCCGGTGTTGGAAAGTTGTGGGCATGATGCATTGCAATTTCGCATCTTGTGATGGGGGTCTTGTCACTTCCACCTTGCCTCTTTTGTCCTCTCCAGTTCTTGGTTTCCAGAAGTTTCCTTTTATTTTAGAGGCATCCTAATTCCTAGATGTTATTCTAAGGAAGAGACCCTCTCAGTAGACAAACAAACCCTTTGCTGTGATGGCCACATCTGCCTTCCTGGAGGCCAGTGCAGCATTCAGAATCCTAGTACCATTCTCAACGCAAGCCCTTCTCTCTGCTGTTTCCAAATCGGGTTCTTTAGCCACACCTTCCTACCATTAGACTTCTCGGACAAATTGTAGATGCCAGATTCTCTGTCTTTCAATCTCCAGGGAAAGCATGTCAAGCATTCAGTTCTTTTGAAAACCCCACTTACTTGACTTGAAGTGGCAAAAAATAATAACAAGCATAATTTTTTGCAAACTTGCAGTGAAGCATCCTCAGTCCAATCTCTTCACTCTCTGCCAGTGCTCTATTAATACTTGTTTGTGCTGCTAGGTTGTAAATGAGGAGCTAGTCTGCAGCCAATTCCACTAAAAGTCCTGAATAGATGATCTAGGTAATCTCATGTTAGGATAAGAGTATACCAACTATTTTGTTCTTGACTGTTGAAGTGTTTGTTAAAATACCAATACAACATGAAGAGTTACATCTAACAGCTTGTTACATATATTATCCACAAAGACGATGGTGTGTGTTAGGAAGCTATGCATGCTAAGTCGCCTCAGTCCTGTCTGACTCTGTAGGACCCCGTGGACTGTATAGCCCACCAGCCTCCTCTGTCCATGGAATTTCTCAGGCATGAATAGCGCAGTGAGTTCCATTTCCTTCTCTAGGGGATCTTCCCAACCCAGCGATCAAACCCTTGTCTCTTATATCTCCTGCCCTGGTAGGTGGGTTCTTTACTACTAGTGCCGCCTGGGAAGGCAGCTATGTTTGAGCTCAACATGAGATATGATGTTTTAAAGGAAGAAAGCTAACCAAATATGACATAGGCTTCCTCATGAGATGATAGATCTCCTGTAAATTGTAATGTTTAAGCAGAGACAAGATGACTATTTATTCAAATATTATTAAATGTTCATTGAATAAGTTGACTTCCCACCCTATATGTTATGAGTATTGGGGTTAGATAGCACACCCAGCAAAGGTCCATACAGTCAAGGCTGTGGTCTTCCCAGTGGTACATATGGTTGTAAGACCTATATCGTAAAGAAGGTGGAGTACCACCTTCAAACTGTGATGCATTCAAACATTGATGCCTTCAAACTGTGATGGCGGAGAAGACTCGTGAGAGTCCCTTGGACCCCAAGGGGGCCAAACCAGTAAATCTTTAAGGAAATGATCCCTGCATATTTGTTAGAAGGACTGATGCTGAGACTGAAGCTCCAGTATTTTGGTCATCTGGTGAGAAGAGCTGACTCATTGGAAAAGTCCCTGATGCTGGGAAAAATTGAAAGCAGGAGGAGAAGAGGGCATCAGAGGATGAGATGGCTGGATGGCATCATTGATGCAGTGAATATGAGCTTGGACAAGCTTTGGGAGATGGTGAGGGGGACAGGGAGACCTGGCGTGCTGCAGTCATGGGGTCACAACGAGTCGGACGCGACTGGGAGAGGGGACAGCAACAACAAGCACACCCAGCTTTGTTCTATTTTGTTTTGTTTTTACGTATTTAGAAACAAAAGTCTTGTGAAATCAAATATCATTCAATTAGACTTCCCTGGTGGCTCAGATGGTAAAGCGTCTGTCTACAATTCGGGAGACCCGGGTTCAGTCCCTGGATGGGGAAGATCCCCTGGAGAAGGAAATGGCAACCCACTCCAGTACTATTGCCTGGAAAATCCCGTGGACAGAGGAGCCTGGTAGGCTATATTCCATGGGGTCGCAAAGACTCAGACACTGCTGAGCGTTCATTCAATTACACTCAGCAAATACTTTTTGAGGGCCTAGTATGTGTAAGGCACTCTGCTAGGTGCTGAAGAAGTTGAGGAGGAAGATGTTGTCCCTGTGGTCACAAACCTCATAGTGGCAGGATGAGGGAGAGGGCTGAACCTCCCCTGGGTATTTCCACTCCACAATACTATCTTATCTTGCCTACTTAAAGTTCCTCATTTGAAATGGACCATAAACCAAAATAATTTTTTTCCATAGATAATTTAAAATGACAAATCACTGGCAATTTAATGTAAATCAATTTAGTAACAGTAATTAATTCATACGTGTCACATTTCATATACTAGAATGTAATTCACTTATTACACGTTGTCACGATTCAAAGAGCTGCCTGCACATGCAGTTTCCACTGAGCTGTACCCCGTCTTAATGAAAGTGCTCTTTTTTCAGTCCTGGAGAAAACAGAAGGCACACCAACGTAAACTTAGCCTGAACTGCTTAAGACACAGCATGTTAAACGCTATGCACTTTCTATTTGCAAAGTATTCAAATGCCTTTACCAGGAAAGTCAGTTAGGAAGGAAGGACTGCCTGCAGAATTAAGAGCAGAGTGTAGCTGTGCAGTTTTCTTTCAGTTGGTTAACTGAAAATCAATTTCCTATTTTAAAAGCAGACCCATCAAAGGCAAGTGTCCAATTTTAAGCTAAGCTCTACACTATGCTTTTCAATAAAATGTCTCTCTGCCTCTTTCCCTTTTCTCATTTCAACGTCCTGTTACATATTTCTGAAAGCCTGCCTTTCAAAGTTGGTGTATGCTATGATTGTGTGGAATGAAAAGCTCTGAAAGGCCACAAAGAAAAGTATCACTTGCCTCCATCTCTGAGGAGACGGCCCTTTGAATTAAGACTGATTCCACCTGCGAAGCCTGATTGAGCCTGAATTGATAATGCCTGCGTGTTGTGGGTTTTCTCGCTTTATTTCCCTTTGCATTCGTTTTCATTCCAGGATGTATTGTGGGCCATTATCCGATTTTCATAGCAGCATGAGTGATTACTAACATGCTATGAAAGAGAAACTAAATCCTTAAAAAGAGGCGTTCATCGAAGGCTCCTAGGAATCATACGCCAGTATTCTCTGCTGATTATTGGGATTCAAAACAGAACATTGGAAACATCCAAAGGAATTTAACTATACCTCACAAAGATTTTTCTTTTCCTTTCCTTAAATGCTTAGAGTTCTTGAGACTGAGGGGTTTCCATTTAGGTTTATGTCCTCACTGTCATTCGTCTTTACTTTTATGTATTAATACAATGTTGTCTGGCAAAAGAACAAGATAAATATAGGTAAAATTTTACTCAAATAACTGCTCTTTCTCCAACCCCCCCCCCCAAAATCCATATCTAGACCTCACCTCTGCAAAGCATGTGGCCTTTGCACTAGGAATTGTAAAGGGTGAGTTTTAAGCAGACTGTGACTTAAACAATCTGCCAGTAATAAGAAAAAAAGTGCAAGTGGCTAGAATCAGTGCAAAAAATGCAAAGAGCCTGTTTAGAAGTTTGGTGGCTTCACAGGTGGTGCACAGGTAAAGAATCCACCTGCCAGTGCAGGAACAGAAAGAGACACAGGTTCAATTCCTAGAGGAGGAAATGGCAACCCACTCAATATTCTTGCCTAAAAATTCCTTCGACAGAGGATCCTAGCAGACTACAGTCCATGGGGTTACAAAGAGTGACTGAGCGTGCACACACACACAGACTGTAATTACTGATGATCTGGCAGAACTAGGCTACAGGCATATAAAAGTGAATCAGACACACATCTTTCCCTGTTCATGATTCACGACTATGTCACAAGCTGTAAAGTAGGTATAAGTGTTATATGAAAAAGATGAATATTAAGATATTATGAAAGACAACCCAAATGCCCATACACATTTAATTGCACAAACGAAATGTGACATATCCACCCAATGGGATAATATTCAGTGATAAAAAGGAACAAAGTTCTAATGCATACCACAGCATGGATGAACCTCAGAACCATTGTGGTAAGTGAAAGAAGCCAGACACAGAAGACAACGTAGAGTGTGATTTCACGTACATGAGGTGTCCAGAAAAGGCAAACCCACAGGAACAAGAAATAGACTGCCAATTGTCTGTGGCTGAGGCTGGGAGTGGGAATAACCTGGGAGTGATCAGAATTATCCAAGACTAGTTTACAGTGATCTTGCATAACTTGGTAGATTTACTAATAGTCATTTAATTGCACATGCTCAATTTTATAATATATAAATTGCATGTCAGTAAAGCTGTTGTAGACATTACCTTGCCAACAAAGGTCTGTCTAGTCAAGGCTATGGTTTTTCCAGTAGTCACGTATGGACGTGAGAGTTGGACTATAAAGAAAGCTGAGCATGGAAGAATTCATGCTTTTAAACTGTGGTGTTGGAGAAGACTTTTGAGAGTCCCTTGGACTGCAAGGAGATCCAACCAGTCTAACCTAAAGGAGATCAGTCCTCGGTGTTCATTGGAAGGACTAATGCTGGAGCTGAAACTCCAATACTTTGGCCACCTGATGCAAAGAGCTGACTCACTGGAAAAGACCCTGATGCTGGGAGGGATTGGGGCAGGAGGAGACAGGGATGACAGAGGATAAGATGGCTAGATGGCATCACCGACTTGATGGACGTGAGTTTGAGTGAACCCCGGGAGCTGGTGATGGACAGGGAGGCCTGGCGTGCTGTGGTCCATGGGGTCACAAAGAGTTGGACACGACTGAGCTAAGCTGAACTGAAAGGTGTTGTAAAGTAAATTTCCACACGAGGTAGGGGGATGGGAGGACAGAAGGAGGAAGAGCTTCTAGAGGGCATCTGCATCATGTTCATAGTGCTGTGGGAACAGATTAACGCAAATTTGGTTTCATTAGGCAACATAAATGTACTCATTTCCACTGCTGGTGTTCAGAACCTGAAATCAGTGTCATTGCCCTAAAGTCAAGATATTGGTAGAGGTGATTCCCTCCAGAGGCTCTGAGGGGAGAACCGACTTCCCTGCCTTTCCCAGCTTCTAGCGACTGACTCTGTTCTTTAGCAGGTGGCCCCTACATCCTTCCTCGAGTTGCATCACCAACATCTGCTTTCCTCATTATATCTCCTTCTCTCTGACTCTTTCTGCATCTTTCTTATCAGGACGGCTTCAATCACATTAGACCCACCTGGGGTAATCTCTTCATCCCAAGATCCTTGACTTCTGCAAAGTCACTGTCGTAACATTTCCAGGTTCTGGAGATTAAGATGTAAACATATTTGAAGACCCATTTTTCAGAACAACATCAGGCCCATTTCTTTTCGGATAGAAATTTTGAATTGGATCTTGAAGAATGGATGCTTTTCATGTAGAAAAAAGTGAAGAAATTCACTCCAAGTAGATATAATGTTGTCAGGAAAGGAATAAAGAAAGAAAGCTGCATATAACCTGTGAGATCAGACAACAACAGTTGGATTTGGTTATTCATCATCTGTTTCCCAATTAGCTGGTTAGATTGAGATTCAAATGCGCTACAATTCTCTCCAGCCTTTAGATATTCTTCCTCGCCTACACAACCTCCTTCAGTCACCACCCAAATGCTTTGTTTCCTTATTGCAATATTTTCACAAACGTTTCAACAGTGTTTCTACACTCACTGTTTTCTCTTCCTTTCTTGCCAATATCTCTGAAATTCATACCATTTTGGCTTTGCCCTTACCACTCCACTTTCATTGCACTACAAGCTCGGCAGTGACCTCAGCATTCCCAAATCCAGCGGTCCATTTCATCTTCATCTTATGGGACTCATCAGCTGTGAGTGACTTACCTGATCATCCTCCTTTTAGAGAATATGTCTTCTCTTGGACTTCCCTGGTAGCTCAGCTGGTAAAGAATCCACCCGCAGTGTGGAAGACCTAGGTTCGGTTCCTGGCCTGGGAAAATATGATGGAGAAGGGATAGGCTACCCACTCCGGTCTACTTGGGCTTCCCTGCTGGCTCTGCTTGTGAAGAATCTGCCTGCATTGCAGGAGACCTGGGTTCAATCCCTGAGTTGGGAAGATCGCCCGGAGAAGGGAACAAACTGCTACCCACCCCAGTATTCTGGCCTGGTGGATTCCATGGACTGCATAGTACCTGGGGTCACATACAGTCGGACTGAGTGACTTTCACTTTCATTGGCTTTTAGAACAATACTGTCCCGTGCGATTCTTCTACATCATTGTATCTTTCACGTTTTCCTTATCTCCAAATATAGGTACTTCACTTCTTTGATCTTCATCGTTTTCTCTCTCTACACTCTTGTCCTAGATTATATCAGCCAACTCATGGTTCTAAATGCTGTTTTCACTACGATGACTGCATTTATAATTTTATGACTCCTATTTTTATATCTACAGCCTCAACCCTTCTCCTAAAACCCACACTTGTAATTCAACAACCTCTCTGACTTCTCTACTTGGATGCATAAACTTTATATATTTCATCCAGAATACTAGATTCCTCTTGCTCCAAATTGGCCCCTCTACCAGTCTTCTCTTTCTTGGTGTTACCACCATCTATTTGGTTTCTTAGGCCAAACTTAAGCCTGCCTTTAATTCCTCTAATTCTCACAGTTCACATCTGCTCCATCAGGTTATACCTTCAAAATATGCATATAGCTTGATCACTTATCACTTCCCTGGTGGCTCAGATGATAAAGCATCTGCCTGCAATGCAGGAGACCTAGGTTTTATCCCTGGGTTGGAAAGATCCCCTGGAGAAGGAAATGACAACCCACTCCAGTATTCTTGCCTGGAAAATTCCATGGACGGAGGAGCCTGGTAAGCTATAGTCCATGGGGTCGCAAAGAGTCAGACATGACTGAACGGCTTCATTTTCTTTGATCACTTATTAACACCATAATTTCTACAGCCCTTGTTCAAGTAACAATTTATTATCTACTTCTCCAATTTCAGCAGCCTTGGATTTGATCTACTTGTTTGCACTCTTGATCGTCTCCATTTTATTTTTTACAAAGCAACCAGTAGGGTTATTATGTGTATGTAAGTCAGCTCACTGTATATACTTGCTCAAAATTCTTCCTGTGCACCCCCGCAGTGGTCCCCAATAATGTCACACCCTAGTCTTCGCCCCTTTATAGGATTCCTTCTCATGTTGCATCAAGGTCTGGTTCATGTGACCATTAGTGATGGTACATCACGTCCAAAATAAGATTATATTGATAAAAGGCTATGGATTCTGTTTGATAAAAGACTATGGATTCTCTCTTTTTCCTCCTGTTCCCCACTTCCCTTCACCTCTCTCACATCACCCGTCTGAGGGGAGCCAGGCCATAGACAGAAGTCCTAGGCAGAGGCACAGATACTGAGGAGTCATAACCTTCTCTTAACAGCCGTGTGAGTTCAGAGATTGATCATCCAGATCCAGTTAAATCTCAGATGACTGCAACCCTGGCTGAAACTTTCATTGCTGCTACATGAGAGATCCTGAGAGAAGACCATCTAAATAACTGCCCTGATTCATGACTCAACTGGGAGATCAGAAAAGAAAAAGTACCTATTGTTTTAAGCTTTTTAAGCTGCTAATGTTTGGAGCAATTTATTATGCATCAGTAGATAACTAATTTCTAGTAAATGGAAAAATAATGGCTTTAGATTTTCTATTTGGAAAACAAAACGGAAAGGTGAGATATATTTGCCATCTGATGTTTTCCCATCTCTGATGGCTTCTTGTGAGTTTTGGAGAACTCAAACTCACTTTTGAATTAATGGCTGAAATAAAGGCCATTTAGGAGACTTCTATCTCAGGACTATTTAAAAAGCAGCCATGGAATAATTGTCTATTCATTTAGTTTGGTGACCCAGCCCAGTAAATTAAGTATGTAGCCAAGAAGAGTAAAGTGGAATAGAGGCGTGCAAGAGGCCACTTTTTGTAATTAGAAGCAAGGCAAGAAGAGTGGCTCTGTGGCCCCTCATTGACTCATTTAGTCCTTTCTGTTAATGGATGAGTGTGACACACTATCTTGGAGCTGACACTGAGGGTCTAGTAGTTAACAAGGCATAATCCTTATCCTCAAGGTAGAGAGATATAGAAAGGCAATTTTGAAACACCACAGTAGATACATGCCACAGTGAACTACTCAATATAAAGACCAGTTTTCATTAGAGTCACAGCAATCGAGGGACATGAATTTTTTAGATTGTGCAGTTGATGCTTCAACATAAGCAAGACATAATCATACTAGGAGAAATCAACCCTCTTTTAGACTCCCATACACTTACTGTATGATTCAACATCATTTTCATTTTTAAATTAAACATGATGATTTAGCATGGAACTGTACACTTTCTAGTGCTTGGGGCTTCTAAGATCCAAATCCAGAAATAAGTACGTGATCAGAATAAGTACACACTGCATGGAGCAAAGATGTATAAGAAGTGAAAGTGAAGTCATTCAGTCATGTCCGACACTTTGTGACCACATGGACTGTAGCCTACCGGGGTCCTCGATCCATGGGGTTTTCTGGGCAAGGGTACTGGAGTGGGTTGCCATTTCCTTCTCCAGAGGATCTTCCCAACCCAGGGGTCAAACCCAGGTCTCCCACATTGCAGGCAGATGCTTTACCCTCTGAGTCAACAGGGAAGCTCAAAGAAGCTGCCAACCTCCCCATCATGAAATTGAACCCCAGTCTCCCGCCTGACAGATGAGGATACTAACCACTATAAAAAGGCCACTGTTAGGAGATAAATAGAAGTTATGTTATTCTAAGGCAAAGAGAGAAAGACAGCAGTCAGTCAAAAATTTGTAAAAGGGCGTTCTAGGGAGTACAACATTGACAAGCAAAAGAAAGATGAGGAAAGTCCTAACCTTTTAATAAAATAGTAATATTGACATATGAGACCAGAGAGTGCACAGGGCTAGATAAGTAATCAAGCGTGTGTGCTATGCTTTGTGGAAGCTGCATTGTGTCCTGAGACCAGCAGGAAAGATTCGCAGTAAAAGAGCAACGCGATTAGGTTTGTGGTTTTTGGAATATGCATCTGCTGCTCTGTGTGTAGCATAAGGGGGGCCAGGTGACGAGAGCAATTATGGTGTAATAATACAGAAGAATAACTATGACGGCCGTCTTGTCTTAAATAGTAACGTGGAGGATGGAGAAAAATGAATATATTCAGTGCATATTGAATAGGTCTTAGAGAAGTTTGTCATTTAGTACAAGTGACATAGGGAGGGTGTCTTGAGAGTTATGGATAATATCCATGTTTCTCCCTCATGCAACTTGGAAAGTTTTTGCACTCTGTTGAGATAGGGAACACAAGAGGCATAAAATTGCATTATTATATAGACTTCCCAAGTAACCAGTTCAAAGCATACAAAAGCTATCATCACACTAGTTTTAATGGTTCAGTTATGTCCAACTCTTTGCAACCCCAAGGACTGTAGCAAGGAATTCTCCAGGCAATAATACTGGAGAAGAGTTGTCTTTCCCTTTTCTGGGGATCTTTTTCAAAGTGTGATGCCCAAATTGTACACCTGGCTTAGCAGTCTACACTGGGAGGAGGCCAGGGAGGATTAGAAAGACACAACCAAAAGGTCATCGTATGCTTCACAAGATGCCCACTTCAGTGTCTTTCAGGAAAGCAATTCTTATTTTTAGTTTTTTTTTTTTTTTTTTTTTTTTTAATAATTTGTGCTTCACTGGGATGACCCAGAGGGATGGGATGGGGAGGGAGGTGGGAGGGGGCTCAGGACGGGGGACACATGTACCCCTATGGGGACTGTTTCTGGGGTTTTTTTGTTTGTTTTCAGTTTTGCATTTTTAATAAAGCATCATTAATGCACATTGCAGGGCTTTGCCAAACAGCCCAAATTGTCTACATTACAATCATGAAACATTCTTGTTTAAAAAAAAAAAATAATAGTTTGTGCTTTGTACACTATATGTGTGTGTGTGTATAAATCTGTTTGTCAATATTAAGTCACAGTGACAAAATGAATGTCATATAAGCAACACTCTTCTGTGGAATTAGACTGCTATCAGTTACTTTCATGTATACAGACTTGAGGGCTACGTCCATATCCCACCACTTTTCATTTTCCTGAGTAGAAAAAACTTAACAAGAATCTGCCATTCACTTGTTTTATGTTCATATTATTTCCATATATATCTCATGACAGGCTTGTTTTGAGACTTATAATACGGGTACCATATTATAAGCAACCTAACAATGGAAACAGTGACAGACTTAATTTTCTTGGGCTCCAATATCACTGCAGATGATGATTGCAGCCATGAAATTAAAAAAAACCTTGCTTTTTGGAAGAAAAGCTATGACAAACCTAGACATGTATTAAAATGTAAAGACATTACTTTGCCAACAACGGTCCATATAGTCAAAGCTATGGTTTTTCTAGTAGTCATGTGACCGAGGATGAGATGGCTGGATGGCATCATGGACTCGATGGACATAAGTCTGAGTGAACTCTGGGAGATGGTGATGAACAGGGAGGCCTGGCGTGCTGCGATTCATGGGGTCGCAAAGATTCGGACACGACTGAGCGGCTGAACTAAACTGAACTGATGTGTGGATATGAGAGTTGGACCATAAGCAAGACTGAACACTGAAGAATTGTTGCTTTTGAGCTGTGGTGTTGGAAAAGACTCTTTAGAGTCCCTTGAACTACAAAGAGATAAAACCAGTCAGTCCTAAAGGAAATCAATTCTGAATATTCATTAGAAGGATTGATGCTGAAGTTCAAGCTCCAATACTTCGGCCACCTGATGAGTCAGGCTGATTGATTTGAAAAGACTCTGATGCTGGGAAAATTGAAGGCAGGAGAAGGGGACAACAGAGGAGGAGATGGTTGGATGGTATCCCTGACTCAATGGACATGAGTTTGAGCAAAGTCTGGGAGATGGTGAAGGACAGGGAAGCCTGGCATGCTACAGCCCATGGGGTCTCAAAGAGTCCGACATGACTGAGCAACTGAACAACAACAAAAACCTGCTTATTTTCTTCATTATAGCTTTAGCTGTTGTCTGTTAAGAGCAACCTTTGACATGGTTCTAGATGCCCAAGAATAAGTGTTTCTATGCCTACATATGGAGTCAAGGGATACACAAAGGGATATGCAAATGTTCAACTTTGCAAGATAGCAGAAAATTATTTTCCAAAGTGGTTACACCAAATCATAATCCTTCTGGTACTGTGTAAAAGTTCCTATTCATGCCTGCTCTTGGGACCTTGAGATTTCTTTGTGTCCACCTGCAAATGCTGGGTGATATCAGCTATTAATACATCAGGGAAGCTGGGACAAATGTTGGCTTGCCCTTACCTGCTGTTTCACTCCAGACAGTGGTGGCTCATGCAGTAATCTTGACCTTGTTAAATGTTTTCACTTCTTCCCTGCCACACTTCTACTATTCCCTCACCCTTGTTTATCTGGGACTACACCCACTAATAAACATTAGGTCATCAGTATTTTTAAGAAACTCAGGCTAAGCAACGGATAATCTTATTTTTCCCTGACAATGGAAACAGAGACAGACTTTATTTTCTTGGGCTCCAAAATCACAACAGACGGTGACTGCAGCCATGAAAAATTAAAAGATGCTTGCTCCTTGGAAGAAAAGCTGTGACAAACCTAGACAACACATTAAAAAGCAGAGACATTACTTTGCCAACAAAGGTCCATCTAGTCAAAGGTATGGTTTTTCCAGTAGTCATATATGGATATGAGAGTTGGACTATACAGAAAGCTGATTGCCACAGAATTGATGCTTTTGAACTGTGGTGTCAGGGAAGACTCTTGAGAGTTTGGACTGCAAGGAGATGTAGCCAGTCCATCCTAAAGTAAATCAGTCCTGAATATTCATTGGAAGGAATGATGTTGAAGCTGAAGCTCTGATACTTTGGCTACCTGATGCGAAGAATTGACTCTTTGGAGAAGACATGATGCTGGGCAAGACTGAAGGCAGGAAGAGAAGGGGACAACAAAGGATGAGATGGTTGGATGACATCACCAGCTCAGTGGACATGAGTTTGAGTAAGCTCTGGGAGTTGGTGATTGACAGAGAAACCTGGCGTGCTGCAGTCCATGGGGTCACAAACAGTTGGACACAATGGAGCGACTGAACTGAACTGATTCTTGGGGTTTGTTCTTTTCATTGTCTTTTATATTCGGCTTATCCTCAAAACCATGATTGATTTTTATTGAAATTGAATGAAACCTATGAAGTTATTGAGGGAGAAAGGACAATTATTCATATATTTTATCAGTCCATGATTACACATGATCATGATAAAGCTCTCATTTGTTTATGTCATTTTTACCTTTTGCAGTTAATTTGCTGCAAATACACATTTTGTTAGCTTTTTTAAGCACTTTAATTGGCTTTATTATATAGCCTATTCTTCATAGATTATGTCCAGAATCCAGGCATTCTTTTTTTTTTTTTTAACTTGATTCAATTTTCATATGATACATTTTTCTAGGAATTTGAATACTTCCTTTAAATTTTGTTTATTGGCCACAAAGAGACATATTCAGATTTGTAACCAATATAATATTAAGGGAAATAATAGGAAATCTGCTGAGCATTGCAGCAATATTTCAACATAATCCTCTGTAATTTCCAATCACCTTAATTTGAAAGTAATTATTAACATATTCAGCCAAGCAAATATATCATTGATTATAATCACTGTATGTATTATAATGTGATACAGCTAAAGATTCAACCCTAAAGAGATTAGAGTTCAATTAAAAACAGATTAACAAATAATTTCAAATAACTAAAATTTAAAGTAGAAGATGCCTCATGGTCTCTGAGGGGCACAGAGAAAGCAGCATGAACATTGGCAGGAAGATGGGTAGCTGTCAGATGAGGGTTTGGGGAATTCTTTGATCTGACTTCCTGCAGTAGTCACACGTAGTCCAGATCTCACTGTTTCATTAGCGTTGCTTCTAGGCTACAATGAATATTCATGGCCAGAACTGTGGCAACAGCACCCTGGAAGTGAAGCCCCAGGCCCACCGGGCTGAGGAGGTGTGTTTGGCCAGCAGCGAGTGCAAACGGCTCCCGTAAAACGAGCTGGCTTGAGCCAAACGTGAGCAGGGCTGGTGGCAGCGTTATAAGGAAATGATTAAACAATAAGGAAAATTATCTGCCAACTCCTGAAGGAGCAGTTTGATGCTTAGAAAGTAGCTATTTTGAATAAGGACATGAAAACTGGCAAATAATAACAAAACTGACTTGTTGTTGTGATGCAGGTGCCTGCTAGGTATTTTATAAATAGAATTTCATTTAGATGGAAAGGAGGTAGACGTGATCATCTCATTTTACTAAATGGATATACAGGCATGTTTTCAGTGCCAGCCCAGGAAGCCAAATCTGGTTAACTTAAACAGCAAAGCAGTTGGCAAGAAAGCTGGGAGAACTTACTCTAAAAAGTGGATGGAAATCAAAAGTGTCTAGATGTCAGACCCAAAGCAAAGTTTACCCCGCAGGGTAAGCGTGCCCCTTTGCTCAGCACTCAGGCCCCTAGAGACCTTTCCAAACTTCCCTGGTGGCTCAGACAGTAAAGCGTCTGCCTACAATGCAGGAGACCCTGGTTCAATCCCTGGGTTGGGAAGATGTTCTGGAGAAGGAAATGGCAACCCACTCCAGTACTCTGGCAGGAAAACCCCATGGACAGAGGAGCCTAGTAGGCTACAGTCCATGGGATCACAAAGGCTTCACAAAGACTGAGCGACTTCACTTTCTTTCTTTTCTTTCACTTTCATGCCCCTAAGCTCTGGACAATCACCCCAGCTGCCCCTGAACACTAGGCAAGGAAATCATCATCAACTGTTCCTTCATCTCACTGACACCTACTGAGGATCCAGAGTGATAGGTGAAGGTATTTGATAATCCATGGGCTGTTGGCCCAGAGTCAGGAGGAAGAGAGTATTAGCTCTTCTTCAGCTCTCCAAATAGGAAGAAGCTTCATGCCTCCCACATAGACTCTCAAGAATTGCATATCAACCCCAGTTTAGAAAAGATTTCAGGTGGTCATGAGCATGGGAATGGACGTCATTGTCAAGATGTCAGGACTAGTGAACAGAGGCTTTTCACGCTCAGGTCTTGTCTGAATCAAAGCTACACAATCTTTACATGGATCTCAGTCAGTGGCAATATATTCTTCAGAAAGTTTCATTATAGAAGTGCATAATTTTTAGAACAACATGGTCTGAGTAGGTCTCCCATTGAACATCTACAGTATAAGAAGATGCTAAGCAAGATAGACTAGGAGATTGCACTCTTATATTCTTAGAATTTATGGTCTATTAGAAATCATGCTTAGAAAAAAAAAAAAAAAAAAGAGTACTCATTGCCCAGTGAGTGTCAGGGCTGAAAGAGCTATGGTCGTTAAAGTTTGGGAGATAATTGTGTGAGATGAGATACTCCAGAAAAGTTACAGGGAGGAGGGCTGGGATCCAGATATACAGGGGATAATATTTTGGTCCAGGGAGAATTTGCTTATGCAACAGTGTTTGTAGGCACAAATCCATCAGATTGAAATGCAGAACTTTCTGGATTAAATGCATGATGCCATTAAGGAAACAAAAGAGCTAATCATTGTAGCTGCTGCTCTTTACCTATAAACCAAAACCCAGTCATCAGAATAATAGATAGGCTTATAGGAAGTCAGGAGCTAACTGCCAAGTTTTTCAGTTTGAAGGGATCCTCTTTCTGGAGGAAACAAGAATTGAATGCAAGCCTGCAGTGATTATAAATACCCATGAGGAAAATGGGAAGCTGTATCTCCAGCCAAGATATGCTCTTGTTATCGACCCAGAGAGGAGGTTGTTGACTGACAAAAGAGAATGGGCGGCTTTGGGTGAAAGTCACTTGTGACAGGTCTGGAATATAAACACATCTAAACCCTGTGTTTTGTTGCTTCAGGCTAGAGTTCCATTTACACTGGCTTTGACCTTATGAAAACATTGTGAGTGGCCTTGGAGCAAAATGAAGTAAAGCCAAGAATGATGTTTCAATAAAGAGCTGTAACACAAATTCTCAACCAAGGCTGAATCTTAGAAACGTGGACAGTAATTCAAATCTAAAGACATCAGGAGGTCACCTGGTAAAGGACATGCCTCGTTGGACCAATGACGCTGGCAGGAGTATTGAATTCCCTACATCTTCTATAGGGAAAGCTTTCATTCCTTTATAATTAACTAAACATAAATATCCTCACTTATCAGAAGTCCTTTGCTGCTGGGCTGCACAGTTGCAAACCAATATGAGCTTGTTGAAAGGAGGATCAACAGCAGTAAATTCCAGACGACATGAACTTCTCCTTCCATTTGCACACATTCTCTGCTCTAGTGTCATGCAGGTATCCACTGCTCACCGCTGCCCTCCTCCCCAGTCTGTACCACCCTTCATCCCTCCCCGGGTACAGCTCTCTCAGTAGCCCCCCACAACGCTAGCTTCTTTCTAGTTTTAAAGTCTTGGTTTTAATGGCACCTTCTGAGAGATGCTTCCCTGACCTGTCCAGCTAATACAGGTTGGATTTTTCTATCATAGAATCTTATTTCCCCTAGAAAAATTTTCTTGTCGTTTACTATTTAATAGCTCAGCAGTGTCCAACTCTTTTGTGACCCCGTGGACTGTAACTTGCCAGGCTCCTCTGTCCATGGGATTTTCCAGGCAAGAATACTAGAGTGGGTTATCATTTCCTTCTTCAGGGGATCTTCCCAACTCAGGGATCAAACCCAAATATTTCCTACACTGTAGGCAGATTCTTTACCACTGAGCCACCTGGGAAGCCCAAAATGCTTACCAAATATTTGCATTCATTTACTTATCTCCTTGTTTGTTTCCGGCCTGTCTTTCCAGGCTGTTAATTTCAAAAGTCTCCTTCATTCGCCACTGCATCATCCAAGAACTGACCAATAGAAAACACCTAAAAATTGAACAAACAAATGAGGATTTGAAATATTTCCTGAAGTTTTCTTTTGAAGCCCTCAAACAGATATTAGTAGATATCACATAGGTCTTTTCTTTCCTTCCTGCACAAAGAAAAAGTAGATCCAAAGGGATCTTAGGAATCTGACTTTGAGCCAAGTAGTCTGGTTCTCTTGATTTTTGCATTACACATGCAAATGAATGGCAGAAGTTTTTTGCTATTTATGTAACTTAATGAGTATTGCTATCCAAGGAACAACTCCATTTTTCAGCATCACACAGTACACTGTTTTAGATAGCAAGCTATTGGTATTATTTATTGCATAGATATTTGAATGATTAGATGATTACATAAATGAATGTAAAATTAAGAGTTATATAATAATGCACAGAATCAAGGGATTTTCTTTGGGCTATGTATCAAATAACCAAAGTGCAAGTATGAAAATGATCTTGCTCTGAATATGGCAGGTTTTAATTAATATTTATTAGATAGGGAGTAGAGTCTCTGGCTAGGAATTTAACAAGCAGACGGTTTCTCTAATGTTGAAAGTGAAGACGGGAATTTTCTAACCCAGTTAACATCAGTCAGCTCCATAGGTCCATATTCTATCTACGTTGTTCACACAAAATTGAGATATTTTTGCTACAAGCAGTACTAGAAGGGGCAGGCTGCTGCTTCTGCTGCTGAGTCGCTTCAGTTGTGTTCAGCTCTGTGCGACCCCATAGACGGCAGCCCACCAGGCTCCCCTGTCCCTGGGATTCTCCAGGCAAGAACACTGGAGTGGGTTGCCATTTCCTTCTCCAATGCAGGAAAGTGAAAAGTGAAAGTCAAGTCTCTCAGTCATGTCTGACTCTTCCCTACCCCATGGACTGCAGCCTACCAGGCTCCTCCGTCCATGGGATTTTCCAGTGGAGAGTGCTGGAGTGGGTTGCCATTGCCTTCTCCAATGCATGAAAGTGAAAAGTGAAAGGGAACATGAAAAGCTTTATCACAGCCTGGGGACAGCTCTTTGTTCATTGTTACCCTGACATGTAGGAAATCAATGCTGTAAAGATGAATTTAAGGACAGTACTATTTTATTCTGCATGATAAAATAACTGTGGTAAGTTAGAAACTTTTGTTATGTTTTAGCCTTCATGGAACTCTGCTAGGAAGCCTAATGCATTTATTGCATTTTCACTCTAGGAAAAAGAGTGTCTGATTATTTCTAAAGTCTTATTGAAGCTTTACTTTGATTGTGTTATGGATGTAAAATGCCTTGCACATAATGCTTGGAATGTAGTAAACTCTTGATAGAAGTCCATTTCTTTCCTCCCCATAACACTTAAAAATGATAATATGCTTATGAATTTTAATAGTTATTTATGAAGCACTCAATTTATCTCCTACATTGTCTGAGTGCTTTACAGGCATTATTCTGCTTAATCCCCATCCATTCCATGTGAGACAGGGACTATGAGTCTCCCCATTTTTTACTGTACACAAGTAAGTCAGGATGATAACTAGTAATCCATGTCTGTCTTATCTCAAAATCTATGCTAGTGTTTTACTACTAAATTAAGCATGTTCACCACTTTAAAAGCATCAGTACTTTTGCAGCCCTGATTACAAGACTTCTATTGTGATTTATATGAGTTTGTGTAAAGTACTTTATATTTTTAGTTACTGACAAACTCTGTTAAGAATGAGAACTGTTTAATTCATATATCCTAATTTTTTCCCCAATGCTTGAGATAGAAATTCTGTTTGATAGATATTTGGTGAGATAGTGAGTGTATGATTCCAGAAGAAATACATAACAAGAACATGCTGCTTGTGAAATCTCAGTCTCTCCCTCTTAGAACTGCTCAGGCTGAAGCTGTGTGGTCACCTGTCATGGATGATTTGGAAAGAATTACTAAATCATGGGAAAATTTGTCCTGGATGACGATGTGAGCAATTTGTGCAAATGAAATAATTGTCAACTTGTTTCTACAAGCGTCAAGAGATTTAGAATGTTACTTGTGTTATCCTCAAGTAACTTTTCTAACCCTAAAAAGTATAAATATGAATCTGAGAGAGAAAGAAAAATCCATGCTATCATCCCATCACTCTTTCAAACTTCAGAGAATCTTTTTCTGTTCCCAAAACCCTACTCCAACAAAGTATAATCTCCCACCTTGTTGTTTTAGTTTGTTTGAGCTGCTATAACAAAATACCACAGACTGGATGGCTTATAAACAACAGAAGTCCATGATCAGGGTGCCAGAATGCTCAGATTCTGGTGAAGGCTGTCTTCTGGGTTATAAATTCCTAACTTTTCACTTTATCCTCAAGTGGTGGGAGGGGCTGGAACTTGGTGAGGCCTCTTCTATAAGACTGGTTCAGTAGTAAAGAATTCACTTGCCAATGCAGGACACACAGGAGACGCGAGTTCATTCCCTGGGTCAGGAAGATCCCCTGGAGGAGGAAATAGCAACCCTCTCCAGTATCCCTGCCTGAAAAATCCCATGGTCAGAGGAGGCTGGTGGGCTATAGTCCACAGGGTCGCAAAGAGTTGGACATGACTGAGTGACTTAGCATACACTGCTATAAAGCACTAACCCTTTCAAGATTGTCCACACTCATAACCCCAAGTCCCACCTCTTGATATATCACTCTGGGGACTAGGATTCCAACTTGTTGATTTTGAGAGGACCCAAACATTCAGACCATAGCACCTGTCTTGGGAAGTGACACTCTTATGGACATTGTTTCTAACTAAATTGTGTGAAAGAAATGTATTGGAACAATCTCAGGGTCTTTGATAGGAAGGGCAGAGGCCTCACCTCCGAACTATTAAAGTGGAATCTATAGACGTGAGGCTCAGAAAAGCACTTTGTACCCTACTTTCAAGTTGGGATGATTACTATAGTCTAAAATAGCTGTGCCCAAACTATCCAGGGACAAGAGTGAAACTTCAGGCCCTATTTTTCCCCCTGCACCGCACAACAGACACAGAAACATATACCAATGTCTGTCCACCTTCAGTGTATTAGTCAGGGTTCTCCACAGAAGCAGAAGAAACAGGATGCATGCATAGAGAAAGAGGACGGGAAAAATAGAGAGAGAGGTTTATTTCAAGGAACTGGCTTATGCCATTGTGGGGGCTGGCAAGTCAAAAATCTGCTTGGCAGGCCAGGAGGCTGGAGACTGAGGGAAAAGTTGATGATGCAGCGTAAGTATAAAGGCGTCTGTACACAGAATTTCTTCTTCCTCTGGCAAAGCCAGTCTTTTCTTAAAGACCTGCAACTGATTGGATGAACACCAATATTAGGGAAGATAATCAGCTTTACACAAAGAATACTGATGTAAACATTAATTTCATTCAAAAAATAATCTCACAATGACATCTACACTATAATCAAACATCTGGCTATCGTGGCTTGGCCAAGTCAGCGTGTACACTTAACCATCGTTCTCGGGAACAGCGCATGAGACTGCTCATTGAATTGTGTTCATCATGAGATCTCTTCTGGACAGAGAGCTCCCAGACCCACAGTTTCACATTGACACTTTACGTGGAAAGTAAGGCCAGAGATCGGATGTGTGTTGTTCTGTTTATCTTCATGGAAAAATGACCAGATGAATCCAAAGAGCAAATTCCAACAGATTTTCATGATAGTTTTTAATATTATTCACACACATACACACACTCATATTACCCCCCGCCACACACGCACATAGATTTACTCATACAGGTAGATTTGGTTATTTAATATGTCAGTCATTGCATTCAAGATTTGGACTCTCTTTTTTGTTGTTGTTGTTCAGCTGTTGAGTCATGTCTGACTCTTCGTGACCCCACGGACTGCAGCACACTAGGCTTCCCTGTCCTTCACTCTCTCCCGGATTTTGCCCAGTTGCATGTGCGTTGAGTCAGTGACGGCATCTCACAATGTCATCCTCTCCCACCCTCTCTCCTCCCGCCTTCAGTCTTCCCCAGCATCAGGGTCTTTTCCATCGAGTCAGCTCTCTGCATCAGGTGGCCAAAGTACGGGAGTTTCAGTTTCAGCATCAGTCCTTCCAACGAATATTCAGGACTGATTTCCTTTAGGATGGACTGGTTTGATCTCCTTGGAGTCCAATGGTCTCTCAAGAGTCTTCTCCAGAACCACAATTAAAAAGCACTGAGTCTTTTGTTATCCCCTACCAAAACAAAACGGGAAACAAGAAGCATAGGCAGCAATAGTAACCTATCCCTCTGGTCAACGTCAAATGCAAGAGGAGCTGAAATTATTCCCCAGTTCATTTGACCACAGAGTGAGCTTTTCTTTCCTGTCGGTCCTGATTCAGTCAATTTTGCTGACAAGTTGGAATTCTACAAGAAGGAAAAATATTCCAGGTAAGGGTTTCAGTCCTCATTTTTGAGCCAGAGAGCTTATTTCCCTGATTCACTGGAGGGGAGAGAGACTTGGCCATTCCTCTCACAGGCCATCAGGTTTCCGCCTTGGTGTGCCAGTAGGGCTACAGGAGAGCTCGAGTCCAAAAACTGCACCCTCCCTGAGATGGCTGCTTTTGCTCACAAGGGCTGCATAATCCATCTTGCTCTGGAACTTTTCTTCTGGCATTGATTTGGTGGAATAAGTCGGGAGATGTCAAGATTCTCTTTGTTATAACACAGGAAGTCTTCCTAACGGACCTTTAGCTGAAAGTCCTCACTTTGGTTTCCCTTTACTTATTAATGGTAAAGTGGGAATTTTTAAAGTATAGACACAAAATGCTTCATTAATTTTCTTCTAACTTGGCAAAGACAACAAATTTAATCATTTTTATAACTTTGCTAAACTAACCTACAGGAAATGATTTCACGGGATATCATTTCATTCAGAGTATTCTCATGGGATGCTTTTTAGAATAGAGCTCAAGCACACATGCTTTTCAACCTCATGGGGTTAGAATTTTGGCTTCTTTTCTGTTGGTTTTACCATGTGGCTTTCACTAGAATTCATCTATGTCTTTTTGGAGGTGTTTATTTTCATCCAGCTTCCTCTTGGACTTTCTCTGTGACTAAGAATAAATCCTGGGTACAGAAATCTCAGGACTGAATGACTGGCCTTGTAGAAGACATTACAAATATTTGCCCTCAAGGACACCTTAAAGGCCACTGCCTTCACATTTCCTTCTTAAACCCTTTTCTGTCTGTCATTAGACTTGGAATATTAGTGTACTCTTAGATGGGTAGATAGATGATAGATAAAGAGACACACAGAGAAAGAACTTTTCTAAAATATTTTTTCTAAAGAAGGTATATTTTGGAAATGTATTCCACGGATTTGAGGCCCCATTTACCACGTGAAATTACTGCCTCAGGTAATCAGTTGCTTGCTCCCCCAAATTCTCAGTGGCATTCCATCCTCTCTGAGTCTGTGAAAGCTATTGATAGCTTGTTCTATGATGTTCTCCATCACAGCCTTTCTACCCACTATATCCTGCTCATCCTTACAAATCTAAGTAAAGAGATCTATTACCAAATTTCCTCCCACTCCTTAGGCCTTAAAGTAATCTCTGCAATCTTCTGATTGCCTATTGCTCACACTGTCTATACTATAGACTTTGTACTTCTTTTCTTTCTCTTAACTAAATTAATTAATGTATTTTAATTGGAGGCTAATTACAATATTGTAGTGGTTTAATATAAGGTATTGTCTCTTAATTGTACTGTGTTTATTAATCTTCCCAAGGTGCTTATGACCCTCACGAAGTGTCTAGTTACTCACAAGGTATTCAGATTATAGGTGAATTGAAAAGACAACAGACTGGTTCCAAATCGGGAAAGGAGCATGTCAAGACTGTATATTGTCACCCTGCTTATTTAACTTATATATGCAGAGTACATCACACGAAACGCCAGGATAGACGAAGCACAAGCTGGAATCAAGATTGCCAGGAGAAATATCAATAACCTCAGATACACAGATGATACCACCCTTATGACAGAAAGCAAAGAAGAACTAAATAGCATCTTGTTGAAAGAGGAGAGTGAAAAAGTTCACTTAAAACTCAGTATTTATAAAACTAAGATCATGGCATCTGGTCCCATAAGTTCAGTTCAGTCAGTTCAGTTTAGTCACTCAGCCGTGTCCGACTCTTTGCGACCCCATGAATTGCAGCACGCCAGGCCTCCCTGTCCATCACCATCTCCCGGAGTTCACTCAGACTCATGTCCATCGAGTCCGTGATGCCATCCAGCCATCTCATCCTCTGTTGTCCCCTTTTCCTCCTTCCCCCAATCTCTCCCAGCATCAGAGTCTTTTCCCATGAGTCAACTCTTCATATGAGGTGGCCAAAGTACTGGAGTTTCAGCTTTAGCATCATTCCTTCCAAAGAACACCAAGGGCTGATCTCCTTCAGAATGGACTGGTTGGATCTCCTTGCAGTCCAAGGGACTCTCAAGAGTCTTCTCCAACACCACAGTTCAAAAGCATCAATTCTTCCACATTGTCCAACCCAGAGGGATTGTACGGGGAGGGAGGTGGGAGGAGGGTTCAGTATGGGGAACACGTGTACACCCATGGTGGATTCATGTTGATGTATGGCAAAACCAATACAATATTATAATTAGCCTCCAATTAAAATAAATAAATTTAATTTTTTTAAAAAAAGCATCAATTCTCCAGCGCTTAGCTTTCTTCACAGTCCAACTCTCACATCCATACATGACCACTGGAAAAACAATAGCCTTGACTAGACGGACCTTTGTTGGCAAAGTCAAGTCTTTGCTTTTCAATATGCTGTCTACTTTGGTCATAACTTTTCTTCCAAGGAGTAAACGTCTTTTAATTTCATGGCTGCAATCACCATCTGCAGTGATTTTGGAGCCCAAAACAAAGTCTGACACTATTTCCACCGTTTCCCCATCTATTTCCCATGAAGTGATGGGACTGGATGCCATGATCTTCGTTTTCTGAACGTTGAGCTTTTAGCCAACTTTTTCACTCTCCTTTTCCTCTTTCATCAAGAGGCTTTTTAGTTCCTCTTCACTTTCTGCCATAAGGGTGGTGTCATCTGCATATCTGAGGTTATTGATATTTCTCCTGGCAATATTGATTCCAGCTTGTGCCTCTTCCAGCCCAGCATTTCTCATGATGTACTCTGCATGTAAGTTAAATGAGCAGGGTGACAATATACAGCCTTGATGTCCTCCTTTTCCTATTTGGCACCAGTCTGTTGTTCCATGTCCAGTTCTAACTGTTGCTTCTGACCTGCATATAGGTTTCTCAAGAGGCAGGTCAGGTGGCCTGGTATTCCCATTTCTTGAAGAATCTGGTCCCATCACTTCACAGCAAATATATGGGGAAACAATGAAAACAGTGAGAAACTTTGTTTTCTTGGGCTCCAAAATCACTGCAGATGGTGACTGCAGCCATGAAATTAAAAGATGCATGCTCCTTGGGAGAAAAGCTATGACCAATCTAGACAGCATATTAAAAAGCAGAGACATCACCTTGCCAACAAAGGTCCATCTGGTCAAAGCTATCGCTTTTCCAGTAGTCATGTATGGATGTGAGAGCTGGACTATAAAGAAAGCTGAGCAGTGAAGAATTGGTGCTTTTGAACTATGGTGTTGGAGAAGACTCTTGAGAGTCCCTTGGACTGCAAGGAGATCCAACCAGTCCATCCTAAAAGAAATCAGTCTTGAGTGTTCATTGGAAGGACTGATGCTGAAGCTGAAACTCCAATACTTTGGCCACCTGAAGCAAAGAACTGACTCATTAGAAAAGACCCTGATGCTGGGAAAGATTGAAGGCAGGAGAAGGGGACAACAGAGGATTAGATGGTTGGATGGCATCATCAAGATGAACATAAGTTTGAGCAAGCTCTGGGTGTTGGTGATGGACAGGGAAGCCTGGTGTGCTGCTGTCCATGGGGTCACAAAGAGTCAGACACAACTGAGTGACTGGACTGAACTGAAAAGACAACCTTAGTCAAATATACTCTCAAATTATGTCACTGTGTTTGTTGGTAGAAATGACACCTCAATGCCCTGCACATGGTAAGGGTAGAGTATGATTTTTTCTTTTGAAAAAAAAAAAAAAATGTATTCTGATGTCTCTAAATAAAGACAGATTCGTGACTTCTGTTTCATAATCATTCTCCATCTCTTTTTCCCTGGTAGTATGCAATTTCCATTCTTTTCATTATTGAAAAGCAAGATAGTTAAATTAGATATATATATATATAATTCACTAATCATGTGATTTGGTGTTATAACTATTAGTAATAAGTTGCTAACCCTAAGTGAAAGTGAAAGTGAAGTCGCTCAGTCATGTCCGACTCTTTGTGACCTCGTGGACTGTAGACTACCAGGCTCCTTTGTCCATGAGATTCTCCAGGTAAGAGTACTGGAGTGGGTTGCCATTTCCTTCTCCAGGGGATCTTCCCGACCCAGGGATCGAACCCAGGTCTCCTGCATTGGAGTCAGACGCTTTAACCTCTGAGCCACCAGGGAAGGCCCTGGTGCTAACCCTAAGCCTTACATTTTTCTTTCTCTCTACCCAACCTTGGAGAACCTCAGCAGAGACTCAGCATCTATTTTCCTGCTCTTTTTTTCCTACTGTCTGTGCATAAACATAGCACAGGGTTAAGTCGGCAAATGCCACTTTCGAGTGGTGGTGGCGGGAGAGGAGAATGGTAGCAGACAGAAAATTTTAGATTTTGCACAGTTCATGAATTTGATGCATAATTATGAAAATTTAGGAAGAGGTCCCATCAAATAATTTTAGTTTTAATAGGTACAATGACTGAGAAAAATGTTGAAACTATGGTGTGGTTGGTTTTTTTTTTTTTTTGGATTTGTAAATATCACAAGTGCCCATTCATTCATTTACATATTCATCTGATAGCATTTGTGATCTGTGACTTTGATGGCCTTCCCCCAACTGTGAAGGGAGCTGTGGGGATCTCCAAAAGTGCCTATGATATGACACCTGTTCCATGAAGTTTTCTCTCACCAGAAGCAGAAAGGCATAACCAGATACTTTCACGGAATGGGAATCACAAGTCAAATGAGACATCAGGCTTGCGCTCATGCCTCATTTGCCAGTTATGCTGACTGAACAAAGCAGACATTCCAAGTTAAGCATTGGAGAAATTGATTTGTGACAAGGCAAGAGTTTCTTTTGGAAATTCTTTTCTTGGTGACTGCTTTTGACATGAGGAATTCCCATTATGAATTAGGAAAATTCATACAACAGAATTCATTTTGTTCCTCCCTAATGTACATACTTTTAGAGCTGTTTCCTTAGGATAGTATATTTCCTTTCCCTTTCCATGACTGGTTCGTAGCTTCTACACTGTGATGAAGATGTGTGCCATCTTTTGGGAGAGCTGAGGTATTCCTATAAGAAGCAAACAACGATTGCTTCCCCTCATCTTAAAAAGAATTGTGCCTGTTATATCACAGTTAGAAATGAAGGCTAACTTCTTATATACAAGAGTTTCACAGTTTTTTTCTAATTACAATAGCAATGATTTGGCCTTGGAATATCTTGAGAAAATTTATTCTGAAACTATTCAAATTGTTTATAAGAGCTTCCTGGGTTCAACTGTGAACATATATCTGGCTGACAGGATTTGTCATATTTTTAGATACCTTTACTCAAAGTAGGTCAGTAGGCTATTTTCAGACACTTTTCTTTCTGGCTTAATGTACATGACAAGAGATCTTCACAGAAAATGCAATGACAGACTCATAGAACGATTTTTATCTTAATAAATAACATTGATGCCAAAGCACGGATGATTGGCAAGCATGGTACAGTATTGCTACACACGGTTTTAAGCTGGGACAGTAAGTTAGTCTCTGGAATGAGACCACACAGTTCTCAAAAGCTGAGATTATAAACTACAGAGGAATTCAAGGTAACACTTGAAAACATCCTATTTTAGGAAAGTTAGATTTTGTCCCCAAGCAGTCTGAGTCTTCGAAATAATCATCTGAAGAACAAAACTGAAGTTATGGGCCCTTTGCTTCCCCATTAATCTGCCAAAAAACTGTAGAAAGAGAAATCAATTTTAACAAATTAAAAATGGAAATAAGCTTTGGTTGACTTATACCAAAAAGGATTGCTCATTTTTGACACTATCAGAAATATTCTTAATTTAAAAATAAGAGAGGGAAGAATTTATTAAGGAATAATTGATTGCATTATAAACTCAGTACCATTAAGAAAGGGATTGAATTTCAAAATATGCTAAGAGGAATCCTAGATTGAGGTATGGTTTAAAACAATCAATATAAATTTTGCCATTATAAACAAAGCTCTATCCAAAACTATTTCCCAATACACCTGAATTTCATCTGATGCAAAGGAATCATAATTCTAAATTTTATTTAGTGGAAACAAATGATATACTGCAGAATTTTTTGATGAAAAAACTATATTTTGATGAAATATACTGGAACAGGGGCATGGGGAGTGATGATCTATTTTATAGAGAACAAAATAATGTGAATAATATTAAACTGATGCACAGTTTCCCTGATAGCTCAGTTAGTAAATAATCCACCTGCAATGCAGGAGACCTTGGTTCAATTCCTGGGTCGAGAAGATCCGCTGGAGAAGGGGTATGTTACCCACTCCAGTATTCTTGGGCTTCCCTTGTGGCTCAGCTGGTAAAGGATCCGCCTGCAATGCCAGAGACCTGGGTTTGATCTCTGAGTTGGGAGGATCCCCTGGAGAAGGGAAAGGCTACCCACTCCAGTGTTCTAGCCTGGAGAATTCCACATCCTATATAGCCCATGGGGTGGCAAAGAGTCAGACACGACTGAGTGACTTTCACTTTCACACCTCCTTAGCAAAGAATAATTTTGAAAATAATAATTAGTGTTACATTTTTTAAATCTCTACCGTATGTTATTTGGACCCAATCAAACTATAATTCATGTGAATTTTTAAAGCAGTCTTCTAACTAGTGTTCCTATTTCTGCTCTTTTTTCCCCTGAAATCACTCCTTTAAAAAGTGATCAGAGTTGCCTATATAAAAAATAAAGCATATCTTGTTTGCCTATTTAAAAGCCTTCAATGTCTCACTGTTTCCCATAGGATGCCGTTTAGAATTTTCAGCAGGAAAAAGAGGCCCATCATAGTGTATTTGCTTCTTTTCTAATTTTATCATCTATAGCCCCTTACATTTATACAATTAGCTTTTTCCTTCAAAATAAAGTCCATGCTACTTATCCTGAAAAGCAGGAATTTCCATGATGAACTGATTCTCAAATTTCTCTTTAATGTAGTTTTAGTTGCTCAGTCATTTCCAACTCTTTGTGACCCCACAGACTGTAGCCCTCCAGTCTCCTCTGTCCATGGGATTCTCCAGGCAAGAACCCTGGAGTGGATTGCCATTCCTTTCTCCAAAGGATCTTCCTGACCCAGGGATCAAACCCAGGTCTCCTGCATTGCAAGCAAATTATTTACCTGCAATTTTAATTTTAATTCATTTCTCTTTAACTCATTTTTGTTCTTCGGTATTTATCCTCCAGCCATGACATCACCTGCTGGTTTCCCTATCATCATGCTATTTCATTCCACTGGGCTTTTATTCATGTTTTCCTTCTGCCTGAGTTTCCAATCTACCCCATTCTTCACTTGGCTAACTTATAATCATGTTGACCTCCAGGAAGCTTCTCTCATCTTCTTCTGTAGTCTGACTTATTTTCCCTTCCTGCATTCCCATAACACCTAGTCCAGATGGATAAGAGAAAGATTGCTTCACTATATTGAAATTTCAAGTCTATTTCCCTTATGATAATGAAAACTACATGAGGGCAGGGCTGACTCATCTTCACATTCCTGGTTTCTAACAAAATATTCTAACGCAATAATGCTTGGCTTATTCTAAGCTCTCTGTAGTACATTTTTAAAACGAATGTTCTCTTTACAGGGTTCAAATCATCTGAGATCATGCATTGGACTGACTCCATATTTTTAGTAAAAAGACAATCTAACGGAGTTTCATAATGGTTTATGATCCCTCTACTTTTTATTTCAATACAAAGATGTATCTCCTAGTCAGAGTTTCTTCAAATTGCTAAAATGTTAAAATTATCCAAGCATTTGAGATTCTTGTCAAACAAATAGCATGATGAATCATGTGAAAATTTGCATTTGAAATATTGTAAAAAATGTCATATAAGCCTGGTGCCCTACAGCAGGTTCCACACCAGTGTTAGAGGTATGGAGAAGGGAGAGGGGATGCTTGGACAAATCTGTTCACTGAGTTGTAAAGGGAGGCAGTTGACTAGTATTAGAATTGAGGGGAAAGAACATTGTCTCTTAGAGAGATGCACAGATAAATAGATCTCTATCGTGTTACCCGTCAGCCCCAATAACAATTCAATTAAAGGAAAAAAATGAAAATTATGCAAACATGCATTAAAAGAAAATACAGACAAGTCATTCTACTGGTATATGGCTGTGTGCCTGAAGACAGTGGTGACACAGTGACAGTGTACAAATCTGTGTACACGTAGAGTGAAATATTCCACTGCTTTAGGTAGACAGTCCTCTGAGAGTCCATTCATTCAACAAACATTTTTTTTATTCAAAATATTTTTGGTCACTGTGTGGTAGGGACTGTGTCAATCTTTAGGGTTATGAGTGTGAAGAGACTCTTCCTATAGAATTCACTGTGTAGTATGGAGAATTGGGAGCACATAACTGACCATAAATCACCTTTAGGGAAAAATATGCTGATTTTCTTTTCATTGTATTGACCAACTAATATTCACTGGAGACATCTCTACAACACAAATTCTGAATTAAGTTTCACAAAGCTGAATGGAATCTGATTGAGTCCCAAAGAGTAGGAAATAATGTAGGGAAAGAATGCTGGAGTGGGTTGCCATGTCTTCCTCCAGACTGAAATAGAGCTGATGCAAATCTAACGAGTAAACAGTCCATTTAGGGGTACAAACCCAAGGCTGCCAGAGGGAGGCAAAAAAGGAAAAAGCTGAGAATCGAAATGAGGAAAAGCAAGCAGAGGTGGCACATTCTCACGCTGGTCTCTACCTTTCAGCAAAATCAAACAGAACACATTATTTGGCTCTGTGAGACAGACCACCCAGATCTTCCTCCTATACCTGGTAACAAATCTTTCTTTCTTCTTTACCTTCCTTTTTCTCTTTTTCTCTTTCTTTTTTCTTCTTATTCTTCTTTTTCTCAGCTGCCTCTTGATATTTAGTCTTCCTCAAGGGATGTTAGCTCTCACGGTTTTCTTGTGGTGCAGTCAACCCCCTTACGGCAGACTCTGGGGAGGCAGAGCTACAATGGGTCTAGTTAGCCCAGTCTTTGGCCTTCCCTGGTTGCTCAGCTGGTAAAGGATCTGCCTGAAGTGCAAAAGACCCAGGTTCGATCCCTGGGTCAGGAAGATCCCCAGAGGAAGACTAGGTTTCTCACACCAGTATTCTTGGGCTTCCCTGGTGGCTCAGATGGAAAAGAATCCGCCTGCAATGTGGGAGACCTGGGTTCCACTCCTGAGTTGGGAAGATCCCCTAGAGAAGGGAATGGCTACTCACTCCAGTATTCTCTCCTGGAGAAATCCATGGACAGAGGAATCTGGCAGGCTACAGCCCATGGGGTTGCAAAGAGTCAGGCACACTGACAGACTTTCAATTTGGCCCCATAGGGAGGTTCTGCCATTGCTGGTCCCTGAACTCAAGGCAAAGGGTGCTGGGGATTTACTACCATGGGAAGAGAGGGTTGAGTGGACCTGCGGTGGTACATGAACTGGACCCAGCACATGTGGGATAGATACCATTCAGAAAAGGTGGTGCTTTGTGATACATGAGCAGGCATTAGTTAATACTGAACATAGTGAGTACATTTTCCCTTCACAGTCCTTCTCAAGATATTAGAAAGTCTCAGCTGGTGCCATTATAAAAAATAGTACCATTATTTTTATTTTTTATTTTTTTAAGAAATGGAAGAGCAGATTTTATTTATTTTTTTGTAATTAATTTTTTTATTTAATTTTAAAATCTTTAATTCTTACATGTGTTCCCAAACATGAAACCCCCTCCCACCTCCCTCCCCATAACATCTCTGTGGGTCATCCCCATGCACCAGCCCCAAGCATGCTGTATCCTGCGTCAGACATAGACTGGCGATTCAATTCTTACATGATAGTATACATGATAGAATGCCATTCTCCCAAAGAAGCACTACTTTTCCAACACTTACTCATCTTATTTTTTTTAATAGACAAGAAAGATTTAGTTCAAAACTACTGCAATAGGGGAGAGAGCTTGAACTCAAATTTGAATATAACAGAGAGAGCTGTTCCTCTTAAGGGGAACTTGGCTACATATCAAGAGTGGAGGAAGGGAAACTTGACTGGCTATGAAGGGTGGATGAATTCCCTCTAAACTGGCCTAACAGGATTCTTGCTAAAATCAGGCTCAGCTCTGATCTCTTTGGTAAAAAAAGAGAGAGAGAGAGTAGGTAAAGAGGATCTGTTTAGAATTTAATTATATTGCTTTATTTTCATAATATTTCTAGATATTTTATATATGAATATATGCATGGTATGTATTATGACTTTGTTGTAATACAACAACAATGCATTAGGGAAAGTGGCACTGATGTATATTTATTAAAGTGAGGAAAGATTTCCTTCAAAATAAATGTAAGTATAAAAAGACATCTTGTCAAAAGAAATCATGAAACCAATATGATATAACATATTAGTATGAAGATAAGGAAAAAAGCCAAAGGGAAGAATACAAATGATAAAAGTTTAGGAAGTGACACATGGTATGATTGAACCTGATGTACATTCTATGAATATACATAGGATGACTTTGTTGCAATGCATTTTCTAATTAACTATCTTGTTCTTAAATCTGTATTTAAAGATATCAGGATGCACAGGCCTGGAAAATGGATTTAATTCCATAAAGCTAGTATGCTTCTGAAAATGTAGTTGGCATTCAATAAATGTTTTTGTCATTTTACTTTTACTGACATAGCAGTGCCCTTAATTTAGGAAACAGGAAAGAAAGGGATGAACAAGCAATCTAAGCAATCTGGTACTAGGACAGTGACATGCTTCTTCCATTTGTTTTGAGAAATATACTCTAGATTTGCAGGCTTTTAGAGCCAAGAAGTGGAGAGGTAATTTGACCAACTCCCTCTTTATATAAAGAAAACATAGAGGGGCTAAGAATCTCCTCAAAGGCCACATAGCTAGTTACTTAAAAAGACTAAACTAAAATTTCAGTCATGAGGGGATCCACTTTTCTAAAACATGTGCAGTGATATGATAAACTGAAATAATCCCCAATTAGATTTCTACACCCAGAGAGTACAGGAAGAAAACCATCTTCCCTGTACAAGCAGAAGGTCGCAAATGAGCTGCATTTCCTGAAGCATTTAAAAGTTATCTGCCTAGGTCTTCCCTGATTTGGTCCAGTTGTTAAGACCCCATGCTTCTATTGCAGGGTGCATAGGTTCAGTCCCTGATTGGGAAACTAAGATCCTGCATGCTGCTGCACAGGATGGCCAAATAAATAAATAAAATTTTGAAAGTAATTAAAGAAGTTCTGCCACTTTCAAAAAAATAAGATAGAATAAAAAGATAAAAATAAATGCATCTACCATTCCCCTCTCTTTTGGACACACTGCTTTCATTTCCTTATACTCTAGGACACCCCTGTCTTCTGTCTGGTCAGATATTACTTGGCAACTTTATTGCACCCTCATTTTCCTCCTGCCTTTTAGGTTTGTTTATGGATATTTTTCTAGTCTTACTCTAAGCGCTTGAGGAAAGAAGGCATTATGTGCTTCCAAACATAAGTACAAAATCCTACCAATGAATCTTTATTGCAAGGAAGAAAAGCACTAAAATTACACTTGAATCTGGTCAAACCCGTAATTCCTACTTGAAATTAGTAAGAAATACAGGAGACAAGGTTCCATGTTGACCAACACCACAGACACGCAATGACCCATTTAGAGACTATGGGAAACTTTAAAGGACAGCAAACTTGAATCTCCAACAAGCTAAATGCCAGGACAAAATGTGAAGGAGAAACACATCATGTATTGTAATTTATATAACTTATTTGGAGTCTGCTTTTTTAAATGTACAGATGATAAACAACTAAGAAGATATGTGCAATGTCTAAATATTTGATGATATTTTAGAATTACTATACATTTCCTTAGGTGTGGTTGTGTTACTGGAGCTTAACCTTGAAGAGAAATACTCATATAAAGTTATATAGTGAAATATTTACAAGTGATTTAAAAACAGACAATGAAGATATAGACCCCAAAATCTTTATACAAGAAAACTTTTCAGGACAAATAACTCAGTTTTTTGAACAAATAGATTGCAAAGGAAAAAACAATTAAGAAAAGACTATTGAAAAGTATACAAACAATAAATGCTGGAGAGGGTGTGGAGAAAAGCAACTCTTACACCGTTGGTGGGAATGCAAACTAGTACAGCCACTATGGAGAACAGTGTGGAGATTCCTTAAAAAATTGGAAAGAGAACTGCCATACAACCCAGCAATCCCACTGCTGGGCATACACACTGAGGAAACCAGAATTGAAAGACATACAGGTACCCCCATGTTCATCACAGCACTATTTACAATAGTAGGACATGGAAGCAACCTAGATGTCCATCAGCAGATGAATGGATAAGAAAGCTGTGGTACATATACACAATGGAATATTACTCAGCCACTAAAAAGAATGCATTTGAATCAGTTCTAATGAGGCGGATGAAACTGGAGCTTATTAGACAGAGTGAAGTAAGTCAGAAAGAAAAACACTAATACAATATATTAATGCATAATGTGGAATTTAGAAAGATGGTAATGATGACCCTACATGTGAGATAGCAAAAGAGACACAGATATAAAGAACAGACTTCTGGACTCTGTGGGAGAAGGCAAGGGTGGGATGATTTGAGAGAACATCATTGAAACATGTATATTACCATATCTGAAATAGATTGCCAGCTCAAGTTCAATACATAAAACAGGGCATGCAAAGCTGGTGCCCTGGGACAACCCTGAGAGGTGGGATGGGGATGGAGGTGGGAGGGTGGTTCAGGAGGGGGGACGCATGTACACCCATGGCTGATTCATGTCAATGTACGGTAAAAACAATTACAATATTTTAAAGTAATTAGCCTCCAATTAAAATGAATAAATTAATTTTTTTTAAGTGACAAAAGTAACACAAAATCAAATTGTGTCAATTTTAGTAAGACTCTGGTTCAAACACACTGGTATAAGTAAATATTGGAGAACAACTGGGATAAATTGAATATGCATCAGATATTTTAAAGTTATTGTGAAATTGTTGATTTTCTTGGGTGTATACAGATGACACCACCCTTATGGCAGAAAGTGAAGGAGAACTAAAAAGCTTATTGATGAAAGTGAAACAGGAGAGTGAAAAATTTGGCTTAAAGCTCAACATTCACAAAACTAAGATCATGGCATCTGGTCCCATCACTTCATGGGAAATAGATGGGGAAACAGTGGCTGACTTTCTTTTTCTGGGTTCCAAAATCACTGCAGATGGTGATTGTAGCCATGAAATTAAAAGACGCTTTCTCCTTGGAAGGAAAGTTATGACCAACCTAGACAGCATATTCAAAAGCAGAGACATTACTTTGTCAGCAAAGGTCCATCTAGTCAAGGCTATGGTTTTTCCAGTGGTCATGTATGGATGTGAGAGTTGGACTATAACGAAAGCTGAGTGCAGAAGAATTGATGCTTTTGAACTGTGGTGTTGGAGAAGACTCTTTTTTTTTTTTTTTTTTTTTGAGATCTTTTATTTTTTATTATTTTTTATTTATTTTATTTATTTATTTTTTTGAGTGTCCCTTGGACTGCAAGGAGATCCAACCAGTCCATCCTAAAGGAGATCAGTCCTGGGTGCTCATTGGAAGGACTGTTGCTGAAGCTGAAACTCCAATACTTGGCCACCTGATGCAAAGAGCTGACTCATTGGAAAAGACCCTGATGCTGGGAAAGATTGAGGGCAGGAGGAGAAGGGGACAACAGAGGATGAGATGGTTGGATGGCATCACCGGCTCAATGGACTTAAGTTTGAGTAAACTCTGGGACTTGGTGATGGACAGGGATGCCTGGTTCGCTGTGTTCACGGGGTCGCAAAGAGTCGGACATGGCTGAGAGACTGAACTGAACTGAACTGATGAGACAATTTAGGAAATGTGAGACTAATTTAATTATCTGATATTATTAAAGAACAATAGCTAAGTTTTAGGTAGGATAATAATGCTGCAATTGTATTTTTTGTTGGAGGCCTTATCTAATAAAAATATTTGTAGATTAAAATGCTGTGGTCCTCTGAATTGCTGAAACGGAGCAGTAGGGAGGCAGTGAGGATTACAGAAATGACATAAAGTCAAACATGAGTCAACAACTGTCGAAACTAGCTTCTGGGCAATGTATATCCTTTGTAGCCTTCTCTACATATTTTATACATTTAAAACTTTCATGATTAAAGAATAATGATGGAAACAGATTTAAATGCATGTGATTTATTAAAACTCATAAATTAATAAGAAAAATTTTTTAGAGAAGAAAAAGAAACAAAACTCTGATTATTGGAGATTGCTAGGGTACCTGCTTAATACTCTGAAATTTGATGAATTAAAGGAAAATAATACAGATATTTATTTTTACTTTCTGGTTTGAACTGTATTTCAAGGCAACTAAATGTATGTCTGCACATGTGCTCAGTTGCTAAGTTGTGTCCAAAGATTTTTGCAACCCCATGGACTTTAGGCCACCAACATGCTCTCTCCACGGAATTTTCCAAGCTAGAATACTGGAGTGGGTTGCCACTTTCTACTCTAAGGGATCTTCAGTGTATTAAAAAACAAACTTCTGTATAGAATTCCAGCTAATAACACAACAAAATTTTAGAATTAGAAAAAAAGAGACAATCCTGCTTTCATCCTTGGTGAAATAACTAATTCAGTCAACAGTCATAAACAGATGGCAAAACAATTAGGTCAAAGTTAATAGGGACCTCTATAATAATAGAGACTTTTTATTGGCTGTTATCCACCTGGGCCCATTGACATTTAAATTTCAACCATTATGTGCTTCTGAAGGTAATGAGTTATGAATATAAAGTCACAGTACCTTATTTATTTATTTTTTCTAAAAGCAAGTTTACATGTAAACACCAGGCTACAAAGTATACAGACAAGAGGAACAAATTCAACAATATCAAGAACACACAACTTAGTAAAGGACACTTACCCAATTTCTTCAACAATAATCGCATGAAAGAAGTTCAAGAAGTATAAGAATCAAATTCAGTAAGTGGACAGAGTCTTCCTGTCATTGTCTCTGTTTAGTATCTGTTTGCTCTTCAAACTCTGCCAAGATGTTTAACAACATTTCAGCTGCAACTGTTCTCAATGTAGAAATGAGTTGGAACATCTTGAACTGAGGCCAGATCTTCGCCACCAGCAACAATCAGATCCCCACCATCCCAACAATTCAAACGAGATCCTTTTATCCAAGAGCATCAGTAGGTTCTGAGAGGCTGTCCTGACAGACTGCTGTGCTACTAGGGAATCCAAAATCCGCATCAATTTTACAACTAGAGGTCTTCCTTTCTGAAGGTTTCTCTTTGGGTAAAATATTTAGGATATTTTTATTTGATCTTCGTTTTAGCAGGTATTTAAAAGAGGTTTTGAAAAATCCTTTCTGGGCCTTCCCTGCTGGTCCAGTGGTGAAGGGTCCATGCTTTCATTTCAGGGAGCCTGTGTTTGACCCCTGGTCAGGAAACTTAAGACCCCAAACATCACACAGTACAGCCAAAAAATAAAAAAGTTACATATAAAAAGTAAATAAAAATAAAATGGTTAATTTTATTTTTAAAAGTCCTTTCTGCATCTTTCCTTTGGGACGTTGACTACTCAACTTTAAAGCCACTTTAGACCACCTATATCTATTTGACTTACTGATCCTTTTTGTAGTATGAAGATTTTTGTTACATCTCCTAGAAGTTGTGGTAGCGCAGTCAGCCCCTTCCCCTAGCCTCATTTTGTTTTAATAAGTCAGACAAAACCAAAATGTTCTTTTTTCTCCATAATAATTCAAGTTCATATCATTTCCACTACATTTTTATATCCTTTTAATCATCTTGTATATCTCTGTCTATCGATCTGTTCTACTTGCTGCCCTTAAAAAGTTTCCCTAAACCATTTTCCCTCCAATATTATATAAATCAATCTTAAAAGATATATGTAAGGAAAGCAAATGGAGAAGAGTTTATGATTCTTAAATTCTAACTTGAGCTTGAATTTCCAGTTTTCCATCTAGCTTTCCAAAGATTTATTAAAATGTTTGCATTCTTATATGTTTCATTCTTTAACGTTGCTTATACCAATGAATTGGAGAAGGCAATGGCACCCCATTCCAGTACTCCTGAATGCTCAATGTGTGGAAGACCTTATCTGGATCACTATCAGTTTCTATTAAGGTGTGATTTTTTTTTTTGCATTATTATTAGTACTCAGTAATAGTCCTGATTCACTGAGTATGTGTGAGGTGCAATATTATTATCTTATAGGTAAACGAACTGAGATTTCAGTTACATGGTATGAGCTCTTTCACAGTCAACTGTGCAAAGCACAGACAACATCGCTCTCATTGTTACTCAGAGTAGCCAAAGTGTTAGGGGAAATTATATTGTACTTATTGACAAGTACCAAGCAGAGAGTCAAAAGAGAAGTCACAAGAATGGGAAAATGAGAGCTATACAGAAAATGAAAAGGATCAAGGAAAATCATTCTGAGGAAAATCTTAGTCTGTAACTAAAGCTTTACTTTGAGTTTGTGAAAAATTAGGTCACTGACAATGTTTGAACTGAAAAAAAAAAAAAAAGGCAGAGAAAGTAACTCTAATATTACTCTTTTATCCTTGCTTCTAACTGCCTTAATCACTCACCTCTGTTCTGTGTCTGGTCCTGTAGAAACAAAGCTCATTGTATTGGGTTGTTGCTATGGAGCTTTCATTTTGTTTACAATATGGCTTCCAGAGTTTCATTTTGCTTTCCAAAGCAGCACCAATCCTCCTCTTCTATCATGCCAACCTTTCTCAGGAACAAAGAGACTTGTTTGGGGATACTTGGAAAAGTGTCTTGGAGGATGAACACTTCACCTTCCTCAAGAAAACACCCTGATCCAAAACAGAGCATTGAGATGCTTCAGGAAAAACCAAACTGATTGATATGCAAACACAAGCACTTCTCTGATCTAGTGATGTCTCTTGCCTTGAAGTCATTTTTTGAGAACAGTTGCTGGGAAAGAGAAGGCAACATATGGCAGGTGTGACCAGCAGAGATGTGAGTGTTGCCAACCCAAAGTCCAAAATAGACACCCCTGCTTTTCCTCATCTCCTAAAATATTTGAGCATGTAACTCACCCACAACTATGTCAGATCACAAGACAGTTGAAGTTACATTTAATTATAGTTAGATATAATCACAATGAGCGGGATTTAGAAAGATATGTCAGCAGGAAATACATTTTATTCACAACCAAATGTTTTGTTACAGGATGAAGCTCTTAGGAGACATCAAACTAAATAGAAAAAATAAGTTTTTAATGAGGGGACAATTTTTATTAAAAGCAAGTTATAATATTTGATGTTGGTAAGTTTGAAGAAAATGCAAAAACTTAATTCTACTGTCAAACAAAATATCTTATTCACTGTTTTTTTTCTTTTTAAGATACTTAATAGAAATGAAACAACAGGAAGCAGACTCCAATAAGATAGGACTAACTGACTGTCAATATTCACATTTCACTTACTAATAGGCATATATAGCATTTAGTGCATTCCACATACCGTGATAGGAGCTGAAAATTCGATGTGAACAAAAAACATTTGGTCTCTATTGTTTTAATATATGTTTTATTAATATATGGGCATAACAAGGCCAACAGACCTGGAGACAAGTGCAATTGAAAAGACAGATTGTTATACTCGCATATCCCAGGAGAAGGGGGCATGCCATGCTATGCAGGGCCACAAGGGAAAGCATCGGAGTCCATCAGGAAGCAGAGGAACTGGGAAGAAAGCAGAGACGCAAACTTTTGTTTATAGTTTCCATGAAACAGAATGGATGAGGTAGAGTAAGTAGGTTTAGGATTGGTTAGTTGAAATAAATTCAGCAGGCTATGAGAACAAATCCTAGCTCTGTGGTACCTAGTCTTGGGTGGTGACTGCAGAGGAATAGTTGCCCTGAGTTTGAGAGCCTGATGGAAATGGTGAGGGACTGACCCTGGAATGGTGGGTTTACAAATAAAAGGCACACTCACAGGAATTGTCTACTATCTCTAGGAGCTGCCTAGAGGCAGGAAAAGGGGATGACAGAGGATGAGATGGTTGGATGGCATCACCGACTCCATAGACAAGAGTTTGAGCAAGCTCTGGGAGTTGGTGATGGACAGGGAAGCCTGGCGTGCTGCAGTCCATGGGGTCGCAAAGAGCCACACATGCCTGACCCACTGAACAACAATAACCCTTAAGAGAGGCAGCCTTCAGTGTTGGCAAAGGACTAAATATCAAAGCAGGAAGGAATACAAAATAAAAAAGACATAATTTACACATCTATTTGCAAGGATTTTGCTGCATAACAGAGAGTCAGAGGATAGAGAAGCCAGTAATTGCCATAAAATACAGCAGTGAGAATGGTATGGAATTCTATATGGAATTTATAGAAGAAGACCTAATCTAGACCAGAAAGCAGAACGCTTCCTTGAAATACCATATAAACTGAGTCCCAAGAGTTGTAAGAGCCAAAGGTAGGATAGGGAATGAATAGAGGGGAAGGCAGAGCTCACAGCATGTGTTGCAACTTAGATTCAAAAATATGTCTGAGAAGTTCAGTGTCAAAGGGGGTTTGTTATGAATGGGGTGCACAGCATGGAAGGGTTTGAAGAGAAAGACAACTGGACAGACACCAGATATCTACTGATACTTTATTCCAATCCCAAAGAAGGGCAATGCCAAAGAACGTTCAGACTACCACCCAATTGCACTCATCTCACATGCCAGTAAAGCTAAGCTCAAAATTCTCCAAGCCAGGCTTCCATAGTATGTAAACCACGAACTTTCAAATGTTCGAGCCAGATGTAGAAAAGGCAGAGGAACAAGAGATCAAATGGCCAGCATCCATTGGATCATAGAAAAAGCATCTACTTCTGCTTTGTTGATTACGCCAAAGCCTTTGCGTGGATCACAACTGCGGAAAATTCTTCAAGAGATGGGAATACCAGACCACCTTACTTGCCTCCTGAGAAATCAGTATGCAGTTCAAGAAACAACAGTTAGAACTGGACATGGAACAACAGACTGGTTCCTAACTGGGAAAGGAGTATGTCAAGGCTGTATATTGTCACCCTGCTTATTTAACTTATGTGCAGAGTACATCATGTGAAATGCTGCTCTGGGTAAACACAAGATGGAAACAAGATTGCCAGGAGAAATATCCATAACCTCGGATACTCAGATGACACCACCCTTATGGCAGAAAGTAAAGAGGAACTGAGGAGCCTCTTGATGAAAGTGAAAGATGAGAGTGAAAAAGCTGGCTTAAAACTCAACATTCAGAAAACTAAGATCATGGTATCCAGTCCCATCACTCCATGTCAAATAGATGGAGAAACAATAGAAACAGTGACAGACTTTATTTTCTTTGGCTCCAAAATCACTGCAGATGGTGATTGCAGACGTGAAATTAAAAGATGCTTACTCCTTGGAAGGAAAGTTATAACCAACCTAGACAGCATATTAAAAAGCAGAAACATTACTTTGCTGACAAAGGTCCATCTTGTCAAAGCTATGGTTTTTCCAGAGTCATATATGGATGTGAGAGTTGGACTATAAAGAAAGCTGAGCACCAAAGAATTGATGCTTTTGAACTGTGGTGTTGGGGAAGATTCTTGAGAGGCCCTTGGACTGCAAGGAGATCCAACCATTCCATCCTAAAGGAGACCAGTCCTGGGTGTTCATTGGAAGGACTGATGCTGAGGCTGAAACTCCAATACTTTGGCCACCTGGTGTGAAGAGCTGACTCACTAGAAAAGACCCTGATGCTGGAAAAGATTGAGGGCAGGAGGAGAAGGGGACGGCAGAGGATGAGATGGTTGGATGGTATTACCAACTAAATGGACATGCGTTTGGGTAAGCTCCAGGATTTGGTGATGGACGGGGGGCCTGGCGTGCTGCAGTCCATGGGGTCACAAAGAGTCAGATGTGACTGAGCGACTGAATTGAACTGAGGTATCTACTGAACACCTCCTAGGTATCCAGTCCTCTGCTGTAGAGGCTGATAAAGTGGACAGGATGTCACCATGCGCAGTCTTGGGATCCAGGTAGAGAAGTTCAGATTCCACCCTAGGTGGAGTAGGGATCCACTGCGTGGTTTCAGGATACGTGTGAGGAGGGTGGAGGAGGGGGGATGCTTGTGTTTCAAAATAATTTTATATTTTCATATAAGTGTCATCTAGAATAAAATCTGAGGTTCATTGGGGAAGAAGAAAAAATTGATAGCAGATGGTAAGGCCGAGGTTTACTTTGAAGAATTTTGTATTTCTCGATTTCATATACATGTTCTGTAAACTGTGGATTCATAATACATTTTAAAGTATTTTTCAGGAGAGTTGAAGCTGGGATGGAGAGCATCATTGTAGTTGCTATTTTCCAAAAAGGAAATGAATTGTTCTACAGGCTTTTTCATTATGTTACACATTCTCAGTCCAAGTGGGAAAAGGTAAATTAAAAATCATCCCTCAATGCTGTGAAACTGATTATTGCCTGTTTGCTATAATGTTGTTTTTTTTTTTAATTTCTTATAAGAAGGGAGGAATTGAATCAAAATCTTAAAAACCACTTAAGATGAATTTTGAGGTTTGCTTTTGAGGCATCTAAATAAAGTTGGGAGTTATAACAACCTTATACTCTCAACCACTTGCTGAGGATCATGAAAAACTTTAAATGCATTACCACATTTGCAACTACATGGGTGGATGGCGCAGGTGCGTGCTCAGTTGCTCAGTCATTTATACTCTCTCTGATCCCATGGACTGTAGCCTATCAGGCTCCTCTGTCCACAGGATTTCCCAGACAAGAACACTAGAGTGGATGGCCATTTCCTACTCCGGAGGACACTCCCGACTCGGGATCAAACCCACGTTGCCTGTGTCTCCTGCTTTGGCTAGGTGGATTCTTCACCACTGAGCAACCTGGGAAGTCCATACAGGTGGATACATGATTGCAAATGACAATTTGTTATAAAGCTTCAGGAGAGTTAAATAGGCTGCCCAAGACGAAGAGCTACTTACTAGGTGAATTTGGAGAAGTACTAACCCAGCTCAACCTGACACCAAAACCCAGACTCTTAACTACCATGCCATAGAGTCAGACCTTCTCCCCCATTTCCTGGCACTGCTCTGTGCACCACATATTCCATCATTCAAAAAAAACAAACAGAAAACCTCACAGCTGGGAATCGTCTAGCACAATTCAGAACACACTGAGGGCATCTGTTAGGACATAGCACAGTTTTGGGCCACCCTACTCTTGCAATATTTAATTTCACTGGTTCTTCCCAATGTCAAGCATGGCCTGTCATTTGAGCCTTTGAAAGCATCATCTAGCTTCCTGTATGAGCTACGGTCCCTTCCACACAGATGAACAGGCTCTGTTCACTAGGACTGCAGAACAACTCAGTCCTTGTTCCACACCTACTGAGCCTGTGCTCCAGAGCCTGGGGGCTGAAGCTACTGAGGCCTGTGTTCCCAACAAGACACCACCTTCAGTGAGAAGCCCGCCTACTCCAGCTGCAGAGTACCCCCGCTCACCACACCTAGAAAAAACCCATGCAGCAACAAAGACTCAGCACAGCCAAAAAGAAAATGATTTTTCTTTAAACAAAACAAACCACACGATATTAATATGAGATAAAATGTGAGTGCAAAAGAATCTGGTCACTGTTTACATATATTGCATCACACGGTACTTCACAAAAAAATTAAATATATTTTATTTCTTAAATCTTACCACACTAAACAAAAGCACCAAAGTTTTGTGCAGTGACTATCTTGTTTCACTTATAGTTCAAAAGTGCTAGAAATAAAAAGGGGCACTCATATGAAGAACACTGAATGGGATATTTGAATAGATCAGTGTCAAGACGAAAGAACAAAATAATGTGAGCTAACAATCTACAAATTAAAAAGAATAGATATCATAGATATTCATGAAGGTTTGCATCTTAAATAATATCGTTGATACAACGTCATTAAAATTCATGTCGTTTCAAAAAGTTGTACGAGTGGTATGTTGTATTTACAATACAATAAATCCAGGCTTAAATGATTTACTTTAGCATCAGAAAAAAATAAATAAATAACAATGTTGGGTCAAAGAAGTCATGGGAAAAAATATCACATAATCAGTCTGAAGAATTTCACTTTGTGTACAACAAATATCAACTGGTACCTCCCTATCAGTTCAAATTTTCATTCCCCAATGTAACTATCTTATTCTTCTGTTCCCACAAACCTTTCTCATCTTATATATAATACTCCCATTCCAGCCTGTAATACACAGTTCATGACTATCATTCATATTTTGTTGAGAAAACAGAAGCAGTTAGATGCAATATCCTCCCATCTCATTCTACTACAATGCAGAAATCTATCTCCCTGTCTCCAGTTAAAATAGATGAAATATCTCAGCTATTTAAAGGAGAAGAAAAAAAAAAAAACCTTCACTTATGCTGTATCCCATCCCTTCTTGCCTCCCTCAATCACCTCACCCTCTTAAAGCTCATCAAACCCCTAGGTCTTCATTCCCACACTTCTTCAGCATTCGCTTCACAGAAGAAGCTCTCAAACAACTTGTCAATGCTCACAGGCTGTACTTGACTCCAATTCACTCTTCAGTTAACTCTCATTCTTCCTTCTGTTCTCAATACTCCACTGAAACCCCTCCTAACATCTCCCTTCACTTCTTATGATGTACTCCTCTTGCTATGCCAATCAGCAACACGAGACACAATTAACCATTCCCTCTTTCAAGAAATATCCTCTCTTGGCTTGGCTTTCCTCCTGTGTTATCTCTGAAGGCTTCTCATGTTACCTCAAAATGTTTATTCTTCAGGATTCCATTCTGAGTTTGATGTTCTCTCTCTGCCCTTTTCTTTCTAGGCAATCTCTCCAATTCTCAAACTTTATAAATCATATATATCTTGTGATAACCACTTTACAAAGAATATCTCATGCTCACCACAACCAAGTCAGGTAGAAATCATTTTTCCTTGCTGCACAGATAAGGAAAGGTGATCAGAATGATTGCAAACCAAATGCAGTGGTATATACATTGGACTGCCTTTCTAGATCTGATTCCAAATAGGAGTTCTTTTTTATTTTTCTTAGTCAACCTGAGTCTTTTTTTTAATTTATTTATTTTAATTGGAGGTTAATTACTTTGCAAAATAGGAGTTCTAATCTCCTAAGAAAATTTTATCAAGAAGTGTATACTTTGATTCTTTAAACTATCTTATCATTAATAAATTTGATAAATTTTTAAAATATATCCTAATGATTTAATTTTGCTTATATATAACAAACTTCCCTGGTGGCTCAGATGGTAAAGCATCTGCCTACAATGTGAGAGACGCAGGTTCAATACCTAGGTCGGGAAGATCTCCTGGAGAAGGAAATGGAAACCCACTACGGTATTCTTGCCTGGAGAATCCCATGGACAGAGGAACCTGGTAGGCTACAGTCCATGGGGTCACAAGGAGTAAGACATGACTGAGCAACTTCACTTCTTCTTCTATATATAACAAAAGGCAGGAAAAAAGGAATTACCCTTAGCAGAGTAATGTACTCCTATTATTATCTATTTATATAATTCATGGGGAGGGAGGTGGGAGTGGGGTTCAGGATTGGAAACACGTGTATACCCATGGTGGATTCATGTTGAAGTATAGCAAAACCAATACAATATTGTAAAGTAAAAAATAAATGAATAAATTTTAAAAAATAAATAAAGTGGAAAAAAAAGATGAAAAAAAATCTCTGCAGACGATGACTATAGCCTGAAATTAAAACGCGCTTGCTCCTTGGAAGAAAAGCTATGACAAACCTAGACAGCATATTAAAAGCAGAGACATTACTTTGCCCACAAAAGTCACAGCCATGGTTTTTCCAGTGGTCATGTATGGATGAGAGATTTGGACTATAAAGAAAGCTGAGCACTGAAGAATTGATGCTTTTGAACTGTGGTGTTGGAGAAGACTCTTGAGAGTCCCTTGGACTGCAAGGAGATCCAACCAGTCCATCCTAAAGGAAATCAATCCTGAATATTCATTGGAAGGACTGATGCTGAAGCTGAAACTCCAATAGTTTGACCACTTCATGCAAAGACTGACTCATTGGAAAAGACCCTGATGTTGGGAAAAATTGAGGGCAGGAAGATAAGGGGACGACAGAAGATGAGATGGTTGGATGGCATCACTGACTCAATGGACATGAGTTTGAGCAAGCTCTGAGAGTTGGTGATGGACAGGGAGGCCTGGCATGCTGCAGTCCATGGGGTTGTGAACAGATGGACATGACTGAATGACTGAATTGAACTGAACCAGAACTGCTGGGGAAAGGCAAGCAAAGAGAATCAGTGAAATCCAGATATGGTAAAGATTGGTAGTGACTTCCTGGCGCTCACCATAATTTCTAATTTCTTTTGGAGGAGAAATAAGATGTATTTTAAATATTTACTTTCAGGCACTCCAATGACCCTTGTTCTTTAATTCCAATGCCCTTGATGTGGTGACAAACAGAAAAATCATCATAAAAGAAATTAAGATCCAGAGGAAATAAAATAAGCCCCTTTAAAAGATATAATCTGGTATGTCAGAGTGCTAAAACAAAAAAGTACTAATTAGTAGCCATTTATGTATTTTGTATCTTTTCAAAATATATTTTCCTTTGTTTATAACAGCCACTTCATAAACTATAAGGAAACAAAGTTTAAGGGAAAATAAACAAGGAAAAGAAAGAATAAAAGATTAACTAATAAAAATCCATCTTTTTAAAAGCATTTTATTTATAATGTTTATTATAAAAGTTTTATTAGCTCATGTTTGTTTAGGGGAAAATAAAAAAGGTTGTTTACCTAAAGTTAAAAGTTTCACAGAATAAGCAGCTACTTATTTGAAAGAGAGAAGGTAATGATTCTGTCTCAAAATACCTGCCCAGCTGCATTGACAAGTGGCCTAACTTTGTACCCTGTGTAATTTTAAAGGCCACAGTCTGGAAAGCACCACTTAAAATGCTGCAGTAGCCCATGAAAGCGTGACTCAGCCCTGTCTCGCGCGCCAGCCGCTTCAGATCCTGCGTGCCTCCCGTCCATCCGTGGCCCCAGCTCCCGCTGGGCGCCCTGCTCTGCGTGAGCTCCAACTAGCGTCAGGACTGACCCCACCTCGCTTCCCGCTCAAGCTGCATAACCTCCTGCCCTCCTGTTGATTCCAAGGTGTGGGCATCAACAAACAAGACTGTTGGCGTCCACACAAACTCAGCCTAGACATGGTACGACTTGACCTCCCAAAGGGTAAAAGCGTAACCACCGGAAGTTGGCAACGGATTCCTGCTTCACCCACCCACTCCACTACCCTGAGATGTCTGTCCAGAAGACAGTCCTCAGCATCCAGCAACCAGCTACCTCCTCTGCCCTCGCTCATTCCTGGCCTCATTTTCTTTGTCCTCAGGCCTGCCCCCTAACCAAGCAATAGAACATAACACTTGCTTCAGGCTCTGCTTTCTGCGAAATCGAGGCTAACTGAGACATTTCCATGTTGTATTAATTATATCTATTTGGTGTTTTTATGGTTTTATAATTTATAAAAGTACTTTCAGAATAATATTTCATTGAAACATTTAATGTAAGGTTTTTTGGGAAAAAAAAGAATGGCTAACTCATGCCCTTGATAATGTTTAAAACAATTATGCAAAACAGATACCTTCAAGCTTTTCAAAGTTATGTGTGTCTAATCCACACAGCTTTCACTGGGCTTTAAGCACTAAGCCTTTCTTTTTTTAGGAATTCAGTTAAGGTCTCTTCAGCCTTCTGTTCAAAAAAAAAAAAAATTCTGCTATTTCTCATCCTTGTTGTTTTCACATGTGTTCTTCTCATTCTCTTTATTATATATATATATATATATATATTCAAGAAGCTTTGCATTGATTTGTTTTACGCTTATTGCCCTAGACATATTCGTGTCTTAAGTGTACTATATGAGGGCTATGACCACTGGTATGGAGAAAATCTACCTGGGTTTACAGTTCCAACTCTCCCAATTACCAACTTTGTGATTGTGCACAAGTTGCTTAATTTCTTTGGATTTTTGTTCATCTGTAAAATTCAGATAAAAATAATATCTATATCATAAGACTATAAAGGATCAAATGAATAACTGAAATTAGAGCAATGGCTAACAAACACTAAACATGTAATCAGAGATATGTTGACTTCTTTCTTTTTGGTTACTATAATTCTTTGAAGAGAGGGAATTCTCACAAGGCTGGAGACAGAAAGATTTAGATGCAAACCTTGGGTTCCCAGATGAAGAGTTGCTTGACCTGAGCAAGTCTTTTAATCAACTCTCCAAATCTACTTAAAGTCTAGATCCTGTTGTGAACTTCAATATGTCCACAATTCCGTATCTGAAACGGAGTGAGAAAGTGTTTAAAAATTCAAAATCATTTTTACTTTAGAAATATAGTAAGGCATATATATGTACAGCGTATTTTAATATTAATAATATCCCCAGTTGGGGACTAGTATAGTACTTAGTAGTCAAACACATAAACATATCTACAGAAAATTTCTGGAATACTTATAAGAGATGGAATAAATTTTAAAATGAAATCAGAGGAATCTGAGCAGGCTTTACCACTGAAAAAGCTTGTCCCTATGTCTGCAGTCTCTTTGTACTCCTGAATTGCAGAAAATGAACTTTGGAACGGAATTTCCAAGACCTCCAGGACACAGGGTTCTCACTGTAACACAGCTGGCCTTGAAGGAGATGACTCTTCTTCCTAAACCCCTTTCTCCCGTCCTATATTTCTTGAGATGCTCATGAGGCAGAACCAGGTCCTTGCGTTTGCATATACTACTGCTCCACCAGAAAATCCCCCTTTCTTTACCCAGACCTTCCACCTAGTCCATAAGTAAACACTGATTGAGCACCTACAGTATACAGTGCAGAATACAAACCACAGGAGGAACACAGTAGCAAAAAACACGATTTACTATCTGAGAGACAGAAACAAATAAAAGTGTTGAAAGAATTAAAATATTCTACATAGTTGGTCTGCTAGAAATAGGTGGATTTTTTCACATGTCTCTCTCTTTCTCCCCCCATTATATGCTAAGACAAAGCCATTTTGGAAATAGCATGGTCTTATTCATAAATAAGTATTAAATACTTGTCACAAAACTGCAGACAGTTGCTTCTTTTAAAATGCTATGCTCTCAAAGATTCATTTTATGATGTCTCTAGGCTTCTGTGCTTTAACAAATAAAAAATATTACCTATTAAATTACTTGCAAACATAAAAATAAGAAAGGATTCCCTTGTGATGCAGTGGTTAAGACTCCACGCTTCCACGGTAAGAGGCACAGGTTCAGCTCTTAGCTGGGAAACTAAGATCCTGCATGCTGTGTAGCCATAACTAAAGATGAATAAATAGACAAATTTTATATTAAAATACTTGCATTTTTACCTTTTATTGGCCTAAGAGTCAATGTCCCTGGAAGCGTGAGTCTGACACTGAACTTTATTAACATTGGGAAACCCTTTAAATCTCCATACCCTCTAAAAGGAGAGAATGTTCCTATCATTTGTATCTTCATATTGCCACCTGATGCAAAGAGTTGACTCATTGAGAAAGACCCCGGTGCTGGGAAAGACTGAAGGCAGGAAGAGAGGGGATGACAGAAGATGAGATGGTTGGATGGCATCACCGATTCAGTGGACATAAAGTTGGGCAAACTCCAGGAGACAGTGAAGGAGAGGGAAGCCTGGTGTGCTGCAGTCCTCGGGGTCGGAGGGAGTCGGACACGACTTAGAGACGGAACAACAACATAATAGAGTTGGTCTCTAGGGATATTCTTTCATTATCCCCCATAGGACAAAGTTCACTGATGTCCGCAAAGACAAAACCTCAGTTCACTCAAACAAAATGGCAGTCAAATGCACTCGTTCCTACCTATTAGAGGCGATGGCCAGTTTGTGAGGTTGTAGTATTCAGTCTTCAGCTCGCCACTATTTTCTGTGGTGCTAAAATCCGTTCTTTGGATTTTATCTTTTTTTTTTTTTTTTTGTATCAATAAACATTTACCTCTGTGTGTGGTTTTCCCCTCAGAAGTGTTCAAATATTTGTTCTGCCGTCGTTGCCCGTAATCGTTATTTATTGAGCGCGCTGCCCCGTCCCTGCATGGCGCCCACCAGCACCTGGCCTGCCTCCCAGTTAGTGACGCGGCTCCCTGTGTTCAAACCCAGTTCCCGCTCCCAACGGTCATACTTCACACAACACAAAGAATCGTTGAAAGCCCAGGCCGGTGTCATTATTGAAATAGAAAAGATGTGAATCATCTCAATATTCAGTTATTTTAGTTTCTTTCCCCACCCCTTGCAAACCAGTTCAAACCAGTTCATTTGTTAAGTAGATTAAATAGAAATAGAATAAACTCATTTGTAAGAAGCAGGTCAATTCCATTTTTCTTTTTTCATTGAAAAATCAACCTAGAATTTGCAGCATTTCTTTCAGGGCTTTCCTTCTGAAACTCCATTTAAAAAAAAAAAAAAGAAAACTAGGATTCCTGGACACCTATTACACTTCTATCCTATTTTAGATCGTTAATGCCAGGCTGATGCCTGGAGCAAATATTTAGTCAGGCAAATTATAATCTTATCAAAAGAGGGATTTATAAGAGGAAGACGAGCACAAAGCACTCAGGTGATCATCTCTGTTCTTTGTGGGGCTATTTGACAACATCCTAGTCAGTGACAGCTGCTTTATTACTGCCTTTAATGACCAGGAATCAGGAAATCATGCACAATTCACCAAGAATATTCTGAAGCCTTTCTGTCTGTTTGAGGGTGTCTGTTTCGCTGAGCAGTTTTATATCCAAGGGATTTCGTGACTAACAGGTGCATCATGACACACACTAACAATTAGCAGAGTGAGGAGCTCTGTAATTCCGTGTGCACCGCCTTATGATAACTACATAAAGAAATGAACTTCCTTCAGGAAGGAAAAATGGAGACTCGCTTAACTTGTCCAAATTCATTTAAGCTGAGGTTTTAGGGAAGACTATTTGTATACTAAGTGGCTTCCCAGGTGACTCAGTGGTAGGGAATCTGCCTGTCAAGCAGGAGACCAGGGTTTGAGCCCTGGGTGGAGAAGATCTCCTGAGGAAGGCAATGGCAACCCACATCGGTATTCTTGGCTAGAGAACCCCCATGGGCTGGTGGGCTACAGTCTATGGGGCCATAAAATAATTGGACATGACTTAACGACTAAACAACAATTACAATTTGGATTCTGAACAAGTATTTGTGGTTCAATCTCAATCCCCTTTCCTTGCAGTTATGGTTTTCACTCACACACAGAACTCCTGTGGGCAATGTTGTTTTTCCTTTCGCAGACTTGTACTGTTCCTAAGTTATTGCATATGGGAGTGGCTTAAAATACTGATTAAGTTAAAAATCATTGCTTGAGAAACTTTATTCGGCCAAAAAGAAAATAACACAAAGATTTGACCTATGAGAAACTCAAAATAGCTATAGTATTAATAAGAACATACTCATACTTGATTTAAAAATCCAATCTGGGTTAAGGGCCGAGTTCATGGCATTGGGAATACCTCATCATATCTTTGAATTTTTACCACTGAAAGTAGGAGCTGCAATTCCCAAAGACTTCTTCAGATAACATGTCTTTTGAGAATTTGGAGAGACATATAAGAATACAATACTGAAATATTTAATAGTACACAGAATGTAGAATAATATAGTTCACAGATTATTAGCACACAAAGTGTGAAAACTTAAGTTTGAAAGTCTCATGACAATCAAGAAGTTTAAGGTTCTGACCCAGGAAAGACTTTAACTTAGCTTCATCCCCTGAATTCAATGACCATGATAATGGCTATTTCATCTACCAGTTATCACAAGGGCTTGTAGGAATCAAATGGAACAATGCAGGATGCCGCTTAATAAAGAATAAGATGCTGTAGAAGAATGGAATTCTGTTGTTGATGAAGTTATATTGATACTATCTTAAAAACTAAAGTTGTCATTGATGATTGACCTTATTGAAGTCTCAAATAAAGTCCCTTTCTGAGCACCTATTGTGGGTGTTAGACTTCTTTATCATTTGCAGTGGTGCTTCCAAGGTTCCCCGTCTCTAGTGTTCCAGCACTTGAAGTCTGTCTGACCTCCACCTGGTTGCAATTCTGGTCACAATATTCTCTTTCTTAAAACACGTCTAAAGATTTCCCACTGCCCAGTCCAACTGCTAGCAAGTTAGAATGTGAGTATTCCATCAACCAAGCGAAAGTGATCAGGAAGTGATGACAAACAACCCTGGCAAAACCCTCAGTGGCTTCTCGACCATGTGCTCATTGCTACTCCTCGAGTACCTTGAAAAACTTGGTGAATCCCTGACCAATCAGTTTATCCTTCTCAAGCAGTGCTGGTAATTCCTTCCTCCAATTCTCCAGCCAGCAGGATGCCCCCAACATAGCACTTGAATTTTCATTATTTATTTCTAAGACTGCTTTCCACACAAAGTCACAAAACATAATATGAGTCTTTTCTCTCTGGGTAGTGCTATTGGTCCGGAATGAACTGGCATGAAATACTTAGTGTTTGCTGTATGAATGGACACGCTACCCACCATTACCTGCTGCTGCCTGCAGCACAGAGGAAATGCTGTGGGTACAGGTGGCACCTGCCATCCAATCGCACTCTTTCCTCTTTGACTCCCTCAAACTCCAAACAAAGCTCCAGTGAATCTTTTTATGAGCACATATCATAGGGTTTCCACAGCTACCTATTGAATTAAAGAATGAGTGAAAATGGCAGTGATTCTTTGGCCCTTTCTTCTTTTCCAATTTACTTTAGTTAATTTCTAACAACAGCTTATTCTGACCTTATCTTCATAATATTTTATGTTTTCATAACATTTTAAAACCTTTTTAGAGTACTTTAATTCTGCTCACAATGACCAGACATGCCCTCTGCCTTGTAGCCTCCATTCTCTTGCCTAGATGATCCATTCACCATTAACCTAGTAACCTACTCTGGTCCCACCTAATTTTTTTTTTTTTTCCTTTTCCAAGTGGGATGATATGAGCTGGATGTACAATTTGACAGTATCTCTCTTTGTTAGGAAACTTTATAGCGGGGAATATTGGAAAGAATACTGACCTTGCTTTTAGTTTAGAAGACCTGATTTTTGTTCCTCTTCACAGAATTGGCTACATAATTTCAAGGACCAATGAAAACTGCAAGTGAAATAATTTTACCCTTTGATCAAAACACAGGGAAAAAGCTTTTCCTTTTTTCCCATGATCTCAGCCCACCAAAGGCAGATCTATTCAGTGCCGTACCACCTAAGGTCTAAGGCCACTCTCAGACTGACTGCAGAGTCTTACAGATGGCACTGATGGCATACACCCAGCCCGGGTCCCCAGTACCTATGGCCAGACCTCTGCCAGGGACTAAGGGCTGTGGTGGTTATTGGGTAAAACTGGGGAAGCCAGAACGGAGAATCGGTCCTCAAGCGCTGACAAAAAGGTAAGAGGTGGGATCACACATAAGCAGAGGCTCCAAGTGCCCTGCCGCACTCCATTGCCCCTTCAGTCTCCCTCCACTTAAAAAACGCAGCTTCCAGTATGCAATTATCAAGGGCTTCAAGATGGCAACACTGAGCATTTAACTACAAACACGGTGCCTGCTTCGGACCAGAGGGTCCTGTGGGATTGCACTAGCTTACTTAAGATAACCTTGCCTCTTCACTATCAGCACTGCATGCCTGCTCTTGGGACAAACATCTACTAAGGATCCATCTTATGAGACATCCCTCACAATTTTGCTGTAGAGCTAAATTATGTTTGTAACTTTTTATATTTGTTGTGAATTACCACTCATAAGAAGTGCTTGATGTGTCAGTGGTTATGAGTACAAATTCAAATCCCAATTCTGGTGCTTGCTACTTAGGGAAACGAGACCATGACACTTGCCGTATACTTTAAATTGCTTCATTTACTTTAAATTACAGACTTTGGCCTACATAACAAGACAGCATATGCATATGCTAGTCAAATTAAACCAATGCCCAGGTGCTCTCCAAAACGGTGCATTTGAGAAATAGTCAGCCATCACCTTATTATGAATGCACAGTCCAGAAGTCAGCTAGCTTTGTTTCAGAAAAAAACCCTTTTCCTAGTGGCCACTAGAAACATTCCTCTTATGCCCATCTTCTATTAATAGCTAATGCTTTGCTGACTACTGATACTGTATGTCAATTTAATTATTAAAAATAATGACATGCTAATCAACATGATGAAAATTAGATATGGCCACTCGGGTGAAATTAAATGCACTCAGGATAGTCAGATTGCCTTAAAAAAAATTTAGGAATACTCACCACTCTTGATGATCAGGATATAAAAATCCAGTGCAACCCACATACTTAGAGATGGTACATCAGGCTACATCCCTTAACTGTATGGTAGGGCTTCCCTTGAGACTCGGTTGGTAAAGAATCTGCCTCAAATTCAGGAGACCCAGGTTCCATCCCTGGGTTGGGAAGATCCCCTGGAGAAGGAAATGGCAGCCCACTCCAGTCTTCTTGCCTGGAGAATCCCATGGACACAGGAGCCTGGTGGGCTACAGTCCATGGGGCCGCAAGAGTCGGACACAACTGAGTGACTAAACCCACTCCCCCCAACCCGGCCATGTGGTAGCCAGCTACAAACTCTGGAGTTTGGGACTGTGTGTGTGATACAGTCTTCCTGTGCTCTTTTGGTGTTTGCTTCAGGAAACTGTTCCTGAAAAGTAACAGTGGGGAAACGTAAAAGGATTGGGACATACTTGAGTCAATAGGAAAGATCATAGGAATTAATTATTTTCATGTATGTGAAGAAATATTGAATTGACTTGTGAAATTAAAAGACACTTGCTCCTTGGAAGGAAAGTTATGACCAACCTAGACAGCATATTAAAAAGCAGAAACATTACCTTGTGGACAAAGGTCTATCTCATCAAGGCTATGATTTTTCCAGTGGTCATGTATGGATGTGAGAGTCGGACTGTGAAGAAAGCTGAGCACCAAAAAATTGATGCTTTTGAACTGTGGTGTTGAAGAAGACTCTTGAGAGTCCTTTGGACTGCAAGGGGATACAACCAGTCCATCCTAAAGGAGATCAGTCCTGGGTGTTCATTGAAAGGAATAATGCTAAAGCTGAAACTCCAATACTTTGGCCGCCTGATGAGGAGAGTTGACTCATTGGAAAAGACCCTGATGCTGGGAAAGATTGAGGGCAGGAGGAGAAGGGGACAACAGAGGATGAGATGGTTGGATGGCATCACCGACTTGATGGACATGGGTTTGTGTGGACTCCAGGAGTTGATGATGGACAGGGAGGCCTGGTGTGCTGTGATTCATGGGGTCACAAAGAGTCAGACACGACTGAGCAACTGAACTGAACTGTGACATAAATATAACAAACTATGATCTGAGACTTGTGCATTAGTTTGCTGGAGCTGCTAAAACAAAGTCCTACAGATTGGACAGCTTAAGGAACAACCCACTTTTCTGTAATTCTGGAGTCTAGAAGTGTGAGATCAAGATATTAACAGGGTTGGTTTCTGCTTGAGTCCTCGCTCCTTGGCTTGAAGGTGGCTGTCACCTCCTGCATCCTCTTATTGTCTTCCTTCTGTACAAACCTGCTTCCAAATTTCCTCTTCTAATAAGAACACTGGGTTTCCCTGGTGGCTCAGTCAGTAAAGAGTCTGCCTTCAATGCAGGAAACCACCTGCAATGCAGGATACCTGGGTTCAGTCTCTGGGTTGGGAAGACCGCTTGGAGAAGGAAATAGCAACCCACTCCAACATTCTTGCCTGAGAAAACCCATGGACAGAGGAGCTTTGTGGGATACAGTGCATGGGGTCATAGGTGTCTGACATGACTTAGCAACTAAACCACCACCACTAATAAGAACACCAGTCACGCTGGGATAGAGTCCACCCTAATGACCTCGTTTTAACTAGCTGACTTATTTGTAGTTCCTATCTCAACATACAGTTACATTGTGAGGGACTTGAGGTAGGAATTTTTGAGATGAATTTTCAGAAGACACAGCTCAGCCCATAGCAACCTGTTTTCATTACATACCACTAGGGACATTAAGAGAATAAGTAAATTTTAGTTCTTGAACTTTTTGGCCAGTACTACAATTTAACAAAAACCTGAAATTAAAAGATGCTTACTCCTTGGAAGGAAAGTTATGACCAACATAGACAGCATATTGAAAGCAGAGACATTATTTTGCCAACAAGGGTCTGTCTGGTCAAGGCTATGGTTTTTCCAGTAGTGATGTATGGATGTGAGAGTTGGACTGTGAAGAAGGCTGAGTGCCGAAGAATTGATGCTTTTGAACTGTGGTATTGGAGAAGACTCTTGAGAGTCCCTTGGACTGCAAGGAGATCCAACCAGTGCATTCTGAAGGAGATCAGCCCTGGGATTTCTTTGGAAGGAATGATGCTAAAGCTGAAACTCCAGTACTTTGGCCACCTCATGCAAAGAGTTGACTCATTGGAAAAGACTCTGATGCTGGGAAGGATTGGGGGCAGGAGGAGAAGGGGACAACAGAGGATGAGATGGCTGGATGGCATCACTGACTCAATGGACGTGAGTTTGAGTGAACTCCGGGAGTTGGTGATGGACAGGGGGGCCTGGTGTGCTGCAATTCATGGGGTCGCAAAGAGTCGGACACGACTGAGCAACTGAACTGAACTGAAGGACTTCCCTGGTGGCCCAGACAGTAAAGTGTCTGCCTATAATACAAGAAACCCAGGTTCAGACCCTGGGTCGGGAAGATCTCCTGGAGAAGGAAATGGCAACCCACTCCAGTATTCTTGCCTGGAAAATCCCATAACAGAGGAGCCTGGTAGGCTACAGTCCATGGGGTCGCAAAGAGCTGGACATGACTGAGTGACTCCACTTTAAGAGCTGTGCACATTTAAGTTGGCTTGGGCCAGTTCCTGGGAAATCCATCACAATCCTTGGGAAATCCTATTGTCTTTATGGCTCAATGTCTTCGTGGGTTATAAAATATCTACTTGTTAAGATTTTTTAATGATGAAATCTATTGATGAATATGAAGTGTGCAAAACAAACACCTGGTGAGTACTATTTACCATTATTAATGTTACCATTTATTGAATCAGTGATGAATTGAATAAGAGAAAGAAAGAATCAATCAATCAATCAATAGTCAGTTTTACTTTCATTAACAAAGGAGGAAATTAAAAGTAAGCAATGTTCCCTGCCCAAGTTTTGGGAGATGGAACCTGTATAAAAACTTAGGTATCCAGACTCAAAATTCAATTTTCTTTTCCTTCACTATATCACATAATTTCTTTTAAGAACCAACTTCACAAATGTCCACTAAAGTTTGAATTCCACCCAGCCACACCAAAAAGATAAAGAGAATGTGTCTGACATTTTGTGAATTGAAAATGAGGACCACTCTATTTCAATTACTAAAGTCTCTTTGTATATTTGTGTATTTCTCAGTAATGTCTGACTCTTTGTGGCCACATGGACAGTAGCCTGCCAGGCTCCTCTGTCCATGGAATTTTCCAGGCAGGGATACTGGAGTGGGTTGCCACTTTCTACTCCAGGGGATCTTCCTGTTCCAAGCCTCATGTGTCTCCTGCACTGGCAGGCAGATCCTTTACCCTTAGCCCCACCTGGGAAGCACATTTGTGTATGGTTTAATTTCAAGTGTTAAATCAGATATTTTAACTGAACAATTAAATGAATAAAGTATTTAATAAATACTATTTGGGCCAAGAGTGTTATTGTTTAAAGAACGTCACATAATCAACACTGAAAAGACATCACGAAACAGTTTGAACCAATTTGACTGCACCCATCTATTAGGTTCTGTTTGGTGAATCTTAGTAGTCACCAATAAATATAGGCTAATTACTTCTTCACAAAACCTATTACTAGGTTTCAATGAAATACAGCCTTAGACCATAGCCTGCAAAGCATCTCAACATTTTTTTTTTTTCAGTAGGCAGAAATGGTCATATAATCTCTTTTGGTAGCTTGATGAAGTTTCACCTCTCTATTCTCTTTATAGATGTCAAAATACTTTGCATACATAGCGAATCACCAGGTCAAACACAGAATTCAGCTAACCATTTTTGGAGTGAGGCAACTATGATCCACTCACTCCTATGACAGGACTCAGGATCATCCAGGGGACAAGCCAGGGAACAATTCCCAATGACAAAAGTAAAATGTCTGCTAGATTCTATACCCCATCTGTTCATGAAAAGGCCTGAACTTTTTCTAATATAGTTTTATCAATCCACATATTTTTGCACGCATGCTCAGTCACTTCAGTCATGTCTGACTCTCTGAGACTTATGGACTGTAGCCCACCAGGCCCTCTGTCCACGGAATTTTCCCAGCAAAACACTGGAGTGGATTGCCATGTCCTTCTCCAGGGGGTCTTCCTGACCCAGGGATCATTCTCGCATCTCCTGTTTCTCCCGCGGGCGGTTTCTTTACGGCCCAAGACATCGGGGAAGCCCCCGTATATTTTTAACAATACTAATTTTCACTTAGGTCACTTATTTCTAACATTTATGTGCTAGTTATTAAAGTCTCTTTGAATTAGCTGATGTAAAGGAATTTTAAGTAGCTACTCCTGGGCATGGGAGATTAATTCCGATTCATGGGAGAGGGTCTTTAGTGGGGTATGAATACTGAATAAAGGCAACTGACTGACTCTAGGAGGTAGGTTGAAACTGACACAGAGGTTTTTATCACTCTTTTCATGCGAAAGTATTTTAAAGTAGATTGCAGACACCACAACTACCATGCTATCAGCTGGCCCATGTGAAGTTCACCAAGATGATCTTTTTCAAAAAGCAAAAATGAAGTCCAGACGAATAATTTCTCCTTAGAAGATGGTCTCTAAAAATGTATTCCATTCAGAGTAAGTGAAATCATATGCTTGAGAGGAAAGATGTTAAATATGTATGAATGTATGTGTATATATACAAATATGCACAGTGTGTGTGTACACTTTGACTTTCTTGCTTAAAATGATTGTCATCTATCTTAACTAATATTTCCTCAGCTTCGCTGGTTTGCAGAATTCTAGGCTTCAAGGTATGTAATCTCTTAGCACAAAATATATCAAGAGCTCTAGAAAGGGATAATCACTCCCAAAGATCTAAATGCAATATTTATTAATGGTAGAATTTTAGATGCATTATATGCTAGAGATGAGGTATTGTCTAGTATAATACTTAGATGTCCATAACTGCTTACATACCAAGCAAGGGATTCAAAAAGTATTTGACTTGTGTTAGAAAGAAAATAGCCCATTTAAAAACAAAAACTTGCATAATCCTTTCAGTTATATAATAAGCACTTCAAGGCCACCCACTCTTGTAGGAGGAATTCATTATAGATGTATTCTAAGAACAGAAGAGGCACTGTTAAAGCGTGGCTCCAAGGTAACTTCTTGAAATATCACAAAAACATTGTTATTATTACCAGTAAGGGAGGACAATGACTCAAGTTATACAAGAATATAGCTACTTTAGCTAACGACCATTTTAGATAAATGTGTGTATACCCGAAAAAGATCTGGCGCATTGCCACCTACATAAGAACTAGTGATTCTAACGTGATAACTGAATGGTAATGGCATTAAATTTTAATGTCAAGCCAGAAAGTTCCTTGATAGGCATGAAAACCACAAAAGGGAGAAAAAGGAACAGGTGTGACTGTATAGACTGAAGTTTGACTCTAGAGAGAATCCATCATTACGTTATACACTATGTTGTCATTGTCTTTATTCCTGATATGGATTTGCATTCTGGAATCCTAAGAAGAATGCTTGATTATCCAGCCCAGTGGTTTTTTTTTTGTTTGTTTGTTTTTGTTTTTGATGTCTTGTTTCGTTTTGTTTTAGCAGTATTTCCTTTTAAAGAAGCAAAAGGCAAAGGAGAAAAGGAAAGATACAGCCATTTGAATGCAGAGTTCCAAAGAATAGCAAGGAGAAATAAGAAACCCTTCCTCAGTGATCAGTGCAAAGAAACAGAGGGAAAACAATAGAATGGGAAATACTAGAGATCTCTTCAAGAAAATTAGAGACACCAAGGGAACATTTCATGCTAAGATGGGCTCGATAAAGGACAGAAATGGTATGGACCTAACAGAAGCAGAAGATATTAAGATGATGTAGCAATAATACACAGAACTATATAAAAAAGATCTTCACGAACCAGATAACCACAATGGTGTGATCACTCACCTAGAGCCAGACATCCTGGAATGTGAAGTCAAGTGGGCCTTAGGAAGCATCACTACAAACAAAGCTAGTGGAGGAGATGGAATTCCAGCTGAGCTGTTTCAAATCCTGAAAGATGATACTGTGAAGGTACTAAACTCAATATGCCAGCAAATTTGGAAAACTCAGCAGTGGCCACAGGACTGGAAAAGGTCTGTTTTCATTCCAATCCCAAAGAAAGGCAACGCCAAAGAATGCTCAAACTGCTACACAACTGAACTCATCTCAGATGCTAGAAAAGTAATGGCTCAAAATTCTCCAAGCCAGGCTTCAATAGTACATGAACCGTGAACTTCCAGATGTTCAAGCTGGATTTAGAAAAGGCAGAGGAACCAGAGATAGCATTGCCAACATCTGCTGGATCATGGAAAAAGCACAAGAGCTCCACAAAAACATCTATTTCTGCTTTATTGACTATGCCAAAGCCTTTGACTGTGTGGATCGCAAGAAACTCTGGAAAATTCTTGAAGAGATGGGAATACCAGACCACCTGACCTGCCTTCTGCGAAATCTGTATGCAGGTCAAGAAGCAACAGTTAACACTGGACATGGAACCTAGACTGATTCCAAGTTGGGAAAGGAGTACATCAAAGCTGCATATTGTCAGCCTGCTTATTTAACTTACATGCAGAGTACATTATGTGAAATGCCGGGCTGGATGAATCACAAGCTGGAATCCAGATTGCCAGGAAATATCAATAACCTCAGATATGCAGATGACATCACCCTTACGGCAGAAAACAAAGAAGAACTAAAGAGCCTCTCAATGAAAGTGAAAGAGGAGAGTGAGAAAGTTGGCTTAAAGCTCAACATTCAGAAAACTAAGATCATGGCATCCAGTCCCATCACTTCATGGGAAATAGATGGGGAAACAGTGGAAACCATGGCAGACTATATTTTGGGGGGCTCCAAAATCACTGCAGAAGCTGACTGCAGCCATGAAATTAAAAGATGCCTACTTCTTGGAAGAAAAGCTATGACCAACTTAGATAGCACATTATAAAGCAAAGACATTACTTTGCCCACAATGTCCATCTAGTCAATGCTATGGTTTGTCCAGTAGTCAAGTGTGGATGTGAATGTTGGACTATAAAGAAAGCTGAGCATGGAAGAATTTATGCTTTTGAACTGATGCTTTTGAACTGTGGTGTTGGAGAGGACTTTTGGACAGCAAGGAGATCCAACTAGTCAATCCTAAAGGAAATCAGTCCTGAACATTCATTGAAAGGACTGATGCTGAAGTCGAAACTCCAGTACTTTGGCCACCTGGTGTAAAGAACTGACTCATGAAAAGACCCTGATGCTGGGAAAGATTGAGGGCAGGAGGAGAAGGGGACGACAGAAGATGAGATGGCTGGATGGCATCACCAATTCAATGAACATGAGTTTGAGCAAGCTCCAGGAGTTGGTGATGGACAGGGAAACCTGGTGAGCTGCAGTCCATGGGGTCACAAACAGTCAGACACAACTGAGTAACTCAACTGAACTGATCTTTAAAAAGAAGTAAAATCTCCATGTTGTGCCGTTCTATGCTCAGTCGCTTCAGGTGTGTCTGACTGCAACCTATGAACTGTGGCCCGCCAGTATCCTCTGTCCATGAGAGTTTCCAGGCAAGAATACTGGAGACGGTTGCTGTGCCTGGCTCCAGGGGATCTTCCAGACCAAGGAACTGATGCCATATCTCTGGTGTCTCCTGCCTTGCAGGCAGGTTCTTTACCCACCTAGCCTCCTGGGAAGCCTAAAAATCTCCATAATATTATTTAAATATTTCCATTATAATTCTAGTGGCTCTCAGAGGACTGAATGGCGACGTAGATCTGAAGGAAGACAGTCCGCTTCAGAGCTGTTGTGAGAACCATAACTCAGGTAGTAAGAACGAAGAAAAGACCATGAATTCAATAACTATTTAGAACTTAGACTCAGCCCATGTGGATAAAGGAAAGAGAGATACTGAGTTTGAACTCCGGGCTTCCTGCCTGCATATCTGGTTATGACTCTTGTGTGCTCAGCCACTCAGTCCTGTCCGACTCTTTGCGATCTCATGGACTGTAGACCACCAAGCTCCTCTGTCCATGAAATTTTCCTGGTTATGATAGAGAAGCAAATTTCCACAGGAACAAAACCCATCTGGAAGAACAAAATTAGGATGGGAAATAATGAGTTAAATTCACAAGGATAAGGTACAACAGAAAGTATCATTCATTCCTCGTGGGAATACAAAATGGTATAGCAACTTTGGAAGACTATATGCAGGTTTCTTGCTAAACTAAACATACTCTTACCACACCATCCAGCAACTGTGCTCGGTAGTATTTCTTAGAAAAGTTGAAAACTTATGTCCACACAAAAACAGATGTTTATAGGACCTTTATTCATAAGGTTATATGTTCATTCCAAATGTATAACCTTAACAAAAATTGTATAAATATTTATATTATTGAGTTTTAATCAATTAGATTTTAGGGAATTCTTTTAATACAGTTGACTTGATTTTCAAGCCTGTACATTAGTAGCATTAAGATGAATTTGAAATATTTATAACAGGAGGAAAATGTGAGATCATTAGCTTTATTCTCTATTATAGATCTAGCATACTTTGTAAATAAAAAGCACAGATCTCCTCAGTAACCAAGAATCATTCCTTCTCTGTTAATGCAACACACTTTTGCTCTTTTGGCATTATTATGATGAAGAGCAGTGTTTTACAAAAACAAGTCAAGCAAATACATTAAATCATGACCTTCTGCTTTGCACGACTCTAGGCTGAGTGCCCTGAAATGAACTTTTTAGTTAATTAGCATTCTTACATTTGTCACTTTAAGTAATTACTCGTCTCAGTTTAATTGGAGTGTTATATGTGAGGTGCTAAGAGCTGGGGAGCACACCCACCTGATGAATTAAGTGAACTCCATGTTCACTTGGAACAAAGCAGATAGTGGCATTCAGGAGTCAAAGGAGCAGACTGTGGGGAGGCGTGAAGCAAAGTAATGGGAATAATTAACATCTCTTGCTCCAATAATTGTACTGGAAGGATGGATTTCAAATATCCATTAATTTAAGTGGTCTTTATTCCGTCATTATGCAAGCTGCAGATTTGGCACGACTTTTGCGTGTGCTTGGCACAAACAGGCCGTATTGTGCTCGGGTGCCCTTGGGAGTGATTGTTACAAGAAATTTCAGGGGTTCTTCACTTTTGTGCCCCTGGTGCCTGATGCTGTAACCGGGGGTGGGCTGATAACTGGGCAAGGTCTTAAGGACTCCACTACTTCTCGGAAGAGCAAAAATTAGATTTTCACCTCAGGGCTTAAACCTCAAGGTCTGTTTGTTCAAGGATAATTTGTCCCTGAGAAAATTGCCTTGTTTTTGTTTTTTTTTGTTTTTTTTTTTCATGTTCTACTATTTCCAAAATTGAAATGCCTCTTATAGTCTCCATTTCTGCCTCTTCACAGGATTTGGTTAAAAGATGGAAGTATGCTAAAATGGATTAGATCTTAGAGATAAAAATTTTATATATAATGCTTCAACTCCATGGAGCTGGTATGATAAGCTGGACAGTTTGTTCTTGTCATTATAAACCTTAGTATACATCAAATGAGGTATCCTGTGCTTTCACATGACGGATCTCATATAGACTTCCCCAGAAATGGATGGTTATTATTATCATCTTCACTTGGCTGAATAGCAAAGGACTGGAAAATGTTAAAGTCTGAATTCATTCATTCATTGACTCATTAATTATTAATTTGTTGATGTAATCAACCTACATCTGTTTTCAGCGCTTGAAATATAAATAACAGCAATAATGACACTGATAAAACATGAATGTTCATGAACATGAATGTTCATTCATGAATGAACACCGAGTGTTCATTATGGGCTAACCACTAAGCTAAGACAGTAAAGAGAATGGTGAAAAGTAATGGTCGCAGATTCAAACCTGTTTCTGGCTGATCCAAAGCACAGGCTCTGAAGCCATGCTATCTTTAGAACCAAGTTTAAATGAGGGTGTATACGAGACATTCACCAATAAAATAATCAGGAGGATAATATCTGCTGATTTGGTATGGTATGCAATTATCCCTCAAAGAGAAATCTGAAGACAATCGGTTTTGGAGCCCTGGCGTTGCTGCATTGTTTACCAAATGCTGGGTGTATCCATATACCTTTCTAAGATACTGTTCCAATCTATAAAATCACCTGATGGTCATGTGTTCCAGTTGGGGCCACTGCTTTTCATAAGAGAGTGTAGGTTCTGCCTTCCTTTTCAGAATGTAAAGATATCACAGAAATAACTTCACTCTGTTTTTGTTTCCTTTTTTTTTTTTTTCTGTTTATTTCTTTTCTGCAGAAAATATAGCCTGAGTTTCTGGATGCCTCGTTTAGTCAGTTCAGTCGCTCAGATGTGTCCAACTCTTTGCAACCCCATGGACTACAGCACGCCAGTCCATCATCAACCCCCAGAGCTTGCTCAAACTCATGTCCATTGAGTCAGTGATGCCATCCAACCATCTCATCCTCTGTTGTCCCCTTCTCCTCCCACCTTCAGTCTTTCCCGCATCCAGGTCTTTTCCAATGGGTCAGTTCTTCACATCAGGTGGCCAAAGTATTGGAGTTTCAGCTTCAGCATCAGTCTTTCCAATGAACACCCAGGACTGATCTCCTTTAGGATGGACTAGTTGGATCTCCTTGCAGTCCAAGGGACTCTCAAGAGTCTTCTCCAACACCACAGTTCAAAAGCATCAGTTCTTTGGCCCTCAGCTTTCTTTATAGTCCAACGCTCACATCCATACATGACCATTTGGGTCATGGAAAACCATATGGAAAAACCATAGCTTTGACCAGACAGACCTTTGTTGGTAAAGTAATGTCTCTGCTTTTTAATATGCTGTCTAGGTTGATCATAGCTTTTCTTCTAAGGAAAAAGCATCTTTTAAATTCATGGCTTCAGTTACCATCTGCAGCGATTTTGGAGCCCCCCAAAAATAGTCTGTAACTGTTTCCACTGTTTCCCCATCTATTTGTCCTGAAGTAATGGGACTGGGTGCCATGATCTTCGTTTTCTGAATGTTGAGTTGTAAGCCAACTTTTTCACTCTCCTCTTTCAGTTTCATCAAGAGGCTCTTTAGTTCTTCTTCACTTTCTGCCATACCTAATCACCATCAAAAACTCATTTAAAGAATAGTAGTAATGTATATTGTCTGAAACACAAGAAGTTTATTCATTACTAAAAATACAAATTTTGACCTTGAATCAGCCAGATGTAAAGAGCTACATGAATGAATCCAATGTTTTGTATTGCACTCTGCTTAATTATCATTTATTTAGCTTACAAGAAAATGATATTTAGATAGATGATGATGATAAATAGCTATATAGATAGGTAGAAATTGTTGCTACTGTTCAGCCACTAAGTCGTGTCTAATTCTTTGCGATCCTGTGACCAGGCTCCTCTGTCCGTGGGATTTCCCAGGCAAGAGTACTGGAGTGAGTTGTCATTTCTTTCTCCAAGGTAGAAATATAGAATGCTAAAATGTTGACTATTGCATCATGTTACCCTTCTGAGGGAACCAATATCAGAAATTTTGGCAGCTGAGCACTAGGACAAACTTATGGACAGTAATTTGTGGAAAATACGAATGCCCTAATGCATCATAATTCCACTTTTATGCTTTTGTTCCAAGAGTTAATTTACAATCTAGGTCTGGTGATGGTACAGCTTGCACTGGTGGGCATGTCTGTGTATTTACTCTGCCTTGCTTCTTCTTACTTTCTTATACTCATGTTCAGATTCTACCTCCTTTCCTTGCCTACTTTATCCTATCATATTGCCAATATAAGTACCTGAGCAGTTTATAAAAACAACCATTAAAATGTCATATCTGAGTAAAACTACAGTAGAGAAGCTTGACAAAATCAGCCTCATCCAGGTGACCAGGGAACCATATCAGTGATACATCCTATTGAATGTATGCTGCTGCTGCTGCTAAGTCACTTCAGTCATGTCCGACTCTGTGTGACCCCATAGATGGCAGCCCACCAGGCTCCCCCTTCCCTGGGATTCTCCAGGCAAGAACACTGGAGTGGGTTTCCATTTCCTTCTCCAGTGCATGAGTGAAAAGGGAAAGTGAAGTCGCTCAGTCGTGTTCGACTCAGCGACCCCATGGACTGCAGCCCACCAGGCTCCTCCGTCCATGAGATTTTGCAGGCAAGAGTACTGGAGTGGGGTGCCATTGCCTTCTCCGATTGAATGTATATTCCCTCACAATATGACGTGATGAGAATGGCATTTTACTTCTATGGTCCTTTGACCCCAAATCCATAACTTCAGTCTATTTATGTAGACATGGTAGACTGAGTCGACTTAATAGTCACAATAGTCTCTTTACACAGACAAACCAAACTGTGGGACATTCTGCAACATACCTGACTAGGAAGAACATTAAAAGCGAGGGAAGCTTGAGAAAGTGTCACGGCCAAGAGGAGTTTAAAAAGACTTGATGACTAAATATAATGTGGTATCCTGGATGAGATCCTGGAAAAGAGAAACAGCAGTAAGTAAAAGCTAGGGAAATCTGAATAAAATGTGGGTTTTAGTTAATAAGAATTAATAGGAATGCATCGATTATAGCAAACGGTTGTCATGTAGGATAATAATAACGGGAAACTCAGGGTGGGCTACATGTAAACTATTGTCATAACTTTTCTGTAAATCTAAAATTATTTTAAATTTGAGTGTGACGCTGTATCTTATAGGGTTTTGCAAGCTATGAAGTGCAACAAAAATGTGTTTTCTGTATCTCAGTGCAAGTAGATAACAGAGGGTGTTTCCTAACAGAGCAGACATGTTCTATAGCTAAGCTGGTTCAGAAAGTTGTTCTGAAAACCATGAAATCTAAGCTAAAAATAGTGCTGACGGTAGTGCCTCTAGGTCAGGTGTCCTGATGTGAAATCTCTCTTTAAATGAGGCAAGCAACTCCCGGGAAGAGGGAATGAGGAAGTAGTGAACAGTGAGCAGTATCTTTCTCCAAACCCGTCTAACTTCCGCATCTCTTCTTCCCAGTATGGATAGAGCCACAGAACCCTACTGAGAAAGGGTCCCACAGTCAACGTGGGATGTCTTTTTGAGTCTCTAAATATCTCCTCAGTATGGGAAATCTGCCCTTTACCTGTCTGCTGACTACAGCTCCTTCACTCTAACGCAGTTTCGATAGCTCTCACGTGCCCCCTCACTCTGGGAAGCTGTCTAACGTGTGCTTCCTTACCAGTGTGAGTGGTCTTCTGGTCTTGATTCCATTTGCCAGTCTCTCTCTTCTAGTCTTCAGATTTATTTTGTGTCACCTCAGGGACAAAACCTCTAATAGGTGTTACATTACCCAGGATGAGGTTTGGTTATGGTAGAGACCTCATCCAAGCAACAGCACAAAAGTGGTGGAAATTTATAATTTTTCTAATAGAGAACTTCAGAGGTGAACTCTCCATGTCTGGTATGATGCCTTTCCAGTTGTCTGGGATTCAGGATCTTTCGATCATTTTTCCCCAACGTCACCGTATGTGATCTTCAAGGACATGGTCCAAGATGGAGTTTCTTATTTCAGGAAGAAAGAAGAAAACAGGAAGAAATGAAACAAGGGGTTTGTGTCAGCTACCTTATTAGACAAATTCTAAGAAGACACTGCAGCTGAGCGGAAGCTGGGAGATGTTTTCACTGTCCTGGGGGTCACAAACTTTGGCAACAGAGGTTCTAATTCTAAGAGAAAAGGGGAGAGTTGATATTGGGAGACACCTAGGTCCTTCTATCACAAAAGCAAGTTTTCTACTTGATACTTAATCTCATTAACTTCCAGCATTACAACATTGTCCTGGGAAGATAAGTTCTATTCTCAGGGCTCCCATGTACTAAGTAAGTGTGTGACCTTGTGTGTGACCTTCATTAAAGCATTTAACCTCTTTGAGATGCAGTTTCCTCATGTGTAAAATGAGGCTGATAATTTATCCTCTTTCTTCCTCAAAGGATTTAATTAGATAAGTATACAGTAAAATGCCCTATGAGCTGTCAGTGACTGTGCTGCACAAATATAGGACGATGCCACATCATCATCTTTGTAGCTGTCTCAAATAGATGCCCCCATCCACACACCTTCCTTCCAACATGCACATACTAATCTGTGAATACTTGTTTCCAAGCATATACAACCTTGACTCTAAAGCATTTTTATATCAATAACATTTTCAAACATGAGAAATATTTGTATTATTTAATAAACTCACTCTAGTTAAAAAATAATAATAATAACATGATATGGTTAATGAGTGTCAGTGTTTAAATACCAAAAATAATTGATAGAAAGTAAGGGGATAGGTTTATTTGTTGCTGTTGTTCAGTTGCTAAGTCGTGTCCAACTCTTTGTGACCCCATGGACTACACCACTCCAGGCTTCCCTGTGCTTCGGTACCTCCCAGAGTTTGCTCAGATTCATGTCCTTTGAGTCAGTGATGCTATCTAACCATCTCATCCTCTGACACTCCCTTTTCCTTTGGCCTTCAGTCTTTGAAATTGTGGTACTGAAGATGACTCTTGGGAGTCCCTTGGACTGCAAGACTAAATGGGTCAATTCCAAAGGAAATCAACCCTGAATATGCTTTGGAAGAATCAATGCTGAAGCTAAAGCTCCAATACGCTGGCCACCTGAAACGAAGAAGAGAAAACTCATAGGAAAAGATCCTGATGAAGCAGGCAGGTTTATTTGCTAAAAGGCAAACAAACAAGAGCCTATAAATAGTAATCAGAACATGGTACATTAATAGAGTTTAAGAATTGGACAAGAGTTCCAGTCTCAACTCCTCCATGAAATAGCTGTGAAACCTTGAGCAATTTTATAGATTTATCAGACTGAATTTTCCCATTTTTATTGGTAACCATGTTAAGGATTCTTTAAAAAATAAAGTGATGTAATCTATGTATAACTCCTAATTACAGTGTCTTGCGCATAGTTAGCACAAAAAAATGGGACTATAACCCCTACTTTCCTCTAGCCCCAGTAATAGGAGGGGAGAGTAGATCGTGGTGATCTGATACTTGCATGTGTGTGCTAAGTTGCTTTAGTCATGTCCAACTCTTTGCAACCTCAAAGACTGTAGCCCACCTGGATCCTCTGTCTGTCTGATTCTCAAGGCAAGAATAGTAGAGTGGGTTACCATTCCCTTCTCCAGGGTATCTTCCCAACCCAGGGATAGAACCCATATCTCTTATGTCTCCTGCATTAGCAGGCAGATTCTTTACCACTAGCACCACCTGGGAAGCCACACTTGCAAGATAATTATATTTCACAGTACTTTGAGCATGTACTCTGTATTTCACTGTGTTAAGCCCATTGCATGAGCTACCTCATTGATTCATGCAATTTGTGTGCAGATAATTCCTTCATTACAATTTTATGGATGCAAAGATTAAAAGTCATAAAGGTTCACTTGCCAGGGTTACCCAGCTGCCAAATAGTGAACCTAAAGAGCAAAACGGAAGCTGAATCCAGCCTCAATAGGTTAATGTTCTTAAAACTGTGTATTCCAACCTGAAATGGGGTAGTAATAAACTTAATAATAATGGTTCAAAGAAGCTGTGATCAGCTCCTGGACATCCTTCTGACAAGTTGGTAATGAGGTAAATGGAAGTCAGCATAGTCAACCTTTGGGTTCCAACCAGTCTGGGGTCTATGTGTCTATGGGCAGCAAGCTGTTATTAACCATTAACTTCTCCCACTTGGTGGGTGTTTCAATATCTGTCAAATAGCTCAAAGAAAAGTTATGACCAACCTAGACAGCATATTGAAAAGCAGAGACATTACTTTGCCAACAAAGGTGTGTCTAGTAAAAGCTATGGTTTTTCCAGTAGTCATGTATGGATGTGAGAGTTGGACTATAAAGAAAGTTGAGTGCGAAGAATTGATGCTTTTGAACTGTGGTGTTGGAGAAGACTCTTGAGAGTCCCTTGAACAGCAAGGAGATCCAACCAGTCCATCCTAAAGGAAATCAGTCCTGAATACTCATTGGAAGGACTGATGATGAAGCTGAAGCTCCAATACTTTGGCCACCTGATGTGAAGAACTGAGCCATTTGAAAAGACCCTGATGCTGGGAAAGATTGAAGGCAGGAGGAGAAGGGGATGACAGGGGATGAGACTGTTGGATGGCATGAGTTTAAGTAAACTCTGGGAGTTGGTGATGGACAGGGAAACCTGGCATGCTGCAGTTCATGGGGTTGCAAAGAGTCAGACATAAACTGAGCGACTGAACTGACCTGATTCCTTGATGGGAAGCCAGGACTTTGCCCCAAGGCTGCACTACTGTTTCTCTTGACTATTCCTCCCAGTCTTGCATCCCCTTCCTTCCCTAATTAATAACTGCTTGAACCTGCTTGTTGGACCTCACGGAAGGTCATGGAAGCTGAATGAAGCTTATTTCCTATAATTAAAGAAATAGACAAAGAAAGACTTTTGTGCCCAGGAGCCCCACAGGGTCCTGCCAGTTATCAAAACCCAGAAGTCAATGTCAAAGGCAAACTCTTGGATTGTCATCAGTTCATCAAAACCTACTTCACTGAGAGTCAATTTGCCAAATATTAATTAAACAATGACTAATTTGCCAAAAAACTATCAAACACAGGACTTATGTGGTTAGCATTAGAGCAGACAGCTTTCAGAAAAGGTGTAAATCTGCAAAAGCACACACAACCTTTAAGACATAGCCCATCCATTCTCAAAAGTGAAGGGCATTGCAGAAGTCAGCCATGCTGGTTTGAAAAGAGTCTTGTCAGCAGCAACACCTGAGTGAACTCAAACATTGGAGATCATCTCTAATGTGGTTAACTAATCCTACAAACTGATCATTTTCTGAGTTAGATTTTAGTTGATTGGCCAGTATCCCAATCTCTCAACCACCACACTCTACTTCCAGGTCAGGTTCTCTTTAAATGATAGAAGGTGGTCCACTTTTCCCCTGTGCAAATAATTATGCGTCTGTGGTTAATGTTCTAGGCATGTCGTTTACCCAGAAGACCTACCAAAGCAAAAGAGTAGAATCCAGAACTGACTATATGAGAGCCGTGGAACAACAGTTAATGGATTGTTGAGTGAAAACAAACAAGCCTTTTTCCTCTTCCCCCTAAAAAAGATAATAATAAAAAAGTCTCTTGCAGAGCTGATTCACTTTGCTGTACAGTGGTAACTAACACAACATTATAAAGCAACAGTACTCCAATAAAAATTAAAAACAAAAACAAAAAAACCTCTTCTGGCAGAATCATGAAACTCTCAGTCCAGAATGTGCAGGAGCATGAAAGGCAGAGGGCACAGCCATCCGTCTGTCTAAGAGTCAGATTGCGTGCGTGCATGTACATCACTTCAACGGTGTCCAACTCTGTGTGACCCTATGGATGGTATCTTCCCTGGCTCCTCTGTCCATGGGACTCTCCAGGCAAGAATACTGGAGTGGGTTGCCATGCCCTCCTCCAGAATATCTTCCTGACCCAGGGATAGAACTCATGTCTCTGGTGTCTCCTGCATTGACAGGTGGGTTCTTTATCACTAGCACCACTTGGGAAGCATGAGAGTCAGCTTAAAGAACCCCAGTAGCTGGAGCAATGGAGAGAATAGGGAGAAGAAAGGAATTATCAGAACATGCCTTCACTGTAACAGAGTAGCATCTGTTTTTCATTACAATGCTACTGTAGGGGCATTTTTGTTCTCATTTTATTATTGATAAAACCAAAGCCCATATGGTTTGTCCTTTTTGTTGGCATGATGTTTTAACTCATTTATTTCAGGTTCTGGGTTAGATTTGAGAATTTGAGAGACACGAAGTCATAAAAGCAAATTATGGGAAGAGTTGAGTTTAAAAATAAATGAATGGTTTATTTCATAATTTTGAATGAAATCTATTTATTAGTTTAAAACAAGAAAATCTTAGTCAATATTTTCTTACCCTTTGGTCCCAATTCAAGCAAAATAATCTGACATTTGCCAGGCAAGTGTGTGTTGATAGCGTCCATTCAGAGATATTATTTTGTACTTGTGTTCTCCAGTCAAACTTCAGAAGAGCAACCTTCCACATCAAGCCTAATCAATCAAATTAGGAAGACCAGGACTCAGCAAGGTCATCACCAGCTCCAGTGGCGCCCACAGGACAAGGCTGGCATTAGAGATTGGACAGATGGATCCCCAGTGGGAATCAGGAGAACTGGACCAGCTGCAGTAAGCGGTGTAGCCTTTTTCCAATGGGCAGGCTGATCCTATGAGTACAGTCTCCTCACAAGGCTTGTAGACCCCAAGGCAAGACTGCCAGGCTGATCTGCAGACTAAAGGGAGAATGGTGATTTTGTAAAAAGCCCTGGGTGGCATTATATGGCTTTCCTTCCTAAGTGCTTTTCAGTGAATGCTCTTAGCCTATCTGCACTTACAAACCTGCTAAACAATAATTCTGGCTGAAAATCAATTTTTGCTCTTCTCTTATCTTTGCCAATTTCCTCTTCTCGTGAGCCCTTAATGGGCCAGGTACGGATATGTAAATATCATGCCTTGTGTTGGTAATTAATTTCCTTAAAGTCAAGACTGACTGATAAGAATGCTACCTTCACTTTATGAATAATTCATTTCTTCTAAAATCTATATTTGTTCAAACTTCCTGGGAATTGCACACACTTTTAAGTATACTCTCTGTGATCCTGTCCCAGTTCTGCCCTTATGAACTGAGTGACTCTGGGTAATTTACCTAATCTTTCTGAGCTTCTATGTCTCTGTTTAAAAGATGGGTTTTAAAAAGTGTACTTCACATTCCCGTAGCTTGTAGGAAGTTTTAAAAAATAAATACAATCACACTCCAATTAAAAATAATGATCATAATACTCTCTGGCTGCGAGTCTCTACTGTTCCTCTACAGTTCACTTCAGCTCCCTGCACCCTCCTGTCATCAGCAGGCCTGGCCCGACCCCCAGTGGCCCTAACGTGGGATCCTCAGGGCACTCTCCCAGCAAAGCAGTGGCGGCCCAGGTGGCGGGATCTGCCAGAGGAAGAATGCCAGCTGTGGAAGAAGGCGCGCAGGCCGTGCAACCTCAGCGGGCACTGGGGGGATGTGGCAATTCTACACAGAGGATTTACCAGGGCTCAAAGTGGGCCCTGCTCCAGTATTGGTTATGAGTCTTCTGTTCATCGCTTCTGTATTTATGTTGCACTCGTTCATAGATTCGGCTACATCCATCTGTCTGTCATCTGAAGAAGGAAAGAATCCCAACATAGTTTGGACTAAAAACATAGTGATTTTCTGTTCATGAGGAAGAAATTTTCTGCAACTTACTGTTTTACAGGGAACTGAATGAGAATTAAAGAATCCAATTTTTTTCCTATAGCTAATAAACTTTTTAATTAATTTAAATAATAATAATAAAAAGCAAATTGAGCTTCTGCTCTACAATAAACAATAAGTTAAAAGAAATATCTATGAAAGATAGGTGTCCAATACACGTCATTTCTTTCTACCTTACCATGCTTGAAAACAATAAAATGTTTATCTAAATCAAGATATTTTAATCTAACATGAATGTTGCTTAAAAAAAGAAAAAGATGAACGCAAATAAACCTGCCACATAAACAAAATAAGCAAGCAAGCAAAACCAACAGGACACATTTATTTGTTTAAGATTTTAGGAATTTGGCATTGATTATTTGCTGAACACCGTGATAAATGCTTTATGTGCATTACCTTGTCTGAACCTTATAACATTCCAATAAAGCAGACAAATTCTTTTATTATCTCCATTTCACAGTTGGGAAAACTGCTTATAGAGGTTAAGTTACCTGGCCAAGATCATCCAGGTAATAAGCGTCAGGTACAGATGCACAATTTACCACGAAGGGAATAAAGCTTAAGATGCCTCACTTTCACAGTGTCCTTCCAGAAACTGGCAAAAGCCCCAGCAGAGTTCCCATGCTGATATGTCAGTTACTGTAAAATTTGCAAAAGGATTACATAAATTCTAGATAACACAAAATGTGGGTCTTCTCGTGACATCCCAAAACTACTCTACAATTTCAACCTTCCTATGCCTTTTTTTTTTGATATTTTTGTCTCCTTAGCACTTGATACAATCTAACATACTATAATTTTATCAATTTGCTTTGTTTTTGCAAGTTCCTCCATTGAAATGGCAAATTTCAGAGAGCAGGTTTTTTGTTTTGTTTTGTTCTTCTGTTGCATCCAAGCACCTGGAACAGTGCCCAGAACATAGAAGCAATTCAATAAACATTTCTTGGATGAATGAGTAAATGAACAAATTGTTGTTGTTCAGTTGCTAAGTTGTGTCCAACTCTTTATAACCCCATGGACTGTTTCACTGTCCTTCACTATCTCCTGAAGTTTGCTGAAACTCACGTCCATTGAGTCGGTGATGCCATCCAACCATCTCATCCTCTGTCACCCTCTTCTCCTCCTGCCCTCAATCTTTCCTGGCATCAGGGTCTTTTCCAATGAGTTGGCTCTTCTCATCAGATGGCCAAAGTATTGGAGCCTCAGCATCGATCCTTCCAATGAATGTCCAGGGTTGATTTCCTTTAGGATTAATGGGTTTGATCTCCTCGCTGTCCAAAGGACTCTCTACTTTTTATTTTGGCCGTGCCATATGTCTTGTGGGATCTTAGTTCCCCAACTGATACCAACCAGGGTTCTTAGCCTTTCCCAATCAATAGAGATTGACTAGAGGCCAGACAAGAAATTCAGGCAAGGATTTTCAGGGGCCCCTGCTGCAGCTGGGGTGAGGAGGGGGTGAGAACACACAACAGGTGTCCTTGCTTGTGTGCGCCCCCAGTGGGTGGAGAGCTGTCTTTATATGGGGGAGGGTAGAGGTGTGTCCAGGGGCCAGGCTGGAGGCGTGGCTTAGGTGTTTTGCCACCCCTCTATGGTGCTGAGGGCAGGGGTACATGCCCAGTGCATTGCTTTCACTGCTAGCACTGTTTTATGCTCCAGATCTTCAGAAATCGCAACTGGTTGTGTTGGATTTTTTTTTTTTTTTTTTTTTTTGGTCTTTGTATTTTTGGTCCAAAATTTATCCCAACTGCTGCATGCATGTAGTTATTTTTAGTACCATATAGTTTCTTTGCATTTTGTTGCTCAAGGAGAGGTGTGTCCAGGTGCAAGCTTTGCAGCACTGCAGCAAAGGGTCCCTGGTTGCAGGCCCATCTCATGACCAGGGATTGAGCCTGGACTTCAGCAATGAGAACACAGAGTCCTTAACCACTGAACCACCAGGGAATTCCCTCCTTCTATTCCAGAGTCTATGCCTTCCACCATAACAATGTACTCCCTTTCTGAGGGAGACATACACCCTCCATCACAGAAACCCCATCCCCAGGTGTACAGTGAACAAAAATCCAACTTGTAAGGCTTTAAATTGCCTCCAAGATAATGATGAATTGGTTACTATTTAACTGGTGTCTAAGAATTATGGGACAGCATTTGAGATCTGGCAGATATATAGCAACAGATGAAGCCCAATTAAAAGGGAGGCACTACCATGAAAAAGAAGCTAGCAACAGGAAAGTAAAAAATGGAAGCAACACAATTCCATGGACTGAGTGTACTCCCAGAATTCTTAAGAATCACGAGCTTGTGTGAGAGATTCTGTTGAGGACAAATCCTCCCTGTCTATGTTCCACCTAACAATTCTCCACCTATGAGATCATTTAAGATAAAAGATTCTTCTCCTAAGTTACCTCTCTGGTTTGCATTTCTCATGAAATATCTGCACACATGCTAAGTCACTTCAGTCCTGTCCAACTCTTTGTGACCCTTTGGACTGTAGCCCTCCAGGCTCCTCTGTCCATGGGGATTCTCCAGGCAAAATACTGGAGTGGATTGCCATTGTGGACTCAAAAAAGATATACAACTTGAGAGTTGTGAGTTAAGTTTTACTTGGGCCAAAATGAGGACTGCAGCCCGAGAGGCAGGAACTCAGAGAGCTCTGAGAGACTGCTCCAAAGTGACAGTGGGGGGAGGTCAATACATAATGTCTTGGTGAAGGAGGAGTTCAATACCTTGAAGCACTCATTTTACAAAAGATTTTTTGATAGTCATGAGGGTCTGATGTCACCAGGAAGGGGTTTAGTGCTTCTCTAGATATAAGGAGATACAAGGATTGAGATAATAAAATCTGTTCCTAAAAACATCCAACTTATCTAAAGACCTGTCCCACCAGATTCCCTGGAGCACAGAGTGCCTCCCTCCACCCTGAACTCCCTCAGGGGTTGTTGAAGGTTAACAGCTATAGCAGAATGGGGTTCAGTCTCCATAGAGGCAGATGGCAAATGCCTTTGATGTTCAGTCATTGGCAAAGCTCTTGGTATGTGCCAATTTGTAGTTGACACCATGCCCTCTTCCAGGGTATCTTCCTGACCCAGGGATCAAACCCCTGTCTCCTGTGGTTGCTGCATGGGAGGCAGATTCTTTATTGCTGAGTCACCAAGGAAGTGCCTCAGGAAATATATGTCTGATAATATCAAAAGATATGAGCAGTCACTTTTGTAAAGATTAGGCACCTCATGCCCAGAGTTCCCTTCAGCATGGATGTATTACGACAAGCCATGGGGACATTAGTTTTTGTCTACATGTCAAATTCCATCCAACAACATATGATTGGATGTACTTCCTCTTGTTATGCCCAAGTCGAGAAATCTCCCATTGACCACCAGGGAGCCGATATCCGATGCAAAAGCAAGAGAGATTTTATTACCAAGCTCGAGCTGGGGCTCCCACTGTTACCGACACAGCAGCTATAGGGAGGAGCCCCGGGTTTTGGGTTACATTGCTTATATAGGGAGTGTTCATGAAAAAAAGAATTTCTAGGTAGGGGGAGTCTGATTGGTCACTTTCTTTTGAAGGGTTGTTGTGTTGGTTTTTGATTGGTCCCTATTTCCTAGGTAGACCACAAGTTCCTAAACGTTAAGTCAGGAGATTCTGGTCTGGGGTCCGATTGGCTTGTGGGTGGTGGGGTGAGGTCAGGGGATTTCCAAAGGCTCTTTTCCCAGAACCTTACAAAATGGCATTTTTCTGTTAACAAAATGGAGTAGCTTAGATTCTTCACTCTAAATATTAAAAAATTTAATTAACTGACTCAGAGTATTCTAAAGAGCTGAATATTCTATTATATATCTTTCTCCAGAGCCAAAGAAACACCTATGTTCATTGTTTCCAACTCTTCTAAATGTTTTCGTGCTTTTTTTTTCTTTAAATCTTGAAGTTGTGAAAATATTTCATTAATAATTAGCAGGCCAATATTAGGGGTTACATTAAAGATAAATGTCTAATCCAGAAGATATGAATGGTTGTTTCCACCAGATCCACTCTGGGAACTTTGTTTTTTGATGAGTGATAAATCCCAAATTCAAAGGTTTCACTGTTGATGTATGCAATCATAGAATTTTGAACCATAAAGATTTCCTCCAGTCTCTCATTTTATAGATAATTCTGAGACTCAGGGAGAATAAATGCCTTTCCCAACATCCCACAGACAGCACAGGGTAATACCAAACCTTGCAATTCTGCTCCTATCAAGCACAACAGTGAACTTCATCAGATTCGCTCGGCTGTGATCGCCTCTTGGACTTAGCCATTTTCCTGCCTGCGTGAGTCTTCCAGGCTGGCCCTGAGAATGCCATTGCCTCCTGCTGGCCCATGCTGTGTGGCCAAGACACAGCCAACAGTGTGTGTTTGTTCCCTCCCATCGCTTCTAGATGGGGATGAAAGCTGCATTCCAGAACGCAGAGCTCGGGACTGTCATCTGGAGAGCAGCTGCCAGGAAGGCCAGATGGCGGTGTGAGGCACGACCTCTCCGAGTGGCATGCTTTAATCACTGAGAAATGGGAGCTAGGATGGGTCTGGGTAAATGCATTCCTACGTTCCTCTCACCCACGGACTGTGTCGTGGTTTGTACTTTCAGCATACTTGGAGAAGTCCAGTCTGCCCAGAGAGCACCCCTGCTGAAGGACTTGCTGTTCCTCATCACAGCTTGCGGCGGAGTGGTGGCCAGCCTGACCGCGTTTCACTTTACAGCACACCGTTCGCGGCTCACTTCCCTTTCTCTTGAACTTGACTTCCCTGTGTTTGCTTTTCCCTGATAAAGCATTACTCCATTCATCCTTGCCTTAGGTTCTGTTTTCTAGACAACCTTGGTAAAGTCACCACCAGTTAGACTTCAAGATATATTGCAAGTCATGTTTTAAATCTAGAAGAGTGTTTAAAAGATAAAAGCTTTTAAATCCTTCAAGCATTTATGAAAACCTGCTGCTAACACACTAGAAAGAATAAATATAAGGCTCTTTCCACATAGTATGTAAGCACACAGAGAAGGCTTGGCCCCAGTTATCTCCTTGGCCAATTGGTTTTCTCCCAGGATCACTAGAACATGGAGACTGAGGTCAAACTGAGACTTACTGTGGGACTGCCAGAAGGAAGGATGGATTAATTAAAGAAATGGGACTTGGTTTTTGCTTTTAAAAATGCATGTGTAATTGGTACAAATATAAAATAATTTTCAGAACTATATTGGGAACTAGATGTTCTGATTCTGCTACTAGCAAGCAATTTGCAATTGCAATGCCTTTAATAGCCCTCGCTTCATTTGTCATTGAACCTTGTTTTCCATAACACGCCCCTTTGAGAATATAACTTTTCTGAACTGTGGATCCCCTCTACAGGAATATGCACATAAAATCTTATCCAATTTGTTTTTCCAGCTTCTTTTAATCCACTCATGCATTCCAAGCTAAAAACCCCTAATCTAGGTGACATTGATTATAAATGTGCAGCAAGAAAGGCAGTAAGATGTTATTCAGAAAGGCAGGGAGGGGATGGAAGAAAAGTTGAGTTCCTGAAGGCAAAGCACAAACCAGATACACAGAAAGACTCTGACAGAGAGGATGAGTTATACTCAAGTGGACTTCTCAGAGATGGATATAGTGCTTCAGTTCCCAAGGTTGTGATTGCTCCCTCTGTTCTGCAGGGGGTTGTCTCTTGTTGATAAGAAAATTGAAAATCAGGGAAGGGAAAAATATAACAGGGTTGTTGACTTAAAAAAAAATGCATACAGGGAGGGAGGAGGGAGTGGGGTTGAGGATGGGGAACGCGTGTATACCTGTGGTGGATTCACATTGATGTATGGCAAAACCAATATAATATTGTAATTAACCTCCAATTAAAATAAATAAATTTATATTTTAAAAAATTGCATAACATGAGAGTTGCAAGTTGAGTTTTATTCAGGATAACATGAAGACTCTAGCCCAGGAGACAGCACCTTGGGTACCTCTGAGAAACTGCTTCAGAGACGTAGTGGAAGAAGTTCAATATATAAGATTTGGGTGAAGGGGGAGTTCCATGCAATCAAATACTCATTTTACTGCTAGTTACAGGAGCTGATGTCATCATGCAGGTATTTAGTGCTCTTCTAGACATGAGGAGGTGCAAGGATTCAGTTCAGTTCAGTCGCTCAGTTGTGTCCGACTCTTTGAGACACCATGGACTGTAGCGTGTCAGGCTTCTCTGTCCATCACCAACTACTAGAGCTTACTCAAGCTCAAGTCCATCGTGTCAGTGATGCAATCCAGCATCTCATCCTCTGTCGTCCCTTCTCCTCCCGCCTTCAATCTTTCCCAACATCAGGATCTTTTCCAATGAGTCAGTTTTCATATCAGGTGGCCAGAGTATTGGAGTTTCAGCTTCAACATCAGTCCTTCCAATGAACACCCAGGGCTTATCTCCTTTAGGATGGACTGGTTAGATCTCCTTGCAGTCCAAGGGACTCTCAAGAGTCTTCTCCAACACCACAGTTCAAAATATCAATTCTTTGGCGCTCAGCTTTCTTTATAGTCCAACTCTCACATCCATACATGACTACTGGAAAAACCATAGCTTTGACTAGATGGACCTTTGTTGGCAAAGTAGTGTCTCTGCTTTTTAATATGCTGTCTAGGTTGGTCATAACTTTTTTCCCAAGGAACAATCGTCTTTTAATTTCGTGGCTGCAGTCACCATCTGCAGTGATTTTGGAGCCCAAGAAGATAGTCTCTAGCTGTTTCCATTGTTTTCCCATCTATTTGTCATGACGTGATGGGACTGGATGCCATAATCTTTGTTTTTTGAATGTTGAGTTTTAGGCCAGCTTTTTCAGTCTCCTCTTTCACTTTCATCAAGAGACTCCTCAGTCCCTCTTCACTTTCTGCCATAAGGGTGGTATCATCTGCATATCTGAGGTTACTGATATTTCTACCAGAAATCTTGATTCCATCTTGTGCTTAATCCAGCCCACCTTTTTGCATGATGGATTCTGCATATAATTTAAATAAGCAGGGTAACAATATACAGCCTTGACATACTCCTTTCCCAATATGGATGCAGTCTGTTGTTCCATGGCCGTTTCTAACAGTTCTTGACCTGCATACAGATTTCTCAGGAGGCAGGTAAGGTGGTCTGGCATTCCTATCTCTTTAAGAATTTCCCACAGTTTGTTGTGATCCACACAGTCAAAGGCTTTGGTCAATAAAGCAGAAGTGGTTGGTTTTTTAAAACCCTCTTTTTCTATGATCCAATGGATGTAGGCAATTTGATCTCTGGTTCCTTTGCCTTTCCTAAATCCAGCTTGAACATCTGGAAGTTCACAGTTCACGTACTGTTGAAGCCTCACGTGAAGAATTTTGAGCATTTCTTTGCCAGCGTGTGAGATGAGTGCAATGTGCGGTAGTTTGAGCATTCTTTGGCATTGCCTTTCTTTGGGATTGGAATGAACACCAACCTTTTCCAGTCCTGTGGCCACTGCTGAGTTTTCCAAATTTTCTGGCATATTGAGTGCAGCACTTTCATAGCATCATCAGTCCCTGAAAATATCCAACTATTTTAAAGACCTCTTCCATCAGTTCCTCTAGAGAAAAGAGTGACTCATTCTCCACTCTGAGCTCCCTTCAACGTGTTTCAAAAGTCAACAGCTACAGCTGCATAGGATTCAACTGAGGATGCATGCATGCTTGGGTGCGCCGGCACGTCAGTCCTGTGTGACTCCATGCACTGCAGCCCGCCAGGCTCCTCTGTCCATGGAATTCTCCAGGAAAGAATACTAGAGTGGGCTGCCATGCTCTCCTCCAGGGGATCCTCCAGACCCAGGGATGGAACCCGTGTCTCTTACATTACCTGCATTGGCAAGCAGGTTCTTTACCACGAGCACCACCTGAGAAGCCCTCATTTGAGGAGACGGATGGCAAATGCTCTTGCTGTGATTGTTCGGTCACTGGCAAATGCCCTTGGCAAGCACCAACTGTAGTCGACAGAGGCTTTATGTGCTTAGTTGCTGATTTTTTTTTTTTTTCCACCAAACATCCTTTCTCCTCCCCTGATTTCTACTGCAGAATGTTCCCTTTCCCATTGTATATGAGAGATGGAAATTCCAGTTTCAGACACTAAGTTCAGAATGTCCACTCTTTTCCAATACAGGTAGACAGTTGGGGCATGACCTAACCTTGGCCTAGCAGGCAGCTTTCTGGGGACATTTGATTCCTGAGTCTCTGATGGAGGGAACAAGGACTGGAGTCATTTATGCTCTGGTGTTCCAGGCAGAGTATGTGTGCTCAGTCATGTCTGACTCTTTGCGATCCCATGGATTGTAGCCCTCCAGGCTCCTCTGTCCATGGAATTTCCCAGGGAAGAATACTGGAGTGAGTTGCCATTTCCTCCTCCAGAGGATCTTTGCAACCCAGGGACTGAACACACATCTCATGGGTCTCCTGCATTGACAGGCAGATTCTTTACCAGTGAGCCACCTGATTGACAGGCAGATTCTTTACCAGTGAGCCACCTGGAGAGCCACTTACAGCCCAGGCCGATGCCACATTGGCTATAGCAATTGACCAGGGTCTTTCAGATATAAAAGGTTGCTATGTTTCCTGATTCCCAGTTCTTGTTGAAGAATCATGGTGTGATTTTCACTCTCAAATTTGGTATATCGATTTCATGAATTTCCTGGTAACTTTTTCATAAATCATCTTGTTTTCAAATTAGAGTTGATTTTTGATTGAAACCAAGAATCCTAAGTAATACCCTTTTATTTATGAAATTTGAGGGTGCTTCTGCCACAAAGTTTAAATTTTTTCCAGGAAAGTCAAGTTTTGGTATAGAAGGGTTTGGTATAGATGAAAACTATCACATTTAGAATGCGTAAACAACCCTGTATGAGAGACAGCAAAAGAGACACAGATATATAGAACAGTCTTGTGGACTCTGTGGGAGAGGGTGAGGGCGGGATGATTTGGGAGAATGGCATTGAAACGTGTATAATATAATTTGTGAAATGAATCACCAGTCCAGTTTCGATGCATGATACAGGATGCTCGGGGCTGGTGCACTGGGATGACCCAGAAGGATGGGATGGGGAGGGAGGTGGAAGCGGGGGTTCAGGATGGGGAACACATGTACACCCATGTTGGATTCATGTTGATGTATGGCAAAACCAATACAATATTGTAAAGTAAATAGCTTCCAATTAAAATAAATAAATTTATGTTTAAAAAAATAGAATGTGTAAACAACCATATCCTACTATACAGCATGGAATCTATCTGAGATAAACAGTAATGAAAAAGAATATTTTTAAAATGTATATATATATATATAATGAAGTCATTTTGCTATACAGCAGAGATTGGCATAACATTTTAAGTTAACTGTAATTAAATTTTATAAAGAAAAATGATCAGAGGAGAGATGAAATAAAGACAAAATAATCATTGTATTATTTTTCCTACTTTCAGATAGCTTTGAAAATTTCTGTAACAACAAGATTTTTTTAGAAAACACTGGAATCATTTCTTCAAATAAATCTCACATTGAAACAAACTATGCCTATGTATGTGAATATACACATGTATATATAGCTATGTGTGTGTGCTTAGCTGCTCAGTCATGTAAGACTGTTTCAAGGCTATGGACTGTAACCCAGCAGGCACCTCTGTCCATGGGAATTTCCAGGCAAGAATACTGGAATATGTTGTCAAGTTCTCCTCCAGGGGATCTTCCTGACTCAGGAATTGAACCTGAGTGTCCTGCATCTCCACAAAAACCGGACAAAGATGACACAGAAAAGAATGGAACAGGCCAATGTCACACTAATGAATAAAGATGCAAAAATTCTCAACAAAATATTAGCACACTGAATTCTTCTATACCATACATCATAATCAAATAAGAACTGCCCAGCTATTGCAAGGATGATTCAATAGCCACACATCTATTAATATGATACACTATATTAGCAAACTGAAGAATTGAAAGTGTATACTCATCTCAATAGATGCAGAAAAAGCTTTTGACTAAATTCAACATCCATTACTATAAAAGCTTTCAACAAAGTGGGTATAGAAGAAGCATATCTCAACATACTAGTAATAAAGAACATATATGAACACACAGCCAACATCACACTTAATGGGGAAAAGCTAAAAGCATTGTCTCTAATATCAGGAAACAGACAAGGATGCCCACTCTCACTTCCCCTCAACACAGTGTTGGAAGCCCTAGTCACACCAATTAGATAAGAAAAAGGAATAAAAGGAATTCGAACTGGAAAGGAAGAGGTGAAATTGTCCCTATTTGCAGGTGACATGTTATCAAATACTATCACATAGAAAATCCCAAAGACACTACCATAATACTATTGGAAATAAGAAGTAAATCAACAAAGTTTCAGGGTACAAAATTAATATACCGAAATCTATGTTGTTTCTATACACTAATAAAAACTATCAGAGAAGTTAAGAAACAGCCTCATCTACAACTGCACCAAAAAGAATGAGAGTCTTGGGGACACATTTAACCGAAGAGATAAAGGACTTTTACTTGGACAACTGTTACACAGTGATGGAAGAAAAGGCAGACAGCACAAACAGGCGAAAAAATATGCTGCGTTCATGAACTGAAAGAATTAATAAGGTTGAAATGCCATGACTCAAGGCAATCTACAGATTCAATGCAACTCCTACCAAAATATAAATGCATTTTTCACAGAACTAGAATATATAACTCTAAAACCACAAAAGACCACAAAGAGCCACAATAATCTTTAAAAAGAACAAAGCCAGAGATATTATACTCCCTGATTTGAAACTATACTACAAAGCTACAGTAATCACAAACCTGGACTCCATCAAGTGGTGAGTGAATAAAGAGAAGATGCTGTCTCCCTCTCTCTATATATATGGCAAAATGTTTTAAGTGACTGATTAACTATATATATATTTATAAATATAATATGATAATATAAAATTTATAAATATATATTAAATATAGACATTTAAAACAATTATCAGCCATTTAAAACAAAATTTGCCATTTGAGGCAAAATGGAAAGATCAAGAGGATATTATGTTTACTGAAACAGACAGAGAAAGAGAAACACTGTATGATCTCACTTATATGTGGAATCTAAAAAACAAAATAAACACAAAAGAAAAATAAAAAGACTCATAGATACAGAGAATGGGTGGTTGCCAAAGGGAAGTGGAACAGGGGGGTTAGGGTAAAATAGTTAAAGAGAATTAAGAGGCACAAATTTCCAGTTATAAAATAAATAAGCAATGCTCTATAATATAAAGCATAAAGAATCTGATCAATAATACTGTAATACTTTTGGGTAGGGACAGATAGTAACTAGATTTATTGTGGTGATTATTTTATAATGTATTGAAATGTTAAATCATTACATAGTATACCTGAAACTAACATAATACTGAATGTCAATGATATTTTTTTTAAAAAAGAAAAGAAACTGAAGGTAAACTAGGAGAAAACTGCATTTTTTGCCTCAGGTAGACAAAATAACCTGAAGAGATGATTAAATTTGCAAGATCCTTGATTAAAATGAAGAAAGTTATAACATAATTAATTCACTATTAAGCTTAATTGGTTCATTTGTAAAAATTGTAGAGAGACACAGTAGAGTGCATAATCAAATAGATAACGAGATAGAATGGATTAGAAAAAAGAATAGAGATAATTGAGTCATATAAAATTAAATTTGTTATAATCAAAATAACTAAATTAATATATGCTCATAATTTTTTTAAATAGATATTCTTAAAGGTAAGACTATTGGATCAAATAATTTACACATTTTAATTCTAATAATGATTACCAAATTACACATTCAAACCTACATATTGAGCTACAATCTAAGAAAATGCCTTTATTTTGTCAACATATGAAAACCAAAAAAGTGATTTCTCATTTTTACCTTCAATTTGCTTTTGACATGTTGACAAAAGTGATGAAGTAGTTTTGTTCTGAGCCTACCATCTTGAAAGAAGTAGACAGGACTCAAGCCTCTATTGAACAGCCGTGTAATCTTCGCTGATTTTCCCTAACCTGTGCTTCATTTTGCCCAGCTGTGAAATGCTGGTAATCATAACACTCAATATCTGTTATGCAGACTAATAAACGCATACATGATTGAAAGCACTGTATCTGGCGCATTGTTAAACACCTTTATATGCGTGTGTGTGTGCGTGTGTGCGTGTGTGCGTGTGTGTGTGTGTGTGTGTGTGTGTGTGTGTGTGTGGTCTTCTCTCTTTTATTTCTCCTCCGTCCTAACTGTGGTTCACTTCTACCCAACCAAGGAGGGATAGTTTTGGTACTTTGAATAGACAACTCAGTGTTAATGTTTTTATTGCACTGTAAGCGATTCATTTGCAAGAATATCATTATTTAATTATCCTATAAGATAATAGTAACAGTTCTTCTCATTCTTCTTCATCTCTTTCTTCTCCTTCTCCTTGTTCTTATTTATTCTTATTCTTTTAAAGATGGAAAAGAGGGGCCCTGAGGATCTTCAGTATAGTAATTTATAGATGGACACCTCAGGTCAAGGATAATAATACACGTAACATAGAAACTTCTTCATCATTCATCGAAAAATCCACTCTCCAATTTCAGCTTGATGCCTGATGATATAAGTAAGGTAAAGGATAGAGGCAAAATATTTCTCAAAGTAATCAGGAGCTATTTGGAATTTTAATCATGAAACTTCTTAAGATTCTACTTTCAGTCTTTTGTCAATGGAATATAAGAAAGTGATTGGAATAATTCACAGCTTTAATAAATAACACCTCAAATAAAATTTTTAAACCCAAGTAGACAAGCCCTAAATATAGTGTTATTAGTAGATAAGAATAACAAATACCTGTGGTGAATACATGTTGATGTATGGCAAAACCAATACAATATTGTAAAGCAATTAACCTCCAGTTAAATAAATAAGTTTATTTTTTTTAATTTTTAATTGCATTAAAAATAAATAAATAAATGAGGTTTTATTAAAAAAAGAATAACAATGAAATTAGTAACTGTCACAAATGAAACATATGCTAAATGGTGGGATTTCACACCAAGCACTTACATGGACTATTACATATAACATTCATAATATCTCTGCAAGGTAGGGATTATTTTTCTTCCCATTTTTTCAGGCCAAAAGGCATGAAAAGAGTAAAGAAACATGCCTAGGGTCACACAGCTAATAACAACAAAATCTGGAATTTAACTGTGTTCTATTTGAACACTGTCTACATAGAGAAATACCATTATGAAATAATTATTTCTTGGAGTATTTCCAGAAACATGAATTAAGACAGAAACATTTACTGAATGCTTGCTGAATGTCACATTATATTGATGCTTTTTTTTTCCCTAATTTTACCTTGGACAAGCTCAGTAGTGTTTCCAAAATCACACAAGTAGCATGAGGACAAAGCAAGTCTTAAATGCAAGGGTTTCCACATAACTTCATATGTTCCAACGGAATGTAGTACACTCCACATGACTTTACTCAGAGCTCCCAGTTTTAGTGGAAGCCTAAGTCAAATATCTGCCAAGAAGTATGCTTTACATGAAAGCAGCAATCTTCTCAAACCATGTTTTGATATTTCTATTTCTTGATCCTGGTAAGGCTCCCGGCTTTTGTTTATATTTTGTTTTGCTTTGGGTTTTGGTTTTGAAATGGAAGCACAGGGTGTTTGCAAAGGACAGTGGAAGAGAAGAGCCTTTGATCAGTGAGACAGTGCAGATGGAGAAGGGCTTGACTTCTAAACTCAGCACTTAGGAGAGTGTGGTGTCTAGCTCTAACAGGATTTTTAAAAATGAGCCTGCATCCTATCATTGAACTGAACTTGGAGGCTGCAAGCAATGGCATTTTCTTCATCTATGTTAATCTCTCTTTTATTTCTGTCTCTGACTCTCTATGTGTGACCTTGATCTAGTCACTTAACCTTAGAGGGTATCAATCTTTTCATCATATGAAGAAAAAAAAAAACCTACTGTTTTCTATTCTGATTTTTTTTAAGTTCTCCTGCTATGATTTTGGCAGCAAATATCATGCTGACACCCTAATTTATTCCTCAAAATTATCTGGCTTTTTTGTGTGTGTGTGGAAGATTTATAAAATTCAAACAAGAAAAGAATTTGGCTATAATACCACCACATATTATCCTTCCTAAAATACTACTTGCTACAGCCAGCCATCTGAGAAACAAAACAGGCAGAATTTGAGAATGTAGCGTGCATGCATGCGTATTTGGTACTAAAGAAATGACAGTGAGTGGTGAAACCAGTAAAACTGGGAGTTTATCTCTAGACTAGACTTCCTTTCCAAAAGGCAATATGCAAGTGATATAGATTGACCTGTGTCCACTTGAAAATAAATTGTAGTTCTAATTGCCAATACCTCAGTACGTGACTTTGTTTGGAATAAAGGACTGTAGAGAGTAGAAATGAGGTTATTAGTGTGAACTGTAATCTAATATGACTCGTGTTATAAAAAAAGAAGCTTGGACAGAAAGACAGTCACACACAGGTGAAGACACACGGGGAGAAAACAGCTAGGTGACTGGAGTGATGAATGTACACGCCAGGGATGCTGAGGATGGCTGGCAAATGCCTGAAGCTACAGAAAGCAGGGGAAGACTACCCCTCAAGCAGTCAGACAGTGCACGGGTTTGCTAGCACCTAGATTTCAGAATCCTAGACTTGAGAACTGGGAGAGAATAAATTTCCATGGTCCTCTGTTACGAAGCCCTAACAACTAGAAGAGCAAGTGTCTCCCCAAATCGCTAACTGCAGTCTACACCCCACTCGTCATGGCTAAGTGTTTGCATGCTCTCACACACGCAATATCAAATACAAACAAATTGCTGTTGTTCAGTCGCTCAGTTGTGTCAGACTGTGTGGCCCCATGGACTATAGCCCGCAAGGCTCCTAGGCTATGGAATTCTCCAGGCAAGAACATTGGATTGTGTTGCCATTTCCTTCTCCAACAAACACATCAAATGATGCTTAACAGAAGAAACTGGTCTTCTGCTTTATTTCACTCCATTTCAAATGACCTCTGAGTTCCACCCTCTTCTATGTGCTTATTTCTTGCACAGAAACGACAGCTATAGGGTCTACTCTGGATTGTTATAAAACAGCTAATAAAACCTTCAACCTAAATTCATTCACAAAATTGATCATATATAGCACGTATTACCCCCTGGAGGAGGTCATGACAACCAGCTCCAGTATTCTTGCCTGGAGAGTCCCCATAAGTAGAGGAGCCTGGAGGGTCGCAAAGAGTCAAACAGGACTGAGTGACTCAGCAGAGCACAGCACATACCACAACAACAGAAACCTCATCATCACACATTTACTGTCCTATGGCTTGTGCAGGTGTTGATATAGAAACACGCTGAAGATGGGGCTGATGGAGACGATAAGGAGGGAGACATCATTACGAGGGGAGGGCTGGCCCCCGGGCCATCAGCCACTTCTGTGATGACACACCCACTCCCTTGTCTGGGGCGTCCTGCTTCTTTGGTTGACCAGCTCTCCCCTTTACAGCTCCTGGAACATCTGAGCCTCCTTGTTGTTAACAGTGTTGCTTTGAAGAGAGCAGAATATTCTGTGGGCCAGGAATCGATGAATACATGGCATGAACAGAAGAAAGGGAAGACACTGGTGACCAAAACCCAATAATATAATCACCAATAAGATATCTGGATGTTCATCATGAAAAATGAAAGGATAAACTGACCTATGAATACATATTTCTTGAATGATTCACAAATTGTTCCACTGTTTGATCTTTCTCCCCACTGCCCAGCTTCCCTCTTCCATTCAGATGATACACCTTGGACTATTGCTTATTTCTGCATGCTATTTTGTTAAGAAAAATCCTTTTCTTTAATTTAAATTCTTTTTTTAATATAAATTTATTTATTTTAATTGGAGGTTAATTCTTTACAATATTGTATTGTATTGATTTTGCCATACATCAACATGAAACTGCCACAGGTATACACGTGTTCCCCATCCTGAAGCTCCCCCCACCCCAGTACCATCCCTCTGGATCATCTCAGTGCACCAGCCCCAAGCATACAGTATCATGCATCGAACCTGGACTGGTGATTCGTTTCATATATGATATTATACATGCTTCAATGCCATTGAGCTGCATAAACTGTCAAGGTTGTATATTGTCACCCTGTTTATTTTTCTTATCTATACAGAGTACATCATGCAAAATGTTGGGCTGGATAAATCTCAAGCTGGAATCAAGATTGCTGGGAAAAATATCAATAACCTCAGATATGCAGAGGCACCACCTTACTAGAAGAAAGCAAAAAGGAACTGAGGGCCCTCTTGAAGAAGGTGAAAGAAGAGAGAGAGAATGCTGGCTTAAAACTCAACATTCAAAAAACGAAGATCATGGCATCTGGTCCCATCACTTCATGGAAAATAGATGGAGAAACAATGAAAACAATAATAGGCTTTATTTCCTTGGGTTCCAAAATCATGGTGGGTGGTGACTGCAGCCACGAAATTAAGACACTTGCTCCTTGGAAGAAAAGCTATAGCAAACCTAGACAGCATGTTAAAAAGCAGAGACATCACTTTGTCGACAAAGGTTGGTATAGTCAAAGCTACAGTTTTTCCAGCAGTCATGTATGGATGTGAGAGTTGGATCATAAAGAAGTCTGAAGAATTGATGCTTTTGAACTGTAGTATTGGAGAAAATGCTTGAGAGTCCCTTCAACAGCAAAGAGATCAAACCAGTCAATCCTAAAGGAAATCAACCCTGAATATTCATTGGAAGAACTGATGCTTAAGCTGAAGCTCCAATACTTTGGCTACTTGATGAGAAGAGCTGACTCAATGGAAAAGACTCTGATCCTGGGAAAGATTGAGGGCAGGAGGAGAAGGGACGACAGAGGATGAGATGGTTGGATGGCATCAGCGGCTCAATGGAGATGAGTTTGAACAAACTCTGGGAGATGGTGAAGGACAGGAAACCCTGGCGTGGTGTGGTCCATGGGGTCGCAGAGTTGGGACAGGACTTAGCACTGAACAGCAGCAACCCTTGTCAGTCGAGTCATTTGCAAATATCCTCTCTCAATCTGTGGGTTATTGTTTTGTTCTGTTTATGGTTTTCTTTGCTGTACAAAAGCTTTATATTTAATTGTCCCCTTTCTAATTTTATTTTCATTACTCTAAGAAGTGGATCCAGAAAGATATTGCTGGGATTTATATCTAAGAACCTTCTGCCTATGTTTTACGCTAAGAGTTTTATAGTATCTGATCTTACATTTAGATTGCTAATCCATTTTCCCTTTATTTTTATGTACAATGTTAGAGATAAATGCCAAAAAAAGAAACCCAATCAGGAAAAAAAAAAAAAAAAAGGCAGAAGATCTAAATAGACATTTCTCCAAGGGAGACACATGGATGGTCAAAAATCACATGAAAATATGTCCAAATCACTAAGGTATCACCTCACATTGGTCAGAATGGCCATTATCAAAAACTCTGAAAACTATGAATGATGGAGAAGGTGTGGAGAAAAGGTAACTTTCTGCACTGTTGGTAAGAATGTAAATTGATACAAGCAGTATGGAGATTCTTCAAAAATCTAAAAATAAACCTACTATATGATTGAGCAGTTCCACTGCTGGGCATATATCTAGAGAAAGCCATAATTCAAAAAGATACATACACCCCAATGTTTGTTGTAACATTTTACAATAACCAAGACCCGGAAGTAACCTAAATGTTCATCGACAGAAGAATGGATAGAGATGTGGTACATATATACGATGGAATAACAGCCATATAAAAAAAAATGAAATAACACCATTTGCAGCAACATGAAATGACCTAGAGATTACCAGTCAGACAGACAGAGATGAATATATGAAATCACTTATATATGAATCTATAAGAGTGACACAAATGCTCTTGATTATAAAACAAGGAAAAAAAAAAAAACTGAAACAGACTCACAGACTTAAATACAGATTTATGGTTACCAAAGGGGAAAGGTGAAAGGGGAGTGATAAATTAGGAGGCTGTAATTAACATATGCAAACTACTATATGTAAAATAGGTAAGGACTTACTGCATAGCACACAGAACTCTACTCAACACTCTGTAATAACCTACATGGGAAAAGAATCTGAAAAAATACATATATATATATGTATAACTAAATCACTTTGTTGTACAACTGGCATGTTATAAATCAACTATACTCTGACATAAAATTTAAAAAAGAAAGAAAACCCCAAAGCAAAGAAAAAGAGAATACATGTGAGCGTCACTTGAGTTCAGGGGCAAAAAAAAAAGTGAATATTTTGCAGGCCAGTGTTTATGCCCTTTTACTGATTCATACACAAGTTGATGGAAAGGCCCCTACCATTTTCTTTTCGGCTCAGAATGGCATTTAAGCCTCAACTGCTCAACTCTCTTGGGCCTCTTTATGGAGCCCTTTTTTCTACCAGGTTTAACTTTTCTTTTTCTTCTGTTAATCTGCTATGTAGTGATTTGATTATTAGACCAGCCAGAAGAAACAGGAAGGACAGGAGAACATTTTTCCTCCCTAACAACAGAACTTTGACAGTTGGACATTAGTTAGATGGGAAGGTGGAAACTGCAACGCAAAAATTATCATTAATAAGGAGCACGTACAGGAAGGATTCTCACAGTGCATCCGGCTGAAATGATCAATGCAGAACAACAATTCAGGGAATAGCAGTGTGGGGGCCATTCTTGAAATGAAGCCAGTGATAGAAACAACGATGCCGCACCTCTAAAAAGTCATGTTGAAAAAGAAGGTGAGAGGCTTTGGATAGTCTCATTACCTGCTAATCAGGTCATCTGGCTCTAGTCTTCCCTAAAGCTGCTATCGCCCCAAACATGAAGACCACCGTGCAGATGTCAACACCGTTATCTTTCCAGCCCCCGAAGAGTTGGCAGTTCAGGTAATAAGTCATACGACAATAAAGTTGCACAGGTTCTATTGCTGAATTTAATGCATGAAGGCAGAGGCATGTAAATAAGTGTAGAGCGAAAATATAGCTACCCAAATGATTCCCTCAGAGGGAAGAGGCAGACTCACCATATATGCAGTTGGTAACTGGGCTCTTCAACTAAAAGCATTAAAGGAGAAATCCTTGTTTCAGATTTCTCATTCTGCCTTTTTAGGTTAAAACGTTTCAAGCTAACTACCTAGTTATACAAATATAGCAGTACTCGTTCTTAATAACCACATATTTTTGTTCTTTTTCAGTAGTTATATTTTCTTTTACTTTTCCTATGAAAAGCCCAAGATGACTGACGTATTTGACAAACCTAGAACTGGTGGGATTTTCAGTTATGGCTAGAGTGTGTTCCGTTCTTCCATAGAAATGTCCAAAACAATGGCTGGTTTTGAAGCCAGACAGAATCCTGCCTGGAGCCCTCAGTACAAGGCCCTTCCATGTCTACTCTTGTTTATAGAAAATATGATATTTTCCAAGCCTCCCTAAGTCATGAAAGAGCAGCTCAGGCAGTTAATGATTAGGACAATAGAGTCCCAGAATCTTTCAGTGGCTGATGCAAGTTCCTGAGTTGTTTTCCAGACCCTTTAACAGCCACCAGAGGGGAAAGGCTCACTGCATGATGGCCAGACTACATCATGGCGCAAGCTGCGCCACCTTGAGTAGAACTGGATCTATGAGCAGCGCACTTCCAGGAACCAGCCTCCAGAGAGTGGGATCAGCATGATTTCTCATAATAATCTGCATCTTTGTGGGCATCAGAATAAGTGTAGCTTGCTCTGTCCCTCTAGGGCTTTCCTAACAGTTCAGTGGTAACGAATCCACCCGCCAAAGCAGGAGACGTGGGCTCCATCCCTGGGTCGGGAAGGTCCCCTAGAGAAGGGAATGTAAATCCACAGTTGCCTGGGAAATCCCACAGACAGAGGAGCCTGGTGGACTCCAGTCCACGGGGTCGCAAAGAGTCGACATGACTTACCAGATAAAGACTGTCCCTTTACATAAGCGAGCAATCAAAATTATCAGCAAAGAGATCTGACGCACTCATGTTGACATCTTCCTCTCTAAGAGTAAGGGGCCCTATGTCAGCGTGAGGAAGCTACAAAGGATGGGCCTTTGTTGCTAATCACATAGGAGGATGTCTAAGAGGAGGGATGTGTAAGCAACTCCTTTGCCTTCTTCCTGTTTGCCTATTTCTGTCCCCCCTAGATATTCGTCATAAAAATAAGGTCACTAGGGGGCATTTCACCTAATTCTTGACTTATGTTCTGCTAAATGCACACAGCACTTTCCCTAGCCTGTTCATTCTTTCTCTAGGTTAAGAGAAGAGGAGTAAAGAATCAGGTGGTTAAAGGACTGGTGCTCTCTACCCCCAGGGTCTCCCTCAGCAATCCCGCAGGCAGACAAAGCAGACAGGTCTCATTGGAAGACGGACTGTGGGGAGTCCTCCAGCCTGCATTCAACGGTAAGTGACGCCGAGTTTGACCTCCTGCCTTAGTGACTCAGTGTGATGCTCTCCTCTTTTTCCCTTTGAAAACTGTCATGACCGAGCAGAATCTTCAGAGCTGGTTTTGGTGGCATGAGCCTCCCTCCTCCCCAGACTGCCAGCCCTCTGATTAAAGCAAACTTTCCTTTCTACCAACACTTGTCTCTTGAGGACTGGTTTCTGGGCAGCCAGGAGCTGAACCCGAGTTCCCTAACAGTTTTACAAATATAAACTTTTTTTGTTTTGCAGTGTAATGACTTCCCTAAAGACCTCAAATGTTTACAGATTTGTTGCAATAAGAAAAAAAAAAGCACTACCTTGATAGGGTCAAGAGGGAAAATAAGAGAAAATGTTTATAAAAGGGCTGAGACTGGATGATTTTAAGGCAGAATTTATGGTATAATGGCTTTGGATTGATGGGAGCGCCTGCCTTCTTTCCCTTTGAAGTCCCAAACCACTACCCCCAAATCCCCTTTTGTCTGTAGCGGAAGATTGTTTTTAAGGTGATGTTTTATTTTGGAAAGTTACTCAATTTTCCTAGGTCTCTCCCATGTATACATGATATTTAAACTTTGTTTGATTTTCTTTAATTAATTTGTCTCATATCAATGTAATTATTTGGCTTTCCTTGGGGCTCAGAGGGTAAAGAATCTGCCAGTGCAAGAGAACCAGGTTCAATCTTTGAGCCAGGAAGATCCTCTGGAGAAGGGAATGGCAATCCAGTCCAGTATTCTTGCCTGGAGAGTTCCATGGACAGAGGAGCCTAGACCAGCTGGAAGAACCTAGGAAGGCAGAGGAAAACTGCTTCCTCCTTGACATCTTATTTTCTAGTTTGGTAATAAACAACTCTAAAAGCTTGGTTCAGTCTCATGATCTGATCCGGATCAATAAGTTAGCTGCCTCCCTCGTAAACTCGGGCTTCCCTGGTGGCTCAGATGGTAAAGAATGTGCCTGCAATGCCGGAGACCAGCCTTCGATCCCTGAGGCCAGAAGATACTCTGGAGAAAGGAATGGCTACCCACTCCAGTACTCTTGTCTGGAGAATTCCATGGACAGAGGAGCTTGGCAGACTGCACTTCATAGGGTCACAAAGAGTCAGACACGACAGAAGTGACTTAGGATACACACACAGTATATAGTATTTGAAATGCATTTCCCCATCCAATTTCCCCTGAAGGCTACAACCAAGAGAAAAGTGACTTGAGAAATTGCCCAAATCTGGCGCCAAAGTTTAGAAATATCTGCAAACATTCAACACATACACACACATTTAGTACACATTTTCTTCTGTCCTAAATGACCCCCCTCCAGGATCTCCTTCTCGATGCCTGCAGTGGGGTGAAAAAGATTGCCTGCCTCGCACCTCGTGCAAGTGAAGGTGGAGAGGGGAGCACAGGGCTGGAATCACAGCGGCCACTGGGGGCGTCACTGACTGAGGGAGGTGGCTCCCAGAAGAGAAGAAAGGCGCTGTGCTCTTTTTCTCTACTTCTGGGTGGAAAGAAGTTGCTAAAGCTCATCCCGATACATATCCATCTGCCCCAAGTCTCACTAAGGACAGAGATTTAAGACTGGCTCTCCCTTTCCACATCCACCATCGGGAGCTACATCTGCCTTTCCTACAATCACCAGTCCCTGGAAAGGATGCTTATTTGAATCTAGGTAGGGGAGAGGGCGGTCAAGGCTGGAATTTGGCCAAGTGTCTTCTGGTAGCTGTTCTGGGATTCAGTCCTCATCTAGGAACATGCCAGCTAATAGTTTTCCACTTGTGCCAAACCGGGTACCCAGTGAGGCAATCGGCTTATCTTCTACCTCTGGCAACATTTATTCCATGCTTTAAAATCTGGATAAGCTTGGCTTTGGCTCATTACTAATAGTCGTGGTTTGTATTTTGATTAATGCTTAAGCTCAATCAAATTCCTTTGGAAAAAGCTGAAGCTTAAATAAACAACAGGGTATTCTCAGACTTCAAAGAAGTATTACCTTAAGGGGACTAGCCAGGCTGTGGAATGCCAGGCTTCTTTCTGTCTGGTCCTAATTAGCTTTGGGTCTGGCAAATCTGTGCAATCCCGAGGCACTCTGCTTCAGCCTCTGGCATGCTTTCTCAGCTACCCTCGGATCTGGACTTACCACATCCTTGGATCATCATCTGAAGAAAACATTTCTTTCTGTTCCTGTCAGGTTCTGCCTGGGGAATATCAGCCCTTCTCCCCACTCCTCCCTATCTTTTCTTTTAGATTTGACAAAAATAAGTTGGGCAACTAAGTCTTTTTCGTCCCGAGGGTCCAGCCTTGAAGCTGATGATTTTGAACTTTAAGGGAAATAAAAGAGAAACAACACCTTCAGAACGTTGGGGAATAGGAGCTCTGGCTTAATCTCCATTGGGAGTTCCTCTGTAGCTCTTGAATTAGGATAAGCATTTCCCAATTCAAATGACAAGCCATGTAAAGTAACTCTCCAACGCCCTCCCCTGGGCAGCACAAGCTGTGCAGCCCTGAAGCTGAACTCTGCACAGCTGGAAGAAAGCAACCACGTTGAGGATAGAAAAGGAGGAGCTGGAGAAGGCTGCTCACTCTCCGTGGCCCTCATCAGGTCTTCAGCTGTGCTCTTCCAGGATGCCAACCACTACCAGCCTTGACTGTGCCTCGCTGAGGCTGTGGAACCTGTAGGTTAGAGGCTCAGTTCAGTTCAGTTGCTCAGTCGTGTCCGACTCTTTGTGACCCCGTGGACAGCAGCACAGCAGGCTTCCCTGTCCATCACCAAGTCCTGGAGATTGGAGCTTAGCAAACTACAGCCCATGGACCAAATCTAGCACAATATTTATTTTTTATAAATGAAGCTTTATTCGGACATAGCCATACTCATTTGTTTACACTCTGTCTGTGACTGGTTTCATAGACAGTGGAAAAGGCCCTGATGCTGGGAAAGACTGAAGGCAGGAGGAGAAGGGGATGACAGAGGATGAGATGGTTGGATGGCATCACCAACTCCATGGACATGAGTTTGGGTAGACTCCAGGAGTTGGTGATGGATAGGGAGGCCTGGCGTGCTGCAGTCCACAGCGTCGCAAAGAATCGGACACGACTGAGCAACTGAACTGAACTGATGGCTATTTTCAAGCAATGGTGGCAGAGCTGAGTAGTTGAAAACTAGGGCTGTGTGGTCTTTATAGGAAGTTTGCTGAAAGAGGAAAGACTACAGAAAGCCAGAGATAAAGCTGGTTTCAAAGTGCAATATAATTTCAGCTCTCCTTCATCTGGCCAGCCGCCCTTTGTTTCCCATAGTTTCAGACATGGAACAAAATACCCTCAAGAATTATTCTCAGAAATCAATAAGGGTTCAATTGATAATATTCCCAACAAAACATGAACATGTATAAGGAAGGCTAAGATACAACATATTTTCCATCATGGTTAAACCCATCTTCTTTTGTTATTCTAAGCAGATTTTCAGACTTACATTTCCAGCTACATACTGCAAAGGACATCTGAAAGCAACCTTTATGAAACTGCACACAATGATACAGGGTTCTTCTAAACCCTTGCAGAGAATGCGCAGCTACAGAGAGGGCTTAGAAAGTAGATAAGAATAAAATACAGGGATATAGATCCCTGTATAAGATGCATGTTCATCAGAGAGAATTAAAACCCTGTTGGGTTGCTTGTCCTTACTGCCTGCTTGTAAAGCATATTCAATTATTCATTTTATTCACATGACTGACCACTTAAAAACGATGTAGTCAGTGCTTCAGCAATAATTTCATTTCTAAGTGTTCCGCCTGGTTATTTTTGTGTGTGTGCATACAATTAATTAATGACTATGGAGAAGTCCATAAATTTCAGCATTCAGTAGCAGTGGTGCTTGAATCTATTACCCATGAAAAGCAGAGCCTACAGTCACTGAGTAGGCACAAAGGAGATAAGTATTGATTTTATTTGGGGGTTTTAATTTCTTCTCACTGAATCTGAATGAGCGGATTGCATTTAAACACCCTCCACAGAGCAGAAAAGCATGAGATGCACACGGCCGTTTCCTACTAGGTGGGCTAAGCCCACCAGCTGACGTTGTTTCAGAGGCTTTGTGTGTGTCACTGATGGAAGATCAGTGATAAACCATCTAAGGCCCTAAAACAATGCAGCCAAGTCCTCTCTGAGTATTAGCGTCTTATTACACTGGGACAAGAGTATTAAGAAGACCCTATGTTCGAAATCTAAGACCTCAATCAAATTCCTGATGTGGTAGCATTTTGTTGATTCAGTTTCCCAGAGTATCACAAAGCTGGCATGAATAAGACAGCAGACGAACTTCCAGTGACAGGTGCGGCCCTAGACTCATCAATGCAAACCGCAAGCCCACTGGGGGAGGGAGGCCTCTGATGGACCTCAGTGCTGTCTCTTCAATGAAAACCTGAAATGGAATGCTAGTCGCCCAGTCGTGTCCAGCTCTTTGCAACCCCGTGGCCTGTAGCCCATCAGGCTCCTCTGTCCTTGGGATTCTCCAGGCAAGAAGACTGGAGTGGGTTGCCATTTCCTTCTCCAGGGAATCCTCCCACCCCAGGGATTGAACCTGGGTCTCCCGCATTGCAGGCAGACCCTTTAACACCTGAGCCACCAGGGAAGACAGATGAGGAAACCAAGTCTTAAAGTGTTTAGTCCCAGAGCTAAAGTCACAGAGCTAGAAGGTGCCCCAGCCCTGCATGCAGGCCCCTTACCCTCAAGCTGAGCCAGCACTTGTCCTTCAGGCCGCCTCCCATGGAACAGAGTCCAGCGCACCTTTCCACATCAGAGGCCTCAGAGGTAAGGACACAGTGGGAAAATGCTGGTCTAGTTGTGACTTTTTAAACCATGTGGCCATGTAGCCTTAGGAAAGAACCTTTCCTAGCCTTTCATCACCTGGAAAGAACCAGTCATTTGGAGAGTTGCTTTGGTTTGGTTTGTTTTCAAAACTGATTTCAAGACACCACCCCAAAGCCTCCAGGTGTTGTTTCCTGAAAATCTGCATTTTCCAAAGCTCCCCAGGGGATTTTGAGGCATCCAGAGGAGTGTTTAGTAATCACAGAAGTTGGGTCACCCCAGAGTGGCTGCATAACTTATTCTTACCTTCAAATGAGTCTAGAATCTGGTTTTGCTGCTCTCTGCCAATCACAGCCTCAGTTACTCAGCTATAAAATGGGGGTCTCCTGGCTGTATAGAATCTGGAGTTCTCCATCTCTAAGGTGAGGGGGTCTAATAATCTAGCTAACACATTTCCTAGAAGAAACAGAGAGACTGGGTTTAGCCCTGCATGTGGATTTTGAGGAACAGGATGATAGGGAAGGGACAAGACATAGAGGGGAGACAGTGTTAATGGCTCATCCTACCACTCCCGAGTCTTTTGAAAAACACATTCTCACCCTTTTGACTAAGATGAAGTATAGTGTGGAGGCTTCTCGGGTGGCACAATGGTAAAGAATCCGCCTACCAATGAAGGCGATGCAGGAGACACAGGTTCAATCCCTGGGTCGGGAAGATCTCCTGGAAGAGGAAATGGTAACCCACTCCAGTATTCTTGCCTGAAAAATCCCATGGATGGAGAAGCCTGGTAGGCTAGAGTCTATAGGGTCTCCAAGAGCCTGACACAGACTGAGCAACTGAGCACACACACACCTGCCTCTCTCAAATCTTTTAAAAATAAATTACAATGGTCACCGGCGCCACCCACGCTCACAGACAGGAATAAGCTCTGTGGGAGCCCCCTTTTGTCAGCTAGAGTTCTTTGAGACAAAACTTTCTAAAAGGAATAAAATGTATGCTTGAGCAGCGGTAGATTTATTACAAATAAAATTACCACTGGTACAAGCATGGCAGTGATCAACGCAAAGGCAGGATTATATAGTGGAGAGAAAGAAGGCTTCGGAGCTTGCTGGTCAGGAAAGCCTGCTGGCATCTGTTAGCTTTACTTTTCACCATATGCAAAATGAAAATAATACTGGCAGGTTGTAAGCTGCCTCAAAAATAGAAAGGGGTAAATGTGTATCTTTCCCTGTTTTGTTTCAGAAACAAAATCCATTCCTTTCCTGCTATGATAATCACAATCTTTCATCCTCTTCCTTCTTTGGGACTCACCTTCCCTGTGTCCCATTCCTGCCTGGACCAGAATGGCTGTCCTTCATTTGTTCATTTAAGAAATATCCTTTAGCCCAAGTAGTTGTCTAAGTTTGCAAATTAATATATCTGCAACATATCTTATGTGCTGAAAAAGCTTTGATCAACAAATAAATCATGTTTGATTTCATCCATTGCTTCTGGGAATTCTTCTGATCTCCAAGTAAAGTATTTACCTATGTGTTTTTTGAGTTGTTATTTGGTGCTTTTGTTTTTGTTTGGTTTTCTTTTTTTTTAATTAACATGTGTGTTCAGTCACTCGGTCATATGACCCCTTGGAGACTGCAGCCCAAGAGGCTCCTCTGTGCATGGGATATTCCTGGCAAGAATACTGGAGCATGTTGCCATTTCCTCCTCCAGGGGATCTTCCCAACCCAACGATAGAACCCATGTCTCTTATGAGTCTTGCATTGTAGGCTGGTTCTTTACCACTGACACCACCTGGGAGGCCCACCGAGACACATGTACACATCGAAATCCAATTTTATTACATCATGGAATGTCAGGATATTACTTTATTTTTATTTTGATATCTGATCCCGCAGATTTAATTACACACTCACAAACACACACATACCTCAACCTGCTTTAACTTGGAGAGTCTTATTACTCAGTAGTCCAGAGTATCACCAAAAGATTATCTTCCAATTTATTCTTTAAATTTGCATAGCTCATAAAGGTTTATAAAACAGTTTACCCCCTCTGTGACAATGAAACATTAATAGCTTGGAACAGAGAGGATTTTAAAGAATACTGTCTGGTTGTTATTATCGCAGACCTGAAAGGAGGTAATGTTTCTAAAAGAAGAGACAGCAGGAAGAGGAAGTGAGAGGTGATGGAGCATCTCCTTCCAAGGCTCTTACTCTGATGGGCACAGAGGGAAGCCATCAGGAATGGGTACAATGAGCAGGTCTGCCTGATATGTAGAGTCTGAATCCAATGCCAGCTGTGACCAGTGCTCTGGAATTTGTACAGAGCAGAGAAATTCATAAAAGGTGCTATAATAAAATGTAGGTAAATGTGCGTTTTAATTAGAGGCTGAGCGGTACCTTTCAAAGAGACAATAAATTTTTTTTTTAATTGAAAACAATATAAGTTTTACTCTTCTGATTAAATTGTGCTTGAAATACATGGTTTGCATTTTAGGGCAATATTTATTTCTGTTAGACATCTATGTTGCATTTTTAATAACCTGTACTATCTTTTCATAGGAATTTTCAGTTGCTGCATTTAAAATAATTAGGACTTGGTATCATGAACATGGCTAGAACATTTGAAACACCAGTGAATACACTTTTGCTTTTTCTTTCTCTACAAATAGGAGAACGGTTACATTCCAGGATTATGTTAATAGTTGGTTTGATTTCAGTAAAATAAAACGCACTGCAGCAGCATGGATTGGAGCACACGTACGTACTTTTGTCCCTTCGGCTAACTTCGTCCTCAGCGCTGTGGGAGAATGCGGAAGGAGCAAGATAAACTTAAGGAGATCGACAAGCATAGAGTTTACCAGAAGCGATGTGACCGAACCAAAGGGAGTAAGCTGGCTAGAACGAATTTGAATACGCATCTAGGTTGGTCCTGTGTAACCTGTGCAGTATCGAATGAAAGGCCCATGGGTATTTAGAACTGAGAGCCACAGCCCAACGTTTCCAAAACAGCCTCCATTATAAAAATCATTCAACTGAGGCTAGGTTTAAATGTGACAAAACTGCTGAGCATTTTAAACACTGTGAGGCAGGATTCACTTTTAGCAGTGAGCACAGCAAGGATGTGAGGAATCAGAGGCCCATGTGAGGTCATTTGAGCCCATCTCTGTCTCTTCCCTACTGCATGTCCTTGATAATTTTTGTTTTTTTCTGAAAAATCTGTCTCCTTCTCTGAAAAACTGGCATGTTACTACTAATAATTAAAACTTATTGAAAAATCAATGTATTTCACATTCATTTATAGTTGAAAAAAATAATCTCTGTAGATAGTAATGTAATCATCAACCTCGTGAAGATATTGGAAGGATTCATATGAAAATGGGATAAAATACACAGAAGTCCTTCATAAATTGGAAAGTAGTCTTTCTTCTTTGTTAACTAGAAACTGTTCTCCCTTTTCCTTCCTTTTTTGTCAAAATGCTACTTGGGAAAATATTGCTTTTGAGATACTTTTACTGGACTTTACTAATTAAGTAAGCAGTTCCTCAAAGGCTAGAAAATTAGGAGATGCAATAATTGCATAATCATGAGCTACATAATGATAGTTGTTTGAAGAAATATGAAAATCACCTCAGTATTCTCTTGTTAAGAATATATCTCAAAACAGAACTGAAGCACCTGGAAGAATTGCAAGATGCAAATAACATAGGCTCAGAATGGGCACCCTGGTGTCCACACATCTCCCAGAACCAAGCAGTGTGAATGCAAATCCATTTACGAACCAGAGGATGTGCTTGATTTCAATCCTCTCTCCCCTGATACTCTAAATTAGAAATCGAAATAAACGCTGAAGCAATTTTAACAATTCCAGAAATAGTAGCATTTGAGCAGCAAGTCTCTTGTCATTTTCCTATTAATACCAATTTCTGAAGTAAACCAACCTATAATATTTTTGACAGGTCAATGGCTAGAGTAATAGAGAAATTTCAATGTATCAGTTTTCATTTCATATTTAGGGGAAAGAAGGCCGAACGTCATTCCAGCAATTCAAATTTTCTAACAAAACCCAGTGACACATGAAACTTTCATTTAACAGGTCTCCATTCTCAGGGGAAAATACATTTTAATCTTTTAATTCCATTTATTTATAATTGTAGTTTCATGGCCTAAAAAATTCTGTTCAATGAACTTTTATATTTTTTCTTCATAGTCTACATAGCTAGTTTTCAGTTGCAGACCATGTGATATTTTTCAGGTGTTAAGACAACTACTTAATTGTAGAAACTTACGAAGCTCAGGGAGAGGTGGAATGTGCGGGTTTTAATTTTATACAAGTCTCTTCTCAGCCAAGTGAGAAAAATCTTGGTAGAGGAAATTAACCAATAGTCCGGGACAAACTCTTTTTCAGATCCCCGGATTAAAGCAAACTAGTGCTTACTCCTATGCTTGAAAGTAAAAGAAAAGTTATTACAAGATCCCAGAAATCAAAGTAAGTAAATGAAAATGAGATTTCATAGTAATTAAATGCTAAGTTATACTTTTGGTTTCTAGCGATCTTGGAAAAATATCTTTTGAAAGATAAAGAGAAACAAATAGCAGAATCCAGATGAATGGTCTTTGGAATAACTCATGATTCAGAAGAAAGCAAAAAAAAAAATTCCAGATATACTTTTGAAATTAAAAGCTCAAGCCATTTTGTATAGCATAGAGCTTCATCTGGGCTCAGGAACAAAAGAGACATAAAATCAATTTCCAATTCTTCTGCCACTTAGCTTCAGGTCCCTTATTTGCAAAATGAAGATATTAGCAATAATAATGATAATATCAATCATGTTTGCAGTGTTGGGAACCTTGCGAAATAATGCACGTCAAGTGTATATTACAGTGTTTATCCTGAATCAAGTAAAGGCTTAGTAGTAATTTATTGGCTGCACTGTTACTATTCTCTCTGTAACACAACCTCTCTTCATTTGGGGAAACTTTTCTCATCAGTAACCTTGAGGGTCAGCAACAAAGGATGACTTCACCTCCTGAGTCATCATCCCTACTGAAATCTGGGGGCCCATGGGTGTGCGTTTGAACCAAGTCTAGCCAATCAGCCAATTACTAATCTGTTGTTTGAACAATCAGTAAAGAGGCCCTTTCTCCTTCTAGGTCCTGGATGCAAAAGCCATTAGGCCTGAGTTTCCAGAGGCTGCTTTGCTACATCCTGGAGAAAGCCTTCCTACCCAGCCCGCCTAGAGCAAAGAAAAGAAAAAGAAACAGTAAACTCAGAACTCCAGTCCTATTGGAAGACAGCTGGGCGTATTTGGAGCCGTGAATTCCTTTGTTTGGCTTTAGCTAGTGCTAGCCACTCCTTGGGCCTTCTTGGTGGGTCAGACAGGAAAGAATTCTCCTGCAAATGAGGGAGACCCAGGTTCAATCCCTGGATCAAGAAGATCCCTTGGCGAAGGGAATGGCAACCCACTCCGATATTCTTGCCTGGGGATTTCATGGACACAGCCTGGAAGGCTACAGTCCATGGGATCACAAAGAGTCAGACACAGCTGAGACACGAACACTCACTTTAGTGCTTAGTTGAGGCAAGACTACTGGAGTGGGTTGCCATTCCCTTCTCCAGGGGATCTTTTGGACCCAGAGCCAGATCGAACCCGGGTCTCCTGAATTGCAGGCAGATTCTTTACTGTCTGAGCCACCAGGGAAACCTTTGATTTAGGCTAGCCTCCCTCGGGTCTTTGTCATTAGCTGTCTCTACTCAGTCCTTAACAGTTTTTACTATTAGACTAATGGCAAGAAATTCGTGTCGATAGGGATTTCAGAAGGGAAGTAATATTTCAAATCTCTGAGCTACGATTAACATGTGATAGCAGATTGGTTGAGCCATCTTGGAAGGACACTTGGATCTGTGATATACTGAAAATCCTACACTGAAAATAGATTTCTTGGCATGCCACAATCCTGAAAGGACTGATGTAGCTTAAGAAACTGGACAGATAAGTGTCTGCTTTAGGGTAACGCTACATTATGTCCTTATTGTCTTAGACTAGTGCACTACAGGGGTGAGACCCACCACATTACACCTCATTTTAATTCTTCAGTTCAGTTTAGTTGCTCAGTCATGTCCGACTCTGGAACCCTTGGACTGCAGCACGCCAGGATTCCCTGTCCATCACCAACTCCCAGAGCTTACTCAACCTCGTGTCCATCGAGTCGGTGATGCCATCCAGCCATCTCATCCTCTGTCACCCCCTTCTCCTCCTGCTCTCCATCTTTCCCTGCATCAGGGTCTTTTCCAATGAGTCAGTTCTTCACATCAGGTGGCCAAAGTATTGCAGGTTCAGGTTCAGCATCTGTCCTTCCAATGAATATTCAGGACTTATGTCCTTTAGGATGGACTGGTTGGATCTGCTTGCAGTCCAAAGGACTCTCAAGTTCTTCTCCAGCATAGCAGTTCAAAAGCATCAATTCTTCAGAGCTCAGCTTTCTTTACAGTCCAGTTCTCACATCCATACTGACTACTGGAAAAACCATAGCTTTTACTAGACACACCTTTGTTGGCAAAGTAATGTCTCTGCTTTTTAATATGCTGGCTAGGTTGGAAAACTAGGATGTAGGTAACCAGGGTTTGATTCCTGGGTTGGGAAGTTCCTCTGGAGAAGGGAATGGCAGTCCACTCCAGTATTCTTGCCTAGAGAATTCCATGGACAGAGAAGCCTGGGGCTACAGTCCATGGGGTCACAAAGAGTTGGACACGACTGAGCGACTAGCATACATACATAGGTTGGTCATAGCTTTTCTTCCGAGGAACAAGCATCTTTTAATTTCATGGCTGCAGTCACCATCTGCAGTGATTTTGAAGCCCCCCCCCCAAAATAAAGTCTCTCCATATTTCCATTGTTTCCCCATCTATTTGCCATGAAGTGATGGGACTGGATGCCAAGATCTTAGTTTTCTGAATGTTGAGTTTTAAGCCAGTTTTTTCACTCTCCTCTTTCTCTTTCATCAAGAAAGCAAAGAGGTTCTTTGCTTTCTGCCATAATGGTGGTGTCATCTGCATATCTGAGGTTATTGATATTTCTCCCTTAAATCTTGATTCCAGCTTGTGCTTCATTCAACCCAGCATTTCACATGATATACTCTGCATATAAGTTTAAAAAGCAAGATAACAATATACAGCCTTGACATACTCCTTTCCCAAATTGAAACCAGTCTGCTGTTCCATGTTTCGTTCTAACTGCTGCTTCTTGACCTGCATACAGATTTCTCAGGAGGCAGGTCAGATGGTCTGGTATGCCCATCTCTTGAAGAATTTTCCAGAGTTTTTTTGTGATCCATACAGTCAAAGTTAATTCTTTTCTTGCCCCTTTATTTTTTTTTTGAATATCTTTTTTTTTAATTAAATTTTAAAATCTTTAATTCTTACATGTGTTCCCAAACATGAAACCCCCTCCCACCTCCCTCCCCATAACATCTCTGTGGGTGATCCCCATGCACCAGCCCCAAGCATGCTGTATCCTGCATTTCTTGCCCCTTTAAGAGCAATGACAGCACACCCACTTTTTCTAGGGTACTTTGTGTTTCATTACTTTTTAATTTTATATCATTTTTCAAGAATTATCATTCTTCCCTAAAGGCTCTAAAGTAGGAGATTCTCTACGTATCTGATAAAATTAAGGAACCAATGAAAATTTTACAGAATAAATTTTTTGCTATCCAGACCCATTTAGTTCTCTGAAAAAAATGCCATTTGTTTCTTGTTTAAAATATGTCACAAGTTCACAGAGGGGCAAACACATATTTCCAAGTTCCAAACACATTTCTCTTTTTCAAAAAGAAAAAAAAAAGCCAAAAAGAAAAAAACATGAGAAAGACCCAATCCTCAAATGCCCAAAACACAAATATAAGAGGATCCTTTGAATGAGGAAACAGAAACATTGTGAATGTTTCTTGAATGGCATCTTGAATCAGCTAGTTGTTGTTACTCAAGGGTTATTTGAATAAAACAAGGCTATTGTGTGTGTGTGTGTGTGGGGTGTGTGTGTGTGTGTGTGTGTGTGTGCGTGCGCTGGTCACTCAGTCATGTCCCACTCTTTGTGAGCCCATGGACTGAGTTCACCAGGTTCCACTGTCCATGGGATTCTTCAAACAAGAATACTGGAGCAGGTAGTCATTTCCTTCTCCAGGGGATCTTCCCTACCCCAGGATTGAACCCAGGTCTCCTGCATTGCAGGCAGATTCTCTACATCTGAGTCACTAGGGAAGCCCAACAAGGCTCAGTTCAGTTCAGTTCAGTCACTCAGTCGTGTCCGACTCTTTGTGACCCCATGAACCACAGCACGCCAGGTCTCCCTGTTCATCATTAACTGCCAGAGTCCACCCAAACCCATGTCCATCGAGTCGGTGATGCCATCCAACCATCTCATCTTCTGTCGTCCCCTTCTCCTCCTGCCCTCAATTTTTCCGAGCATCAGGGTCTTTTCCAATGAGTCAGTTCTTCGCATCAGGTGGCCAAAGTATTAGACTTTCAGCTTCAACATCAGTCCTTCCAATGAACACCCAGGACTGATTTCCTTTAGGATGGACTGGTTGGATCTCTTTGCAGTCCAAGGGACACTCAAGAATCTTCTCCAACACCACAGTTCAAAAGCATCAATTCTTTGGTGCTTAGCTTTCTTTACAGCCCAACTCTCACATCCATACATGACCACTGGAAAAACCATAGCCTAGACTAGATGGAACTTTGTTGGCAAAGTAATCTCTCTGCTTTTTAATATGTTGTCTAGGTTGGCCCACTCCAGTATCTTTGCGTGGAGAATCCCAGGGACAGAGGAGCTTGGTGGGCTGCTGTCTATGGGGTCGCACAGAGTCGGACACAACTGACACGACTTAACAACAGCAGCAGCAGCAGCTAGGTTGGTCATAACTTTCCTTCCAAGGAGTAAGCGTCTTTTAATTTCATGGCTGCAATCACCACCTGCAGTGATGTTGAAGCCCGAAAAAATAAAGTCAACCACTGTTTCCATTGTTTCCCCATCTATTTGCCATGAAGTGATGGGACTGGATGCCATGATTTTAGTTTTCTGAATGTTGAGTTTTAACATTAAATTAAATTTAATTTAATTTAAACATTAAATCCAACAAGGCTACTGGAGTCTAATAAATCTTAAGAGATACGCTTTGGGCTGCTCAGAAGGTCATGTGTGGTTCCTTATGGTGCTCCTGATGGCCAAGGAAGGAAAACTCTGAGAGTTTTGGGGATGCCCCAAACCCTTGAGAGTTATAAGCGCCAGGGCTGTGAGTTGATCTGACTCTGCTTCCTCTCCCTCCCCACCACGGCTTTCCCAGGACGGTCATTCCCAGGTGGATTTCTGTGCATTGTCATCTTTGTGGAGTGCCTACACCTACTCCCACCATCTCAGAGACATCCTGCTGCTATATTCATGTATATCCTTCCCAGACTTTCCAAACTTCTTTATGTCTATTTTTCTGGAGGAAGGGAAAAAAACGAAGACTTCCCTGGTGATCCAGTGGTTAACAATCTGCCTTCCAGTGAAAGGAACGTGGGTTCCATCCCCGATCAGGGAACTAAGATCCCACATGCAGCAGGACACCTAAGCTTACACACTGTAACTGCTGAGCCCACACTCTCTGGAGCCTGCACACCACAACCAGAGAAGCTCACACCACAGTGAAGATCCCAAGAGCCACAACCCTGACCCAACGCAGCCAAACAAATAATTAAATATTTTTTAAAAAGACACGGAGTTCACTGCCTCCCACAAGCACACCAAACACAACTATTCACAGGGCACCTATTGATGAGACTTGAAGACTAGTGACAAATGTGTTCCCACCAATAAAAACATGAAGCAGGAAGCACAGTGAGATCAGTAAAAAGGACGGAGGCCCGTATAGTCAAGACCCATGTTCCATGGTAACATGCATGCAGTCATGTCTGACTCTCTGCAGCCCCATGGACTGTAGCCCGCCAGGCTCCTCTGTCTGTGGACTTTTCCAGGGAAGAATACTCGAGTGGATGCCATTTTCTACTTGGTAGCTCTCCCACAAACAAGAGGATAATCACAATTATCGAGGTTCTGTACAAGGACCGAGTGGTCCAAGCCCCACATCGGGCTCCCCAGCCCAAGGATCTTGTACCTGGAAGGTGAGCCCCCAGGACATATGGCTTCAAAGGTCAGTGGGGCTTGTGTATGGGAGCGCTTAGAGGGCCATACGAAACAGGGACTCTGCACTTAAAGGACAAACACAGAATTTCATGTTTCAAGACTCAACCCATTGCAGAGACAATCATTTGAAAGAAGCCTGAATCAGACCCACTTGCTGAACTTGGAGAGCCTCCCAGAGAGGCAGGAGGCAACTTGAACTCCCCCTGGGGGCATAGCTGCCAGCAGGAACCATTGTCAGGATCTTATTTGCAATGAGGACCCTGGTGCTGACAAGAAGCCTTCTGGAATCCTCCCTTGAACCTGTTTGCTATGGGCTAACCCATACACCGGCTCACTGGCACCAGACCTAGGACCCCCACCTCCAGACCAAGCATCTAGCCACATAGCACACACTCACAGCCACCAATGGGCCCAAACCAGCCCCAGCACCCCAGGAGCCCAGAGCCAACCATCCCAGGACCTGGCTTTGTAGACCAAATGAGTGGTACCAGCCATGGAACTCCTAGGACTCACTTCTAGTTGCACTATGACCCAGCCTCCTGCATCAGCCAACAAGAACCAGCCCAGGGAGCCCTGGGGCTGTCTAACCAATTACATCAGGGCCAGGGCCCTCCACCCATGGCTGGCACCATCATCACATGGCAGGGCCTGGCAGACAACAAGGCCAGAGTCGGGGGAAGACCTGCCTACCAATGCACCCCCAGAAGTCAGCCCTGCCACAGCAGAAAGGTCCACAAAGCCCACACAGGCGACACCCAGAGAGCATACAGCTCTGGAGACCAGAGGCGACTGTATACAGCCATTTTGCAACCCTATGGTCTATAGCCTCCAAGCTCCTCTGTCCATGGGATTTCCCAGCAAGAATACTGGAGTGGGTTGCCATTTCCTTCTCTAGGGGATCTTCCCGACCCAGGGATCGAACCCACATTTCTTCCACTGGCAGGTGGATTTTCTTTACCACTGAGCCACATGATGAAATATATCTAATCCCTATGTTGTTCACTGAGAACTAGCATAGTATTATAGGTCAATTATACTTTAAATAGAAAAAAAAAAAAAAGTCCCAAGTTCCCATGTTACTTAATCATGAAAGGAGGTTCTCCTTCTTTCTTTAATTACTTTTTAAATTAGGTGATTACATTTACCAAAATACGCTTTAAAAATAATTGAAAGATTTAAGTTCATGGAAATATAGCTTTTTAAAGAGCAGCATATTATTTTTATAGAATATTGCTTAATTTTTAAGTAAGAAAAGAAAGGTGTAAAATGTGACAATAGAGGAGGGTAAGCAGATTTTTATGACCTTAAATGAATAAAGAATAGTCAAGCTATTGGAATATAAAAGAAGTAACATATGTTCACCATATTGCTGTTTATGAAATGACTTACCATCTAGCACCATCAGTGTCTATTTTTTATAATCAGTATTTTCAAAATGCAAGATTAAAATGGAAAGTTTATGTCTTTTCCCTTCAGTTATTTTCTTTGGCGGGGCTGGTAGTGGGAGAATTATGGCAGTATTTTGTTTCCAGTCTGCTTTTAAATGGTTGTCGTTTTTATAACAATCACAAAACTTTGAAGCATCAGTACCTTCAAAAGCTATCATCTCCTCAAGAGCTGACGAGCTCAAATTGGAGTTTTCATGACCCCACCTGGAGCAGGCAATAGCTGAAACAACACGCAAACTGTTTCCGGTAGGAACATGAGTTATTTATGTATTTTCATGCTATATCTTTTAAAGACAGAACTTCTGAGATTAGATAGGAATGGGCCCTTATTCCGCGAGGAAACGTGTGTGAAAGTGCTAGTTGTGTTTGACTCTTTGCAACACCATGGACTGTAACCTGCCATGCTCCTCTGTCCATGGAATTTTCCAGGCAAGAATACTTAAATAGGTTGCCATTTCCTCCTCCAAGGGACCTTCCCAACCCAGAGATTGAACCTGGGTCTCCCATATTGCAGGCAGATTCTTTACCATCTGAGCCACTGGAAAAGCCTTCTTTATTCCGTATTGGCCATTTCTGAACCAGGGTTGAAGGAATGTTTGAAGCTTAAGCTCATCTTAGTGTAATGCAGGTTTGACACCAAGAAAAGAATTGCACATAGTGTCATAGGTGAAAGAGACAATTCCTAAGTATCTGTTTTAAGCTTTTCTTTCCCAGACAAGCTGATTTTCATGAATAGTGGCAGTCAAGAGCATGGACTCCTGAAGGAAAATCTGGAGACAGATCCGATCTTTGCTAACTCCTAGTGATGTGATCCTGGCAAAGAGCCTACTTTTCAGTTTGCTTTCCAGTTACATGAGGATACTGAAGTCACAAAAGACGGTTGTGTAGGGATTAAACAAGGAAATCTGTAAAATGGGTAGCAAAAATAATTGATGATGACTGCTGCTGATATTGAGGGCTTCCCAGATGGTGCTAGGGGTACAGAACTCACCTGCCAATGAAGGAGAGGTGAAGGATGTGGGTTTGATCCCTGGGGTGAGAATATCCCCTGGAGGAGGACACAGCAACCCACTCCAGTATTCATGCTTGGAGAATCTCATGGACAGAGGAACCTGGTGGGCTACAGTCCGTGGGGTTGCAGAAGTGTCAGATGCTACTTAGCAACTAAACAACAACAGCAGAGTTATCTGCCCTAGCTAGCACAATGTCAGAGTAAAGACTAGTAGAAGTCATCGTCAAACGCTGGTCCAAGTGACTCCACTGAAATGTTTTGTCTGCTAATCAACTCAAGGCTGGATTTCTGAACAATCAAACCCCTGGTTTCTTGGATTCCTTGAAACTTTATGTTTAATGCTGCAACATAGCAAGGTGGGCTGTATTAAAGTTAAGGAAATAGTTTAGAACAGTCAATTCTCCCCCAAGCCCACTTAGCATAGTAGTCTGTTTCTGTTGTGATAGGTAAATATGAGTTCCTGTGGTTTCTGAGGGTAGGGTTGCCTGTGTTTACTCTGTGAAGTTGTGGAGTTATTCAGGAGCCCAGGGCATGGCAATGCACTTCTTGCCTGGAGAATCCCATGGATTAAGCAGTCTGGTGGGCTATAGTCCATGGGCTCACACAACTGAAGTGACTTAGCACACAGCACACACTCAGGAACCCAGGCCAGAGAAGGAGACTCTGTCATCTTAAGTAGGTGGCTTCCCAGAACGTCCTGATGTCTGAAACTCATCAGCTGGGTCCTTCTTACTCTCTCCTCCTAGAAGTGAAAGCAGATCACTTGCACTTGAATTCTGCTGGCGTGAGCCAATTACACGGCCCCACCACTGGGAATAGAAAGCCCAGCTTCCAACTCTACCCTGTGAAACACAGCCTCTTAACTGCAGAGCTAGCTTTCTGTGCCACAGGCTAGCAATGTGTTTGGAATGTAAAGAAGAAAATAAGTTTCAAGCGATCATTCAATTGGCCCACCTTCATTCTATCGCAAGTCAAGAAAGGTCAGAGAAGGTGGACGGAACCCGCCGAGTGGGTTCACAGGAGTTGACCAGGCATCAGCAAGTGTTTTCCTTTCTGCTAAAGTTGTGGGACTGGCTGTTTGCTGCCTTCCAGCTGACGCTGAGAGGATGCTTCATCGTCACAGGCCAGTTAACCGCTGAGTTTATCCCAGAGTGTCTAAGTCTGATAAAACTCACAATAAGAGTCTAGGAACAAAGGCTGGAGCAAGCCCTATTACCAGAAGTTTTCAGAGTAATGAACAGGCATGAACAGAAACTGCAAGGTGGCTGCAATGGAAACTCCTCTGAAAACTGTGTTCCAGGAACTCTAAGAGAAAAGAGTGAATTTCACAGCTTTTATGAATACCTCACAGCCATGTGGGACTGATCAAAACTGTCCCCTAGTTGTTTTCCCTAGGAAAAGGCTAGAATTGGCCATTAAGTCTGTCTTTGCTTTGCTTCCCTCCCTGGATGGTGTCCTCTTATTTTTTTCATGCTTTAAATTAATTTTTTTTTTCTGATAAGGGAGCCTAAAACATAACCTTCTGTGGGGGAGGGGGGCGGTGGAGAATAGCTAGAGTCAGGTAAGCACATTCCTTCATGAACTCATTCACTCATATATTCACCGCATGTTTCCTGAATACCTACTGTGCGCCAGGTTTGCTGTTGTTGAGTTGTTTAGTCATTTAATCATGTCCAATTCTTTGAGACTCCATGGACTAGAGCCCGCCAGGATCCTCTGTCCATGGGATCTCCCAGGCAAGAATCCTGGAGTGGATTGCCATTTTCTTCTCCAGGGGATCTTCTCAACCCAGGGACTGAACCCACGTCTCCTGCATTGGCAGGTGAATTATTTACCACTGAGCCACCAGGAAAGCCCACTGTACATGAGGTACTACATTAATATTGGGAAAATAAAGATGATACTAACAATAAAACAATACGAGCATCAGCAGTGTCTAATGTTTACAGAGGACCTGCTATTTGTCAGGCACTACGTTAACAGTGTTATAAGCCTTTGATCCTTACACCTATTATGAATCCTTTGGATAACTAAGAAACCCAAGTTTTAATGAGATTAAGAGCCAGATAATGGTCAGAAGAGCAGGATTTGAAATCACATTTGCTTGACTCCAAGTATTGGTCCTAACCAATACTCAGTAAAACACTATTGACGAAAGAAAGCGTAAGGGGCTATATGGCTCTTATCTAGCACTATCTTATAGGCTAGAAGGCAAGGGGGATAAATGAGGTAATTAAAATAAATATTAAAAGAGCTCAAATATTACTTCTCATGATTATCCATAAAAGTTTGCATCTGGAATCTGATCCAAAACATAACTAAGATAACCGTGTTGTGTGGTTAGTGTGTGTCTAGCTCCCCAAATAATCCCACATATCTTTATCATCTTGTACAGTGACAGGCACATAGTAGGGAATCAAGAGATGGTGAATAATTGAATGAAAGGAGAAATTGGGAAAATAAAGAACAAAGTTATTAATTCTACTTGGGGGAATCAGAGAAAGCTTCATAGTGACATTTGAGCATATTTTTCAAGGGTGAGCAGTTTGTGAATCAAGCTATTTGTATTGTGGGAGGCTGGTGGGTGTTACTGAACCTTTCAAAGAGAAGACTAACAGCTCATGGAAAGCATAGAACTATGCCAATGCTTTGCATCCTTAGGAGACAGTAAGAATGCCCATTTGGCTTGCTATTGCAGAGTATCAGAATATGATTCAGGAATTATGTTAAACGATGATGAGAATGAAGCTGTAATGGGAGAAACTGGGCAGAGGACAAAGCTGGGAGGAGTGTTCTTGAGGAAGCTGAAAAGAGTGGGATTTAGTGCACAACACAGGTTAGCTTGCCAGTTCATGATAGTGGAAAAAGAGACAGTCAAGTATGTGCAAAGAGGCTAATGACAAATAAAGGTGATGACGGAAGTCTGTGTACCTTGTTAATTTCTTCAAATTTTCTTAGTCAAGTGGAATTAACTTCAGAGGAAGTCAAAGTTTCTAAAGCATTAGAATGAGGTGGTTTATCTGACACAAGCCATTGCTGATCACTCTTCCTGTCTTCTGCTCTTCCAGTGCTTCCACGTATTCCAGGTTTATTCATTCCCAAGTTTCACTGTCCATTTCCAGTGAGCTGGTTTTGCAAGACTTTTTCTACCCATGACCAGCCATCAGGCCTGGCGGATAGTTTGCTGAGTCAGCAGGCCGTGCAGTGGACTAAAAGTCTCAGTGCCTAAGAACAACAGCTTACTTCTCATTCATGTCACAGGTCCATTGGGCATTGTCAGGGAATCTCTGCTCCTCCTCGTTCGTGACGCACCCAGGCAGATAGAAACGCCACCTTGTCACATACTTGCACACTTGTAGAGGAGAGAAAATAGAACATGTCATGTGAGGCATACCCTGGCTCCGGAAGTTTCCCTGTAGATTTGATACGCACACCTCCAGTTCACTTGATCTGCCGTACAAGCCATCACGCCCTGCCTGATTTCTACAAGCTGAGCAAGTGTGATTTTCCCACCAGAAGAGAAAGTCATACACGGGGCAAGGAGTGACACAGACATTCACAGCTGGTAACCTCCAGAAATGTTAGAGCAAGGTGGGAACCATATGTTCCTGCCTCTGAAACCTCGATAAGGGGTGACTTTTAACAATAAAAGCAAGTTTTCAACTAAATTCTAACAAATGATATGTATTGACAAACAGGTCCTCAAACTGTCAAAAAAGACATTGCTTGGTAAGTTTGGGAAAATCCTGTTCTCTGGCTTCAAACATCCTGACAAGTGAGTGCCGAGAATGGAAATTGCACTTCAAGACAGATGTTGTGATGAGTCCACTAGGGAAATAGTCACTGCTATTGTTGGGTCAGGTTATTGAGACTGGTGGCACCCTGGAGCTCTGGACCAGAGGGGCTGCTGTCCAGGTGTGTGGCTGATGGAATACCTGAACACTTACACTTCATTTTCACACAAGGGTGGTGAAGCAAAGTGAAGTGAAAGTTGCTCCAACTCTGTGACTCCATGGACTATACAGTTCATGAAATTCTCCATGCCACAGTACTGGAGTGGGTAGCCTCCCCCTTCTCCAGGGGATCTTCCCAATCCAGGGATGGAACCCAGGTCTCCCGCACTGCAGGCGGATTCGTTACCAGCTGAGCCACCTGGGAAGCCCAAGAGTGGTGAACTGCATTTAATTATCCTGACCAAAGCCATGTCTTTCACCTCACTTACACTTCATGAATTAAATTGTTTTAAGGATGCTTTAAGCTAAGTATGTCTTCATCTGTTGATTTCTTTAAGCATTTACACATCACCATGTGTAAATCCAGTAGCTAGTGGGAATCTTCTGTACAGTGCGGGGAGCTCAGTGCGGTGCTCTGTGGTGACCCAGATTGGGCTGAAGTGGAAGGGAGGTCCAAGAGGGAGGGGATATATGTAAACATATGCTGATGCTGGGAAAGACTGAAGGCAAAAGGAGACGGGGGCAGCAGAGGATGAGATGGTTAGAGAGCATCACTGACTCAGTGGACATGAATTTGAGCAAACTGGGAGGACAGTGGAGGACAGAGGAGCCGGGCGTGCTGTAGTCCCTGGGGCTGCACAGAGTCAGACATGACTGAACGACTGAACGATAACAATGGTGGCTGATTCACCTGGTTGTGTAACAGAGACTAACACAACACTGTAAGGCAAATATGAGCCGATAAAAAGTACATGCGGCTCCCCAGGAACTGGGTGTTTCAAGTGCTTCCTGACTCCCTCTAAGGAAAAGGACCAAGTTAACTGAAACATATCCCTGTGTATCCCACTCTTGATATAGAAGTACAGACAAAACAGGAAATACAAGATTTCACCTGTACATGTTTATACCTGCATGTTTAAGACAATGTCTTCTTATACAGCCAAAACAACAGTATCCTGACTATTAACAACACCATTAATAATTCCTCAGTATATTTCAATGCCCAACCCTTATTCACATTTTTCTGTCCCAAGAATGTCTTTGTTTCTATTCTGTGAAAATACAATCTCACACTTCGTCCAGTATTCAACAGTCCCTTTGGCGATGGCATCTACCTTGATGGAGAAAGCATGACCGTTGTTTTGTAGAATGCCCCACCGTCTAAACTTACCTGAATGCCTCTTCATGATGCTGTTTGGTTTATGTAATAATTATCTGCTGCTGTGTAACAAATTATCCCCAGACTCAGCCTTTTCAATGACAAACACGTATTACTTCATGGGTTCTTTGCTTCTGACTCAGAGTCTCACATTGGACTACAGTTGAGTTATCATCTGGGACGGCAGTCACTTCAAGACTAGACTGGGGGAGGAATCCCTTTCAAGTTCACACGCTTGAATGCTGACGGGATTCAGTTCCTCCGGGGCCATCGGGGCTTAGAGTCTCAGGTCCTGGGTGAAGCTGGCAGGAGAGATGCCTCAGTTCCTCATTGTGTAGTCTTCGTTACATGACCACTCGCACCGTGGCGCCTGCTTCCATGAGAGTGAGAAAGTGAGAGAGCAAGGACAGAGGACAAGCAAAGAGCCAGCTAGATTCTTTTTCTAATTTTTATGTATTTCTTTAGTTTTGGCTGTGCTGGGTCTTCATCGCCACGTGCAGGCTTTCTCTAGTTGCGGTGGGGACTAGTCTTCCTGCGGGTCTCAGGTTTCTCTTTCTGAGCACAGGCCCTAGAGCGTGGACTCAATCGTTGTGATGCGCAGCTTTGTTGCTCCAAGGCTTGTGGGATCTTCCCAGACCAAGGACTGAACCCATGTCCCCAGCATTGGCAGATGGCTTGCTAACTACTGGACCAACAGGGAGGTCCTAGATGCTTTTTCTTTAGTTAGATATATTTGATTCTCAATATTGGGTTAGTTCTGTGGGTATAGTACAGTGATTCAATTATTTATTTGAACATTTGTTTCTTCTTCTTTAGATCATCTTCCTTTAAAAGTTATCATAAAGTACTCAGTATATTTCCCTGCACTATACAGTAGGTCCTTGAGAAGCTGGATGCTTTTTGTAAACTAGTCTCAGAAATGGCAACACTTTGTTGAGTTCCATTCAACAGAAGTGTGTCGCTGAATCCAGGCCATACTCAAGGGAAGGGGATGAAGTAAGATATAGACACCAGGAAGTGCAGATATTGAGAACTGACTACTTTATCATTGGTAGTCCTTGTAAAATGAAAGTTAAGTGTAGAAACTTAATTAGATTGATGATGAATATCTTTAACACAAATATAGGAAGGATAATATTTTATACTTTGTATTGTATGACACCTGGAATAAATATATAATCATCCCACTATTACCAAAACTAAACTTGATCCCTGAATAGAGGTAATGGCAGCTTGATTCCTCCACGGTAAAATTATAGTTCTCTTTTTCAACCATAAGGTGATTTTTGGTGGATTTTATTTTGGTATCACATAACTGTCCATCCACAAAGGGTTTTAACACTGTATGCCAGTGATTGCAAAGTATGTTTTTGCTTTTCAACTCATAATAGTCATTCTGTATTTCTATCGGAACCTTGGTCAAATAGATCTTTCCCTTTTGACAAAGACTATTCAGTGACCCTGAAAGATAGCACTTATCAGAAGGGCAAGAAAATTGTTCATTTTTTTTCTTCCCTCTAAACTTGGTTTTCAGTACCCAGAGTTTACTGTCGTCTAAATGCACATCTCTAATCAACTCTGTCCCATTAATATTCCTCATTCGCTGTGGTCTGTGATGGTTCTCCAGGAAAACAAATTAAGTTTTACCACCTCTTTTATTTGTTGCATGTTGTTACTGAAATTCCCTTCAGTGTCTGTATTCCACAGGGCACTTTTCTTAACAAGTCTTATGTAGCCCCATGTAAGCATGTACTCGACTCATTTAATGCCACCTCTCTGCTGTGATTTTCCCAAGATGCATCCTAAACAGTTCGATTGTATCATTTATTGGATGCTGGATTCCTGCAATTCTGTAATATTCTAATCCTAATGTTCAGCTTGCTCTATCACTCCTAGTGCCATGTACGTCTGGCCTGGCCAACTCCTGTTCTTTTATACGGTCTCAAAAATTATTTAGACGACCAACATTCACTAAAGCGTGCGTGCCAGAGGTATGGCACACCTGCCAAGAAATCATCCCTGCAAATCCGCAGGATGGTCTGTTGTAAAATTGCCCTAAAATTGATATCTTTATGTCTGTTGTATGAGATTTTGTCTTTTTTTTTTTTTTTGGAGCTTTGTTGAAAATCTAAATAACATGAGGTTTGCTCTCTAGACCAGTCTAATACTTGAAACAGACTAGAATACGACAAGCAGAACCCACGTGTAAGAAGACTGTCACAAATTCTCTGCTATCTGATAAATCTCTATTGTTGGTGCCCTGGGTCACGAGGACAGGACTTCATAGAGAGCTGGGATTTCCAAGAAATCCTGACTCCATCACAGTCCCACTCTACCATGCCACATGTCGTGGTACCTTTAAGAGACACCTATAAAATATGGGTTAAATGTCTGATTAATTCTGAGACTGTTAGGAGACTCAGAGACCTGTAAATGAAATGATGTGAATACTATATACCTTGTTTCTACACTGAAAGTATTTAACTTCATGAATCTTGGCTGTAACAATCCTGTTCTCAAAAGTGTTTTAATACAGAATATGGGCTTTTTGTCTAGTCAGTCCTGAAAGTCGTATGTTCCTGAAATAAACTAGTATAAATTTTGTCCTGTGAATAAACGGGTATACCCGTGGTTTAATACTTCTTCTACATTTAAGAATGGCTTTCACATCCATGATAATGCCACGAAAATAATAGTGGTTTACACCAATCTTAATTTTTTTTTTCCTCATTGTAAGTGCCATGATCAAAGTGGGGAGTGGAGGCCAATTGTCTTTCAAAGATCCTCACCTACTGATCTCCTGTTAGCCAAATTTCCATCACAGGCATCATCATTAACACAATCCCTAGAGGAATTTTCCATTTATTTCCATTATATATGTTAAGATTAGATTCCTGTCATCTATTTACTAATTAGAAGTATCTAGATGAAGCATTTCTGCATCTGCACATGCTTTTTCTTTTTAAAATAACACCACTTTCTTCAGCATGCTGTGCGTGTGCCCATTGGTTCAGCTGTGCCTGACTCGTTGAGAAAAAATGGACTGTGTTCTGCCAGGTTCTTCTGTCTGTGGGATTCTCCAGGCAAGAATACGGGGGTGGGTTGTCATTTCCTCCTCCAGGGTAGGGACTGAACCTGTCTCCTGTGTCTCTGCTTCAGCACCGCCGCCTTCTTCAGGACCCTGCTCAGTCTTCTCTCCAACGTTTCCATCCACAAGCCATCCCCCCATGTATTTCACATCAGTGTGCACACGTGCATTGTCCGTCTCCTACTTACTAGAACATGACTTCCATCGGGCAATTTTTGTCTTCTCCTTCCTGTTTAGGTCCCAGTGCCTAGAGAAGTTCCTGGCACATAGATCAGCATTAAGTATACTTTTTAGGTAAAAGAGAATGTTGACTAAATCAACAGGAATACATAACATTGTTTTTATCAAAATGGAGTGAGATTTTAACATAGCAGGCTCTGAAATCCCCTATTGCCAGCATAAGGTGGTTTCTGGTTTAATGTCTATTTACAAATAAAGTCAGTTTTCAAAATAGTACTCAGAGTTGCTGAATTTCTTTAGCATTTCTCTTAAATCATTTATTTTTAAGTTTTGACTTGGTAATGACCCTGACCTTTCCATTTCTAATACAACAGTTACCTCTGGATTACTCTATGACTTGAAGGAGAGTTAACATCCCAAACAGAACAAACCTTAAGAATACAAAAGGTATGAAACTTGCCTAGCAGATTAGCATTGGAAGCAAATAATATTTTGCTTCCTGACTGAAAAGCACAGAATTTTTACACTGGTTCATGAGATGAGACTCATTTTTGATAAAGAACTAACCAGTAGAGTGTTTGTTCTTGACAACTTGTTATAACACATAAAGTTTGTTTTTTTAAACATGTAGGATTTTGTTCTTTGTTCACAAAGAGTAGATAACAAAACTAGTTGCTGTGTTTATACAAACACCTGTATTATTGGACGCTATGTGATGTTTGTGATGAAGATAGAATTAGGGCATTGACGTCACTAACACTGCATCTGGGTCATTATATTACTGAGGGGACATTTGTATATATAGCTTTAGCAATTGTTACATAAGTCACCACAGTAAAAGTAATCTCAGTTTAAGTACCCACAGACATAGGAATATAGTAACTTTGGGGTTACAGTCATTCATCAAAAGTGAAGGATTTCTCAGTGAGTCACAAAGGTTGCTAAGAGATGCTATCACAACCATTCTCAAAAGTCAGCACCCAATTTATTCCAAAACGACAGTGTCCATCTTTACCACTCTGCCTTATCCGTGTTTTCCTTAGCTTGTTAATCTCCACTGTGCGGAAACTGCCTGGCCTCAGGTGCACAGTATTTCTGCTTCTGCCTCTAGCCCTGGTACATCAGTTGTATTGCCATTTCCTTGGCAAACCTCTGTGTGCTTGTGTGTCTGGGTTTGTAACACCACACAACAGTAGAATGAGAGAGTACCTCTGGTTGGTCTTGATCTAGTGGACAGGATTTAATGCAATCTAAATAATTCTTCTTCACATGCCAGGATGTCTGGCTCTAGGCTTAAAGCTCAACATTCAGAAAACGAAGATCATGGCATCTGGTCCCATCACTTCATGGGAAGTAGATGGGGAAACAGTGGAAACAATGTCAGACTTTATTTTTGGGGGGCCTCCAAAATCACTGCAGATGGTGACTGCAGCCATGAAATTAAAAGACGCTTACTCCTTGGAAGAAAAGTTATGACCAACCTAGATAGCATATTCAAAAGCAGAGACATTACTTTGCCAACTAAGGTCCGTCTAGTCAAGGCTATGGTTTTTCCAGTGGTCATGTATGGATGTGAGAGTTGGACTGTGAAGAAGGCTGAGCGCTGAAGAATTGATGCTTTTGAACTAAGGTATTGGAGGACTCTTGAGAGTCCCTTGGACTGCAAGGAGATCCAACCAGTCCATTCTGAAGGAGATCAGCCCTGGGATTTCTTTGGACGGAATGATGCTAAAGCTGAAAATTCAGTACTTTGGCCACCTCATGCGAAGAGTTGACTCATTGGAAAAGACTCTGATGGTGAGAGGGATTGGGGGCAGAAGAAGAAGGGGACGACCGAGGATGAGATGGCTGGATGGCATCACTGACTCGATGGACTTGAGTCTGAGTGAACTCCGGGAGTTGGTGATGGACGTGGAGGCCTGGCGTGCTGCGATTCATGGGGTCGCAAAGAGTCGGACATGACTGAGCGACTGAACTGAACTGAAATAATTCTTCTACTTTCTTAAGCCAGTTAATTTTATTGTGAGAAGATTAATTCTTCAAAATACCTTTTCATTAACTGGGAAATATGCCACTGAAGCATATTGGCTAGAAACAAAATCACTTTTACTGGCAGACTCACAGGTCTTTTGGTGGTGGTGGTTTACTTACTAAGTCGTGTCTAACTCTTGTGATAATGCCATACTCCTCTCTCCATGGGATTCTCCAGGCAAGAAGACTGGAGCGGGTTGCCATTTCCTCCTCCAGGGGAATCTTCCCGACCCAGGGATGGAACTCACATCTCCTGCACCGCAGACAAGTACTTTCTTTACTCCATAGATCTTTTGGACATTAGTAAACAATGTTATTTGTGAGAGCAAATAGTATCCCTTTGATGGCCTTTCATTTGAATTCCTAACAGAGTTGAAACAGGTGCCCATTTCCAGTTAAACTCAGGACCCAAGTGTTTTCTTAAGTTTCTTTCACTAGAAATTCCACCTTTATAACATCAAGGTTACTTCATAAGGGTGTGAAAAACCCATTGACTATCCATTTCACTTGCCCATTCAAGCCTGATTTTTGTCCTCTTTGCTGGATTCCAGTGTCAGAGGCTCTACATCTTGCACAGAGCTTTTCCAACTCTTTTGATTGTATTTCAATCATAATTTAAGAGCAAATGAAGCACCCTCACTCCACCCCCAATTAGAAGCCAGTGACAGCTGAGAAAACACGGACTTTGCTGCATTTAACAAAGGTTCTGTTTAACCCAAGTAGCAGTGGTTTCTGGGAATCAACCCTCTGGCACTTTGACTTCAGGTTTATCTTAAAATCTAACAAATTTATTGCACTGAGTTATTCAGTACCACCTTTTTAAAATTTCATATATATGAGTATAATCCCATTTCTTGCCCACTACTCACTTAAAAAAATGACTGAAAAATTAAATATATCATTGTCCTTACATATCTGTGAAAAGGTCTTAGGATGGCTCTATCTCAAATGGTGATGGGCAATTTTACATAGTTTTTATTCAGTCCCATCACTTCATGGCAAATAGATGGGGAAGAAATGAAAACAGTGACAGACTTCATTTTCTTGGACTCCAAAATCACCGTATATGGTGACTGCAGCCATGAAGTTAAAAAACACTTACCCCCTGAAGAAAAGCTATGACCAACCTAGACAACATATTAAAAAGCAGAGATATCACTTTGCCAACAAGGGCTCTAAAAGTCAAAGTTATGATTTTTCCAGCAGTCAAGTACAGATGTGAGAGTTGTCACTGTTTGCATTGTTTCCCCATTTATTTGCCATGAAGTGATGCCATGATCTTAGTTTTCTGAATGCTGAGTTTTAAGCCAACTTTTTCACTCTCCTCTTTCACTTTTATCAAAAGGATCTTTAGTTCTTCTTCACTTTCTGCCATAACAGCGGTGTCATCTGCGTAGCTGAGGTAATTAAATATTTCTCCTGGAAATCTTGATTCGGCTTGTTCTTCATCCAGTCCAGCATTTTTCATGACATACTCTGCATATAAGTTAAATAAGTGGGATGTACTCTGAATATAAGTTAAGCAGATTTCTCAGGAGGCAAGTCAGGTGGTCTGGTATCCCCATCTCTCTCAGAATTTTCCACAGTTCATTGTGTTCCACACAGTCAAAGGCTTTGGTATAGTCAATAAAGCAGAAGTAGATGTTTTTCTGGAACTCTCTTGTTTGTTAGATGATCCAGCAGATGTTGACAATTTGATCTTTGGTTCCTCTGCCTTTTCTAAATCCAGCTTGAACATCGGGAAGTTCATGGTTCATGTATTATTGAAGCCTGGCTTGGAGAATTCTGAGCAGTACTTTGCTAGCGTGTGAGATGAGTGCAGTTGTGTGGTAGTTTGAACATTCTTTGTCATTCCCCTTCTTTGGGACTGGAATGAAAACTGACCTTTTCCAGTCCTGTGGCCACTGCTGAGTTTTCCAAATTTGCTGGCATATTGAGTGCAGCACTTTCCCCACATCATCTTTTAGGATATGAAATAGCTCAACTGGGAGTCCATCACCTCCACTCACTTTGTTCATAGTAATGCTTCCTAAGACCCACTTGACTTCACATTCCAGGATGTCTGGCTCTAGGTGAGTGATCACACCATTGTGATTATCTGGGTCATGAAGATCTTTTTTGTACAGCTTTTCTGTGTATTCTTGCACCTCTTCTTAATATCTTCTGCTTCTGTTAGGTCCATACCATTTCTGTCCTTTATTGTGCCCATACTTGTTTGATACGTTCCCTTGGTATCTCTAATTTTCTTGAAGAGATCTCTAGTCTTTCCCATTCTGTTATTTTCCTCTATTTCTTTGCACTGATTACTGAGGCAGGCTTTCTTCTCTCCTTGCTATTCTTTGGAACTCTCCATTCAAATGGGTATCTCTTTCCTTTTCCCCTTTGCCTATAGCTTCTCTTCTTTTCTTAGCTATTTGTAAGGCCTCCTCAGGCAACTGTTTTGCCTTTAAGCATTTCTTTTTCATGAGGATGGTCTTGATCACTGCCTCCTGTACAATGTCATGAACCCCCTCCATCCATAGTTCATCAGGCAGTCCATCAGATCAAATCCCTTAAATCTATGTGTCATTTCCACTGCATAATCATAAGGTCATACCTGATTTAGGTCATACCTGAATGTCTAGTGGTTTCCCTTACTTTCTTCAATTTAAGTCTGAATTTGGCAATAAGGAGTTTATGACCTGAGCCACAGTCAGCTCCCGGTCTTGTTTTTGCTGACTGTACAGAGCTTCTCCATCTTTGGCTGCAAAGAATATAATCAATCTGATTTCGGTGTTGACCATCTGGTGATATCTATGTGTAGAGTCTTCTCTTGTGTTGTTGAAAGAGGGTGTTTGCTATGATCAGTGTTTTCTCTTGGCAAAACTCTGTTAGCCTTTGTCCTGCTTCATTCTATACTCCAAGGCCAAATTAGCCTGTTACTCCAGGTGTTTCTTGACTTCCTACTTTTGCATTCCCATCCCCTATAATGAAGAGGACATCTTTCTTGGGGGTTAGTTCTAGAACGTCTTGTAGGTCTTCATAGAACCGTTCAGCTTCAGCTTCTTCAGCGTTACTGGTTGGGGCATAGACTTGGATTACTGTGACATTGAATAATTTGCCTTGGAAATGAACAGAGATCTTTCTGTCATTTTTGAGATTGCCTCCAAATACTGCATTCCGGACTCTTTTGTTGACCATGATGGCTACTCCATTTCTTCTAGGGATTCCTGCCCACAGTAGTAGATATAATGGTCATCTGAATTAAGTTCACCCATTCCAGTCCATTTTAGTTTGCTGATTCCTAGAATATCGATGCTCACTCTTGCCATCTCCTGTTTGACCACTTCCAATTTGCCTTAATTCATGGACCTAATATTCCAGGTTCCTATGCAGTATTGCTGTTTACAGTATTGGCCTTTATTCCTTCACCAGTCACATCCACAACTGGGTGTTGTTTTTGCTTTGATTCCAACTCTTCATTCTTTCTGGAGTTATTTCTCCACTGATCTCCAGTAGCATATTGGAAACCTATCAATCTGAGGAGTTCATCGTTCAGTGTCCTATCTTTTTGCCTTTTCATACTGTTCATGAATATTATACTGATTGGCTTAATTATTTCCATATTCAGAATTTTTACAGTACTAGTGTAAAAGCAGAAACCTAATTAACCTTATCATTGCAAGGATACTGCTTTCTCTAAACCAGAGTGTTTGTGTTCTTTTAAATTACTTCAAAAAAGTCTAAATTAACAAAGAACTTTTCTTAAATCTTTAATTTACCAATGTAGAAAGCATTGTTTAAATAGAGGGCCCATTTTATTTACTGTCCTTAAGTATAAAGTGGACATTCAAGTATAATGTGGGCATTTGCTTGATTTGTCCCCTTCCCAGAGATACAATCTATTTCATTTGATTAGGAAAAATTCTGAACAACTTTAAAGCCTAGAGTTTGAATAACACCATATTGCTTCTGGAAGATTTATTCGTATGGCCATAGGTACACGTTTTATTAGGTCTTGGTTTCAGAGAGACTCAGTTATCTTGGAAGCAGTTGGTTGGATAGGAGCTTTGAGCTGGCTGGTTTCGTCTGGAATTCCTTGTATCCAGATTCTATTGGTTGTCATTGGTTGTCATACTTGATTGCATAGAGATCACCTATGACCTTAATTGCAAAGTCCCAAATGACTATCACTTCTAAAGTGAATTCATGGTCCGTCGAAACTGATACAAAAGCATAGTCTGTCGTATTGTTATTTTTGTTTAGTTAGGCTCATTTAGATTCCTACCTAAAATACTTGCCTGTTTTTGGTATTACCTTATAAAGTGATGTAAGTGATATCCCTGAAGGTTTGGTAATGTACCTCTTCTTATAACTGAGTAATCTTGTAATCACTCCACTTATTTTTTTTTTAATTTTACTTTATTTTACTCTACAATACTGCATTGGTTTTGCCATACATCCTTTTTTCTCTTCTTCCTCCTAATTTTCTTCTTCACCTTCCTCCACATTCTAATCTCAAAATGTATTAGCTAAAAATAAAAAGAACAGTGTGTGTGTGTGTGTGTGTGTGTGTGTGTGTGTGTGTATACGTGCTAGTCATTAGTGTCCAACTTTTTTCAACCCCACTGACTGTAGCCCTCCAGGCTGCTCTGTCCATGGGATTTTTCAGGCAAGAGTACTGTAGCCAGTTGTCATTTCCTCCTCCAGGGGATCTTTCCGACCCAGGCACAATAATTGTTTATTATCTCTTATAACCTCTATGAATCAAGAATTGAGAAATGGCTTGGTTGGACAGTTCTGGCCTCTGTTATCCACAAAGTTGCAGTCATAGGTTGGCTGCATTTATTTGAAGACTTGACTGGGACTGGAGGGTTCATTTCCAATGTGCTCACTCTTGTGGCTGGAACGTTGACGTTGGCAAGTGGGTTTCACTTCATTTGCACCTCTCCTTGGTGCTTGAGTATTCTCACAACATGGCAGCTGACTTCCCTCAGAGTAAGCAAACCCAAGATCCAGGAGAAAGTTGCAACGCCTTTATGACCTATTCCTGGAAGTCACACAACTGCGCTCCTTTTGTATTCTACTGGTTACTTAGGCAAGAACTGATTCAATATGGAAAAGAGCTGGACAAGAATCTAAATATAAGAAGATCATCAGGAGGTTGGCTATCACACTTTTTCATTTATTTTCACTTTAAATGGAATATTATCAATATCAAATGGTTACATAAATGTCCTGGAAGACCATAATGAGCCTTCCATCTTATCAACACATTTGAATAGTTGAGGTAATTCAGAATATCTAGGCAAAGGTGTATTGTGCTTCTTGCCGAGTAAAAGAAAATTGTCTCTTATATTCCTATCAGTGTTCTGATGAAAAGCAAAACGTAGAATTCCTCTGGGAGTAGTAGATTACACAAATCTCACCAACCTAGCCACTGGAAAACAAGTAGAAAACCTGCAAATGAATAAAATAAAATAAACAGAAATATACAAATCTATGTATATATTGTATATCAAGCTTCAAATTATATCTCTAATGTTTGATATATAAAATGTCATGCAATCAATCAAATATAGTTGGACATACAAGGAGATCAAACAAAACAACCAAAGAAAGAAATGACAGAAAATATAAGCAGAAACACTGATTAAGAGATAATGATGTTCCAATTGTGAACTTTGTACTCACAACTATTTATTTTTATCCTGAGTATTTAAGTTTCCATTTGCACCATTTTAAATAAATGATATGTTCAAAGTAACAATGATATCATATTAGTAACACTAAGAGTGTTGAAGATATTTTCTGCTTCCTTTTGAGCTCTCTTTGCTTGAATGTATCCCACAGGTATGTGTAATCTTTCTATAAAGTCACTTACAGTAGTTCTTTCTCTGCCATACCTACTGTGAGAATGAAAACAACTTTCAAAAATATCTAAATGGGCGTGCAATTGTTGTGACAGTCTCCAGAAAACCTGCAGAGAGAATTCAGTCACTCAGCGGAGAACTAAATCTCTTTGGAAATAGGAAGATGAGGCTCTGGGTTTACAAATGCTGTGGGAAATATAAATAAAGAACTGGCTATAGTTTGATGATCTGTTTTCATGTACTAAACATGACATGGCTGTTACACTGGACTCTTGTTACAAGGCGAGACATGTGTGATCAGTTTCTTATTAATGCAATTACATTGGAGACAGAGAACTTTAAAAGTCAGTGTCTTGAATGGAAAATTTATCTACAGAGTTCATATAAAGCCAGGTATTGTTTTTTCAATATCACAATCCCAGAAAATTAATTCTTAGAGGACATAACTTAAATGTGAATCAAAGCTACCTTCCTTGATTCTGCAAGCCATTGCAGTTGAAAACAAACTCAGATGACTCCTTCAAAAATCTTCAAAATTTTTCCAGCTGCTAAAACAGCAAGATGCTGGATGATACTCAATACCAATTTGTTATAGTTTTAAATAATTAGAATAAACTGCATCTGTTCTTGGAAAATGTCTGTCTTTCTGATTGAATAGCCAAATCTATGCATAATTAGATTTCCTTTTGAATTCAATTTTTAGGAGAAGACATTTTCCTCAATTTGAATTTTCTGCATTTCATAATTATATAAAATACTTTTATTGTAATCATTGGCCTGGCCATTTCTCTACTTAGGACTTTTCAACCTTATACCAAAAAGGATGATTCTCCCAATTAACCTTGTTACTGTCTGTAAGGATATTGCCTTTTGTAAGTCACAGTTTTCATGTTCTCTTTTCAGATATATTCACACACACACATATAAGTACATATATACAATATACACAATCTTCATATCTCTCTACATTGTATGGCAACTCAATTTCTCTTAGTTAACATTAAGTCCTAGGGCTCTTTTCATATTATACATAGAGATCATCCTCATTCTTGTTTAAATTTTCAAATCAAATTTGTTGGGGTTAGGTTGTTGTTATTGCTGTTGTTCAGTTGTTAAGTAGTGTCCAGCTCTTTGCAAACTCATGGATACCAGGTTCCTCTGTCCATGGGAATTTCTAAGCAAGAATACTGGAGTGGGTGCTATTTCCTTCTGGAAGGGATCCTCCCAGACCAAGGACTGAACCTGTGTCTCCTGTATTGGCAGACAGATTCCTTACCCCTAAGCCTGACCAGGGAAGCCCATTTTCCCTCTTTAGGAAGCCCCATAAATAAGTTATCTGTTCTTATTCTTCTCCTTTATCCTGGAGAATAATGACTATTAGTCTAATGAATGTTAGAACCTACCATCGTCTTTGGTGTATATTCTGAACAAGGAACTCTTTCCTTTTATTTTTCCCTGAACGCATTCTTTCCTTGCATTTTGTCACTCCAGTTTGTGCAAGACTTTTCTTCTTCACTCTGCAGTTTCACTTTTCTGTATCATGTGGTATCTTGTGACCAATTTCTGTATTCTCCAAGGGCGGCGTTCTCTCAGCCAGTCGACACTGTTAAAAGCCCTGGGCAGTGGGCCCACTGATTGGGGATTAAAAGGATGCCACTCTTCTAACTGTTTTCACCTCGATTTTTGTAGTAGCTATTTTCTCCTCTTATCTTTTTTCCCACTTGTCTGTACTTGCAAACATGAGAGTATTCTCTTTCTATCATCTTTGCTTCACATTTTAAACAAAGACACACCCCTTAGATGTTATATCAGATCGCTGCTTCCAACGATTCTTTTAACTTGTCTGCAAAGAAATACAGTGGATTTGCTTTTAAATAGCCCATTATTTTCCTTCATACAACCTACAGACTTAGGCAGAATTGGGGTGACAAGCACAGGGCATCCTAATCTCAAATACCCAATCCTGTTCCCCAGAGACTCAGATTTAATTGTGCTGGAGGATACCCAAGAGTGAAAGTAGCTCAGTCGTGTCTGACTCTATGTGACCCAATGGACTATACAGCCCATGGAATTCTCCAGGCCAGACTACTGGAGTGGGAAGCCTATCCCTTCTCCAGGCTATCTTCCCAACCCAGGGATCGAACCCAGGTCTCCGCCATTGCAGGTGGATTCTTTACCAGTTGAGCCACAGGGAAGCCCAGAGGATACCTAACCATTAACACATTTTGAAAACCCCATGAGTGATTCCAACTGTAAATCTGAATGAGGGGCTTCAGTGACATCTGAGTTCATGGTATGTTAGGTCTTCTGTGGACATGTCTCTCTTCTGTGAGCCCAGAAATATTGGCAACCAACTATAAATGCACACTTACTATTCCTCATAATTCTTATACTGATGTAAAATCATTTTGTGTAGGTTTTGGTGACAGTATTTAAAGAACCTCATCAACTTCTGTTGCTGTTCAGTCGCGAAGTCGTACCTGACTCCGTGTCCTCATGGGCTATAACACACCAGGCTCCTCTGTCCTTCACCACCTCCTGGAGTTTGATCAAATTCATGTCCATTGAGTCAGTGATGCCATCTATCGTCTCATTCTCTGCTGCTCTCTTTCTTCTGTTTTCAATCTTTCCTAGCATCAGTCTTTTCAAATGACCCATGGACTGTAGCCTACCAGGCTCCTCCATCCGTGGGATTTTCCAGGTGAGAATACTGGAGTGGTTTGCCATTGCCTTCTCCAGGGGATCTTCCTGACCCAGGGATCGAACCCAGGTCTCCCGCATTGTAGTAAGATGCTTTACCATCTGAGCCACCAGGGAAGCCCTTCAAATGAGTCAGTTCTTCTCAGAGTTTCAGCTTCAGCATCACTCCTTTCAATGAATATTCAGTGTGTTTTACTTTTCTCTAGCTGATAATGGTCTGGACCTAACAGACACAGAAGATATTAAGAAGATGTGGCAAGAATACACAGAAGAACTGCACAAAAAAGATCTTCATGACCCAGATAATCACGATGGTGTGATCACTCACCTAGAGCCAGACATCTTGGAATGAGAAGTCAAGTGGGCCTTAGAAAGCCTCAAGCATCACTATGAACAAAGCAAGTGGAGGTGATGGAATTCCAGTTGAGCTGTTTCAATTCCTAAAAGATGATACTGTGAAAGGGCTACATTTAATATACCAGCAAATATGGAAAACTCAGCAGTGGCCACAAGACTGGAAAAGGTCAATTTTCATTCCAATCCCAAAGAAAGGCAATGCCAAAGAATGCTCAAACTACCTCACAATTGCACTCATCTCACACGTTAGCAAAGAAATGCTCAAAATTCTCCAAGTCAGGCTTCAATAATACATGAACTGTGAACTTCCAGATGTTCAAGCTGGTTTTAGAAAAGGCAGAGGAACCAGAGATCAAATTGCCAACATCTTCTGGATCACCTAAAAAGCAAGAGAGTTCCAGAAAAGCATGTATTTCTGCTTTATTGACTATGCCAAAGCCTTTGACTGTGTGGGTCACTTTACACTCTGGAAATTTTTTTCAAGAGATGCGAATACCAGACCACCTGACCTGCCTCTTGAGAAATCTGTATGCAGGTCAGGAAGCAGCATTTAGAACTGGACATGGAACAACAGACTGGTTCCAAATAGGAAAAGGAGTATGTCAAGGCTGTATATTGTCACCCTGCTTATTTAAGTTATATGCAAAGTACACTATGAGAAACACTGGACTGGATGAAGCTCAAGTTGGAATCAAGATTGCCAGGAGAAATATCAGTAACCTCAGATATGCAGATGACACCAACCTTATGGCAGAAAATGAAGAATTAAAGAGCCTCCTGATGAAAGTTAAAGAGGTGAGTGAAAATGTTGGCTTAAAGCTCAACATTCAGAAAACTAAGATCATGGCATCCAGTCCCATCACTTCATGGAAAATAGATGGGGAAATAGTGGAAACAGGGGCTGACTTTATTTGGGGGGGCTCCAAAATCACTGCATATGGTGACTGCAGTCATGAAATTAAAAGACACTTGCCCCTTGGAAGAAAAGTTTTGACCAACCTAGACAGCATGTTAAAAAGCAGAGACATTACTTAGCCAAAAAAGGTCAGTAGTCATGTATGGATGTGAGAGTTGGACTATAAAGAAAGCTGAGCACTGAAGAATTGATGCTTTTGAACTGTGGTGTTGGAGAAGATTCTTGAAAGTCCTTTGGACTGCAAGGAGATCCAACCAGTCCATCCAAAAGGAAACGAGTCCCAAATATTCATTGGAAGGACTGATGCTGAAGCTGAAGCTCTGATACTTTGGCCACCTGATGCGAAGAACTGACTTATTGGAAAAGACCCTGATGCTGGGAAAAATTGAAAGCTGGAAAAGGGGGTGAGATGGTTGGATGGCATCACCAACTCCGTGGACATGAATTTGAGTAAACTCCGGGAGTTGGTGATGGACAGGAAGGCCTGGCGTGCTGCAGACCATAGCTCACAAAGAGTTGGACACGACTGAGCAACTGAACTGAGCTGAACTGAACGGCTAATGATGTTAAAGCATAGACTCAGGTGTATACACACATATATTCTTGACATTTTTCCTTAATTAGTTCTGAGGTAAATGACTGCAACAATATGACAAAAGTAACATGATGAGGAACGTCACCACCATTCCTATAACCGAAGGGAAGCTGAGAAGACAGCTATGATACCACTATAAGGGTTCATCTTCATATGCAATGACTAAGAGTACTTCCGTTTCTAGTCCCTGCCAAATTTGCTGCTTATAGTTTCCTGTCTACTACTGTACTGCATGGTCGACTGAACTTAATTTTTGTCAAGGCTGTTCTTTTGAAGTGTTTTTAATCTCTTCTACTTTCATATTAATGCAGTGTTTCTGTTTAGAAATATCTCTACCCGTATCTTTTCTTCAAATATATTTCTATAATTGAATTTAAGATACACACTTCAGAAGACTTCTAGTTTGCAAAAGCCTTTACTGAGAGGTCACTTTTTTAAAGAAAAAAACCACAGGTACCAGAAATAATGTACAACTTCATACAAAATGGCATTTAGAATGATGACCTCTGCTCCTTATCCAAGGCAATACATTTGGAAAAGATAAGCTTTAGTTTTCAGAATAAGCTTTAAAAATAGTTTAATAGTTTTTACTTTTGATCTTTGTGTGTATCTAATAGCAGAGAACCAGGACAATTCTTTGTCATTCTCTAAAGGAATAAAATGCCTTCAAATGTGCTGTAATTGCACATAAATAGCAAAGACTATTTTTATGATAACCTGTAGTGACCCATGGAAACCAGTGACTCAAATCCCTCTGTGATTGTGTTTTCGGGCAAAAGAAAATATGGAGTAATTGAAACTCCAAGGTCTAGGAGCAGATGAATAAGACAAGATGCACATAGGAGTGTCCACACCCACCAGCCAGAGACTACCAGGGACCACTTGTGCCACACAAAGCTGGCTTCATTACTTATCACCAGGGAAACCATGGGGTGTGCCATTATAGAGAGGTTAGGAAGTGTTTCCTACAGAATCTCAGCTTAGGGTACATGGCTTCAGTGGGGCGTTGAGGAGGTTCAAGGAAACATTTCACTCTAGGTACTAATCCCTGGAAATTGTAGTGTTACTTTACATTTAAAAAGGATCTTTGAAGATGTAATTAATTTAAGGACCTTGAGATGGGGAGATAATCCTGGGTGATTCGTATGGGGCCTGAAAGCAACCATGAGTGTCCAAAAAGAGTGAGAGAGAGGGAGATTTGAGTCCAGACCTAAGAGGAGAAGGTGATGTGAATAGGAGGCAGTGATTGCCTTGATGTAGCCACAGGCCATGAATGCCAGCAGCCACCAGAAGCTGGAAGAAATGATCCAACCAGTCCATCCTGAAGGAGATCAACCCTGAATATCCATGGGAAGGACTGATGCTGAAGCTGAAACTCTGATACTCTGCCCACCTGATACAAAGAGCCAACTCACTGGAAAAGACCCTGATGCTGGGAAAGATTTGAGGCGGGAGGAGAAGGGGACAACAGAGGATGAGATGGTTGAATGGCATCATTGACTCAACGGACATGAGTTTGAACAAACTCCAGGAGATGGTAAAGAACAGGGAATCCTGGTGTGCTGCAGTCCATGGGGTCGCAGAGAGTTGGACACGACTGAGCAACTGAGCCACCACCAGAAGCTGGAGGAAACACGGAGGCAATCTTCTTCAGAGCCTTCGGATGGAACCCAGCTCTGCTCACTCCTGAATTTCAGACTTCCAGCTTCAAGAACTGTGAAAGAATATGGTTTTCTTGTTTTAGGCCACCAAGTTTGTGGAAATTTGTAACCACAACTTACAGGAAATTCATGATTTAAGCATCTTGATGAGTTACACATAGGAAGCAATTGTAAGATGTAGCAAAACATCTGTATTTCACTGGGAGAGGAGATATTTGAGCATCTCTCTGCTCTTCTGGGTGTTTATGTTTTGCCTGCGCTTATACATAATCATGGGAGGGGTCTGATTTTCACCTCCCTCCATCATAGTCTCAGAGTGACCTCGTCTGACATTGTATTTGGTAAAACTGCTTATATTCAACAGAACACCAAGACCTGGTTTTTCATGCCTGGTAAGTTCCCAACCGACAGCTGTCAAGACTATGTTCTTCTTTCTCATTTCCAATTGAATGAGTGATATCAGTCAGGTTAGTCAGCCCCTTTGGACATTTCTATTCACTTCAGCCCAGCAACCATTCACCACGAATATTTGATCCTACATATGGGGAATTCTTATAGATTTGGGGGATAGATCCATAAAGAAAAATTCTAATCCTCACTGAGTTGTAAACAGGAAAATAATTAAGTAAAAGTATGTGCTATGTCAGTGGTAAATGTTACAGAGAAAAGTGAAGTGAGGGGGTACTAGAGCAGGGATCCCCAATCCCGGGCTTCTATCTGCCCTGGCCTGTTAGGAACCAAGCCACACTGCAAAGGTGAGTGGCCGACGATGGAGCCAGATTTTGTCTGCCTCTCCCCATGGCTCCCATCACCACCTGAACCACCCCCAACCCTCCACCCCAGGTCCGTGGAAACATTGTCTTTCACAAAACTGGTTTCTGAGGGGGAAAAGGTTAAGGACTGCTGTGTTAGAGGATATTGGATGGATCACTGCTTTAAGGAAGGCAGCAAGGGAAAGGCTCATTGGTAAGGTAATATTTGAGAAGAAACCTGAAATAATTGTTGAAGGGAGCTAGGGGAAATCCTTCCAAACAGAGGGAACAGCGAGGCATCAGGAGATGCTTCTCATCCTCCAGCAAGGGGGCTGCAGAAGTGAAAGTCAGGAAGGGAGTAGCTGGAGACAAAGTCAGTGAGGAAGTGGGCTGTGGGGGAGGCGTGCTGGAGGTCTTCAACGGAGAATTCACTGGGGACGAAGGTTAACCAGAAGGCTGATATGCTCTTACTCTTCTTTACAGGAGAAATATAATATTTTAAAAAGAAGAATCGAATTTTACCATTTTATAACCAACCCCTAATAAAATAATGGGGCTTCCCAGGTGGCGCCAGGGGTAAGGAATCCACCTGCCAATGCAGGAAACACGAGAGTCGAGGGTCAATCCCTGGGTCAGGAAGATCCTCTGGAGTAGGAAACGGCAACTTGCTCCACTATTCTTGCCCATAAAATGCCATGGGTAGAAGAACCTGGTGACCTACAGTCCACGGGGCCCCAAAGAGTCAGACACGACTGAGCGCCTGAACACAATAAAATAATACACCAGTGGATGCCTAATGCCAAGGCAAGAGGCTGACGGGAACCTTGATATACGCGCGGTGTCAAAGTGGCATTGCTTCCTGATCATGAAGGGGCAGACTCGATTTTATGACAGGCAGCCACCACCTTCAACCTGGGATCAAAAACGACACTGCTAATAGCGGGAAGGTTAGACAGGACGTGTTTACTGATACTGCACAACATGAGATATAAAACACAGACTCTCAGATGTGCTTGCCCAAAACGTTTAACCTGAACATAAATAAGCCTATAGACCTGGCTTCTTGTTTACAGGAAATTCAGTGAAAGTGACATCACAAAGAAACAGTTAAATTCTAAGGATGGAACTTTCTGTAAGACAGCTAGTCTGATCATTTCAGGAAATCAATTATATCTTTTTTTTTTTTCCCAAAGTAGTTGATTTACAATGTTAATTTCTGCTGCACAGCAAAGTGATTCAGTTACATATAGATACTCACCGTATATTCATTTCCACTGTGGTTTTTCACGGGATGCTGAATATGGTTCCTTGTGTTATACAGTAGGGACTTTCTTATTCATCCTCTGGATACTGGTTTGCATCTGCTAATTCCAAACTCCCAATCCTTTCCTCCTGCTCTGCGCTCCCATCTATCAGCAACCACAAGGACTGTTTCTTACGTCTGTGAATCTGTTTCTGTTTGGTATATAAGTTCATCTGTATCATATTTTAGAGTATATATATGACTGACATCATATGAAATTTGTATTTTTCTGATTTACTTAGTATGATTCTCTCTAGTTCCATCCAAGTTGCTGCAAATGGCATATTTCATTCTTTTAAAGGCTGAGTAGTATCTCATTGTGTGTGTGTGTGTGTGTGTGTGTGTGTGTGTGTGTGTGTGTGTGTGAATGGCATTTATACAGAGACAGGAGCTTTCCTAGATTAGAAAGAACTTGGGCTTCCCTGGTGGCTCAGATGGTAAAGAATCTGCCTGCAAGGCAAGAGATCCAGGTTCTGTCCCTGGATTGGGAAGGTCCCCTGCAGAAAGGAATGGCAACCCACTCCAGAACACTTGCCTGGAGAATTCCAGGTAGAGGAGCCTGGCGGGCTACAGTCCATGGGGTGGTAGAGTCAGGCATGGCTGAGTGAGTAACACACTGAACCATTAAAAACCCCAAGAGTCCTTTCGGATGTAGACGTGTGGTCTAGACGAGTAGCTCTCATATTTTCATGTAAATCGGAATCACTGATCCTGTGAAAATGTGATGAGTCAAGCTCTAACTGTACATATTCCGATTGAGTGACAATGGAGTTGATGCTACAAAAGTATGCCTTTGGTCTTCACTTTGAGAAACGTAGGAAAGCACATTTCAGTGTGAGCTAATGCTCTCCTGACTGTTCTCACAGAAAGGTTCAGGCCCATGGAGGGGGCGTGGTGGAGTTCTGATGCTCATAGCAGACAGACCACTGTGTGGGAGAGGTCTGCTGCCCACCCGCCTTCATCAAAATCACCGTCCTGACTCCCAATCAGAATCGCCTGTGGGGCTTTTAAACTCATTAAGGGGCAGGCCTCCCTCCAGACCAGTTAAATCTGAATCTCTGGGAAAGACAGCTAGGAATGGTGTTTTAAAACAAATCTCTTTGAGTGACTATAATATGGGTTTAGAGTTGAGAGCTAGCTAAAATTTCTTTAACATGTAGGGCTATTTTGTATCTATTCAAATAGTAAAAGAGCTGATCTTGAGTTTTAATGAGAATCCACAATTTCACTAGTTACACCGTTTCAATTAGCATGACTCACATTCTTAAAGGAAAACCAAAGAAGACTCTTCTAAAAAGTTGTTGTTACTGACCAGAATAATGAGGAAAGAAATGGAAAATATTAAAAGTTAACACAAGTTTGCATTTCAGTTGATGCAAAACTAACTAGTACCACAGTAACTAACTACCACTACTACCACTACTACTACTACTAAGTCGCTTCAGTCGTGTCCGACTCTGTGCAGGCTCCCCGATCCCTGGGATTCTCCAGGCAAGAACACTGGAGTGGGTTGCCATTTCCTTCTCCAGTAACTAACTAGTACCACAGTAACTAACTAGTGCCACAGTAACTAACTAGTGCCAACTGGTTCTTTTCACAAACGATGATGTAGGTTGTCCCAACGCCAGGAGAGCATTGATGTGTGCAAAGGCAGAACCATTCTATCATTCGTTCCCAGGATTAGTTGGTTTTAGAGGAATAGCAGATGTAGAAAGGAAAATTCAACAACAAATGATTTTTACAACCAAGTAGTAACAAGGTGAGGAGAAAAGTTATTAGAAACTTGGAAGTCAAAGGGGAGAATCTGAGACAAGTGGTAGGGTGGAAAATGGAGTCATCAGATGAGTGAAATTTATGGAAAAAAAAAGGAAAACTGGCATCTTCTAACAGGGACAGTGAGAACCAAGCATCTTTACCTTGAGATGACTTGTCTACACACAGAAAGAGCATACAGTCCTTTTTTTCAACAAAATTCTAATGGAAAAGACACACAACATGCATGTCTTGACAAGCAATGTGTTCTCTAGAAAAGTGCTGGTTACGTTGACTTAATTGTAGCTCTTGCTGTCTCATCCTTGGAAGGACAATGTGGTCTAGAGAAAATAGCCCGGGATTTAGAGTCAGACAGACTTTCTGCATTCCAGTCCTGGCCTGAGTCACTGACTCTTCAGTGGCCCTAAACAAGTTACTTAACTCTTATCCTTTTTAAAAAGTTGCCAGATAATTAACAAAATCTATGTAAAGATTTTTAGTAGAAATTAAAATGTGGTTAAAGGAATTTTGTAAGCTGTAAAATTTTAGTAGTGGTTATTACGGCTGTCTAAAAGGATATTTCACCAGCTCTTAGAATTATAGCAAACGGAGAGATAATGGAACCACAGGCTGTTCAATGAATACTTACTGAATGCACAAAGCATGAATGATTGAATACATGGGAAAAAGAGGAAGGAAACAAGAAATAAAAGCAAAGAAGAAGGAGGAAGGGAGGTGGGAAGCTGTTCAAAAACACTTAAAGTATTTTATTTGAATAAAGAATCATCCATCGAGAGTTATGGAGATCTTTGCTGTGCACAGGGTTTGGTATTATGATGAAAAAGAAAAGAGAGAAAGACAGAAGGAGAGGATTCAAAAGGACCATAAACACCATCCAGTGAAATCCCAGTTTTATATATTGGGAGAGGGAAGCAGGTGATTCGGTTTCCCACTGTCATAGTATGAGATTATAGGGCCATTCTAATCTCTTTCAACAAGTACAGTGAAAGTATGCAGAGACAGGATGGTGATGCCAGGACTTTAATTCTTCAACATTTCCCAGATAAATCACCCTGAAAAAGCAGAATTCTACTTCTGCTTTCCACTAGGATTGCATCAAGTGGTCCACCTCAAAAGTCACAAAAAAGTGGCCAGAGATTACACACCATAAATTTCCAAACACCTGATAAAAATTCTTAATCTCTCAGGGCAGACAAAATTAAGTCCATAAAATACCCATTCTGCCAGAAGGAAAGCACACATATTTTTGATACTAGAAAGGAGATGTTCAGACAAGTCTCAAGGGTGAAATACACAGTCAAACAATTTAGTGAATTTAGAAGAGCAACCCACTGAGGTATAAGCAGGCAGACCTCTGTTTTCATCTGTCATGGAGCATTTTCTCTTTCCTGGAGTCCTTTCTTTATGAGGCTAACTCTTCTACGACCTACACTGTCAGATATCTTCCAGGCGTACTGTTCTAAAACAAGGTTCTGTTTGAACTTCAATAACGAGACACCTTGGATGAGGTGCAAAGATGACCCACTTTATATTAAACTCAATACTATAAGAAATAATAAGGCCATCTCATGGGGCTGTGAAATATTTAAACTGATTGATAGACTCAAAAACCTTGCTTTGGCCCAGCAGGCAGGAAATGTATATTGGAAAGGACAAAGGATATGAAATCAGAAAACCCAAATTTAGGTAGTTGGGTCCTCTGCTGATGAATGATATTATAATTGTTGAAGCAATAACCTCTTCTTATCTCAACTTCTTCACCTCTTAATGGAGTATGACACTACTATCCCTTAATCATATTGTGGAATTGATGTAATGCTAAGAAAAAAAATAATAATTTAGGCAATGAATCTTGCATGTGTGCTGAGTCATGTCCCACTCTTTGTGACCCCATGGACTGTAACCCTCCAGGCTCCTCTGTTCATGGGGTTCTCCAGGCAAGAACACTGGAGTGGGTGGCTATTTCCTCCTACAGGGGATTTTCCTGACCCAGGAATTGAACCCGCATCTCCTGGGCCTCCTACATTGGCAGGCAGCTTCTTTCCCACAGCTCCACCTGGGAATTTTAAGTTAATATAAAGATAGTTAATTTCTTTTTTTTATAATTTATTTATTTTAATTGGAGGCTAATTACTTTACAATATTGTAGTGGGTTTTGCCAGAGAAGGTAATGGCACCCCACTCCAGTACTCTTGCCTGGAAAATCCATGGACAAAGGAGCCTGGTAGGCTGCGGTCCATGTGGTTGCTGAGTCGGGCACTACTAAGTGACTTCACTTTCACTTTTCACTTTCATGCATTGGAGAGGGAAATGGCAACCCATTCCAGTGTTCTTGCCTGGGGAATCCCAGGGGCGGGGGTGTCTGGTGGGCTGCTGTCTATGGGGTCGCACAGAGTCGGACACGACTGAAGCGACTTGGCAGCAGCAGCAGCAGCAGCAGTGGGTTTTGCCATACATTGACATGATAGTTAATTTCTAATTGGGCTTCCCTGGGAGATCAGCTGGTGAAGAATCTACCTGCAATTCAGGAGACCCCGGTTGGATTCCTGGATTGGGAAGATGCCCTCGAGAAGAGATAGGCTACCCACTCCGGTACTGTCAGGCTTTCCTGGTGGCTCAGATGGTAAAGACTCTGCCTGCAATGCAAGAGACTTGGGTTCAATCCCTGGGTTGGGAAGATCCCCTGGAAGAGGGAACGGTGACCCACTCCAGTATTCTTGCCTGGAGAATCCCTGTGGACAGAGGACCCTGGTGGGCTACAGTCCACGGGGTCATGAAGAGTCAGGCATGACTGAGTGACTAAGCACACAGCACAATTTTTTTATTAATTATTATGGATTGTACATGTGATGCTTTCGGTGCCCATCACTCCTCGCAGGTTCTTGGAAACAGCAAGAGGATTGTTCCTGGTGCACCAGAAATCTTGATGAATCTACACTGAGTTGGTCGTGTGCTATCCCTCTTGCCCATCACTAGTTTAAAGTCATCAAGTGAACTATGTCATATGCACTTGTGTTGAAGGACGTCTATTTAACTTCACTTTTCTGGTCTGTTTCACATATCTTGGCTTTCTTATTCAACTGTTAGGCTATTTCCCAGTTTTTCTATTTGCTACATAAAGACTGGGTAATTTTCAAATACTTTCTTTAAAAAGGGTGGGAAAATTAAAATGAAGGTATATTAGAGTCATGTTTTTAAAATAGTAAAGCTTATTATAAAGTAAATAGGAGAAAATAGTACCTTAGCCCATAGAGAATTCACTCCACGAAGTATTATTTTATCAATAACAATCCATATCCTAAACCAACATTGTAAATACTTTTGGGAAAAAAGTTATTATTAAGTTTCTACAATATTCATTTAGCTCAAAAAAGTCAACATTCCAATTATAGTGTCTGGTAACAAGTGACTGCAAGGAGATCCAACCAGTCCATTCTGAAGGAGATCAGCCCTGGGTGTTCTTTGGAAGGACTGATGCTAAAGCTGAAACTCCAGTACTTTGGCTACCTCATGGGAAGAGTTGACTCAATGGAAAAAACTCTGAGGCTGGGAGGGATTGGGGGCAGGAGGAGAAGGGGATGACAGGATGAGATGGCTGGATGGCATCACCGACTGGATGGACGTGGGTTTGGGTGAACTCTGGGAGCTGGTAATGGACAGGGAGGCCTGGCGTGCTGCGATTCACGGGGTTGCAAAGAGTCGGACACGACTGAGCGACTGAACTGACTGACTGACTGACTGACACAAATATATGTTCACAGAATATCAGTAATATTCAACTCCTCCTTGGTCTCGGTCTCTACTAGTAGAATTGGTTTAGTCGCTAAGTCGTGTCCGACTTTTGAAATGCTATGGACTGTAGCCCACCAGGTTCCTTTGTCCATGGGATTCTCCAGGCAAGAATACTGGACTGGGCTGCCATTTCCTTCTGCAGTAGAATTAGAGACTGGTAAATTCTCTTAAGGAGATGGTTTGGAGTATATATCATAATTACTACTATACTTACCTTGTGACCTAGTAATTCTGATTTACATCTGCCCAAAGATGCATACATGAAACTATTCTTTGTATCATTAGTTGAAGCAGCAAAAGGTGGGGGGAAATATATACTCACTAGTAAATAAGTTATAGCACAAAGATTATATGGCATACTCAGAAGTCTGAGTATATGAACATGGCAAGATCTTCAAGACATATGATTAAATTATCAAAGTTCCTTAGTAATATATATCAAATCAGTTCAGTTCAGTCGCTCAGTCGTGTCCGACTCTTTGTGACCCCATGAATAACAGCACACCAGGCCTCCCTGTCCATCACCATCTCCTGGAGTTCACTCAGACTCATGTCCATCGAGTCCCTGATGCCATCCAGCCATCTCATCCTCTGTCGTCCCCTTCTCCTCCTGCCCCCAATCCCTCCCAGCATCAGACTCTTTTCCAATGAGTCAACTCTTCGCATGAGGTGGCCAAAGTACTGGAGTTTCAGCTTTAGCCTCATTCCTTCCAAAGAAATCCCAGGGCTGATCTCCTTGCAGTCCAAGGGACTCTCAAGAGTCTTCTCCAACACCACAGTTCAAAAGCATCAATTCTTCGGCGCTCAGCCTTCTTCACAGTCCAACTCTCACATCCATACATGACCATAGGAAAAACCATAGCCTTGACTAGACAGACCTTAGTCGGCAAAGTAATGTCTCTGCTTTTGAATATGCTATCTAGGTTGGTCATAACTTTTCTTCTAAGGAGTAAGCGTCTTTTAATTTCATAGCTGCAGTCACCATCTGCAGTGATTTTGGAGCCCCCCAAAATAAAGTCTGACACTGTTTCCACTGTTTCCCCATCTATTTCCCATGAAGTAATGAGACCGGATGCCATGATCTTCATTTTCTGAATGTTGAGCTTTAAGCCAACTTTTTCACTCTCCTCTTTCACTTTCATCAAGAGGCTTTTTAGCTCCTCTTCACTTTCTGCCATAAGGGTGGTGTCATCTGCATATCTGAGGTGATTGATATTTCTCCCCGCAATCTTGATTCCAGCTTGTGTTTCTTCCAGTCCAGCATTTCTCATGATGTACACTACATGTAAGTTAAATAAGCAGGGTGACAATATAAAGCCTTGAGGTACTCCTTTTCCTATTTGGAACCAGTCTGTTGTTCCATGTCCAGTTCTAACTGTTGCTTCCTGACCTGCATACAGATTTATCAAGAGGTAGGTCAGGTGGTCTGGTATTCCCGTCTCTTTCAGAATTTTCCACAGTTTATTGTGATCCACACAGTCAAAGGCTCTGGCATAGTCAATAAAGCAGAAATAGATGTTTTTCTGGAACTCTCTTGCTTTTTCCATGATCCAGCACATGTTGGCAATTTGATCTCTGGTTCCTCTGCCTTTTCTAAAACGAGCTTGAACATCAGGGAGTTCACGGTTCACATATTACTGAAGCCTGGCTTGGAGAATTTTGAGCATTACTTTACTAGCATGTGAAATGTGCGGTAGTTTGAGCATTCTTTGGCATTGCCTTTCTTTGGGATTGGAATGAAAACTGACCTTTTCCAGTCCTGTGGCCACTGCTGAGTTTCCCAAATTTGCTGGCATATTTAGTACAGCACTTTCACAGCATCATCTTTCAGGATTTGAAACAGCCCAACTGGAATTCCATCACCTCCACTAGCTTTGTTCGTAGTGATGCTTTCTAAGGTCCACTTGACTTCACTTTCCAAGATGTCTGGTTCTAGATTAGTGATCACATCATCATGATTATCTGGGTCATGAAGATCTTCTTTGTACAGTTCTCCATGTATTCTTGCCACCTCTTCTTAATATCTTCTGCTTCTGTTAGGTCCATACCATTTCTGTCCTTTATCGAGCCCATCCTTGCATGAAATATTCCCTTGGTATCTCTAATTTTCTTATAGAGATCTCTAGTCTTTGCCATTCTGTTCTTTTCCTCTATTTTTTGCATTGATCACTGAAGAAGGCTTTCTTATCTTTTCTTGCTATTCTTAGGAACTCTGCATTCAGATGCTTATATCTTTCCTTTCTCCTTTGCTTTTTGCCTCTCTTTTCACAGCTATTTGTAAGGCCTCCTGAGACAGCCATTTTGCTTTTTTGCATTTGTTTTCCATGGGGATGGTCTTGATCCCTGTCTCCTGTACAATGTCACGAACCTCTGTCCATAGTTCATCAGGCACTCTATCTATCAGATCTAGGCCCTTAAATCTATTTCTCACTTCCACTGTAGAATCATAAGGGATTTTATTTAGGTCATACCTGAATGGTCTAGCAGTTTTCCCTACTTTCTTCAATTTAAGTCTGAATTTGGTAATAAGGAGTTCATGATCTGAGCCACAGTCAGCTCCTGGTCTTGTTTTTGTTGACTGTATAGAGCTTCTCCATCTTTGGCTGCAAAGAATATAATCAATCTGATTTCGATGTTGACCATCTGGTGATGTCCATGTGTAGAGTCTTCTCTTGTGCTGTTGAAAGAGTTTGCTATGACCAGTGCATTTTCTTGGCAAAACTCGATTAGTCTTTGCCCTGCTTCATTCCGCATTCCAAGGCCAAATTTGCCTGTTACTCCAGGTGTTTCTTGACTTCCTACTTTTGCATTCCAGTCTCCTATAATGAAAAGGACATCTTTTTTGGGTGTTAGTTCTAAAAGGTCTTGTAGGTCTTCATAGAACTGTTCAACTTCAGTTTCTTCAGCGTTACTGGTTGACAGAATGTGGTCCACTGGAGAAGGGAATGGCAAGCCACTTCAGTATTCTTGCCTTGAGAACCCCATGGACAGTATGAAAAGGCAAAATGATAGGATACCAAAAAAGGAACTCCCCAGGTCATTAGGTGCCCAATATGCTACTGGAGATCAGTGGAGAAATAACTCCAGAAAGAATGAAAGGATGGAGCCAAAGCAAAAACAGTACCCAGTTGTGGATGTGACTGGTGATAGAAGCAAGGTCCAATGCTGTAAAGAGCAATATTGCATAGGAACCTGGAATGTCAGGTCCATGAATCAAGGCAAATTGGAATTGGTCAAACAAGAGATGACACGGGTGAAGGTCGACATTCTAGGAATCAGCGAACTAAAATGGACTGGAATGGGTGAATTTAACTCAGATGACCATTATATCTACTACTGTGGGCAGGAATCCCTCAGAAGAAATGGAGTAGCCATCATGGTCAACAAAAGAGTCCGAAATGCAGTACTTGGATGCGATCTCAAAAACGACAGAATGATCTCTGTTCGTCTCCAAGGCAAACCATTCAATAATATATATAACATAATCTTATTTATGCTGTATATATCTATGAAAATACACACCAAGCACTGGAAAATGGATCATACACAGAATCATTGACAGTAACAGGGATAGAAGAAATGGGAATAGATAAAGAGATAGGGGGAAATTTTGTGGGTTTTTTTTTTTCTGAACATTTCTATATAATTTGAGCTGTGTATTATGAGAAAACATGTCTATATCATGTGCTTAATATGCTTAATCATGTGCTCCAATACTTTGGCCATCTGATGTGAAGAACTGACTCACTGGAAAAGACCCTGATTCTGGGAAAGATTGAAGGCAGGAGGAGAAGGGAATAACAGAGGATGAGATGGTTGGATGGCATCACTGACTCAATGGACATGAGTTTGAGTCAACTCTGGGAGTTGATGATGGACAGGGAGGCCTGCCGTGCTGCAGTCCATGGGATCACAAGGAGTCAGACATGACTGAGAGACTGAACTGATGCGCTTAATAAAAAACTGATATTTTAAAATGTGTTTCATCATTCTGAAATATGAGTAAGTAAGAAAAATAAAAACTAAGAATGTGTTTGATTTCTATATGATTTCCTTTATATGTCTTTTGGTTTATTTTAGTTCCTGAATATACTAATATATACATAATGTGTGTACACAATGTAGAACTCTGCTTGCTTGTAGAAAAAGTGAAAGTGTTAGTCACTCCGTGATGTCCAGCTCTTTGCAACACCATAGACTGTAGCCTGCCAGGCTCCTCTGTCCCTGGGATTCTCCAGGCAAGAATACTGGAGTGGGTAGCCATTCCCTTCTCCAAGGGATCTTCCTGATCCAGGGGTGGAACCCAGATCTCTCGCACTGCATGCCAATTCTTTACTGTCTGAGTCATCAAGGAAGGCCACTTGTATGTAGAACTGCAATGCAAATGTCTGAGGCAAGGTCATATTTGCTTCATTCAATACTTATTTTTAAAGTAAACATCCAAATAAATGAAGGAATTGATGGATGAAACTCAGGAGTAACCCAAAGTGTCAACCAGGTTACCAGCAAGTCTACATCCTGGCAGTGTTCATGCACAATCTCAGATTCCAAAACTTCTTGAGCTCTCTAAGGGGTAGGACAGTTCACTGTGAATAGCCACAGGATCCTACATTTTGTGAATTTTTGATGCAGTCTCCTTGAGTCTCATTGATGGTGTCCCACGTTCCCTGTTCCTGCCTCACCGGTTGACCACGGGAGCCAGAGGGCCATCACCTGTGTTGCCCAGTGCTCAGCTTCTGCGGACCTCACATGGCCGGCTGAGTCCCCAGTAGGCCATCCTGGGCCGCCGTGTAGATGGAGACTGGCAGCCTTCACGCAGCTGCCCTCTGCCCCGCCCTCAGCTCCCTCTAGATTTCCAGGACCCACTGATTTGCATATGTCTCCTAACCTTGTGAACTTTGTCAAGGGGTGAAGCATCTGTTTTTTCAACTGCCACTGCCAGAAGTTTTTGTCTAGCTACTTCTGGACTTTGAACTTTCCACACACTCAAGAAACACATTCCCTTCTTCCACCCAGAACTTTCTATAAAATGAACTGGAGCTTCCGTTGAGTTTTCTAGCTCTATGCTTACTTTACATGACATCATGTCTTTGCGTTCTTTCTAAATTCTGCTGCTGCTGCTGCTAAGTCACTTCAGTTGTGTCCGACTCTGTGCAACCCCATAGACAGCAGCCCACCAGGCTCCTCCGTCCCTGGGATTCTCCAGGCAAGAACACTGGAGTGGGTTGCCATTTCCTTCTCCAGTGCATGAAAGTGAGAATTGAAAGCAAAGTCGCTCAGTCATGTCCGACTCTTAGCGACCCCATGGACTGCAGCCCACCAGGCTCTAAACTCTAGAACTCTGCAATTCTATTATGACTATGGCTGAACCAATTCTTACAGAATCAAGCAAAATCAGGATGAACTGCACGGATTCCAACTAATCTCAGGTTAACATGATTACTGTCTCTCTAAACACAAATCTTATTTTCTGTTCCAATTATAATATTGTCAGATGATGACAATGATGGTGAAGACAGTCCCTGATATCTGTTGAGCCATTCCATGGAGCCACCACTGTATTCCCACTTTAAAAACATCACATCATGAATTCCTATAACAACCAACTTAGGCAAGTATTATCAATGTTCCCATTTCACTGTTGAGAAACAGCCTTGAGAGACTGAAGAACTTGTGAAGCAATCTGGTCCTAGAATTTGCACTCTCAATCACCACCCTTTGCATCTTAGGAAGGCTTTCAGCTGAGATGTAAGAACATAAATGAGAACTGATTTTGCACTTTGAAGTTTTTAAGAACAAAGCCATTGAATAATAAATGATGTCACAAAACAGTTTATTTGTGCCATGCCAACATTTGCAAACCAATTGTACTTCAGTTGCAGAACGTATGTCCACATGACTCTTTTGAATAGAAAGAGGCAGGTTTTTTTTGTTTGTTTGTTTGTTTTTCCCAGAAACAAGTGTACAGCAGAAAATGGAGCAAACGAAACATATGTTAAAAATCTTCCCTGAGGCTGGAACAGGTAGATAGGGACTCTCTATGCTCCTGAGGAAATAATAAGAAAGGAAATAAATACACTCCTAGCTTTTGAAAGTTTCCATCTCGGAAGCCTGCCAAATACACGCAGTATGCAGTCTTCCACCAGGCCTTGGCGAGGGTTTAATTACGTGGCTGCAGAGCATCATTACAGCTAACCAGGAGAACTTGCTAACTGAAAGAGAGCTGGCAGTTCAGTTCCTCCACAGATTTCAGATTTTTCTTTTTCATTTTTTTCTTTATTAAGTTGGAACTCTAATGGAACCTTCCCAGGCACTCATCTCCTAGTAACTCTTTGAACTTACAACACGAGACAGAGGTGGCATTGACTGAAATTTCACAAAGGCAAACACGAGCACCGATTAATCAGTTCCCTTGAAAAGAAAATTGGAACAGGTAGAGCTGGAGACTGGCTTACAGACATAGGAGTTGGAATCATTATTCTGAAATAATCTCCTGCTTGATATACCAGCAAAGATTTTCTTTTTCCTCTCCCCAACAGAATGCAAAGATAGTAATGCTTATTAATCTATTTAATGGGGATGTAGAAAGGTTTATATACTTGCTGTTTGTAAAGTGTTTGGGAAATGAAGACTGCTATATAAGTGCTAAAGATGATTATTATCAAACCTACAACTTTTATGTGAACGTTCTGTTCTGGTTTCTTTCTCTATTTCAGGATGGCTTAGGACCTCCACACAGAACCTTCAGAAAAGCTTCCACACTGAGCCTCTTGAGAAGTCAAAAATCTCTAATCACCACAGAGAAGACAAAAATTAAGCCACAGATATAATTCACAGCTGTTTCAAGGCATCCTCATCACATTTCATAATTCATAACAGAGGTTTCACTAATCTGAAAAAATCATGGTAAAATCAATGGAAGAGTCAAACAGAAAAATGAGCAAGGTCATGACTTTGTCAAAAGAATCCTGCACTCCCGCATTAACCATGCCATGTGACCCCAGGAGAAAGGCCCCTCCTAGGAAGGAAGATGAAAAAGTAAAGCCATTTGAGTGTGCAACTCTTCATCCAGAAGTCTTCCCTCTACGGTTTCTGAAGGTCTTCAGGTTGGTCTCAAGTCTTCTAATTCACCCTTCTTTCAAACTTTCAGTGAGATGTAAAACCATCTCAGAGGCTGGAAGATATTTTAAAGGCATGAAGCATTATGAGAAAGAAAATGTCCTTTGGAAATCTTTTGTACCGGATATGCAACCTGTCTCACAAATCTCAACCTTTCACATTTTACACTGTGTGACCTAGGAGCAATGTATTCATGGGAACAATGGGAGACAGTTGAGTGCCTCAGTTGGTCTTGCTCTGCTCTAATTTCTACATGTCAGAAATTCTGAGGAAAATAGTAGCAGGGCTCCCATCGCAATCAACATCAGCTGCCATGCAATCAAGCTCAAACAGTTTGCAGGTGTCTTAGGGACTTTGCTGGGGAATAGTTGACATTTCTGTATAACATGTCAAACCAGGGCAGGAGTTGAAAGAGATCAAAATGAAATGGAGAGTAAACTCCTAGAAATTGGCTAACATCGCAACCAATTAAACAAATGACAGATGTTCACTAGAAACTCTGGGGGTAGGGAGCTATACTCAACTAAAGAAAACAAAAATAGCCATCATAACTTTTAAAAGAAATCTGAGTTGGTTTGTGTGGGTAAATGTGCATGTATGCTGGTGCATGAGTGTATGAGTGTGAGGTTGACCAAGGTTTCTAACAAGATCTTTTCAAGTGGTTTTTGAAGAAATTACTATTCTATTACATCTCTATTAAAAGTATCTGTGTTTGTAGCAGTAGGTTCATTTTCTGTAACTAAATGCACTTTGGCCAGCTTTATTACAGAAAAGTAATGAGTATTTTAGCACAGAATTTCAGTCAGCATGAAAATTCCAGAGGGGGTTAATTAGAAACAAATCCTATGGCAAAAGGGAAATTGAAGCCAGGGTTATTTGCCCTGGCCAAGCTCCAATCACTCTCTGTAGTTCTTGCTTTAAAAAGATAAGATAGTGTTGAAGATGAAATTATTCCCACTCCCAGGTCTTCATCTAATTTTATAAAGTATACAATAAAAATGTCCATTTTCTTGGCAACATGGACTACTGACAGTAAGTAAAATATTAAGTCTGTGGCAACCCTAAATTCCTATTCTCAACAGTCAAAAGATTAGTCTTACCTAGAAAAATTTTGCTCAAACTGGTTTCCTGTTAGTTAGGCTGCAGTCCATGGGGTCACCAAGAGTCGGACACGACTGAGTGACTTCACTTTCACTTTTCACTTTCATGCATTGGAGAAGGAAATGGCAACCCACTCCAGTGTTCTTGCCTGGAGAATCCCAGGGACGGGGGAGCCTGGTGGGCTGCTGTCTATGGTGTCGCACAGAGTAGGACACGACTGAAGTGACTTAGCAGCAGCAGCAGTAAGAAAAATTATCCAAATCTTGGAAATCGGTAAAAGGATGATTGCATGCCTCTTAATATAGTACTGGAATATTCTTTAAGAGCGCATTCAAGGATTATTTATGTCTCTAAGGTATTTGCTTTTCTGATTTGCTATTTACTATTGATTAGGGTCTAGAGTTTGCAAAGTGCATGCTAATTTATAGATTTTTGCCTGTTGAGATGCAAATAACTTGGTCAGATATAAAAAATAATCCCAGATAATATAGCTTTATTGCCTTGCATGCAAGCATGCATGCATGCTAGGTTGCTTCAGTCATGTCCAGCTCTTTGTGGCCCTATGGACTGTACAGGACATTAACTAGCTTTGGGGCTTCCCATGGTGTGGTGTTAATGGGAAAAAATAAAACAGTCTGCCACTGCAGGAGATATAAGAGACCCAGGTTCAATCCCTGGGTCAGGAAGATCCCTTGGAGGAGGGCATGACAACTAATTCCGGTATTCTTGCCTGGAGAATCCCATGGACAGAGGAGCCTGGTGAGTTACAGCCCACAGGGTCACAAAGAGTTGAAACAACTGAAGCCACGGGGTGCGCACGCACGCCTTAACTTAGCCAGCACTTTCAGTATGCCTTTCCTCGTTGACTCCTGTGTGCCCCAATTCTCAAAGCTTTTGTGAACCACTTTTCTTATTCTGGTTTACTCATACTTTTATTCAATAGTTATATGAGATTCACATTTTTAATTTTTTGAAAATTGCATATTGACAGGTTTAGAGGACATCCCACTGAAATGCCCAAACAGACTCAAATGCCAAGGCCAATCAAAGGACGTTTTCTGAGAAATGAACCTCTTGGGTTGTATAAACACAGGGAGACACTTCCTTGCTTGCAGGAGTGAATCCCAGGTGACACTAAGGTTTTATTTTTGTTGATTCTAACATGCTTTATTGTTGTACTTTTTTTTTCTTTTGTTTTTTGGCTAGTGGTCACCTCTCTCCTCCTACTTCTAATTCTATTGCCTTTTTTCTGATTCTTAGTCAGTTTTGCTGGTCTCTCCACACCTAACTCAGGTTATTAGTCACTTTCATTTGCTTATTTGTTTATCTGTGAACTGGGAGAAAATACTTTTAAAAGTATGTCGTACTCACCAGAACACAGAACTGCTCTTTGATATCTGAACTGATGGATTTGGGTTTCTACAGTTACCTCTGGGCTCCTGCTCACCTCCTTCAATGGAAGCTGCATGCTTTCTGTGTGTCTGAAATTGAGAAAGATTCCATAATTCCATAAAAATTCCTCATGTAAATGGGAGGTGTTTCTTAACTTCTAAAGAGCATTAATAAATTAAATTATAAATTCTCCCAAAATAAAGGAGGTCTGAATAGATGCTTGTGTGAATCTAATACTCCCAGAATGCCAAGAAAATAAGGAAACTGAAGTTATAATACTTTAAATGTGCCATACATTTGAGAAAAAAATCCTCCTTACAATAAGAGTATCTTTCAAAAGAATTTAAGTTCACCTAATCAAGATGAATCTCTGGACTAGTTTGTAACATTGGTTTATAAACAGCTATCTGTGTTATCTCTCCTCAGTATGGTAAATAATACAATTTTGTTTTCCATAAAATTTTACAATTTTATAAGATTGGGTTTATTTTAAGGCTATAAATATGAATGTCTTAAAGTTCTCATATTTATTTATTGCTCAGATAAATTAGTAGTATTTCCACTACATATTTAAAACTAAGAAAATATAAAATTATCTACTTAATCAGTTCTGGTCTTGACAAACATGTTTACATTACATTACATGTATTTATGTTCTAAAGCATTTTCTGATTATGATTCTCATAATCCATAGTTAATTTAAGCTCTTAATCTATTGTTCAGTTAAGTTCAGTCACTCAGTCATGTCTGACTCTTTGCGACCTTGTAGGCTGCAGCATACCAGGCCTTCCTGTCCATCACCAACTCCTAGAGCTTACTCAAACTCATGTCCTTGAAGTCAGTGATGCCATCCAACCATCTCATCCTCTGTCATCCCCTTCTCCTGCTGCCCTCAATCTTTCCCAGCATCAGGGTCTTTTCAAATGAGTCAGTTCTGTGCATCATGTGGCTAAAGTATTGAAGTTTCAGCTTCAGCATCTATTTTAGCTTTAGCATCTATTTCAGCTTCAGCATCTATTTCAGCCTCAGCATCTATTCAGGTTCAGCATCTATTCAGCTTCTAATCTATTGTTAAACTAAGTTAATTAATGGATAATCTTTGGATATATGGATAATGGGTGTAAGATAGAATACTGAGACATTGTCACTATCACAACTGTGTATACAGTACATGGAGTATATTCTTATTTTTGAAGAAATAGAGTAGTTTATCAAATTGTTCCAATATGATACTATCATAAAGGACAAATGAGTAAACTTACAGCCATTTTCAGAAGGTTTGAGTGTAGTGAATATTATTCATCTTGGTTCCTAATAATTGCAAATGATCATGAACAAAGGAATGAAACACATCAAAACCTTGCAAAGTTGGCTTATTTTTTTAATTATTTATAGCTTGTTAATATTTTATTGCCAAATATTATATTAATGTAGACTAGAATATTTTCTCAGTGATAAAATAACATGATCTTGTGGCATTTAATAGTCTCTAAAATAGAGTAAATACTAAATTTTGCTAAAGTAGAATTACTTTCTTTATAATTTACCCAGATTCTCACTAGAATCATTTTCTGTGCTATGGTCAAATTTTATGTCGATGATCTGAAAAAAAAAACCAGAAGAACCAGAAAAGTTCTTCATTCCTGAAAGAGATAAGTTTCCTTGTAGTTGTTTTATATTCTATGTTTATTTAAAATATTGCACCATTACTTTGATGAGCTAGTAATCAAGCCAACATTATCAGGACTCAAGAACCGATCTTAATCAAGAGACCAAATATTTTTTGATAAATCTGTTGATTTTTCCTCTTTAAGATCAGGCTTTTTATTTGTTAACTGTGTGAAACGAAAACATCTCCTGCCATAGCAATAAACGAGAAAGGTCGCAGCCATCAGCGATTTCTGGCCTCCAATGTGAATGAGGGTCCCCCAAACTGAGCCAGTAGTGCACGCCTCCACCCCCAAGGTCATTGCTAAGGAGTTAGAGGGATGCAAGAAGCAAGGTGAAAAAGGAAGCAGGTTGGTCCCAGAGAGCTGAGGTGTGTGTGAAAGCAATGCATTCAGTGAGCCCAGAGGCTTGCATCTACCCGCACACAGAATGCTAAATTCCTTAACTTGATACTTGACCTTTGATGTTCAGACTGCCTGCTCCCTTTGTTGCAAAGGTGAATAGCCTGACTTTCTCCTGCCTCCTTGGAGCAGTCTCCTCAGAGCTACTGAGATGCTGGGCTCCTGGGCTCAGAGTCCTAAACATTCTCACCAAATAAAATAACTACTTTCAGGTTGCGACTATATTTTTTAGTCAATAACTATGTGTATTAAATATCTTACATGTAAAACTAGATTTCAGTGGATACACACACAAATTTCTTCTTTCACTCTATGCAAAGAGAGATGGCAAAAGTAACTTGGTTTGATTGATATATCTGTAGGTTTTATTACTCCAAAAATTATCATAAGAGCTACATGGAAAGGTTTTCTCCAATCAAAAAATTTCACTTATATCAGATTTAATTTTATGTAGGTAAGAATAGTAGTTACAAATATTTCACAGATTCATCCTTTGTCTTGCCAACTTTGACATGTTTTTACCTTCAGGAGAAATACTGATCAGATTCTTACTACTTGATGTCATTGGTTATCATAATAAATTAACCATGAGCACTTCCTCAGCAGATACTTGAAAGTTTGTTATAAGCTATAGACTGGAAATTGAACTTTTAACAAAAAAAGGATAATCTCAGAGCCTCAATAAAAAGGACTTGATCAGGTGCTTTAAACTAATGATATTTCAAGAGATAAACTCAAGGAACCAAGCCTGGAAGCTTGAGCAGGAATCAATTGCCAAGTCTGAGATTTTCCAAATTAACTCCGAATTGAGTGAGGATTTCCAGGAGCCATTTTCATTCAGAAGCAGACAACTTTCAAGAAAGCCAACTATTGACCCTAAATTCAAAAGGTCAAAATTATAAGCAAGGAAGAGAAATCTAATCATAGTTGTTTGGGAATGTTTTTGTATTAGTTTTAATTTCTATTTTTCCAATGGTAAAAGAAGCTCTTTCTCTTCTTTTGAACATCTCTTTATTCCTTAATTTGTAAATGGTATCTTGTCCCTGACACTTAAATTTAAACCCAAATGAACAGACACGCATATGCACAAAAACTATTCTGAGTCTCACTACTTTTCATGGAAGTGCAGTTATTTGCCAGACTTTGTCTTCCTTATGTCCACGACATAATTGGATAAATTGATTTTACAATCAAGGCTGTAATTGTAATAACAGAGTTGAGGATAAATCTCATTGTGATTAGACATGACAAACCCACCATTAAGGCCTTAGGAATTGTACTTCATGTGTAGAACTGTTGCCACAAAGTCTTTCCAGGAATCTGGGACAATACCTGTCCTGTGCTTTACAGGGTCTTATACACTCAGGCTCTCATATCAGCAGAACCTAATCAGATTTGGCAGACTTTGAACAGAGATTTTCCCAAATTGATAGGAACTTCAGACACAACCTGTAGGTATGAATGTTTCAGGTTTGGATTTGCTTTCCAAACCATGGTATAGGAGATTAAGCAGAAGCAATTTTTTTAAAGAAAGAAAAACTTTCAAGAATAATCATGCATCCACACATACTCAGTCTCATCCAACTCTTTGAGATCCCATGAAAGGCAGCCTGCCAGGCTCCTCTGTTCATGGAATTTTCCAGGCAAGAGCACTGGAGAGGGTTGCCATTTCCTACTTCAAGGAGTCTCCCTGACACAGGGATTGAACTTGCATCGCCTGCATTGGCAAGCAGATTCTTGACCACTGCACCACCTGGTAATCGAAAATAATAGATGACATTGAAAATGCAATCTGAGATGCTTCATACATTTTTCAATCAGAAGTTAATTATCTGGCCATGGTACTTATGCAACCCTTTGAGCCTCTGGATTTGCTGATTGGCAAAGAGGCTTACATGGTTAATTAACACTTTTTGATGCATCTCTGAAAATTAATCCATCAAAAGCAAAATGAGATCAGCATTTTCATAATCAAGAATAATCTTTCAAGATCTATTACTTATTTATGATCACCAGAAAAACTGCTAAAACATCCCAAATTTGAATTAGGAAAAAAAAAAAAAAAAAAAAAGACTGCCTGTTCTTTCAATGTCACACTTCATCACTATTTAATAGACACTTTCAAGAAATATCTAATTCTCCAGGAATTTTGCCTTTATTTAATTTGCAATTTACTATTGATTGAGGCCTAGACTCCATGAGATAATGAGTTAACTTGTCACTTTCCATCCTGTATACATGCAAGTAACATCAGTCCTAAAGAGAAAATAACTCCAATACTATGCCCTCCAAGACTTACACAGGTTTCGCCCCTAAATGGACCAGCTATTTCAGCACGCCTTTCCGGACTACATAAACCCCTGCTCTTCAAATGCTCTCCAGATATGCCGTTCTTCTGGTTCTCTCATGAATGAATTAAAATTTTTGACATGGGTTCATCCTATAAGAAATTCATATGAATTATACAAGTCATTCTGTGAGGATATGGACCATGATTCCTAACTTTTTGAAAAACACACTTCAACTTAAGCCAATCTCTATTAATTGAGAATCAACTGAAACTAAGGGAAGCATCACATCTCATTACAGTTCATTGGACCTTCTCATTTCCTGGAGATATCCACAAGGCATTTGGTTCTAGCTAAGCTAAAAGATTTGGTTGATTTAAATCATAACTTATTTCCAATGTCCTGATTATGTTCCTTAATTCACTAAAATTTGTGTATTCTTGTCTATTCAGAGCAAAAATAAGCTAGGTGAGATAAGTAAGAAATGAGAGGGTAAGTCATTGTCTTAGGTGTTATATCAATGACTTTTATAGAATTATTATCTGAACCCTGGTGATTCAGATGATAAAGAATCTGCCTGCAAAACAGGAGACCCAGGTTCAGTCCCTGGGTCAGGAAGATCCCCTGGAGAAGGAAATGGTTACCCACTCCAGTATTCTTGCCTAGAGAATTCCACAGATAGAGGAGCCAGGCAGCCTACAGTCCATGGGGTTGCAGAGAGTCAGACACAACTGAGCAACTGGTGTACTTGGAGATTTACTCAATAAAATGTATTACAAAGCCCAATACTCTTGCTAAGATACAAGATCAAGTCTTCATCATCCCTCAGAAGGAGGTATGATAACTTAAATACCAAATTGAGACAAATATTTTATTTTGGCTACACTTTTATTGCTTTCTTGACCCACTATTTCATTTCTCTCCTGTCCATCCCACAGGTTTATATGAAAGGAACTCCAGTTGATATATATCAGCACTATGTTGATCCAGTTCATGTTTGAAATAAAATATGTTCTAACAACAAAGCAAAGACAGGACAAACAAATCCAGTCTATTCAACTGCATGGAATAATGCCATTCAGCAGGCAACATAAATGCGGTGGACTGGCTTGGTGAACATACATGTGGCTTACGAGTGGCCTTTTAGAGTATTCACGTAAGAATATGATCGAAAGAAAACCTTGACTTAGAGCCAGATGTTATCTCAGATGGAATTATAGACCTGAAATTTTTATATATTTATCTTTATATTCCCATCTTCAAAGGAATCTCATATCAACTCCTTTGATTGCACATTTGAAGAGAAGAAAAGCAATATTAGATGGAAAAGGGCTCCAGGGAGAGCATAGTATGTGTGACAGAGAGGAAGGGACTTCTGCAGGCAGGTCTCTGCCACTCCAGATTTGGCCATCTTTCCTTCCTGAGTTATCAGTTACTGTTGAGGTCCTTTAATGGACCAGAACCTGGTGGTCCGGAGTCGACCAATAAGAAAGTAAAGGAGAGAGAAAGAGGCTGATATTCCTTGGTTTATGCAGAAAGCCAATAAAGCCCCTTCATGGGGCTTGCTCTGTTCACGGAGGCCTCAGGCGCCCTCTCGATGGGGTGAAGGTGCAGAGCGCCTTCTCGAGATGGTCTTAGAAGCCCAGGCAGGAAACTGAACTCAGAGGAACAGAGAATCCCTGACAGATCCAAAACAGCACACAGGAAGCCTCCTGTTAAATGCTTCCTGACAAGTTACCGGTCTCACTGCAGCAGAATTCTCAGCAAGAATAAGCCCCAGGGTACAACTCCAGATGGTCCTCGGGCATGCTCTGTAGCTTCATTTGTGTCCAACTCTTTGCAACCCTGTGGACTGTAGCCTGTCAGGCTCCTCCGTCCATGGACTTCTCCAGGGAAGATGGGTAGAGTGGGCTGCCATTTCCTCCTCCCGGGGATCTTTCTGACCCAAGGATTGGATGCACGTCTCTTGCGTCTCCTGCCTTGCAGGTGGATACTTTACCCACTGAGTCACCTCCTTTCAGTCAGAAATGAAGCTCCCTTCCCGTCTGTCCTGCAGTGTCCACCATTTCCCCACCATTAGTTCAGAGCTTCAAGCACAAAGGACTTCAAAGCTCATAGAATAAGCATACGAAACATCCAGCTACAAGGCAACTGGAGATAGTATGGAAGATGGCTATATGTCAGGCTAGAAGACTTTAGATTCAAATAAAAAACAAGCGTTAACTGTCACTGGGTTATATTTGACCTTCACCTCTTCATGGGTCTGACCTTGGGCTGAAGAGCTTTATTTCCTAATTAGTAATGGAAAATTATGAATTAGAACCAAGTTACCAAGCATGTCAATAAGACATCCCTGTTTATTCAATGCATGATTGAGCACTTACTGCAAAACACAGACTGTACCACAATGCAGAAAATAATATTTGTCTAGAGCTTAATACAAACAAAACTACTTGTGCATCATCACATTCTATATAATACAATAAGATTATTTTCTTTTATTGCTATTGGATTGCATTTAACTACCTCTAACACTAGAACTTGCCTGGAAAACCCCATGGACGGAGGAGCCTGGTAGGCTGCAGTCCATGGGGTTGCTAAGAGTCAGACACGACTGAGCGACTTCACTTTGACTTTTCACTTTCAAGCATTGGAGAAGGAAATGGCAACCCACTCCAGTGTTCTTGCCTGGAGAATCCCAGAGACAGAGGAGCCTAGTGGGCTGCCATCTATGGAGTGGCACAGAGTCGGACACGACTGAAGTGACTTAGCAGCAGCAGCAACACTAGAAATACTGCTACTAAACTTTTTGCTATGATTGTCACTATAAGTACAGAAGTTCCTGGGTTTTAACACTGTAATAGTATTCTAGAACTTGTCAGATAATAGAAATGGAAGTTATAGGAAGAAAATAAATTTATCCCAAGAGAATATGAACCTGCAATGCAAACATGACTCATTTTGTAGATATAACCATGATGCTGTTTTTCTGCCACTTATACACAGTATTTACTTGTCATTTTCCTCCAAATTTATCTCACAGCCACGCACCTTAAGTCTGGTGTGTGTCCAAGTCAAAGAGTCACCATTTCAGCCCACCTGTACTTTCACCTGTGTCTCAGTTACTTTGTTTGAGACCAATTCTCATTTTCAAAAATGAGAATTAACACTTTCTTATTAAAAAAAAATAGTCAAATTTAAAACCCAATAAAATGTTCACATAATTTCACAAACCTCGGTGCGTTAAAAGATGACAATGTGCCCCAACTGACACCTAGAAGGCGGACAGTGTCTCTGGAATAGTTTCAAGTACAGTTTGATCTTCTGGGGTTGAGAGTTTGATTTAGGTTTTATATAGAAAAGGAGTTTGGACTTTTCCAATACTTAACAGTAACACACACACACACACACACACACACACACACACACACAACTGTCTTCTTTTTCTAATTCTGCCACAGTCAGGATCATGTCTGGGTGTTGAGAGTCACTGTTCTAATCTGGGTTTGTTCATCTCAAACCTGGTCTCAAACATTGTAACCTTCCACATTCCTCACCTGAGCCTATAAAATAGTCTGGCAAAAAAGAGTGAAATAACTTGCATATTGCAAAAAAGCCTTTGTTGATGTTTGCCAGCACATTGTGTGTGGATAAAGGTGAAACCCCCTGCACATTGCTTGAAGAGGGCATGCCACAGATGAGAGCGCGCTGGTCTGTTTACCCCAGATTGTGTGGGAGGAAAATCACCTCTTCTCTGTTCCCAGAGATGCTGTTTCTCCATCACTGTTGTGAACAACTTTATGACTGTTTTAAAACCTTGTTAAAAGTTAAATGTATTTGTAAAACTTATGATAGAGTAAACGTGTATTATGTAACTTCAAGCCTTTTAACAGAAAGTAGCTGTATTAGGAAGTGGCTCTCAATTTTGGTCCTGTACCCGTTTATGGGAGCTCAGGGACTATTTGATGTAGATTAAGGATAACAAACGACAAGGTCTCAAAAGGCAATGAGCTGGCAGTCCTAAGATGGTGGATGAATAGGAGGGGGAGACCACTTTTTCCCTCACAAATTCATCAAAAGAACATTTCAACAGTGAGTAAATTCCACAAAACAACTTCTGAATGCTGGCAGAGGACATCAGGCACCCAGAAAAGCAGATCATTGTCTTCAAAAACAGGTAGGAAAAAATATAAAAGACGAAAAAGGAGACAAAGGAAGTAGGGAGGGAGCTCCGTCAAGAAGGGAATCTTAAGAAGAGAGGTTTCCAAACACCAGGAAACACTCTCGCTGCCGAGTCTGTGGCGAGCCTTGGAAGCACAGAGGGCAACATAACAGGAAGGAAAAATAAATAATTAAAACCAACAGATTACGAGCCCAACAGTGACTCCCCCAGCGGAGAAGCAGCGCAGATGCCTGCATCCACCACTAGCAAGTCGGGGCTGGGCAGGGAGGCACGGGAGGCGCGGGCTGCAGTGCTTTGTAAGATTCGGGCCGGAACACCCCACGCATAACCAGAGCGAACTAACTTGGGCTAGCAAATCAGACTGTGGGATAGCTACCACGCGAAAAGCTCAAACATAAGACACTGCCAGGACCGTGCACAGAACAAAGGATGGAACAGAAATAGCCAGCTGCAGACCATCCCCCGCCGGTGACAGGCAGCCAGAGCCTTAATGGCTGGAAGGGGGCAATCGCAGCCCAAGAGAGACATTACCTACCAAAATGCAAGCAGGCTTCTTTGCTAACTAAGACTTCTGGGGGTTCTGGACAGTCATCAGCTGCCAGAGAAGGGATGCCAGCGATACACCCAGAAAACTGAGCAGCAGAGACGGGAAAGGTGATAAGTCACAGCGACTGTGCTCGCCAAACACCTGAGATACTCGGACCTGGGAAGGGCACAAAACGCAGGCCCAACGAATCTGCACCTCTGAGGGCTACCTGAATGCCAAGCCTGGGCAGCTTAGACCGGGGAGGTGCATGCAGCCTAGAGCCGACCTCAGACATTTCCTAGTGGAGCAACGTAGAGCCTGAGCAGTGTGCGCCACGAGCAAGGGCAGGCCCCACGGGGCTGAGACACTGCAAGCACACACCAGTGTTACTTGTTTGCAGCATCCCTCCCTCCCCACAGCACAACAGAACAAGTGAGCCTAAAAAAAAAAAGTGTCCACCCCCCCACCCACCCACCAAGTGACAGGGCGGAAATCAGACACTGAAGAGACCAGCAAACAGAAGAAGTTAAACAGAGGGAACCACCTTGGAAGTGACCCCACAATGCCCACAACACCAGAGAAACGGCCAGATATATCTTTACTATTTTTACGATCATTCTTTTTTGTTGTTGATATTGTTGTGTGACTGTTTTTTCTTTTCTTTTTCCTCTTTTTTTTAACCTTTTTAAATTTTTAAGTCCTCTATTTCTCCTTTAATTTTTATTTTTATAACCTACTATTACTTTTCAAAAAAAAAAAAAAGACCCTATTTTTAAAGCAAACACCATATATATTATTTTTGTGGTGGTGGTTGTCATTTTTTAATAATTCTTGTGGCTTTGTTTTTTTCTTTTCTTTCTTCTCCTTCTTCTTCTTTTCTTTAATATTGTATTTTTGAAAATCCAACCTCTACTCTAGATTTTTAATCTTTGCTTTTTGGTATTTGTTGTCAATTTTGTACATTTAAAAACCCAATCTTCAGTACCCAGTTTTACCTGAGAGTGAGATTACTGGCTTGACCACTTTCTTCTCCTTTGGACTCTTCTTTTTCTCTACCAGGTGGCCTCTGTCTCTTCCCTCCCCCTTCTCTTCTCTACCCAACTCTGTGAATCTCTGTGTGTTCCAGACAGTGGAGAACACTTAGGGAACTGGTTACTGGCTGGATCTGTCTCTCTCCTTTTCGTTTCCCTCTTTTATCCTCCTGGCCACCTCTGTCTCCTTCCTCCCTCTCCTCTTCCCTGCATAAACTCCATGAACATCTCTGAGTGGTCCAGACGGAGGAGTGTGCATAAGGAAGTGATTACTGGCTAGCTTGCTCTCTCCTCTTTTGATCCCACCTCATCTCATTCCAGTCACCTCTAACTACCGTCTCCCTCTTCTCTTCTCCATGTAACTCAGTGAACCTCTCTGGGTGTCCCTCAATGTGGAGAAACTTTTCATTTTTAACCTAGATGTTTTATCATCGGTGCTATATAGATGGAGAAGTCTTGAGACTACTGTAAAAATAAAACTGAAAACCAGAAGCAGGAGGCTTAAGTCCAAATCCTGAGAACATCAGAGAACTCCTGAATCCAGGGAACATTAATCGATAGGAGCTCATCAAATGCCTCCATACCTACACTGAAACCAAGCACCACCCAAGGGCCAACAAGTTCCAGAGCAAGACATAACATGCAAATTCTCCAGCAACACAGGAACACACCCCTGAGTTTCAATATACAGGCAGCTCAAAGTTACTCCAAAATCACTGACATCTCATAACCCATTACTGGTCACTTCATTGCACTCCAGAGAGAAGAAATCCAGCTCCACCCACCAGAACTCCAACACAAGCCTCCCTAACCAAGAAACCTTGACAAGCCCCTGATACAACCCCGCCCACAGTGAGGAAACTCCATAATAAAGAGAACTCCACAAATTCCTAGAATATAGAAAGGCTACACCAAACGCAGCAATATAACCAAGATGAAGAGACAGAGGAATACCCAGCAGGTAAAGAAACAGGAGAAATGCCCACCAAACCAAACAAAAGAGGAAGAGATAGGGAATCTACCTGGGAAAGAATTCCAAATATTGATAGTGAAAACGATCCAAAATCTTGAAATCAAAGTGGAATCACAGATAAATAGCCTGGAGACAAGGATTGAGAAGATGCAAGAAAGGTTTAACAAGGACCTAGAAATAAAAAAGAGTCAATATATAATGAATAATGCAATAAATGAGATCAGAAACACTCTGGAGGCAACAAATAGTAGAATAACAGAGGCAGAAGATAGGATTAGCGAAATAGATAGAATGGTAGAAATAAATGAATCAGAGAGGAAACAAGAAAAATGAATTAAAAGAAATGAGGACAATCTCAGAGACCTCCAGGACAATATGAAACGCTCCAACATTTGAATTATAGGAGTCTCAGAAGACGAAGACAAAAACAAAGACCATGAGAAAATACTTGAGGAGATAATAGTTGAAAACTTTCCTAAAATGGGGAAGGAAATAATCACCCAAGTCCAAGAAACATTCGAATTATAGGAGTCTCAGAAGACGAAGACAAAAAGAAAGACCATGAGAAAATACTTGAGGAGATAATAGTTGAAAACTTTCCTAAAGTGGGGAAGGAAATAATCACCCAAGTCCAAGAAACCCAGAGAGTTCCAAATAGGACAAACCCAAGGCTAAACACCCCAAGACATATTAATCAAATTAACAAAGATCAAACACAAATAACAAATATTAAAAGCAGCAAGGGAAAAACAACAAATAACACACAAGGGGATTCCCATAAGGATAACTGCAGATCTTTCAATAGAAACCCTTTAGGCCAGGAGGGAATGGCAAGACATACTTAAAGTGATGAAAGAAAATAACCTACAGCCTAGATTACTGTACCCAACAAGGATCTCATTCAAATATGAAGGAGAAATCAAAAGCTTTACAGACAAGCAAAAGCTGAGAGAATTCAGCACCACCAAACCAGATCTCCAACAAATGCTAAAGGATATTCTGTAGACAGGAAACACAAAAAGGGCGTATAAAACTGAACCCAAAACAATAAAGTAAATGGCAATGGGATCATACTTATCAATAATTTCCTTAAACATAAATGGGTTGAATGCCCCAACCAAAAGGCAAAGACTGGCTGAATGGATACAAAAACAAGTTCCCTATATATGCTGCCTACAAGAAACCCACCTCAAAACAAGGGACACATACAGATTGAAAGTGAAGGGCTGGAAAAAGATATTCCATGCAAATAGAGACCAAAAGAAAGCAGGAATAGCAATACTTATATCCAATAAAATAGACTTTAAAACAAAGGCTGTGAAAAGAGACAAAGAAGGCCACTACATAATGATCAAAGGATCAATCCAAGAAGAAGATGTAACAATTATAAGTATATATGCACCCAACATAGGAGCACCGCAATATGTAAGACAAATGCTAACAAGTATGAAAGGGGAAATTAACAGTAACACAATAATAGCGGGAGACTTTAATACCTCACTCAAACCTATGGACAGATCAACTAAACAGAAAATTAACAAAGAAATGCAAACTTTAAATGATACAATAGACGAGTTAGACCTAATTGATATCTATAGGACATTTCACCCCCAAACAATGAATTTCACCTTTTTCTCAATTACACATGGAACCTTCTCCAGGATAGATCACATCCTGGGCCATAAATCTAACCTTGATAAATTCAAAAAAATTGAAATCATTCCAACCATCTTTTCTGACCATAATGCATTAAGATTAGATCTCAATTACAGGAGAAAAACTATTAAAAATTCCAACATATGGAGGTTGAACAATACACTTCTGAATAATCAACAAATCACAAAGAAATCAAAATATGCATAGAAACTAATGAAAATGAAAACACAACAACCCAAAACCTGTAGGACACTATAAAAGCAGTGCTAAGAGGAAAGTTCATAGCAATACAGGTATACCTCAAGAAACAAGAAAAACATCAAATAAATAACCTAACTCTACACCTAAAGCAACTAGAAAAGGAAGAAATCGAGAACCCCAGAGTTAGTAGAAGGAAAGAAATCTTAAAAATTAGGGCAGAAATAAATGCAAAAGAAACAAAAGAGACCATAGCAAAAATCAACAAAGCCAAAAGCTGGTTCTTTGAAAGGATAAATAAAATGGACAAACCATTAGCCAGACTCATCAAGAAACAAAGAGAGAAAAACCAAATCAATAAAATTAGAAATGAAAATGGAGAGATCACAACAGACAACACAGAAATACAAAGGATCATAAGAGACTACTATCAGCAATTATATGCCAATAAAATGGACAACATGGAAGAAATGGACAAATTCTTAGAAAAGTACAACTTTCCAAAACTGAACCAGGAAGAAATAGAAAATTTTAACAGACCCATCACAAGCACGGAAATTTAAGCTGTAATCAGAAATCTTCCAGCAAAACAAAAGCCCAGGTCCAGACAGCTTCACAGCTGAATTCTACCAAAAATTTCGAGAAGAGCTAACACCTATCCTACTCAAACTCTGAGGAAGGTAAACTTCCAAACTCATTCTATGAGGCCACCATCACCCTATTACCAAAACCTGACAAAGATGCTACAAAAAAAGAAAACAACAGGCCAATATCACTGATGAACATAGATGCAAAAATCCTCAACAAAATTCTAGCAATCAGAATCCAAAAACACATTAAAAAGATCATACACCATGACCAAGTGGGCTTTATCCCAGGGATGCAAGGATTCTTCAATATCTGCAAATCAATCAATGTAATTCACCACATTAACAAATTGAAAAATAAAAGCCATATGATTATCTCAATAGATGCAGAGAAGGCCTTTGACAAAATTCAACATCCATTTATGATAAAACTCTCCAGAAAGCAGGAATAGAAGGAACATACCTCAACATAACAAAAGATATATGTGACAAACCCACAGCAAACATTATCCTCAATGGTGAAAAATTGAAAGCATTTCCTCTAAAGTCAGGAACAAGACAAGGGTGCCCACTTTCACTGCTACTATTCAACATAGTTCCGGAAGTTTTGGCCACAGCAATCAGAGCAGAAAAAGAAATAAAAGGAATCCAAATTGGAAAAGAAGAAGTATAACTCTCACCGTTTGCATATGACATGATCCTCTACATAGAAAACCCTAAAGACTTCACCAGAAAATTACTAGAGCTAATCAATGAATATAGTAAAGTTGCAGGATATAAAATCAACACACAGAAATCCCTTGCATTCCTATACACTAGTAGTGAGAAAGTAGAAAAAGAAATTAAGGAAACAATTCCATTCACCATTGCAACGAAAAGAATAAAATACTTAGGAATATATATACCTAGAGAAACTAAAGACCTATATATAGAAAACTATAAAACACTGATGAGAGAAATCAAAGAGGACACTAATAGATGGAGAAATATACCATGTTCATGGATTGGAAGAATCAATATAGTGTAAATGAGTATACTACCCAAAGCAATCTACAGATTCAGTGCAATCCCTATCAAGCTACCAGCGACATTTTTCACAGAACAAGAACAAATAATTTCAAGATTTGTATGGAAATACAAAAAACCTTGAATAGCCAAAGCAATCTTGAGAAAGAAGAATGGAACTGGAGGAATCAACTTGCCTGACTTCAGGCTCTACTACAAAGCCACAGTCATCAAGACAGTATGGTACTGGCACAAAGACAGAAATATAGATCGATGGAACAAAATAGAAAGCCCAGAGATAAATCCACACACATATGGACACCTCATCTTCGACAAAGTAGGCAAGAATATACCATGGAGTAAAGACAATCTCTTTAACAAGTGATGCTGGGAAAACTGGTCAACCACTTGTAAAAGAATGAAACTAGATCACTTTCTAACACCATACACAAAAATAAACTCAAAATGGATTAAATATCTAAACGTAAGACCAGAAACTATAAAACTCCTAGAGGAGAATATAAACAAAACACTCTCCGACATAAATCACAGCAGGATTCTCTATGATCCACCTCCCAGATTACTGGAAATAAGAGCTAAAATAAACAAATGGGACCTAATTAAAATTAAAAGCTTCTGCACAACAAAGGAAAATATAAGCAAGGTGAAAAGACAGCCTTCGGAATGGGAGAAAATAATAGCAAATGAAGCAACTGACACACAACTAATCTCAAAAATATACAAGCAACTTATGCAGCTCAATTCCAGAAAAATAAACGACCCAATCAAAAAATGGGTCAAAGAACTAAATAGACATTTCTCCAAAGAAGACATACAGATGGCTAACAAACACATGAAAAGATGCTCAACATCACTAATTATCAGAGAAATGCAAATCAAGACCACAATGATGTACCATTTCACACCAGTCAGAATGGCTGTGATCCAAAAGTCTGCAAGCAATAAATGCTGGAGAGGGTGTGGAGAAAAGGGAACCCTCTTACACTGTTGGTGAGAATGCAAACTAGTACAGAACTATGGAGAACAGTGTGAAGATTCCTTAAAAAATTGCAAATAGAACTGCCATATGACACAGCAATCCCACTGCTGGGCATACACACCGAGGAAACCAGAATTGAAAGAGACACGTGTACCCCAATGTTCATCGCAGCACTGTTTATAATAGCCAGGACATGTAAACAACCTAGATGTCCATCAGCAGATGAATGGATACGAAAGCTGTGGTACATATACACAGTGGAGTATTACTCAGCCATTAAAAAGAATACATTTGAATCAGTTCTAATGAGATGGATGAAACTGGAGCCAATTATACAGAGTGAAGCAAGTCAGAAAAAAAAACAGCAATACAGTATACTAACACATATATATAGAATTTAGAAAGATGGTAATGATAACCCTGTATGCGAGACAGCAAAAGAGACACAGATGTATATAACGGACTTTTGGACTCTGAGGGAGAGGGAGAGGGTGGGATGATTTGGGAGAATGGCACTGAAACATGTATACTATCAGGTAAGAAACGAATCGCCAGTCTATGTTCGATATAGGATTCAGGATGCTTGGGGCTGGTGCACAGGGATGATCCAGAGAGATGATATGGGTGGGAGGTGGGAGGGGGGTTCAGGATTGGGAACTCATGTACACCCGTGGCAGATTCATGTCAATGTATGGCAAAACCAATACAGTATTGTAAAGTAAAATAAAGTAAAAATAAAAAATTTTTTTAAAGGCAAAAAAAAAAAAAAAGGAAAAGGCAATGAGCTGGGGCTAGCAGAGGTGGTGCCTCAGCTGTGAAAACCCCTTCTGATTGGAAAAGGACAACCGCTGGGAGATGTCATGCTAGCGCGCACGCAGATTAGAGCCCCCTCTCTGCCGATCTGTCTTCATCTCCCTCTCCTAGGCCTACCGCACATTCATTCTTCCTCTTTCTACCTTTCAGAAGTCTATTTGGCTCAGTTCAGTCGTTCAGTAGTGTCTGACTTTTTGTGACCCCATGGGCCTCAGGACGCCAGGCCTCCCTGTGCATCACCAACTCCCAGAGTTTACCCAAACTCATGTCCATTGAGTCAGTGATGCCATCCAACCATCTCATCCTCTGTCATCCCCTTCTCCTCCTGCCTTCAGTATTTCCCAGAATCAGGGTCTTTCCCAATGAGTAGGCTTTTCACATCAGGTGAACAAAGTATTGAAGCTTCAGCTTCAGCATCAGTCCTTCCAATGAGCACCCAGGACTGATCTCCTTTAGAATGGACTGGTTGGATATCCTTGCAGTCCAAGGGACTCTCAAGAGTCTTCTCCAACACCACAGTTCAAAAGCATCAATTCTTTGGTGCTCAGCTTTCTTTATAGTCCAACTCTCACATCCATAGACTACTGGAAAAACCACAGCTTTGACTAGATGGTCCTTTTTTGGGTTCCAAAATTACTGCAGATGGTGACTGTAGCCATAAAATTAAAAGATGGCTTACTCCTTGGAAGTAAAGTTATGACCCACCTAGACAGCACATTAAAAAGCAGACACATTACTTTGCCAACAAAGGTTCATCTTTTCAGCTACTTTAATAGACATATGGAGGAGGCAGGCTTTTTTTCCTCTTTTTTGATGATGACACAAAGAAAGCAACTGATGAGTGTTGCCTCGCTAATAAATTTCTAAATAAATGGAAGGGTCTGTGATCCAAGCAAGGGTTTTTTAACAACATATTGTCCAGAGATTCTGAGTCTTGAGGTATCAGTTTTAAAATAGAATATGCCAAGTGGGAAAATATACAACAGTATATACTTTGGAGCTAACTTGCCGGGTTTCAGTCTAGACTCTGCAGCGGCAATCTAGACTCTGCCGTCCTGTCCAGCTGTGTGCTCTTTAGCAAGTCACATAACTCCCTCTGAGCCTAAATTGTGGTAACCACCTATATAGTTGGTGTAAACGTTAAATTAGTTATTACTATTAAACTTAGGATGGTGCCAGGCACATCATAAGTGCTCAATGAATATTACCTACTTCCCAGATCTGGATAGAGCCTCAGGATTTGGTTTATTAGTGATTATTAGCAGTTTAGATTTGTTAATAGAGACGAAAACTTTCAATTGAACCAGAAGGATTATATTTATAGAAACCAGATATAGTTGGGTACACTCTTTAATGTGGCTCATAGGATTTACTAACCCACAGATACCAAGGGAACATTTAATGCAAAGAAGGGCACAATGAAGGACAGAAATGGTATGGACCTAACAGAAGCAGAAGATATTAAGAGGTGGCAAGAATACACAGAAGAACTATATAAAAAAGATCATCATGACCCAGATAATCACAGTGGTGTGATCACTCACCTAGAGCCAGACATCCTGGAATGTGAAGTCAAGTGGGCCTTGGGAAGCATTGCTATGAACAAAGCTAGAGGAGGTGATGGCATTCCAGTTGAGCAATTTCAAATCCTGAAAGATGATGCTGTGAAAGTGCTGCACTCAATATGCCAGCAAATTTGGAAAACTCAGCAGTAGCCACAGGACTGGAAAAAGTAAGTTTTCATTCCAATTCCAAAGAAAGGCAATGCCAAAAATGTTCAAACTACCGCACAATTACATTCATTTCACATGCTAGCAAGGTAATAACCCAAATTCTCCAAGCTAAGCTTCAATAGTATGTGAAGCGAGAACTTCCAGATGTTCAAGCTGGATTTAGAAATAGCAGAGGAAACCAGAAATCAAATTGCCAACATCTGTTGGATCGTAGAAAAAACAAGAGAATTCCAGAAAGACATCTACATCTGCTTCATTGACTATGCTAAAGCCTTTGATTGTGTGTATCACAACAAACTGTGGAAAATTCTTCAAGAGATGGGAATACCAGACCACCTTACCTGCCTCCTGAGAAACCTATATGCAGGTCAAGAAACAACAGTTAGAACAGGCCTGGAACCATGGACAGTTCCAAATTGGGAAAGGAGTATGTAAAGCCTGTATATTGTCAGGCTGCTTATATAACTTATATGCAGAGTACATCATGCAAAATGCTGGGCTGGATGAAGCACAAGCTGGAATCAAGATTGCTGGGAGAAATATCAATAACCTCAGATATGCAGATAACACCACCTTAATGGCAGAAAGTGAAGAAGAACTAAAGAGCCTCTTGATGAAGGTGAAAGAGGAGAATGAAAAGCTGGCCTAAAACTCAACATTCAAAAAACTAAGATCATGGCATCTTGCCCTATCATTTCATGGCAAATAGATGGGGAAACAATGGAAACAGTGACAGGCTTTATTTTCTTGGGCTCCAAGATCACTGCAGATGGTGATTGCAGCTATGAAATTAAAAGACGCTTGCTCCTTGGAAGGAAAGTTATGGCCAACCTGCTGCTGCTAAGTCGCTTCAGTTGTGTCCAACTCTATGCGACCCTATAGACAGCAGCCCACCAGGCTCCCCCGTCCCTGGGATTCTCCAGGCAAGAACACTGGAGTGGGTTGTCATTTCCTTCTCCAATGCATGAAAGTGAAAAGTGAAAGTGAAGTCACTCAGTCGTGTCTGACTCTCCACAACCCCATGGACTGCAGCCCACCAGGCTCCTCCATCCATTGGATTTTCCAGGCAAGAGTACTGGAGTGGGGTGCCATCACCTTCTCTTTTTTTTTTTTTAATTTTTATTTTTACTTTATTTTACTTTACAGTACTGTATTGGTTTTGCCATACATTGACATGAATCCACCACGGGTGTACATGCGTTCCCAAACATGAACCCCCCTCCCACACATACGGATGGCTAACAAACACATCACCTTCTCTGATGACCAACCTAGATAGCATGTTAAAAAGCAGAGACATTACTTTGTCAACAAAGGTCCATCTAGTCAAAGCTATGGTTTTTCCAGTAGTCATTATGGATGTGAGAGTTGGACCATAAAGAAAGCTGAGTGCTGAAGAACTGAGCTTTTGAACTGTGGTGTTGAAGAAGACTCTTGAGAGTCCCTTGGACTGAAACCAGTCAATCCTAAAGGAAATCAGTCCTGAATATTCATTGAAAGGACTGATGCTATAGCTGAAGCTCCATAATTTTGCCCCCTGATGTGAAGAGCCAAATTATTAGAAAAGACACTGATTTTGGGAAAGACTGAAGTAGAAGAAGGGGATGACAGAGGATGAGATTGTTGGATAACATCACCAACTCAATGGACATGAGTCTGAGCAAGCTCCAAGAGACGGTGAAGGACAGGAAGCCTGGTGTGCTGCAATCCATGGGGTAGCAAAGAGTCAAACATGACTGAGCTAATGAGCAACAAAAACAAATATTTGTACAAACAAGCTGCAAATCAGAAAAAATAATTCAGAGCCTCTCTTTTTCTTCTCTTTCTTGTTACCCTGCTCCAGTGGAACTCAATATTACCAAGATGCTAGTGTAGATACATATCTTGGAGAGAATAAGTTATGTCTTTTAAGCATTAAAAACCCTAAGGTGTGATGGGGAAAAATTTATAATAATAGATTATAATTTTCCCATTTGGATATGTGGCTAAGAAATAGAACAAGGTTTAATCAATACTCATTCTTTTGCCAACTGTACAGAGTATTTCCGGCCATCACCCCAAGAGTCTGAGCTTGTTTGCAGCTCAGCTTCCTTGTCTTGAAGTTCGATGAAAGCCCTGATTTGGGTAACCTACCAGCTTGATCAGCGGATTACAGATGACTTTCCCCAGGCCCAGTTGTGATGGGACATCTGGCACAATTCCAATCAATGTTTAAAGATCCTTTCGGGTCCCAGTCGTCTCTGTCATGGTTCTGCTATTATTTTTATCAGAAGCTCTCTTCTTTTGTGCTTAGAATTTAAATGACCCAATCAAAAAATGGGCCAAAGAACTAAACAGACATTTCTCCAAAGAAGACATGCAGATAGCTAACAAACACAGGAAAAGATGCTCAACATCACTCATTATCAGAGAAATGCAAATCAAAACCACTGTGAGGTACCATCTCACGCCAGTCAGAATGGCTGCTATCAAAAAGTCTACAAAACATAAATGCTAGAGAGGGTGTGGAGAAAAGGGAACCCTCTTACACTGTTGGTGGGAATGCAAATTAGTACAGCCACTATGGAGAACAGTGTGGAGATTCCTTAAAAAACTGGAAAGAGAACTTCCATACAACCCAGCAATCCCACTGCTGGGCATACACACCAAGGAAACCAGAATTGAAAGAGACACGTGGTACCCCAATGTTCATCACAGGGCTGTTTACAATAGCTAGCACATAGAAGCAACCTAGATGTTCATCAGCAGATGAATGTATAATAAAGCTGTGGTACATACACACGATGGAATATTACTCAGCTATTAAAAAGAATGCATTGGAATCAGTTTTAATGAAGTGGATGAAACTGGAGCCGATTATACAGAGTGAAGTAAGTCAGAAAGAAAAACACCAATACAGTATATTAACACATATATATAGAATTTAGAAAGATGGGAACAATGACCCTATATGCAAGACAGCAAAAGAGACACAGATGTATAGAACAGACTTTTCGACTCTGTGGGAGAAGGCAAGAGTGGGATCACCAGTCCAGGTTTGATGCATGAGACAGGGAGCTCAGGGCTGGTGCACTGGGACAACCCTGAGGGGTGGGATGGGGAGGGAGGTGGGAGGGGGATTCAGGAGGGGGGACACATGTACACCCGTGGCAGATTCATGTTGATGTATGGCAAAAACCACCACAATATTGTAAAGTAATTAGCCTCCAATTATAATAAATAAATTTTTTTAAAAAAGAATTTTCCCATTTCAGCTTCCTATAGATAGCTAGCCTTTTATGGAGCTGTGACCCAATTGTAGTTGGTCATTTCTGTTACAATAAGCATAACCTCAGTTGGTGGATGGGGATTCCCTCCAGGTCTTCCTTATAAATGACCTTTGCCTGTCACTAGGCATTAAGTAAGTGTCTGGGATGGCAGTGATGAAACCATGTGCAAGCTGAAGTGGATGTTGACAAGATCCTGAGGTCTGACCTCAGCAAAAGCTGTTCAGTGAACACCACTGATCTGTGGTACTTTTAGTCTGACTTGGAGCTTTACACAACATTTACTACCTTTGCCAAATTCCGTTTAAATATATTTCATCTAATTGAGCCCTATTTAAGTGGATTCTGGCACAAAGCCTTTTGAAGAACATCAGAACATGATGCAATTTCTATCTAATATCATATCCTTTCTTATCTCCCAGGGGACATTGCAGGCTCTTTTATTTGGGGATGTTTATTTTGGAAATCACTGACTAATGGGCTCTAGGCTGTCTGTGTAACAAACATTAGTGCTAGTTCTAACTTGCACTGATTTCTCTGGAAATATTTGTCTATGATTCCACTTGTCATCAGACCTGTTAGCAGTCTATAGTTGTGGTCAGTCTGTAAACTAGAATTCAGCAGTTAAATCCAGTCTATTGCTTTTTTTCTTTCTTTCTTTCTTTCTTTTTTTTTTTTTTGGTAAAAATGTTTTATGAAACACAGCCGTGACTTTTCATTTACAAACTATCTATGATTGCTTTTGAATTACAACTGAGTGGTTGCAACAGAAACTTTGGTTCACAAAGTCTGAAATATATACTCTGTGGCTCTTAAAAAAATAAAATTTAAAAAGCTTATCCAATCCCTGGTCTAGAGCAAAATGCTTTGTAAATAGGGCAGGCAAAGATTCGCAAAGTGTGCAAGTGTTCACTAAGTTCTCAAATTTCGTTTTCCAGATTCTCATGGACTTTCCTAAAGGCCATCCTGAGAAAGCCTCTGAAGAGCCTACCTCTTTCTTGGAAGGGAAGGAGAGAAAAGAAAAAGAAAAGAAAGAAGGAAGAGTGGGAGGAAGGAAAGAAGGAAGAAAGAAAGCGTCACGTTTCCCCAGAAGGAGCAAACGAAGTGAAAGTTCATTTTAATGACTGATCAAGACATTACATTCCTGCTTTGTAAATAAATTCAGTGAATTTATTGAAGGGGAGAAAGGGGATTGGGGCAAACTGACAGATTGGGATTGACATATGTTCACTATTGTGTATAAAATAGATAAGCAGTGAGGACCTACCATACAGCACAGGGAACTCTGCTTAATGCGCTGTGGTGACTTAATGGGAAGAGAATCTAAAACAGAGTGGAGATATGTATATGGATAACTGATTCACAGCGGAAACTAACAAAACATTGTAGAGCAACTCTACTCCAATAAAAAAATTGAACTTAAAAACAAAAGCAAGACATAACAAAATGTCCTTCAGTAATTTTCTGCCTGGTAACATTACTGTTGGAGGCAAAACTCCTTTTCAGATGGGCATTTTGGACTCAGAATATTCTGAACTGAGATGAAGGGATAGTAGAGTGAGACTGTGGATACAATGACAACCTATACTTAGCCACTTTAATTAGGCAATCTCCTTTGCCTCTCAGAACAAAAACAAAGCCCACCAAAACCACTATGGTGAAAGAATGCATTTCTCTTGAGGAAAATCTTTTGAGAATAAAGCACAAATCACCGATAAGAGATATTGAACTCTAAAATGAATATCTGCATTTATTTGAATAAAAGCAGATGTGGATTTACCTTGAAGCTACTGAACCTTAAGCTTCAAGGAACTTTGCTGGCCTGGGGCCCTTCCAAGGCCCTGTGCAGCAGAAGATGCAAGCAGAGTTCACAGAGTCGTGTGTTTTTGTAAAAATGGAAGTAAACCATATTAACTGCACATTGTTAAAGCTATTCTTCGTGTCCATGCTAGCTTGCCTGCTCCATTATGTAGATGTTTTTGAAACATTTAGAAAGTATGGTCAATTGGAGGAGGGAATGACAACCCACTCTGGTATTCCCACCTGGGAAATCCCATGGACAGAGGAGACTGGCAGTCTCCAGTCCATAGGGTCGCAAAGAGTCAGACATAACTTAGCAGATAACATGAACACTTTCACACTCAGGATGGATTCTCTAGCTCCAAGACACTCTTTGGGGAACCATCTAATTTTGCACTGCTTTGTGAAAATAAAGATTATGTTTCAGACCAAAAAAAGAAAAAAAAAGTACCATCAGAGTCATTTTTTTAAAAGTAACTTCTAAAATATATCCATTGGAAGCTAACCATAATTACTATAGACATGCAGTGATCTATTTAAAAATAAATGAGCAAGCTTTAGCTTAATATTTAATTTTATATCTTGGGGACTTCCTCGGTAGTCTAGGGGTTAAGACCCCATGTTCCCAGTGCAGAGGGGCTTGGATTCTGTCCCTGATCTGGAAATTTGACCCTGCATGCTAAAACTAAAAAGATCCCACATGCTACAACTAAGACCCAGCACAGCCAAATAAATAAATGAATATCCAAAAATGTATATCTTAGCTATTTCTCATTTGACCCATATTTCCATTACTGTCTTCAGTGGAATTTTACCCTAAATGTATTTCAAAGCTTAAATACTTACTCAAACTATTGAGTACGTATACCTAACATTTTAGAAGGTGAAAGTGAAAGCTTAATGACCACTGAACATGTCCATCACTTCCCCGGTCAGGGATGGATTCACAATGGCCAGAAAGGGTTTCGCCTTCTGTCCCCAGCTCTTTGGGCTTTTTGCTGATTTCTCACTCCCAGGGTCATGATACGGAGGCTACAAACCCTAACTCCATCAATCATCAGATTTTATTTAATTCATAGTAAAGGAAGAATCCGGAGAAGGCAATGGTAACCCACTCCAGTACTCTTGCCTGGAAACTCCCATGGACGAAGGAGCCCGGTAGGCTGCAGGCTATGGGGTTTCTAAGAGTCGGACACGACTGAAGCGACTTAGCAGCAACAGCAGCAGCAAAGGAAGAATCATCTACATGCATTTAAAATGTGACTCGGGTGAATATCACTATCCTGTGTAAGTACTTTCAATGGTCTTTAACTCTGAGTGAAATGTGAAGTAGGCAGAAGAATGACTCCCAGATGTGTCCATAACCAAGTCCATGAAGTCTGACTCTATTACTTGGCAAAGAGATTTTGCTGATGTAATTAGGATTATGAATTTTAAAATAGGGAGATGACCCTGGATTATCCAGGATGCCCCAGTCTGTTCACAAGAGCTGTTAAAAAGCCTAGAACATTCTCCAGCTCAAAGCAGAAAGAGATGAAGCAGAAGGGGAAGTCAGAGAGATTACACGTGTGTGGTCCTAAGATATGGGCCCAGGTGTGAACACCAGGGAGACACTTCTAGGAGCCAAGGGCTCCCTCCAGCTGACAGCCAGGAAGGAAGTGGGACCTCACTCCACCAACTGCAAGGAACTGAAATCTGCAGTCAACCAGAATGAGCGTGGAAGCCCATTCTTCCTTAGGACTTCTCATAAGAACACACCATTGGGAACTTTGACATTGGTCTTAGAAGATCTGGGTCAGAAAATCCAGCTGAGATATGCTGTGCTTATTTCTGACATACAGATATGGTGCGATAATAAATGGGTTTTCTTGTAAGCTGCTGAATCAGTGCTGACTTGTTTCATGATGATGGGAAACTAATACAAAGTCCAAATTTTCTGCAGAGCCCTACGGTCCTGAGCCCTCATCTCCCTCTCTGATTTCAGCTCCCACCATTGTCCCCTTGCAGATTTGGGTCACTCTTGTTTCCTCTTTCTGAAAATTGCCTTCTGACAGTTTCCCAGAGCCCCCTACCCTGTTCCCCCCAACCCACATCCTCCGCTGGCTCTCTGGGACACCCTCACCAGCACGGTTCCCCTTCCTCCCCACCCAGAAGGACACACCACTCTGCCTTGCTTAAATAAAAGAGGGCATTTCTTCTTCACTAGGTTATAAATTTCTACAAGAAGGGATGGGACTTTTTGTCATAAGTGTTTAAGAGAATAATGGGCAGTCATCAGCGATCAATAAATATTTGCTCAATAAGCAGATAAATAAAACACTAAACTATACTATCAGTGAGCCTCCTGGGGGCTTTATGAACACAACTGAGGAGAGGAGTATGTCAGCCCAAGGTCCATATCTCAGGACAGCTGCCCCTCCCCGAGGACTGTGGCTAGTCCACTCTCCCCAGGTTCATCGACTAGGGAAACGGCCCCATGTCACCTAATTTATCTTCAATAAGTCTCCCCATTAAATCCTCCTGCGATCATGCAATGCAAGCATGCCTTTTGTATCATTTATCATTAAAAACTAAACAACATTTGTATAGCACTGCATAATTTACAAAGCATTCTGAGCAGAGGCTCTTAAACAGTTGACAGCGCATCCCAAAGTGGAGAAGAGCCGATGCAAACACATCCCCTGACTCTCTGACGTCTGTGCTCCTTACCCTCAGCACCGCCGCGGGCACTCCAGGGCCTTATTCACCACCTGATCCACACATGCTCATCTCCTATCTAGACCTTCCTCTGAGGCTTCGGTCACAGCCCCAGCTGTTTCCCTGATACTGTTGCCAACACAGTGGCCACCCCCACCAGGCCTGCTCCCCTCCAGCTTCCCTTCATAGGATGACAGGAAGGGGACTTGTCATCACTCTGGGCCCTGCAGGAAGGGTGGGGCCAGGCATGTTCTGTGGGGGATGCCTCTGTGAGAGCTGTGAAGGACTGAGATACCACTAAACGCAATGGGCATGAGTATGGTCCTTTCAGAGGCTTTGAGTATGCAATTCTTACCCATCACTCTCCTTTCTATCCTGCCCCAAACCCACTTTTTCAGGTGCTGCTGGCTAAAATTAACCAGCTGAAATCCATTCCTTTGACAGAGGATTTCCTACCTGTTAGAGAATAGATAAGTTAGGAGGGGATGCTTATTTAGTTATTATTTAAACTTCATTTTTTTAGAATCTGCATGCGTGTGTGAGCTAAGTCGCTTCAGGCATGTCCGACTCTGTGTGATCCTATGGATGATAGCCCGCCAGGCTCCTCTGTCCATGGGATTCTCCAGGCAAGAGTACTCGAGTGGGTTACCGTTCCCTCCTCCAGGGGATCTTCTTGACTCAGGGATCAAACCTGTGTCTCCTAAGTCTCCTGCATTGGCAGGCTGGTTCTTTACCACTGAGCCACCTGGGAAGCCTCTTTTAGAATCTAGCTGATCATAACTTGTCCTACGGATTGGAACCACCTTGCTCCCACCCTAGCTCTCCCATTTGGCTACATGATCACAGCCAAGTCCTGTAGCTTCAGTTTCCTGAACTGGGAATTGGAGGTAATGTTAGAATCTATGTCTTAGATTGTTGATAACTAACATAAGAAAATACATTTTTTATTTATTTTTATTTTTATTATTGTCTGCATTTTATTTATTTATTATTATTATTATTTTAACTTTACAATATTGTATTGGTTTTGCCATACATCAACATGAATCCGCCATGGGTGTACATGAGTTCCCAATCCTGAACCCCCCTCCCACCTCCCTCCCTATACCATCCCTCTGGGTCAACCCAGTGCACCAGCCCCAAGCATCCTGTATCCTGCATCGAACCTAGACTGGTGATTCATTTCTTATATGATATTATACATGTTTCAATGCCATTCTCCCAAATCATCCTACCCTCTCCCTCTCCCACAGAGTCCAAAAGACTGTTCTATACATCTGTGTCACATACAGGGTTATCGTTACCATCTTTTTAAATTCCATATATATGCTTTAGTATACCGTATTGGTGTTTTTCTTTCTGACTTACTTCACTCTGTATAATCGGCTCCAGTTTCATCCGCCTCATTAGAACTGATTCAAATGTATTCTTTTTAATGAAAATACATTTTAAAACACTAAACAGAGGACCCAGTACATAGTCTATGTCTAGTTAACTCCATATTTGGAAACATTTTTGTCTGCTTTATTTACTATTGTTTTTCAACAAGGAACACAGTGCCTGGCATACAGAGGGCACTCAGGAAAATTCAAGAATGGGTGAATGATTGAATGGCTGCTGACAAGTGTTCAGTCATGTCCGACTCTGCAACCCCATGGACTGTAGCCTGCCAGGCTCCTCTGTCCATGGCAAGAATACTGGAGTGGGTTGCCATTTCCTTTTCCAAGGGATCTTCCCAACCCAGGAATCAAACCCGGGTCTCTTGCATCTGTTGCACTGGGAGGAGGGTTATTTACCACTAGCTGCCACCTGGAATTTTTGACTGAATTATTGGATTATAACATATTCAGACACTGGTTTTGCAAAAGAAAAAATAATAAGGAAAACAGTGAACATGCTTGCAGCTGGAGAGTGCGCTAAAGGAGCAAAGAACAGAACCAAAAGGAGGAGGCCACACACGGCCTCCATTAATACCAAGTATCTCTGGATGCTTCCAAAGACTGTCTCTAGAAATGTGATCAGAAATGCAGCTTCCTGTGTTTGCTCTGGTTGGGATCTTTTCCCTTCATTTCCTTCTGTGCTGGATCCTTCCTGGTTGCTTATTTGTTTTGACACAAGCAGGAGTAATTCTGTAAGATAAACACTGTGCTGTGCAGCCAGAAGGCTGTCAGAAAAGAACAGCCCTAGAGAACCGGGAGCCACCAGCTCTCCGGCTCCACGGAACAGGCGGCTTGATCAACACGCTTCTCTCTCATCATTCCGTGCATGTCTCTCCAACTTAGTCACACTGTTTACCTGAAGGGAAGCAAAAAGGAAGACCATGCTGTGAGTTACAGGGAGCGACCAATACACGGAGCCCACAGCAACAGTCATGCAGTGATCTGCTAGACACACGGTCTCTGACGGGGGTGACAGGTCAGTATCAGGGGGCTGGGTCCTTAAACTGGGGAACAGAAATGATGGGCATGGTTTTTCACTACCATGATGAAGACAAACACTTGGGGTTTTTTCACACAGAATATTCAGATCAACAGGTTTGATGTTCCCCACCTTATGGGAGAACAGGAAAAATAAAAGAGCAGGAGAGAGAGTACATCTTAAAAACAGAACTGGGGTTAACAGTTTTAAAGCTCTAGAAAGGGAAAAACTTCCAAGGCGGGCAACATGGTTTTGATCCCCTGGGGAGATAAGATCCCACATGCTGTGGGGCTGGCATGCCGCGCCACAGCTTAGACCCAACACAGCCACAAATAAATTCAGTTCAGTTCAGTCGCTCAGTCATGTCCGACTCTTTGCAACCCCATGAACTGCAGCACGCCAGGCCTCCCTGTCCATCACCAACCCCCAGAGTTCACTCAGACTCACGTCCATCGAGTCAGTGATGCCATCCAGCCATCTCATCCTCGGTTGTCCCCTTCTTCTCCTGCCCCCAATTTAAAAAAATGTCCATCAGCAGATGAATGGATAAGAAAGCTTTGGTACATGTACACAATGGAGTATTACTCAGCCGTTAAAAAGAATTCATTTGAATCAGTTCTAATGAGATGGATGAAACTGGAGCCGATTATACAGAGTGAAGTAAGCCAGAAAGAAAAACACCAATACAGTATACTAACACATATATATGGAATTTAGAAAGATGGCAATGACGACCCTGTATGCAAGACAGGAAAAAAGACACAGCTGTGTATAACGGACTTTTGGACTCAGAGAGAGAGGGAGAGGGCGGGATGATTTGGGAGAATGGCATTCTATCATGTATACTATCATGTAAGAATTGAATCGCCAGTCTATGTCTGACACAGGATACAGCATGCTTGGGGCTGGTGCATGGGGATCACCCACAGAGATGTTATGGGGAGGGAGGTGGGAGGGGGTTTCATGTTTGGGAACACATGTAAGAATTAAAGATTTTAAAATTTAATAAAAATAAATAAATAAATAAATAAATGATAAAAAAAAATAAAAATAAAAAAATGTTCTAGACATATCAACATGTAGAAATTGCTCCTCAAAGGGTGGTGCACGGGCCCCTGGGATCTGAATTGCTAGTCTGCAAAATTACAGACTCCTGAGTCCCACAGCAGAAATGTTGCATTAGTATCGATCGGGGTTGAACCTAAGAAGGTATAATCTAACCCTCTCCCCAGGGGATTCAAAAGCAATACAAAAATACTCCAAAAATAAAGGACCACAGTTATGGGATATCTCTGACTTAAGAAAAGGGAATAAGGGAAGAAAAACTATAGAACAGATTCCAATATTCTCAGTCTGTGATGCTTTTAGTATACCAGTCCATTTTCATGACCAAAAGAAATACTTCACAGTTACACTTATTAAGCAGTTAGGTGCAAACAACCTTATAAGTCTAACAACTTAGTAACTATTAAAATAATAGTAAAAATTAAAAAAAAAACAGTCTTTAATACTTTTCCACAATTACTAATTATAACTACTAAATACTGAAAGTCAAAGTGTTAGTCACTCAATTGCATCCAACTCTTTGAGACCCATGGACTGTAGCCTGTCAGGCTCCTCTATCCATGGAATTCTCCAGGCAAGAATACTGGAGTGAGTAGCCATTCCCTTCTCCAAGGGATCTTCTTGGTCCAGGGATCAAACCCAGGTCTCCTGCATGGCAGGCAGATTTTGAACTACCTGAGCCATCAGGGAAACCCTTGATTAATTACTAATGGGCTGAAAATACAATATCTATTGTTTACTGTTTAATCAAAGAAGTGAGAAAGAACAAGAAATCAAACAAGAGAAAATAATACTTCAGTCACTAAATAAAATCGAAGGCCTTTGTTTTCCCTTCAAGAGTTGTAGATAGTTTTCTGAGCCATGTTCCTTGGAGCTGTTGTGTAGATGCTGAAATCCCCACTCAGTGGAAAAGTTAGCATCATGATCAGAATGTAACCTTGGTTTGCTGCTGCTGAGTCGCTTCAGTCGTGTCCGACTCTGTGCAACCCCAGAGACGGCAGCCCACCAGGCTCCCCCGTCCCTGGGATTCCCCAGGCAAGAACACTGGAGTGGGTTGCCATTTCCTTCTCCAATGCATGAAAGTGAAAAGTGAAAGTGAAGTCGCTCAGTCGTGTCCGACTCTTAGCAACCCCATGGGCTGCAGCCTACCAGGTCCCTCTACCCATGGGATTTTCCAGGCAAGAGTACTAGAGTGGGGTACCATAGGCTTGGTTTAGGCTCCCACAATTCTGAGAACTGGCTTCAGAGAAAATGGAAACAAACAGACCCTGGAACTAAAGATGAAGTGTACTTACAACAATCCATATGATACTGATCAGACCACCACAAAACCCATTTCAAAATGATCGCCAGAGCTGACCTTGCTGTTCTGCACATAGCCCCCTGCCTCTGCCTATATATCCCTGAAACCCTTTAAAAGCTTTACCCTCGGAGCAGCAAAGCAGATTTGGTTCTTTGGGACCTAAGTCCACCCTCTCCCCAGGATTGCCAGTTTCCTCAATAAAGCTGTGTTTCCTTTTGGCCAATATTTGTCTCTCAGTATTAGATACTTGAGCAACAAGTAGCCAAACGAGTTTGACAGCACTCACCTCTTGAGAAGGAAGTGTTCCAGGCCCAAGGTGCATCCATGTGTGGCTGAATAGGACTAGAAAGACTATGCCAGTGAGACTGTCTTTCCCAATGCATCTCTGTTCACTGAGAAATGTTTGCACACACATGAGGAATGTTTTCACCTGTGTAGCATGATAAAGATTCTGCCAAATTGGAAACTAGTTATTCTGGCATCCCTCTAGCTGCACTGACTGTCAACTGCCCACAAGGACCGTGAAGGAAATCTGCTGCTATGATCTGAAAGCTTGTGTTCTTTCATAATTCACCAGGGATCTTGACTCCTGATGTAATGGTGTTGGGAGGTGTGAGCCTTAGGGAAATGATGGTGGAACCCTTATGAATGGGGTTAGTGTACTTATGAAAGAGACCCCCACAGAGTTCCCTAGCCTCTTCCAGCTCTGTGGAAACATAAGGAGTCTCTGATCGGAAGAGATCCCTCAACTGGCCATGCTGGTACCTTGATCTCAGACTTCCATCCTCCAGAACTGTGAGAAACAAATTTCCATTTTTTGTAACAGTTCATCCCCAGTCTATGGGATTTTGTGCCAGAAACTAACTTTGATAGCACCTTGGTCTTGTACTCCAAGCTTCCATAACTGTTAAGCCACCCAACCTGTGATACTCCGTTTGACAGTCCAAGGTAATTAATAGACCTTGAGTATCAAAGGCAGATCACCTTGCCACTTTAAAAAGGAAGTAGGAGTATGGAAAGAACAGGCATGAACTCTTGTTATAATAAAGCCTTTATTAAAATTCAGTGAAAATTATTACCACCTAGACAGGACCACTATGAATTGAGAAAACATGTGGATTTCCCAGCTAGGTAAGTCTCCTAACAGCTGAACACCTCATCAAGAATAAGAGAAAGAAAAAAAAGAAAGAAAGAAAAGAAAAAAAGGTTGAAGATGAAGGAAGCCAATTATAGGCTGCGTGAATAAGAATTGTATCCTGTATTATTTCCTTGTTATCCTATAAGCTCTGGTAAGTCTTTGAAAAAATTCACTTTATCTTAATGGTCTTATTGCGTTAATAATGTTTAACCATAGATTCCATTCCCATTGCATTGAGAGCTAAGATGCATGACATACATCTTCGGGAAATGCTTAGAAGTCTTCAGATGAATAAAAACTTTATGTGTCAAAATTTCGGAATATTCCTCTGGGTTTCCTAAAATGCTGTGGCATCTTGCATGGCAATTGCTATGAGTTTTGCATGTCACCTTGTAATAATCTTCACCAAATGACTGGACACTTGACTCCAAATAGCACTCTCCTTTAGCCTCTTCTGAATATTTCACCCAGAGTTGTCAGCCATAACAACAACAATAAAAGTAAACTGACTGATCCCTATGGTGCATATTTTTCATAAACTCCAGTAATATAACGACAAGAACATTCTTTAAATCTTAAGGCCCTGCCTTTTCATGCTTTTATAGGTTCTGTTATTGATTTGCTTATATTCCATTTTCTTGTTAATGGTTTAGAAATACAATGTATAATACCTAACACACTATTATCGTATTTAACTGCCTTTTTTTTTTTTTGTAGCAATATCTGTAGGGCTTTCCTAAGAGCAAGATGGGAATGCAAGTAGTTTATCTTCAGTAGTGGTGAAGATGGATATTTACTAGAGTAAATAAATGGACAGACAAGAAAACTAAAATGTTGAGATAAACTAGGGTTTAAGCCATTGCTTCAGACAGGCTATAAACGTGTTATTATGGATTCGCTACAGAAACAAAAGCAAACTGTTGCTTCTAATTTTTTCTTGACTTAATCACCCACAAGTTTAGTAGGCTGTGCACCTAAATGGGAGGCAGGTTTTACAACTGTGGGATAACAGTTTATATATCCCTTTGTATGTCTTTTGCAACTGAAAATATAGGTCTGTCATTTTAATTGGGCTTCAGGCAGATGCAAATTCTTACTTTCTTTACAAATTGATTTTTTTTTAAGAACCAGGTGGAACAGTCACCATCAATGCATGGAAGCATTTTCAATTACTCAAGGGTTTATAATATTAAAGGGCTGCAATATTATTTATCTTTTCATCCTTCAGTGGTCCAACTAGTGCCTTAACCAAAGTTCAGGGAATGTAACTGAATGCTCAGAGATGATTTTCCCTGTTTGCTCAGTTCTAAGATGCATGTATTTTTATATTTCAACACTGAATTAACTATAATTATGATAAGTTTTTCATCAAAGTGTGTTAATAAATCAATTGTATTTCAGTTGATAATATCTCAGAATTGGAGAAGTATGAAATCTGGAAGGATAAAAATTCTCTGTTTATTCTTTCAGACATCACTCTACAACCTCAGGACCAAGTTGAGACATTTCCCCTTTACAGTCAATAGCATTAATATTTAGTGAGCCCTTTCCACCTGCCAGACACTGGACCAGATTTCTTCTTGATTGAGAATTTTCTTCTCTGCAATTGGAATATTGGGATGCCTAGGGATTTGGGATTTTGGTTGCTGTTTTTTTTTTTTTTTTTTTTTTTTAAGATTAAAAAAAGATGACCTCTCATGGGATCAGATTTGGTGTATTTCTGTGTGTATGTGTGTGCATGTGTGTGTGTTTTAAGAAAAAGAACATTCTCCAGAATTAGCATGCACTGAACCATTCGATGGTAGAACTCTTTGACCTTTGACTTTCGATAGTCACTCTGGATTCTCTGGGGTTTCCCAGGGGTCACTAGTGGTACAGAGCACATCTGCCGATGCATGAGACCTAAGAGACATAAGAGATATGGTTCAGCCCCTGGATCAGCAGGATCCCCTGGAGGAGGGCATGGCAACCCACTCCAGTATTTCTGCCTGGAGAATCTCATGGACAGAGGAGACTGGCGGGCTACCATCCGTAGGGTCACAAAGAGTCAGACACGACTCACGTGACTTAGCACACATGCACACTGGATTCCTTGGTGATTTACCCCGGTGGTTTTCCAAAATGTGTGCCAAGCTCAGCCAGACAGCACTCACTCTGAGGCTGCAGTGACAAGGGCAGGTCTCACTGCGCAGCTGAGAGTCAAGCACTCCTGGAGCTGGATAAAGGAAGGCTCCTGCATTTTAGATTCAGAGGACTGCCGTCTATAGCTCTGAGTCCTGGGCTTTGTGGTGTCCTGTGCTGCCTCAGATAGGAAGCAACCAACAGCCTTGGAAGTGTTGCTTAAAGCATCTGCTTAGATACATTGGTACTTATCTTTCCTTACCCACCACCTTTATAGTATCAATATTCTCTTAGTTCTTAGTAAACCTATATTAAGTGTGAAAAGAAGAAAGAAATAGAAAGTAAAATGACAGGCACCTATCAAAAGGATGGGCCTGCTTCCCTCACCAAGTTGGGATTCCACCATGATGATGCACTTGTAAGTTACTTCTCTCCAATCCGGCGGCTGTGGTTGGAACTACAGCTCTAGGATTTCCCAGCTGTGACCATAGCAAGTTACTCCACTGCCCAACATCTTGGCATCTCAGTTTTAACACAGAATACTGAGCAACACTTTTTTTCATGGAGTCGTTGCAAAGACCATAGAAGATGAAGAGAAGAGGACGCAAAGTGCTTCACAAGACTGATGCGTGGCACATGCTTGATAAGTAAGCCACATGCAGTTCCTGCTTTTATTGCTGTGTTTTAGCTGATTGATCCCTTTCTACCAAATGTCTCGTCGGTAAGTTGCTGTCCAAAAAGAGCTCTAATTAAAAACAACTCAGCCAACAGGAGAGTGATTTTCTTTAGCTGATTGCAAGAATTAAGTTGTCACAAATTTCTCTATTTTCACACAGAGATAATGAGAGTATGTAAATTAAGCGTTCAATTTATAATTTAATACAATTTATCAAAAAAGCCACCCTTGCACAAATACTAAGTGATATTCACATGATTAGTTTACAGCATAATTAGAGATTTCGTAAGTCGTTAACCTGTTTTTGACTTTTGCCTCTGCCTGAAATTCTCTTCTGTCTCTATTCCTCCATCCATTATTATGCACAATCACTCATTTATACACAAATCACAGGTAATTAATTTACTTATTCATTCACATATCCATTTAAATATCATTAGATTATGTGACTTTTTCCTCTCCAGTAATGCTTTTATTTATTCTTTAATTTTATAAAGGAATTTCCTAATTTTCAGTTTGTGGTGTGATGCTTAGCCTTTTGTATTTACTGCCAAACTTTGATTATGCAGTGTTTGCACTGCAATGTTGCTTGCATTCAAGGAAATTAAAATTGCGTAGATATTTACATATCGTAAGTGCAGTGCTACTTAACAGATACCTTAACTGCAGTGTAACTGAAATCTAGGGTTTGCAGGGTTCCCTCTCCTACCTATTCTTCTTGCCTTTTAAGTGCTCTTTATTTCTCCTCTGTATGAAACGTCCTTTTGAAGACATGCTACTTTGCTCTCCTTGGGTATAACCTGAGATAGCAGGAAGTGTTACTCAGATGTGAGCAGCTGATCAATGGATCTATAATATGTTCTTTTTGAGAATGTTTCACAAACAAGTCAAAAGATAAATTTTGGCTTAATATTAGGAAAATGGCATAAAATGCTAAATTTAACTAGAATAGATTTTTTTAAGGTGGTAAAGTTCATTTTAATCAATAGCTCTAAGTAGGGCTTGGAGTATTGTTCATCAGAAGTACTGAAGGTAAGTTTGAGAGAATGATTAAATTGACAACAGCTGTAGCTAAGGCTGAGCAAAGGACCATAAAGAAGGCTAAGCACTGAAGAATTGATGCTTTTGAACTGTGGTGTTGGAGAAGACTCTTGAGAGTCCCTTGGACTGCAAGGAGATCCAACCAGTCCATCCTAAAGGAGATCAACCCTGAATATTCACTGGAAGGACTGATGCTGAAGCTGCCGCTCCAGTACTTTGGTCATCTGATGTGCACATAGGACTCACTGGAAAAGTCCCTGATGCTGGGAAAGGTCGAGAGCAGAAGGAGAAAAGGGCGTCTGAGGATGAAAAGACTGGACAGCACATCCGATGCAATGAACATGAACTTAGGCAAACTTCAGGAGAGGGTGAGGGACAGGGAGTCCTGACCTTTTACAGTCCATGGGGTAGCAAAGAGTCGGACATGCCTGGGCGACTGAACAACAGCAACAATTGACATTGGACGTCTCCTGGCCAAAGGCAACGTTCCTGTATCCACCAGCTCACTCTAGAAACTCTTCCCTTAACACAATTATATAATGTGGTAGAGTTGTTTGCATGTGTGCCAGCATCCGGTCCCATCACTTCATGGCAGGTAGAATGGGAAAAAGTGGAGGCAGCAGCAGACTTTATGTTCTTGGGCTCCAAAATCACTGCAGATGGTGACTCCAGCCATAAAATTAAAAGACACTTGCTCCTTAGAAGGAAAGCTGTGACAAAGCTGCTGCTGCTGCTGCTAAGTCACTTCAGTCGTGTCCGACTCTATGCGACCCCATAGACAGCAGCCTACCAGGCTCCTCTCTCCATGGGATTCTCCAGGCAAGAACACTGGAGTGAGCTGCCATTTCCTTCTCCAATGCATGAAAGTGAAAAGTGAAAATGAAGTCGCTCAGTCGTGTCTGACTCTTAGCGACCCCATGGATTGCAGCCCACCAGGCTCCTCCATCCATGGGATTTTCCAGGCAAGAGTACTGGAGTGGGGTGCCATTGCCTTCTCCGGTGACAAAGCTAGACATCATATTAAAAGCAGAGACATTACTTTGCCCAAAAAGGTCTATATAGTCAAAGCAATGATTTTTCCAGTAGTCATATATGGATGTGAGAGTTGGGCCACAAAGAAAGCTGAGTGCTGAAAAATTGATGCTTTCAGATTGTAGTACTAGAGAAGACTATTGAGAGTCCCTTGGACTGCAAGGCTATCAAACAAGTCAATCCTAAAAGAAATCAGTCCTGAATATTCATTGGAAAGACATGCTGAAGCTCCAACATTTTGGTCACCTGATGCGAAGAGCTGACTCATTGGAAAAGACCCTGATACTGGGAAAGATTGAGGGCAGGAGGAGAAGGGGACGACAGGATGACGTGGTTGGATGGCATCACTGATTCAATGAACATGAGTTTGAGCAGGCTTCAGGAGACGGTGAAGGACAGGGAGGCCTGGTGTGTCGCAGTCCATGGGGACACAAAGAGTCAGACACGACTGAGTGAGTGAACAGCAACAGCAACAGTGAAGGCACCTGCTCTCTCAGATAGTTTGTTGTTTCAAATATGCCCATTATGGAAAACTCGTCAGTAGGACAAGATCTAGATCTCCAGATATATATGAAGTTGTGATCAGAAATAAGAAGAAAACATTTTAAGTTGGAAGGAGTAAGGAGCCTGACCTTTGTCCAAGCTGGGATGCGCGTAGTGAAAAAAGGAGATGACAGCCCCAGGTCAAGGTCAGGACGGCTCAAGACAGGGGAAGCTAATGATCCAGTTTATGTCAACTGCACTCACTGCCCCAAGGAAACAGCAGCAGGCACACCAACCTAAGACACTGCAGAGAACTGCCTTAGAGTTTGTTTCACCCTGAAGTACAAATCAGAGACGAAAGGAGTGAAATTTTGACCTGAAAATGAATGAATCTTTGTTTTTCTTTCTTTTAGTTTAAGAGAAATATTATGGATTTCCTCATGCTCATCAAATAATCTGCTTCATTATTCTTTTCCTGAGTGCCATGTACTTTGAGATTTTCTTGCATTCGATCATCACTCTTTAAGGTGAAATTTGATCATTCATTCATTGGGATGATATTTGTTGCTCTCCGACAATGTGCCAAGCACACCTCTAGATGGTGGGGATAAAAAGATAAATTGGACATGGTCTCTGACTTCCAGAACCAACCTCTCAGACTGGTGAGTTAGTCATGTAAAAAAAAAAAAAATAACAGCATAGCAATACAGCATGATAAGTGCTGTAATTGAACTATAAAGGAAAACGGAACTTCTAAGGAACCAATTCTTCACCAGTGAGCTATTTCTCAAGAAAAAATGTTACTCAAAACAGATATTTAAACTACCCAACTTCCTGAAGAAGTTCTGAGGCCAGGGAATATAAAGCCATTTTATACTGCTGGAAGCCCAAACTGTTTATTGTTATGATACTTTTATAGAATTACCTTCCCATTACAGTAGTGACTTCATTAGAGTAAAAGAAATCAAACCAACTTGAGGTTAAATTGAGTTTGTTTTCTGTAATAATTCATAATTATTCAGTTCAGTTCAGTTGCTCAGTCGTGTCCGACTCTTTGCGACTCCATGAATCGCAGCACGCCAGGCCTCCCTGTCCACCACCATCTCCCGGAGTTCACTCAGACTCACGTCCATCGGGTCCGTGATGCCATCCAGCCATCTCATCCTCAGTCGTCCCCTTCTTCTCCTGCCCTCAATCCCTCCCAGCATCAGAGTCTTTTCCAATGAGTCAACTCTTCACATGAGGTGGCCAAAGTACTGGAGCTTCAGGTTTAGCATCATTCCTTCCAAAGAAATCCCAGGGCTGATCTCCTTCAGAATGGACTGGTTGGATCTCCTTGCAGTCCAAGGGACTCTCAAGAGTCTTCTCCAACACCACAGTTCAAAAGCATAATTATTAGCTACTATTTTTCCAGCTACATGAAATGAAACTGTTTTGTATGTGATTCTTAAGCACTCTCTATTAGATGTGTCTCTTTAATAACTTGCTAAAGATGCTGTGGAATTGTTTTCAAGTGGAAAGACTTCTTCCAAAATTCAAGGGCTATAATTTCCAAATTTCTAAAATTGAGGATAGTGAGAAATAAGAAAAGTCTTGGCAGTGTTACTGAAGCAATACAGAAAGAAAAAAAAAAAGAAACTTAAAGATAAAAATCAGTTAAGGATATTTTTAGAATCCATAGATTTAGTAACTTTAAAGGCATCACTAACATTTAATATTTTAAAAGCAAATTAAGAACTGACATCTCAAATAGTCACCTTCTGGGTACATGGTCATAGGTTGAACTGACAAAATACTGCTTTGGTTTCTAATGAAGAGTACATAGTTTGTTGTCTTTTTGCTTCCTTTTGTTAATTTAAAACATGCAGACTCAATTCATGACAGTTAGGGCTCTATGACAGTTGTCACTGATTTAGAGTTTTCATATTAAAAGTTTCAGTATCCACTTAGCTTACTTTGAAAGCTTTCTGAAGGATGTTGATGTTTCTGCAACTTGGTTGAGTCATTAAAACTCAGAGTAAACACCAAGATGATTTATGCAAACAAAGGAAAACATTTTCTTAATGACACCCCCCAAACCTTATCCAGTTGAAATTGTGTTTAAGATTAAATAATGGGGGCTTTATTTAGATTAATTAGCAAGAAGATCACAGTAGTCAATAGGTAACTGAAAGACACCATCTGCTCCCTTTTCCAATTGTGTCTGTGAGCTTTGCATTGGTATACCAGGGAACATGGGAAAATTAATTAGGCAGCAAATGAAATCTTCTCACAGATGCCATCCATTTGCTTCTTGCAAACACATACAAGCAAATGTGTGTGCTTTTGCTTTGATCTTGTTTGCCTCCTTGAAAGTTTTGAAGAATCAGTGGAATCTGACCATGAGTTGCTAATTTGGAAAAAGTGAAAAAAAGAAAAAATGTAGAAAAAGAATACGGAGCTTAGCATTGAAAGAAAATGGCCAATTGGAAACTACAGCATGAGATCTTCACAAAGGCTTGAAGAGTTTAGACCAAGCAGCTTGTCTTCAATCTCAAGGTTGCTGCTGTTCGCATTTCATTTCCACTGGATGGCTTTTAGTGTACAGTAAGAATTGTGTACACTCAGTTCAGTTTAGTTCAGTCACTCAGTTGTGTCCGACTCTTTGCAATCCCATGAATGGCAGCACTCCAGGCCTCCCTGCCCATCACCAAGTCCCGGAGTTCACTCAGACTCATGTCCATCGAGTCAGTGATGCCATCCAGCTATCTCATCCTCGGTCATTCCCTTCTCCTCCTGCCCCCAATCCCTCCCAGCATCAGAGTCTTCTCCAATGAGTCAACTCTTCGCATGAGGTGGCCAAAGTACTGGAGTTTCAGCTTTAGCATCATTCCCTCCAAAGAAATCCCAGGGCTGATCTCCTTCAGAATGGACTGGTTGGATCTCCTTGCAGTCCAAGGGACTCTCAAGAGTCTTCTCCAACACCACAGTTCAAAAGCATCAGTTCTTCGGGGCTCAGCCTTCTTCACAGTCCAACTCTCACATCCATACATGACCACAGGAAAAACCATAGCCTTGACTAGACGGACCTTAGTCGGCAATGTCTCTGCTTTTGAATATGCTATCTAGGTTGCTCATAACTTTTCTTCCAAGGAGTGTCTTTTAATTTCATGACTGCAATCACCATCTGCAGTGATTTTGGAGCCCCCCAAAATAAAGTCTGACACTGTTTCCACTGTTTCTCTATTTCCGATGAAGTGATGAGACCGGATGCCATGATCTTCGTTTTCTGAATGTTGAGCTTTAAGCCAACTTTTTCACTCTCCTCTTTCACTTTCATCAAGAGGCTTTTGAGTTCCTCTTCACTTTCTGCCATAAGGGTGGTGTCATCTGCATATCTGAGGTTATTGATATTTCTCCCGGCAATCTTGATTCCAGCTTGTGCTTCCTCCAGCCCAGCGTTTCTCATGATGTACTCTGCATATGAGTTAAATAAGCAGGGTGACAACATACAGCCTTGACGTACTCCTTTTCCTATTTGGAACCAGTCTGTTGTTCCATGTCCAGTTCTAACTGTTGCTTCCTGACCTGCATACAGATTTCTCAAGAAGCAGGTTAGGTGGTCTGGTATTCCCAACTCTTTTAAGTTCTCTAATCTCTTTGCATATCAATACAGAGATTTGATTTGCTTCATAAAAGTTGTCTTCAAAGGGTGAGGTGATTTAATTTAGAAAACACACCTTTAAATGTAGGTCTAGATCTTTGTGAATCACTCAAGAAAATAATAAGGCCTGAACTAGTTTTATTTTAGAAGATGCTTCTTCAAAGGCACAAGCCTGTGGTTTAAAGCAAAATGTGTTTTTCTGGCAGTTATCCCCATAGGGAAAACACTGTCATTTTTCTCTTTCTTTCATTTCCCCATCAATCTTCTGGAAATAGTTCTCTAAACTCTCCTTTTCAACTCACACTATCTCAGTTATTCCTTAACCTACTAAAACTGGGCTTGGGGCCACCCTACTCTACTGAGTTACTGTTTCAAAAGTCATGAATGATTTCTTAAACTTTAAATTCCGTGATTTCCCTCAGTAGTATTTTACCATGGTTCTCTTAGTCTTTTGAAGGGTTAATAGGGTAGCAGAGATGTGCCTGCAAACGGGTCTCTCTGCTCGGGCTGAGCGTCCTTGCATACGAGGCGTTCTGCCAAAGAGTCTGGACACAGCCTTGAGTTTAATGGTCCCTTGCAAACGAGGGAGCATTCCCTTCTTGAGATAAGAAGGAGATGGGGGCTTTGGGCAGACTCTGCAGTAGACAGAGATTTCACTCCCCTTTGCTGTACGATAACATGTATGCACCTGCACTGTACTGAAAAGGCTTATTCATACAGTCTGGAATTCTGCCTGGGGGCTTTATAATAATAAACGGCAATTAGTTTTTTGCCCAGTTCTGTTCCTCTGGCCAGAGTGGTGTCCTGTCTGTCTCTTGTGTGTCTCGTATGTTCTGTGTCATTTCACTCATAATCACCAGTAATCAACAGTCTTTCACTGACTTTAAAACATTACTGTCTTCTACAGCGTATTTCAACCAACCCCGCTGGCCTTTCTGCATTTCTATTGGTTCTACTTCTTTCAAAAGGTCCTTTGATGTACATACTTCATAGAAATTTTATCACTTGCCCCATAAAAGGCAGAATTTTAAAGATGTCCTCCAATTCCTGTCTTCTGATAATTCAAGCAACTATTATTCTACATACTGCTGTAAAGAGAGTTATTGATATAAGGTCACTAATATAACAAAATAGATTCTCCTGGACTATCTGGGTGTGACTGATATAATTGCATAAACTCTTAAAAATGGAAGAGGAAGATGGAAGATTTATTTAGAGAGACGTGATGCAAGGGAGATGCAGTGCTTCAGGGGAAGTCAGACAGATCCCAACCAAAATTCCACGTGTCATCTCTTGCCTTGAGATCTAGGTGTCCAAGACCTTCAGGAGTTAGAGAATTCCCTGACTCTCAGACAAAAAGAGAGAGACCTCAGTCTTACAGTGGTGAGGAACCGGGTTCTACTAACAATGAATGAGCTGACAAATGGATTCTTTCCAGAATCTCTCTCTCAATAAAAACCCAGAGTATCAACAAGCCAATTTCCACCTTGTACAAACCAGAACCCATCCAGACTTCTGATCTTTGGTGCTATAAGGTAATAAATCTGTGTTGTTTTGAGACTAATTTGGTGGTAACTTGTTATGGCAGCAATAGAAATGTAATAGTTCTGCTTGACTTGAGATGTGTTCTCCCTGACTTTGTTTTGTGTGTGTGTGTTTATTTTTGTTTTATTTTACTTTACAATACTCTATTGGTTTTGCCAAACATCAACATGACTTTATTTCCTTATATTATTATCAATGACCCCACATCTGTATCTCCCTCTTCTCTGCTCTAGTGAGTTTCACAAATACATGCGCAATCTCTACTTGAATGTCCTGCAGACACCTCAAACTCACTGGGTTCTAAAATAACAAACATCTTTTTTGTTCCACAATTTATGCTTCATCTGTTATTTCCTCTCTAGATCAAGGTATCACCATCCATCATCTTGTGGGCCATTCTCTATCCCAAACTATTTATCACAACCCTCATCCAGCTGAGGGGGTCACCATTCAGGCACCCCTCAACGTGTATTTAGGTGCTGTGGTTACAGACAGACCAGATCCTTGCTTTAATAGGTCTTTTGTCTAATGGAAAATGAAGTCACAAAAATATATAAAGTACTTTCCAATATTATAATTGCTAAAAATATTTTTTTCATGATGTAAAGTAACTAAAGGAGCAAACTTTTATTGCTAAATTCTGACCAAAAATAAAAAAGAGACAATCGATGCATGATACTGGATGCTTGGGGCTGGTGCACTGAGAGGACCCAGAGGGCTGGTACAGGGAGGCAGGTGGGAGGGGGGTTCAGGATGGGGAACACGTGTATTCCTGTGGTGGATTCATGTTGATGTTTGGCAAAACCAATACAATATTGTAAAGTAATTAACCTCCAATTAAAATAAGTAAATTTTTTTTAAAAAGAAAGAGAAACAATCATTGAGGGAAGGAAGAAATCTATGTATTTAGAAAGAAGAAAGCAAAAGACGGCATGAGATGATGTGAATTTGGAAAGATAACTCAAAGTGAAGTATTCAGAGCTACGTAAGTCACAGTATTGAGAAAATTGTTTCCCCAGAGCTAAATAGGAAGCAAGTAAGTATTTTTAGCAGAGTAGTAACATGATCTGATCTACCTTTTCAGAAAGGTGGAGAATGGATCACAGAAGCTTAAAAGGGGGAGGGGCAAATCCAAATACAACAACATTCATTCAATAAATGAACTTGTGGAGGTCCTGTTGTATTCTAGCCACCTTTTCCAGGCTTGTTGGCTCCAGAATGGTGATAGTGATGCTAGAGGGAACTGTAAGGACATAAGATACGTTTTGAAGCTTGAATAGTCAGAACTGTAAGAAGAATCAAAATGAAAGGGAAAGAAAGGAAGGAAGGAAGAGAAGGAGGAAAAAAAGGAATAAGTGACTTCTGGGTTCTTGGCTTGAGCAACTGAATAAATGGTGCTGTCTTTCTATGGACTAAAGACACAGAATTAAGCTAGAGGCCATAACAAGGAATTAAGGACTCTGTTCTGTATATAACAAATGTGAGATGCATATCCAGCAGCTAATTCAAATTTTAGCAGTACGTCAAGGCTGTATACTGTCACCCTGCTTATTTAACTTACATGCAGAGTACATCATGAGAAATGCTGGGCTGGAAGAAACACAAGCTGGAATCAAGATTGCTGGGAGAAATACCAATAACCTCAGATATGCAGATGACACCACCCTTATGGCAGAAAGTGAAGAGGAACTCAAAAGCCGCTTGATGAAAGTGAAAGAGGAGAGTGAAAAAGTTGGCTTAAAGCTCAACATTTCAGAAAACGAAGATCATGGCATCCGGTCTCATCATTTCATGGGAAATAGATGGGGAAACAGTGGAAACAGTGTCAGACTTTATTTTGGGGGGCTCCAAAATCACTGCAGATGGTGACTGCAGTCATGAAATTAAAAGACACTTACTCCTTGGAAGAAAAGTTATGAGCAACCTAGATAGCATATTCAAAAGCAGAGACATTACTTTGCCGACTAAGGTCCGTCTAGTCAAGGCTATGGTTTTTCCAGTAGTCATGTATGGATGTGAGTGTTGGACTGTGAAGAAGGCTGAGTGCCGAAGAATCGATGCTTTTGAACTGTGGTGTTGGAGAAGACTCTTGAGAGTCCCTTGGACTGCAAGGAGATCCAACCAGTCCATTCTGAAGGAGATCAGCCCTGGGATTTCTTTGGAAGGAATGATGCTAAAGCGGAAACTCCAGTACTTTGGCCACCTCATGTGAAGAGTTGACTCATTGGAAAAGACTGTGATGCTGGGAGGGATTGGGGGCAGGAGGAGAAGGTGACGACCGAGGATGAGATGGCTGGATGGCATCACTGACTCGATGGACGTGAATCTGAGTGAATTCCAGGAGTTGGTGATGGACAGGGAGGCCTGGCCTGCTGCGATTCATGGGGTTGCAAAGGTTGGACACGACTGAGCGACTGAAGTAAACTGAACCGAATCCTTAACCAAGAAGCCAGAGTCAATGAAGTAAAATGGGAATATTCAGAATAAAATGGGTTTTAAAGCACTGGAATAGAGGCTCCTATCTAAATACGCCATGCCTTAATTCTACCTCTGAAATGTTCATGACATTGCCTTCTGCTACATTTTCCTCACCACCTGGTCCTCCCTTATTTTAGGCTCTCAGCAAAGCTCCAAGACTGCCTCCATTGCTATCAAACTTCATTGATTTTTTTTTTTTCTTAAAAGCATGAGATAGACTGTGGCTGCCACTAGCAAGACAAGAAAACTCATGAAAATTATGTGAATGTATATGATCACTGAGGAGGGCAGGGCAACCCACTCCAGTATTCTTGCCTGGAGACTCCCATGAGAGAGGAACCTGGTGGACTACAGTCCATGGGGTTACAAAGAGTCGGACATGACTGAGCGACTAAGCACACACATCCTTCTGCCACGAGAATGTCATGACCCAGATAGATTCTTTTCCAGCCTTGATTCCACAGTGAAGGGGTTTGATGGGATAGAGCAGCATCTGTCCCACAGAAACCCAGCTCATATGCAAGATTTAAAGCTTAATTAGAACTTAGATTTGTTACTGCAGCATAATTTAGCAAACCTACTTTTCCCCAAAAACTTTTCTGTTTGGTTGAGGGTAAAACAAATTTCAATTTGAAATTTAATAAATAATAAAAACACAAAACAAATTTCAAGAATTTGGCAGTTATCAGTGGCACGTTGATCTTAATTAATGGAAATGAACTGTGGTGGTTTAGTTGCTAAGTCATGTCTGACTCTTGTGACCCCATGGACTGTAGATTTCTAGGCTCCTCTGACCATGGGATTCTCCAGGCAAGAATTTGAGAGTGGGTTGCCATTTTTTTCTCCAGGGGATTTTCCTGACCAAGGAACTGAACCCAGGTCTCCTGTGTTGCAGGCAGATTCTTTACCAACTGAGCTAGAAGGGAAGTTTTGTTCAAGTCTTGGCTTAGATCTCCTGACACTTTCCTGAGTTGAGTGGATGTAACTTTTGCACTGACCTTTTGCAAACCACCACTCAAGAGTATATGGGAAGGCAGTACATAAACCAAAATCCAACAGATCAGATAATTAAAAAACTAAACTGATTCTAAATTCTGAAGATTAGATTAACTATTTTTTGAAATTTACTGATTGGGTCAAGATGCAAATATTTTTGAAACATTGTGGTATTTCCAGGAAATTTTAATCATTTACGTATGAAATGTGCAAAGCTTATTTATTTCATTTAGTAAAAGCTTTGTGGACAATTTTATGGTTTTGACCACCCTGTAGGCCTATTGATTGCTCATATAGTCAGGTCACTATTTTTGATATGGTGAAGTTTTCCACTAAGGCTAGCATCTTCATTATTGAACAATACTAGTTTAGTTGATTTCATGATTATGTTTTTAAAATTAGTATCAGATTACTAAAGCACCTTTCTCACAGTATTTTTTTACTAAGATAAGCACACATTTTCCACAGTTGAGGTCACTTGACTTTTTTTTTTTTAATTATACAGAGCTTTTTTTCCTTACATAGCTGTGTTGGCTGAACTTTAATCCATAAAATTCTTTGCAGACTATTACATATCCAGACTACATCTAATAAAATAGTCTTTGGAAAAATTTTTCTCTATGCATTTTCAAAAATTAAATATTACTGTTTAAAAGGTCTCAAAAAAAAAAACAAAAAAGAGTACATACGTGGCTTCCCTGGTGGCTCAGTGATAAGAATACACCTGCGAATGCAAAAGACATGGATTTGATCCCTGGGTCAGGAACATGACCTGGAGAACGGAATGACACCCCGCTCCATTATTCTTGCCTAGGAAAACCTGGTGGGCTACAGTCCATGGGGTCAAAAAGAATTGGACACAACTTAGTGACTGAACAATATACACACATGCGTGCTCATGTTCAAGCGTGTCTGACTCTTTGTAGCTATAGTCCATAGGGTTGCAAAGAGTTGGATACAACTGAGCGACTAAGCACAGCACAGGTATATACATATATGTGCATGTATACGCACATGTGTGTGTGTTGTATCTGTATCATTTCTTCATGTGTTCAGGACCTAAATTCGGCAGTCCATCTGAAGCAAGGTCATTCAGGAGGGGATGTTCTCATCCCTTCCAGAGTTGGGCGTGGTGGTGTCTTGCAGCTAGAACACTGGGAGCAAGCCATGGGCCCAAGGGCACTAGCCACCACCTCAGATTCCTCCGCCAGCCCCTCAGACTCCGCCGCCACCCCCTCAGACTCCTCCGCCACCTGCCTCATTTCCCCAGACCATCGAAGAGCACTTCAAGTTCAATTTTGGTCAGCAGTTGGGTTCCCTTGTAAAAACCGTAACACTTCCGAAAACTTTGGCCACCTTAGCTCAAGTCCTGCCTCGTCAATGCCAAAGCCCGTTCCCTGGAGCCAAGTCCCGCCCTGTTCCTATCGGATCAGCTACTGTTCAAAATCTTGCTGATAAGCCTCTTTTGTTTATGCTGACTTCAAGAGATATGAAAGTCAAAACAGACTGAAAATGTGATACCACTCATTCCTGAAAGAGTTTAAAATTTTGCAACAAGCTCATTGATGTGTGTCATTTTCTTCTCTCTCCCACTTCTTCTATGTCTTGTGAAGTAGTAAGTATTGGGGACAAAATATGAAAAGGTGTAAATAATGCTCATATTTTTTAACTGCAGGAACTAATTTTTATGAGAGGAGCACTATAAATAGCCTTTAATAATTCCACCAGAGGCAGAAATACATCTCTTATAATTTCCTAGTGATATTGCATCCCAACATCATTAACGCTCCCTCAAGTGAGGCAGACACTAAATCATGCATTTGATATTCTTCTTTGATACCATCCTAAGATGCAATGGTTTAAAAAATAAAACTAAAATTCCTAGAGCAATGCTTTGAAACATTGTAGATAGTAATGTGACTATTTAATTAAGGTCATTGACCAGTTAATTATCAAGAATATTTTTTCCATTTGATTTAATGGCTGCTCAATAGTCTTTCTCATTTCATCACTGAACTTGTCTCATCAATTAATCCCTGTTATTGGAGTATGAAGAACAAATCTGATTAATTCCAGTTAGGTTTTGCAAACTGAATAACATGTCAATACACTTTTTAAAATCACACTCATGTAAAGTACTGTAGCAAGTTACAAAGTCCAGTAAAAAATATCTAATAAATTAGAATTTGGTAAATTGCATCACAGTTTATGAAGAAAAATAAAGATTTTCTGAGTATCATGTTTTAAAATAAATGCCTTATAATGGAGCTACCTGGAGGAGACTGAGTGACATTTATTTAGAAAATAAATAGTTGTAAGATTTAAAATATCATAAGTAGTGCAAAACAGTAATAGACACTTATACCATAATGTCATTAAAACATGTTCTCTAATGTCCTCCTTGATATCTGGGGTCAATTTATAGACACACATAGCTCCGTGGGAAATTTGCACTATCGTTTGCCTTGGATTATTGCCAAAACAATGTCTCATGTAATAATCCATTCTTTTGATGCCTCTGTCTCTCTCTCTCTCTGTTACATTCTCTCTCCCTCTATCTTTTCAACTCAGAAAAAAAAATATATATATAGCCAAAATTGTGTGGTATACTTTTAAGAACTTGTAACCAGTTGTATGATTTCAATGTTATTTTTAAAATTTTATAGCTAAGGAAAAAATACTAATTCTCTATCACCAGATTAAGAAAAAGTAAAAAATAACCCTGATAATACCACTTCTGCCATTTTCTTTATATTAACATTTTAAAGCTCATTTATCTACATTTTCATATTCCAATTTGAAATACCGTCACAACAGGGCAGATACTGAGTACCCATATTAGAAACAAGTAAACAGATTAAATTATATTCCTTATATCTACTGAGAATTCTTTCCAAACCATATTAATAAAAAGACAATATGCAGCTGCTTACATTGATATTCTTATCTTTTCCTCCATGAGGGTAACATGTATAGTTTGCTTATTTACTATTGTATTGAGCACAGAGCTTGGCATACATAAGCGCTCAATAAATAAGTTGCTTGGATGATGACTAAGTAAATATAATCTACTGATCAGTTTTTGTGTTATATTAATGCATCATGTGTGTAAATAAACTTCTAGCCATTGTCTCCTTGGGTCCTGGAATGTAAGAAGCACATTTTATTTATCATTTTTACCGGGATGACCCAGAGGGATGGTACAGGGAGGGAGGGGGGAGGGGGGTTCAGGATGGGGAACACCTGTATACCTGTGGCGGATTCATGTTGATGTATGGCAAAACCAATACAATATTGTAAAGTAATTAACCTCCAATGAAAATAAATAAATTTATGCTTTAAAAAATAGAAATTTTGATGTGGACCATTTTGAAAGTCTTAACGAATTTGTTGCAGCATTACTTTTGCTTTAGGTTCTGGTTTTTGGCCTAGAGACAGGTCAGATCTTAGCTCCCAGCCAGAGATGGAACTCACACTCCCTGCATTGGAAAGCAAGATCTTAACCACCCAATCACCAGGGAAGTCCCAGGAAGCACATTCTATTTTTCTTTATATTTTAAAGGCCTTGTATGTAGGAAATACACAATAACCATTGGTTAAATAAATGGTGATTTTCAACAAACGTAACTGACCAAGTGATAACAGACATTCATACAACAACAGATATCACAAGTAGAAAGTGAGAAAAACGAGCTTGTGGCATCTTGAGGCTTTACGTGATATCGGAATGCACGTCTGTGTGTTATACGTGTGTACTGATATGCCTTAATACATTGATATTTTAATAGATAAGCACATGAGCCAACATATGTACCACTTTGTTCTTTCATTTGTTTGATAAATGAGCAAGTTAAAATCGGAAATACTTACTTGAATACTTTTCATTATGATCCTGAAAAAATGAAATAAATAAAATGTTTTACCACACTTTGACATTGTATACCCTTAAAACAAACAAACAAAACCCATAAAACTGTGACGTACCTGTCCCCTTGCAGTAGCCTTTTTTCAGGAGTGGTGATGTCAAAACTTATCTTTGAAATTCCAGTTCCAGGTTTTGTGTAACCATGTGTTTTACAAATAAACGTTAGAGATATAAAATGTATCATGATAGAGAAAGGCTTTCCACAGGTAGTCAATTTAAGGATGGATTGAGCATTGGAAAGTACAACGTTATGTTTTTCACGCTGACAAAATGTAAGACCTATTTGGTAAAGAACAAAACTGACATTCAGTGATTTGTGAATGGGTTTAGCTAATGCTGCTGCTGCTGCTAAGTCACTTCAGTCGTGTCCAACTCTGTGCGACCCCATAGACGGCAGCCCACCCGGCTCTCCCGTCCCTGGGATTCTCCACTATGGTAGCATTATTATAACAGTAAATATTTGTAAGCAACTGAAGTAACCAACATCATATCTTGGTTACAAGTAAGCTATATAATCCATATAATTAAACATAATTTTTATATAAGTGAAAATATAAATATATGTTTTGATATGTTGGTTAGTATAAAAGTGCCACCTATAAAACTATACCGTATAATCTTTTTGCTTCCACGTACATAGCAACAAATATATATATAAGAACATACACAAAATTATTAAATAGTAATTGTGTTCAGTCCTGTCTGACTCTTTGTGACCCCATGAACCAGGGCAGCCAGGCTCCTCTGTCTTTGGGATTTTATAGGCAAGAATGTTAGAGTAGCGACCTAAGGATTGAATCTGCATCTCTTGGATCTTCTGCATTGCCAGGTGAATTTTTTACCACTAGCTCCACCTGGGAAGCCCTTAAATAGTAATTACCTCTGATTGATTATCTGTATTTTTAATATTTCCAAAATTAGCATGTTTTTGTATGTGATTAAATGCAAGTATTTAAAAGAGAAAATGCAATTTTTTTAGAGCAGATTTGAAGTATCCTGAAAAAGACATGGAGTAAAATTTAAAACCATCCCTAATGTAACTACCCAGAATAAACACAATGTGTCATACATTACCTCCAATCCTTCTACTCTTAAATATATATATAAACATAGTGAAATAATACATTATCCCAGATTATATCTACTTTATAAACATTTGTCTCAAATAATGCCCCGAAGTATAAGACTTATTGAAAACATGAGTTTTACTGGCTACATAGTATTTTTACATCATTTTATAAATCCTTAAGTAACTCTGCGACCCCATAGATGGCAGCCCACCAGGCTCTGCCGTCCCTGGGATTCTCCAGGCAAGAACACTGGAGTAGGTTGCCATTCTAGGGTTAGATATTTTCATTGCTTCCAGGTTTTCACTACCATAAAAAAAATTTAAAAAGCTAGAAACATGTGCCCCAATGTTCATTGCAGCACTGTTTGCAACAGCCAAGACATGGAAGCAACCTGAATATCTATCTACAGAATGAATGGGTAAAGACAACTTGGTACATTTATACAATGACATGTTACTTAGCCATCAAAAAGAATGAAATAATGTCATTTGCAGCTGCATGTATGAACCTGATTATCATACTAAGTGAAATCGGTCAAGAAAAGAAAGACAAATGCCATATGATATCACTTTTATGTTGAATTTTTAAAAAATGATACAAGTGAAATTATTAACAAAATGATACAAATGAAATTATTAACAAAACAGAAACAGACTCCCAGACTTAGATTATAAATTTATGGTTATTGGGGGGAAGGACAGAGGGGAGGTAGAGATTGGGAGTTTGGGATTGACATGTAAACACTGCTTTTTTAAAAATCGGAAACCAACAATGACCTACTGTAAAAATAAATAGATGAATAGAAAAATAATAAAATGAGACCCCTTATAATAACAGATACTTTGTCACTAATATAGTCTCAAAGTAAGTATCTAGACAGGGTTTTGCTAGCTCAAAGAATGAGGCTTTAGATTCGTATTAGCAAATCACTCAACAGAACACTTGCTCTGCACAGCAGGAAGGAAACCTTGACCATGCTTTTTAATCTGCATTTTAAAAATCCTTAAAAGCATTTCTAAGTAAATATACCTTAGCTTGACTTAAAAGAAAATATGAATTTAGTGGGCCTTTCACCTATTTCGTAATCGCAATCTGCAACCACCATTAGAACTTTCATAAGCATTAGAATTTTTCTTAAGCCATGAAATTAAATGACACTTACTCCTTGGAAGAAAAGTTATGACCAACCTAGACAGCATATTAAAATTACTTTGCCAACAAAGGTCCATCTAGTCAAAGCTATGTTTTTTCCAGTAGTCATGTATGGATGTGAGAGTTAGACTATAAAGAAAGCTGAGTGCCAAAGAATTGATGGTTTTGAACTGTGATGTTGCAGAAGACTCTTGAGAGTCCTTTGGATTGCAAGGAGATCCAACCAGTCCATCCTGAAGGAAATCAGTCCTGAATATTCATTGGAAGGACTGATGCTGAAGCTGAAACTCCAATACTTTGGCCAACTGATGAGAAGAACTAACTTATTTGAAAAGACCCTGATGCTGGGAAAGATTGAAGAGAGGAGAAGGGGACGACAGAGGATGAGACCGTTGGATGGCATCACCGACTCGATGGACATGAGTTAGAGCAAACTCCAGGAGTTGGTGATGGACAGGGAAGCCTGGCGTGCTGCAGTTCCTAGGGTCGCAAAGAGTCAGACACAACTGAGCAACTCAACTGAACTGAAGCATCTATCCAATAATTTTCCGTGTAAATGATGCATTTATTTACATTATGTAGATGTGAATTTGCACATGTGTATGTGTGTATGCATATGTGCATATATGTTTGGACATCTGGTTCCCACAAACATATTCCCTATTACATATGTCTGTGCGGATGTCTGTTTCTTTTACAGAGGAGAGCGTGTTACCTCCTATTCTGAACTTTCCTCTCAGTTAATAATAGTTTTGCCTCCCTATATATATCAGCATGTGAATCTACCTCATTCTTTGAATGACTTTTAAATGTCACTTAGCATTTTAATCTTTTTTATGCTGTAAAGTATTTCATGGTATGGATGTACATGATTTAACAGTTCCTTATTTATGAACATTTAGGATTCTTCTAGAAATTATTTTTAATACATATAAGAAAATATACAAAAAAGGAAGCGAATTTTATTTTGCTTGAATTGGCAATGGGATATGTTCAGATTTATTGGTCATTGAATTCTTTCATGTGTGCATTAATTGTCTGTTTTTGTATATTTCTATTTTTATTAAGCTATTAATCTTTTCCTTTATTTTATGAGTTCTGCCTATACTTGGAATAACTTTTTGACACATAGCTAAAATATATCGTCATTCCTTGTTTTTGTTTTTTAATGTCTATTTTAATTTTTTCCCAACAATATTAATCTTTTTCATTAATATTTTTGGGTTTTATTGCACATATAAAACTTTCTCTACCCAAATTGTGTTGTCATCTATATTTTCTTGAAGTTCTATTATAAATGACTTAAATAGTTCATTAAATTTGTTTGTAAAGCTACTTTTTAAAGTTTCCATATCATAATATAGCAAAAATTTAAATGGAAACAAATGACAGATTTCATGTTATAAAAGATGACACAGAGATAGTGCCATTTCTCTGTTGTGTGTTGGAAAGAGTGGTTTTAATCTGCTCTTCATTGCCGATGTCAAAAAAAATGTAGATATAGTCATTGAAAGGGTCATGTAATTTTTACTGGGGTAGCCTATAGTCATGTCCAAATGCCAGCTGAAGTAATTACATTTCGCTTATAAGCAGTTGCCTGTATAATTTCAATTAGAATGGCACAAATGGACGGATACAAACCGGAGGGTTTGAAACCTATTCAGGTCACTAGAAGATAAATGAGACATGTGACTGGAGATACGCTCAGAGGCAGAATTAATTTTTAGGCTGTTTCTAATGACCAAAAGCCAGAGACTTGTTTCTAAGACAGATAGATATGAGAAATAAGTAAGGGGAAGGTGAGGAGAAGAAAAATGATATATTATACAAAACATAATGGGGGTTTCCCCAGTGACTCAGAGGTAAAGATTCCACATGCAATGCAGGCTACCTGGGTTCAATCCCTGGATCAGGAAGAGTCCCCTGGAGCAGGGCATGGCAACCCACTCCAGTATCCTTGCCTGGACAATCTCACGGACACAGGAGCTTAGCAGGCTGCAGTGTAGAGTCCCAAAGGGTCAGACACGACTGAAGCAACTTAGCATGCACACACATGCACAAAATACAATAGCATGATTCATAAGGTCTATTTCATGACAAACTCTATTCTGAGTTCTTTACACAGAAAGCCCATAACAGCCCATGTTATTATTCTCATGAAACAGATGAGAAAAAGCGATATGATAAGTGATCAGGAAGATAAAATGGTCACCCAGCTCACACAGTCATTTAGGGGCAGGGGTGGCTTCTGATTCCAGATATTCAGACTTTAAGCTCTGTCACCCTCCGCTGAGATATACTTTCTTGAAAGTCTCATTTCTCCCCATTCTGAACAGCATTCTCAGAAAGAAGATCTTGACAGTTGGTTTTCAATTTCCCAGTCTCCTCCTTGTTTCCTGTTTTCTTATTCAATAATTAAATGAGTTAATATTTATAAAGTACTTAAAACAATGCTTGGCACATAGTTAGCAGCATATAAATTTTACTAATGAATAAAATAAAGAAGCTCAATTATCTTTATTGAATGCTTATTGTGTTGCAGGCACTCTGCCAGATACTGGAAATACAAAGTTGAACAAGGAATATAAAGTCCCTGTTCTCTTTGACCAACAGTCAAATGGGAGGGAAAGAAGACAAATTACAATTTCACAAATAATTTCATAACTCTTGTGGAAAGTGCATATGCAGAAGTATGATGTGTCTTGAGAGCACCCAGAAGATTCTAAGGTTCTAACCATCAGTCTGAGAATCAAGTGATGGTAAGAAGGTAGGCAAAAGAAAGCTGGGGAGAGAGTCTTCTAGAAAGACCCAAAAAGTGAAATTGAAGTCACTCAACTGTGTCCGACTCTTTGTGAGCCCATGAACTGTAGCCTGTCAGGTTCCTCCACCCATGGGATTTTCCAGGAAAGAATACTGGAGTGAGTTGCCATTTCCTTCCCCAGGAGATCTTCCCAACCCAGGGATTGAACCCAGGTCTCCCTCATTGTAGGCAAATGCTTTACCATCTGAACCACCAGGGAAGTTTAGGTGCAAAAGCCCTGAGGTAGAAAGGAGAGCAGCCAAGAAAGTTCAGTGCATACTGAACAAAAAGAAGGGGGGACATTTCAGGGGAGACCTCAGCTTTCCACAGGGCTGCCTCTGCACACACCTCAGCTTTTATTTCAGCTCACCCCTCTGCAATACCCACTGCTTGGGACCGCTCACTCCCTTTCTCACCAGCCCCCCTTGCTACGGCTCCTTCCTGGTGCACCAGGTGGAATTCTGACCACACCTTCTCTCCCTCTACATGTCGGGCTTCCCAAGGTTCCATCTCAGCCCCTTTCCCTTACACAGTAGATGTGACCCAGGTGAGCTGAACTTTACTTCCATCTGTTTCCCGGTGACTCCCAAATCTGCACGTACTTAATTTTCTGCACAAATTCCAGAAACTTTATCTATCCAACTCCCTAATGCGTGGTGTCACCTGTGTGTCTCCTGAATAAGTGCAAATCAGTGTGTTCAAACCTGAACTCCTTCAGCCCCTGCCAGGCTTTCTCCTCTCTGTTTTGGTTTTTAGTAAGTGGCACCACTGTTTATCAATTGCGTAAGCCAAGCCAGGAGGAGAAGGGGGCGACAGGGGATGAGATGGTTGGATGGCATCACTGACTCAACGGACATGAGTTTGAGAAAGATCTGGGAGATGGTGAAGGACAGGGAGGCCTGGCGTGCTGCAGTCCATGGGGTCACAGAGTCAAACCCGACTTAGTGACTGAGCAGCAACGATAAAACCAAGCACCTAGAAGCCACCTCTCACTTTCCTTCTCTCCTGGATGGGTTATCAGTCACCAAAACCAGTGCCTCTACTTTCTTCCTATCTCGGAACCTCCTAACTTCTGTCTATGCCCTTAGTTCAAGTTCTCCTTTTTTTTTTCTTTTGCCAGTATTGGGTATTGGCCATCTAAATTCGTTCCCTCTCACCTGCTTTGTCTCAGTCTATCTCTCACATCGTTGCTGGAATGATCTTTCAGACCTGTAATAAGTCCACATATCCCCCCCTCTTCAAAAACCCTTTTGTGACCCCACTGACTGTAAAAGTCAATCAGGACATAAGGTCCCACGAAGAGGCTCCGCATGTGAGGCTCCGTTTCCCTCTCTGCCCACTCCTCCTCTTCGTCGATTCTCATCCGGCACAAAATTTCACCCTGGTTCTAACCCCAGTCGTGGCCTTCCTCCTGAATCCCTTTGTAAGTGTCTCCCTCTGTCCTTCCTCTGAATGCTCCCTAGACTAGCCTCTTCTGTCTCGTAAAGCTGCTGCGATTGTGTCCCAGAGCAGGGCTTCATCCTTCACTGGAGGCACCGCATCTTTTCTCTAGCAGGGCTGCCGTGGTGATGCTTTGGGTCCTCAAGGGTTGGTGACAACTCTGATCCAGATCCAGCAGTCCCGAACTGACTCCGCGTTTCCCTTCCACAGTGGACCAATGTAGGTGTTAACAGTTGTCCTTGGGGAAGGACGGAGAAATTGTGTTCACTTGCTGTTGTGTTGCAAGTTCAAGGATCCTTCTGGATATTTCTCCAGCACCAGGTCCTCAGTGGGTTCTGAGCTGGAAAGCTATCTCATATACAGAAACTGGAAAGTGTAAAATATATGGAGCTAGCATTTCTAATATTTTTTTTAAAAATCAGGCATATTATTAACATTTTACAAATAAGAGAAGCAAGATTCAGTGAGCTTATGTAATCTGTCCATGTAATGAAGCAAGTAGACAGTGGCACTGTAGAAATAAGGTCTACCTTAAGGGACAGTTCATTCCCCTTCCACCATTCAATTTAGGCCCCATACAAGCAACATAATCTGACTCAAAAAATACCTTCACCTTTAGGATTTCATCCGTATTCCCTAGAGATCTAAACCTGTCCCCTTGTATTAGTATATAAAGACTGTTTTGGTTCAAACTCCTGCTTTATTCCTAATTAGTTTTCTATCTCAGAGTAAATCATCTTTCTATAGATGTTTCACTTATAAAATACCAATATCAACAGTGCCTGTATAATAGAGTTGGTATGAAGACTAAATGAGCTAAAGTGTATAAAGGACTTAACAGGACATAGGGCATGTAATAGCCTCATTAAATGTTAGCTAGCATCAATGTCACAAAATTATTATTGAATTATTACATGTTATTACTAATTAATAAAGCAATTAAGAGTATCTGGAACAAAAGCATTATCCATTGTTATATGATTTTAATATTAGTAATACCATTAATAATATACTTGTTTTTCATGTTTGAGAAATATATAATGCATGAAGAGAGCTCCAGTCCTACCAAGAGTTTTCAAAAAATGTTCATATTTGACAGTTCTCTAAGGTATACAGCCCCTGGAGAAGGGAATGGCAACCCACTCTGGTATTCTTGCCTGGAGAATTCCATGGACACAGGAGCCTGGTGGGCTACAGCCCACAGGGGGGCAAAGAGTTGGACACGACTGAGCAGTGAACACACACACACGGTATACAACAGTTGTACATACATGGCTAAAACTTAAATATGTTCCTAAACATATATATATTTCGCACTTTCCAGGGTCTTAGCTGTTAGAAGATCATCACTGCGCTGCTGTGCAAATCCTTAACACTCCTCTCAGGGGTGGTCTCCAGTTTAGTGTCTGTGCACATTTAATTAAATCACCTTTGAGCTCGTGCACCGTCCTTCACATTCCCCAGTTGGTAATAGCCCAACCCATCACCCCAATTCACCGATGGGAAAGCAAAATGATATATCCACTTTAGAAGACCATTTGGTAATTTTTATGGTAGTAGTAAACACACACTTACCCAGAGTTGACCTAGCAAAGCCCCTGCTACAAATTCACGCTAGAGAAATTAAAACATATATCCACAAAAGGCTGAACAGCTCTGCTAATAACTGCCAAGCACTGGAAGTGACCACAATGCCCATCACGTGGTAGGTGGATATATAATTGCCAGATCTCTGTCCAGTGGAAAACTACTCAGCAAAGAAGGAAAAACTGCTGAGATATGGGACAAAAAGGATGCATCTCAAAGCATTACCTTCAGGAAAAGGATAACGACTAAATGATTCCCTTTGTATATCATTTAGAAAAGATAAAACTACAGTGGCAAAACTCAGATGGGTGGTTGCCGGGGGCTGGGTGTTGAGGCAGGAGTTTCCTGACAAAGAGGCACAGGGAAATCCTGAAGGGGATGGATTTTGAGAACGGTTATGTCTGTACACATTTGTCAAAATGCATTGGACTACATACTTCAAATAGATGGATTTTAATAAACCATAAACCTGACATTTAAAAAGTACAACAAAAGCATCCTTTTATGAATCACAGCTAGAAAAAAGGCCTATAAAACTCTTTTTAACTGCAATTTGAATATGATGTTGGCACAGTACTATTTAATTACACCATCTCTTTGCGCTTCAACAATTTCATTCATTTGATACATATTGAGTTTCTGAATGTACTAGGGGTATAAAAATCTACGTAATTAGAAAGGAAACAAGACACTATAAAGACTCATAACTTAGACTTATTGGTCTAGCAGGCTATCTCTTGACAGAGTCCTGCTTGGATACCTGCGCCTTGTGAAGGATGAGACAGAGGAAGAAAAACCAGAGAAAAGAAGATGGAGCTGAACTATGGACCATTCCTGACTCTCAGGATGTTTGCAAAATGAAAATCCCTTTGGTTTCTTTCTCTTCTTTCAAGTTGTCTTCCATGCTAAGTTTCACTGCCTACAGATAGAAATTCAGGGAGGCCTACGATTTTTTTTTTTTTGATTATGCTAGCATAACATTTTATGATCACTCTATGTTGAAAACTGTAATAAAAATTTATAATACCCAGTATGATGCACAAACCAATGCTTCAGTTTTAATCCAGAGGCAAAGTTTCAGATTGCAGCCATCTATAGATTTGCCTCCTGCCCATCAGAGCTTCTCATCCACCTTCGGGGAAGGGATTCTCACTGACTTCTTTTTATCCACATTCACTTTCTTCCCCATTTACCATTCAACACACACCTAAATGTTATAACTGATCCCTCCCTGGTGGGATCCTGTGGAGAAAATGAGGAAGGAGGTGCCGTGCATGTTTATTTCAGTCTCATCAGTGAATCAAAATGAAGCCAAACAAAAACAAGAATAAAATCCTCCTGTTCGTTGAGAACTCTCAGGTAGCTGGCCTGGCAATAACTGGGGCTGATCCTAAGTCATTTCACATATTGTCAATTTCAGAAAAGTGTACCCTGTAACTACAATGGAAGGAGACACAGGCAACCACAGAAAAGTTCAAACATCTTTGTTTCCAGGCTAACATGAAGGACCATTGTTTTTTCTATCAAAGACAACTCTGTCCAATTTTATTACCCCTACCTCCTTTGCAAGGGCCTTCCGGGGTGGCTCAAATGGTTAAGAATCTGTATGCAATGCAAGAAACCCTTGTTCAATCCCCATGTCAGGAAGATCCCCTGGAGAAAGGAATGGCTACCCACATCAGTATTCTTGCCTGGAAAATTCCATGGACAGAGGAGCCTGGCGAGCTACAATCCAGGGGGTCACAGAGAGTTGGACACAACTGAGCGACTAACACACCTCCTTTGCAAAAGCTACTCAGAGGCTCAACACATAACTATGCCTTGTTTTCTGATAACTTCTAATACAGAACAAGCCCTTACTTTCTTAAACCTTCCCAGAGCCACTCATACAAACCCAAACCTGATCACAAACACATTCTCAGTCCCTTATCTGATTGGCTCCATAGTTCTTCATGGTATAACATTTTGCTTGCTCTAGCAAGTTAATAACTTTAACATCATTTGATTGCATTCTTTCTTGACTGGCTTTTATTACTTGTAAAATGGCTTTGCAGTCTCTGAGCTTGCCAAACGTTCAACAGCTGATTCTTTCTCCTATGACCATCTCCATGAGGTCCTTGGATTTCATGTGGGGTCCCTGCAACCACAACACTTGTTCCATGGGAGATGTATTCTGCTTGCCCATTGCCCCTACACATAGCCCCTGTTTATTTCAGAGTTCTGTGTCATATAAACTCTCCTTTGGGCTTCCAGAAGTCTTCCTAGGAAGAAGCTGACTCTAAGATGATGAAAGGCCAGCTCACTCACATCACCTATGTGTCTCAACTCTGATCCAAGGGAAAGAGTGATGCATCCTTGTTTCCACATACACTTGGGCAGAGAAAGCCAGTTCCAAGGCACCCCCTGCTCTTCCTTACCCTTCCAGCAAGGCTGCCTACCTGCCCAAATATCTTGCAATCTGGATCTCTCAGGTGAGAGTCAGGCATCATTTCTTTGTACATCCCAACTTCAGGAGACTCAAAGAATAGCTTGTGCCGAAGAAAAACATCTCACTGTCTCTGAAATCTCACTCTTTGGTGCAGTTTTAGGCTGCCTACCAGTTCCTAGGAATCTTGACATTTCTAACTGTTAGCCAGCCACGTCTCTTTTAGGATGCCCACATTTACTGTGCATAGTGGCCGGTGTCTTGGTCAAGACTGCTAACGTAAAGTGCTGCCTCTTCCTCTCATACTGTGACCATCCTGATAGTCTCACTTTCCAGGAATTCCCTCGCAGTCCAGTCGTTAGGGCTCCACGCCTCCACTGCAGGGAGCACAGGCTCCGTTCCTGGTCGGGGAACTAAGATCCCACATGCAGTGCACCACAGCCAGGAAAGAAAATTGAGGAAACGTTTATATGTATCTTAAAAAATGGTTTCACTTTTTTACAACTTATAGAAGCCCCAAATTCAAAAATAGAACTTTTCTTATTCTTTACTCTCAATTCCTATGTCCAGTGGTGGTAGAACTCTTATAATCTAGAGGCTTTCAAGTGAGTTTAGTGCCATACAACAATTATTTTTCAGTCAGATCAAGGTTATTGGTTCTGTCCCAATCAGATCCATGGATGCCACATGGGTTGTCCTTCCCTGGACCTCATCGAATCTCTCTCCCCAGTTCTACACAACCTTTGCCCACTGCCTGTCCCTGCCAGGCTGGGAGTAATGTGCTTACGTGACAGTCTGCCCATTGATAGAGTTCTTACCACCCGTTCCTTCTCGATTTTTCTCCCTCATTTTTGGCAAATGTCAGGGTGCCTCTTAAAAGCAGAAAAGGCTATGTAGATGTTTCTTTTTTGTTTCAAAAATTAATGTTTGATTTATTAAATTCAGTTAAAGCTTTTAGCTCCTTATCAAGCTTTTAAGTCCAATTTGTAAATCCTACTCTGCTAGTGATTCTAGCTGATTTGGGACATCATTTTAAAGGAATTTTTGAATAACTTTTGGTTCCACTTGGGACCTTTTAAAGCAAAGCACTTTCAAGTATTTTAGTTTTCTTATTTTAATATGTTTTAATTCCCTTTAAACATGTTACTTGACTTAATAGTTGCAAAGCTTGTTTGACAACTTATAGAGCCTAGTAATTAACAGCACTGATAAATAAAAAAGTCCACCATTTTATATATTTAGTGATATAAGAAACTATGCATTATTTTATATTCACCTAATCCATTATTCATGGATTTAATATATGCAATTCACCTATTTGCTAAAATTTAATTATAACTCCAAAATCAGTATTTGTGGCATGTTCAAAGTCATTCACAGGCATGTGGATGCATAGAGCAGAGAAAATTTTTGATTGTCTTCCTAGTGAAGTCAAGGAAGGTGGTGTTCTTTTTTCTTATTTCAACTCATAATAGTAAACAAGTATTTTTTCTACAGTTTATTAAGTGCTACATTTTTTTCTGCATTTTTGTGTTTTGTTGGTTATTTCTCTATTCATAAATGGATCCTAAACACGATGCTAAAGTGCTGGTTATTGTCTAGGTAAATAGGACTGTGATGTGCCTTACAAAGAAAATAGGTATGTTGGGTAGACTTTATTCAGCCTGTTCATTCATGGCTATTGGCCATGCATGAGTTCAATGTTCATGAATCAACAATATATATTAAATAAGATGTCTTATCTATAAAACACACATAAAACAAGGGTAGATATTGATTTGTTAATGAAAATGTTATGATCAGGCGCTCACAACCTAATTCTATATTTCCCCTTGAAATAAGAATTCTGTATTCTCTAATTTGGGTTTCCCAGTGGCTCAGTGGTAAAAAAAAAAAAAAAAAATCTGCCTACAATGCAGGAGACAACGAGACAGGAATTTAATCCCTGTGTCAGGAAGATCCCCTGGAGGAGGAAATGGCAACCCACTTCAGTCTGCTTGCCTGGAGAAGCCCGTGCACGGAGGAGCCTGGTGGGCTGCAGTCCACGGGGTTGCAAAAAGTGAGATAGGACTGAGCGACTAAGCGCAGCAGAGTACTGCACTTCCAAATGTGTCCCAGGGGGCTCCAGAGGGTTCCTGAAACCGTCCAGCAAACCCCACAGAGGGAAAATAGGTGGAGTGACCAGGACTCCAAACAAACGAGCTCTGCTTTTACAGACATTGTTTGTTTAGGCTTCAACGTTAATATTCCATTTGAACAAATAGTTCCGTGACCAAAATCTTAGGAATACAAATGTTAACAGTATAAATTATTATACCTGTTCACTCTCCACAATAATTAAGGTCCTTTTTAAATTTGATGTTGGATTATAGCCGATTAACAATGTTATGATAGTTTTAGATGAACAGCAAAGGGACGCAAGCATACATATACATGTCTCCATTCGCCCCCAAGCTCGCCTCCCAACCAGACTGCCACCTAGCACTGAGCAGAGTTCCCTGTACTACACAGCAGGTGGTTGTTGGTTTTCTACTTTAAACATAGCTGTGTGCATATGTCCATCCCAGAATCCCTAACTACCCTTTCTTCCCATCCTTCCTCTCTCGGGAACCATAAGTTGGCTCTCTAAGTCTGTAGGTCTGCTTCTGTTTTGTAAATAAGTTCATTTGTGTCATTTCTTTTTAGAAGAGCTGGGTGTTTAATTTAGGAAATAAGAATGACACATATCCTTAAGTTTAGATCTGATTACAGTCGGTCTATGGTGATTACTTAATACACATTCAAAAACTATGTAAGTCCTACAAAGCCAAAAGGATTTCTATGACTGCAGTGATTGATATGGGTAGTTCTTAGAATGCTAGAAAAAGAACTGGGTTAGTAGGAGGAAGGTAAGATGTATTTCAATAACATTTAAAAAAACAACTGCGGAGTACTCATCTTTTTACAGCTTTCAAATCATAAGATAAAAAAAATAGAAATTGATATCTGTTTTCTTCTGAGCCCTCATCCATTAATACAACCAGCTAAATACAGACATCAGATAGTTTTGAGTGAAGGGGGAAAGACTCATACTACATCTGTAGAGGAAAAAAGAGAGAGAGAGAACAATCTTGCATGTTAAATTTTAATTTAAAAAGTAGATAGAGGTTAAAAAGTGCTTTAAAAATAGTTCCCAATAAGTTAAGTTGTTAAATTTAACAATGACCCATACTACCTCTCGCCTTCCCAGAGCTGTCATCCACTTTCGCTGTCTTCTGCCTCTGATTAATGCAACATTTATAATACATGGCGCTATAGTGGGCCTACAGCACTATAATGAGTTGAGATGCCTAACTCTTGTAAAGATTCTATAGCCAGCAGCTGGAAACTAAAATTAGGATCAAATCATTTAAGTTCAAATAATGTAAGTTCCCCTAACATCTGTCAAAGACTAGGCCTTTTATTACCACATGAACAGAATTGTCCTGGTTAATCCAGTCATCAGTGTTAAAGTGAAGCTTAAGGTGATTTTAATTCTCTGAAGAGCCCACCACACAGGGACAGAGGCAACACCTGAAAAGCAGGATTCTTTGTTTTGTTTGCTTTGTCTCGTGCTGCTGTGTATTATCTCAGTGAGTTCTCTAAAGGAGGGAAGTATTTCTCAGTTTCTGTAAGGAATGATCAAGATTTTTGCTCTGAAGAGGCCAGAAAGGGTCAAGGAAAGTTCTCTGAGACCAGCAAGTGTCATCATGGAGATGCTTACCTTTCTTGAATGATATCTTTACACCTTATCTTTTCTTTCTTCATTCTGCATCTCCTAAAAATCTAAAAGATTGGTGAGGACCAGTGAGATGGAGACACATTGAAATGTCTTCCTAAGGTTAGGGGATTAAATACAAGATGCATATTTCAGATTCCAGGTAAACAAAGAATAATTTTTAGCATAAGCAGTATTGGAGATAATGGAAAACTATATATTATCCAGGGTTCTCCAGAGAAATAGAGCCAACAGAAGATAGACTTGTGAATATATATGAGATTTATTATACGGCATTCATTCGTGTGATTATCTAGTGTGAGAAGTAACATGATGTGCCGTCTTCAAGGTGGACACCCGGCAAAGCGGGTGATGTAAATATGAAGGCTTGAGAACCAGGGAGTCAGTGTAGATTCCGGTCCAGATCCGAAGGCCCAGAACCAGAAACACCAAGGGCATGATTGACGGCTCAGCACAAACAGTCAAACAGAGAACATGAATCCTTCCTCCCTCCACTTTTTATTCTATCCAGGCCCTCAGCAGAGTGAATGGCGTCCTCCCACACTGTGGAGGTCAGGCTGTGTTACTTCATACCTGTGGATATGCTCAGTTGCATCTGACTCTTTGCGACTCTTTGGACGGTAGCCCACCAGGTTGCTCTGTCCATGGGGTTTTTCAGGCAAGAATACTGGAGTGGGTAGCCATTTCCTTCTCCAGGTGATTTCCTCCTCCATGGGATCTTCCTGATCCAGGGATGGAAGCCATATCTCCCCCATTGCAGGCGGATTCTTCACTGCTGAGTCATCAGGGAAGGCTGTGATGCCAACCCAAATGCTAATCTCTTCTAGAACCACCTAGAAATTCTGCTCAACCAGATACCTGGCCATCCCACGATCCAATTAAGTTGAAACATAAAATTAACTATCATCTTATATTAAAAACTTTGTTATTTTTCTGAAACTCAGATTTTAACTGGGTATCTTTTTTTTTTTTTTTTAATAAATCTGATAGCCTTACTAGGCACATAGATAGTAAACTATGTTTGTACATTTGGGGACACATTCGTTTCTGAAGTTCAATTACAGCATATCTGACTGTGTCTCTGTAAGAAAGATTTTGCTTTTCGTAAAGCAAGAGTGAATTTAGAAATGAATTATGATTTTTAATTATTGTTGGTTTTTTATATTAATATAATTTCTCCCTCTATTAGTTCAAAAAGCAAGCAGTTTGATGCCATTTGACTTCTTTGGATGATACAACTTGGGATGATTAGAAATAAAACACTGACAATGGTTCATTGACATTATAACTAATATTTGTAAATGACTTCAAGATTTGTAGCTAGAAAATATGTCCAAAACCTCCAATATTTTCATTGTATTTTTTCTCTACTTCCATATAAATATCATTATACCTTAGCTCAGAGAAAAAAGATTATGTTCTCAAGCTTGGGGGTTGCAAAACTTTCCTTTTCCAATAGAGAATGCATTTATAAATCATTCATTAAACCTTAATAAATCTCTTTTCCAATACTCTCTGCTCCATTGGGTATCAAAATCTTGTAACAGCTAATTATAGAATGTGAAGGTTACATATTTTTCAGACCAATAACTTTAAGATGCTAAAGAAAAGATCAAAAGATTATTTTTAATAAAGCTCAGTAAACCAAAAAGTGTAAATGGCATGGGTGAAGAAGCTTGGAAATGTCAATATGGTTTCTATATGAGATTGTACTTCTTTTGTAAGTAAACAAGAAAAAGAATTTAGGCAAAGCAATTTTTGCTATCATTCACTTTGGTTTAAATGGTGACATATGTCTTATTAACACAGGTTAAAAAATAGAAACTAATTAAGAAAATGTTTCATAATTTTTTTGTTTCTAAATGATTTTCCTTATTTAAAATTGCAATAAAATGTTTCAAATATACAATGGCAAATATGTAAAATATCTATCTCCCCCATATTAAGTGACCAAGAAAAATAGGAAAGTAGAAAAATTAGAATATTTTTCACAATAAATGTTGTTTAGTCTCTAAGTTGTGTCCAACTCTTTGCTACCCCCATGAACTATACATAGCCCACCAGGCTCCTGTTATGCAGAATCTTCCATGGGATTTCCCAGGCCAGAGTACTGCAATGGATTACCATTTCCTTCTCTGGAGTCTCTTCCCTACCCAGGGATTGAACTCCCATCTTCTGAATTGGCACATGGGTTCTTTATCACTGAGCCATCAGGGAAAGAGAAGAAAAAGAAGTCTTAGTTGCTTAGTCGTGTCTGACTCTTTGTAACCCCATGGCCTGTAGCCTGCCTGGCTCCTCTGTCCATAGAATTCTCCAGGCAAGCATATTGGTGAAAGTCACTCAGTCATGTCCAACTATTTGAGGACACAACTGTCTAGTCCATGGAATTAGAGTCCATTGGGTTTCCCTGGTGGCTCAGAGAGTGAAGTGTCTGCCTGAAATGTGGGAGACTCAAGTTCAATCCCTGGGTCAGGAAGATCCCCTGGAGAAGGAAATGGCAACCCACTCCATTACTCTTGCCTGGAGAATTCCATGGATGGAGGAGCCTGGTGGGCTACAGGCCATGGAATTGCAGAGTCCCACATGACTGAGCAACTCCATGGAATTCTCCAGGCCAGAATACTGGAGTGGGTAGCCTTTCCCTTCTTCAGTTCTCCTGCATTGCAGGAGGATTCTTTACCAGCTGAGCCACAAGGAAAGCCCAAGAATACTGGAGTGGGTTGCCATTTCCTACTCCAGGGGATCTTCCCCATCCAGGCATTGAACCTGGGTCTCCTGCACTACTGGCAGATTCTTTACCATCTAAGCCCCCAGGGAAGCTTGGGCCACCAGGGAAGCCCTTAATAGTCACTAGGAGCAGGTAAATCTACTTATTAAAAAATCCAGCTGAATTTTGCTAATTACAGAACCAGAATTTAAAGAGAAAATATTTCAAATTTGAACTTAAATAGACCAGTCACAAATAACCATAATTCTCTTTAAATGGACTAGCATGCTGAGTACAGCTTTCTGCCATGTTGATCCTAGCTCCATGACAGAGGGCTAAGCTACACTTATCCAGTGACGGGTCACACTTCAGAGTCTGCTGGATTTTTATTGACACGATGCACATACCTCCAGCTGGGGCCAGGAATGCACCGAAGGCAGGCAGAGAGCAGATGACAGAGAAGAGTCACCGCTCTCCCAATCACAGAGAATTAGTGGAAACTAAACCCAAGTAGAAGGAGTGACTTCCTTCCTGTTACACCCTGAATGGATCTCCTTGTCTTTGTTGTTTTGTGGGGGAAATCATCACGTGGGAGCCCTCAGCATTGTCTCAGCTCTTAGCAGGCGGCTGGCACACATGTGCAAGCCTACTGGAGAGAGTAAACTGAGTGTAACCGACCTATGAGGAATGTACGCAGGTTGGCTGGCAGATGCTCGGTTTGAAGCAGGGACTGTTATATGTTTAAAACAGGTCCTACTCTTTTAAACTCTCTTTCTCCTAATGTTCTTCTAAGTAAACCGCTTCCTCTGTATTATACAAAGCAAAAATGGCAAGATGGCTGTAAAAACACTTTTTAGCCACTACAATCACTGTTAAAAAATCTTTTAAAATGTATCTTGCATTTTGAAATGAATGTAGTATTGTGATATTTTATTAAAATTGTATTTTTAATTTTTTTAAACCATGAAGTGACAACAAAGGTCAATACACTTTTCCTCTTTGAATAAAATTGTATTAAGCTTTAATGAAGTTTTTGATTGTTCTTTATTTCTCTTCTTATAGAATCTTGTAGAAATAAATAGCAAAATAAAATCTTTTGGGTTTTAGCCAAAACTTCTGCTTTTTTTCTTAATTAAAATGTAAAATTGACCATATATATAAGGCTTTGTGGAATTTAACCTTCTTAAAGCTGAAAAAATAAAGATCAAAATAATTCAGTGTAAACATGTAAAAATAATACAACAATGCTGCATTGCATATTTAAAGTTTGCTAAGAAAGTAGCTCTCAAATTACATGCTCTTATCACAAAATAATAATAATATTGATAATAATAATAAGAGTGGGAAGAAACTTAGGAAGGTGATGGATATATTTATAGCCTTGATGGTAATATCAGTTTCATAGGTGTGTACTTATTCCCAAACTCACTGAATTATATACATTAAATACAAACAGCTTTTTATCTGTCAATATTTCAACAATATGGTTTTTAAAAATAATATCAATTACAGTTTAAATTTGTATTATCATTTTATTATTGATTTTAACTTATTAAAAAGAAAAAGCTTTTCAAAATAAATCACCATGACTTGAGAGTAACCATTAATACCAGGTGGTACAGTGGTAAAGAATCCATCTGCCAATACAGGAGATGTAAGAGACATGGGTTAGATCCCTGGGTCAGGAAGATCCCCTGGAGTAAGGAACGGCAATCCATTCCAATATTTGCCTGGAAAATTCCTTGGAGAGAGGAGCCTGGCAGGCTACAGTTCATGGGGCTGCAAAGAGCTGGACACAACTGAGCACATACAAGCACATAGATTAGCGCACTCAGAGGTGTCACACGTTACATAACATAAACAGGAGGGCTAAGCAACTCGAAATACTTTAGGAAAAGACAAGGGGAGCGTCAGAGGGAAATGACAGCAGTCTTCTAGGTAGAATATGAATTTGGGTGTGAAATGGCTTGAGAAGACCTTGCCTCATAGCTACAAAGGATGATTGATTAAGCAGGGACTTAAGGGCTTCTGGAAATACTGTGGATTTAGAAGAAGGTAAGAGAGTTAGAGGGATCGGTGGCAGGAGGAGAAGGGGACGACAGAGGATGAGATGGCTGGATGGCATCACCGACTCGATGGACGTGAGTCTGAGTGAACTCCGGGAGATGGTGATGGACAGGGAGGCCTGGCGTGCTGCGATTCATGGGGTCACAAAGAGTCGGACACGACTGAGCAACTGAACTGAACTGAAGAGAGTTACAATATAAGTGACTCAGAATGAATCAAAACTAGAAGAGGCTGAAAGGCATGCAAACCTGGTTTTCATTCTCAGCCGTCCCTTCCATCTTAGGTTAATTCCTAACCCACCTTTTAATACTCAGCTCATTTTACTGGACTTCCCAGGCAGCACAACAGTAAGGAATCCACCTGCCAACGCCAGAGATGCAGGTTCGACCCCTGGGTCAGGAAGATCCCCTGGAGAAGGAAGTGACAACCCACTCCAGTATTCTTGCCTGAAAAATCCCATTGAGAGAGGAGCCTGGTGGGCTAAAGTCCCTGGGGTTGCGAAAGAGTCGGTCACTCATGACTCAGGGACTAAACATCTTTGATTACCCAATTCTTTTGTTTCCAGGAAGGCTTTCACTTTATTTACTTCCAGACAGAGTCAATAGTTTTTCCTCAGAGCAACTTACTTATACCCCATTTAAACCTACAGTATTAGTGTCCATATTTTACTCAACGTTTGTGGAACTGTGGTCCCATTTCACAATACCCTGTACAGACCTTTGGCATCCTTGAATTTAAAATTTGTTATTGAATTTACTTGTGAGTTATCACAAAACAGTATGGTTCATAATAATATACTATTTTAATGCTGTCCAAAAGATGATGTGTGAGAAATTTACTTAGCCAATGATCCAGTTTTCATGTTATAACAGCTCCTAACATTTAGATATATTATCATGCAGCTTATAGGAAATTACAAGATCCCCAGGATGTACCCTTCACAAAATTCCAGAACCCTCTGTAAAGACACTTAGTGTTGAATTGACTGGATGTTTACTAAGTGGGTTAGAAACTAATACTGAAAATTACCGATTCCAAAGTGAAACTGAAGGTGCATATTTGGAGCAATCATGAAGCAAACGTTATGTTTTCTTCGCTAATATTACCCCTTAAAGTTGAAATGGAAATCACTTTTTTTTTCTGGATCTAAAAAAAATCTACATTTCAATGTATAAAAGAATATTACATTTGAATGTATGCTAAGTCTGTTTAGACTATTTGGCTATCATTTTTTGATGTATCATTGAACCAGGATTTAAACCACTTGATTTCAACATATAATTCAATGATAACAATGATCAAATACTTTAATAAATTTCCTCAGTGCATCCAGGAAAGTTAATACATTTGATTTAATATGAAGATCTAATTAAATTCAATAAAATTTGAGCACCTGTTGAAGGAAGTATACTTAACAATATATTATGTCACATTAAAAAACTACATGAATGAATGAAGCACGGTCTTTTTTTTTCCCCCCAAGGGTTTGACAATTTAACAAGGGGAAATGAGGCAATTACAAGAGGAAATAACCAAAATAAAATATTTTAAATAGTAAGTATCCTAAGAAGTGTAAACATTTAATTCAGTTTTCAATAAGAGCTTAGGGGGAAAGTCTTGAGAAAGAAGGTGAATTTGTAGGATGAGCAAACCTGTAGCGGCTATTGAGGGAAAGATAGAAACAGAGGCGGATAGTCAGGGAGAAATAAGCAGATTAGAGAAAGAGTCTTCTCGCTCGGTTCCGTCAGCTGAGTACTAACTAGGGAGGTGGTCGGTCCCTCCCCACCAGGTCTCTCCCCAGTGAAGACGGGAACACACTAAGTTTCAATCAGTGAAACTGTAAAGCACCAATCTTTTCTAAACCACAGTCAAACCTCACTCCAAGGATCTGATATGAGCCACGTGCCCCTTTCAGACATGCAGGTCAGTATCCTTCTTCTCTCGTTGAATATTTTTATTTTATTACCATTTGTACAGAGACGGTCTTAGTTAGCTCTGAATAATTATCAAGCAGGCGAAACTGGAGCCAGGTTTTGGGCAGGAGCAGTTTCCCCTGAGGATATCTGAAATTACAAAATTATATCTTCTAGTTAAGTGCCCTATTTGTTTTTAATTCAATGAAACCAGGGATGGAAAAGGAAGAGCTTGACACAGAGAGTTATTGTTAAATGAAAAAAGACATACTATGTGTTTGAAGAGAAATGATGGCACATGTTTTTTCTGTTTCTTGACTGACCTTGAGAGAAAAAGTCCTCAAACAGTATATCTCCCAAGAAAGAGTCAGTGAAGTTTGCACTTCACCCCAGGTGGACAGTATCGGGGCATACTTCTGCAGCTCAGTGGGATCTACGTGCCAGCAGTGAAGTCCAATTGCTTACTAACCCCAAGTGGACATGGGCCTCCCTGGTGGCACTAGTGGCAAAGAAGCTGCTTGCCAAAGCAGGAGACACAAGAGATGCGGGTTCATATCCCTGAGTTGGGAAGGTTTCCTGGAGGAGGTCATGACAACCCACTCCAGTATTCTTGCCTGGAGAGGCCCTTGGACAGAGGAGCCCCGTGGGCTACAGTCTACAGGGTAGCAGTCAGATGTGACTGAAGTGACTTAGCACGCACAGCGGATATGGGAATATGTCCTACCAGGCTTCTTCACAGCAAGGCTGTAATGTTTATCAGACAATCCTTCCCACGAAATGAAAGCAATTTCCTAAAAAGATGGAGAGGGAAGAAATTTCACAACCCAGAGAATATGTTTTTAGGAAATCAAAATGTCTTTAAGGTCAAAGTAAAGTCATCACAATATATCAATGTTACCCACTATTTGGCTATAAAAATGATTTTTCAAAATTTAAAATTGAATTGCAATATCATCTTTGATTGGGAAGAGGCATTGGTGCAAAATATGACCTTTCAAGTTAGAAACATCTGAGTCCTGATGCTCAGTATATGAGCATGGATAAATCTGATAGCCTTACTGAGCCTGTTTTGTCCTCTGCAGAATGGAGGAAAAAATACCTATATCATAGGCTCACGGTTATTAAGCTATGTAATTTAAATTACATAGTCTAAATTAAATGTTATTTCCTTTTCACTGATTTCCAAATTGGAAAACATACTTGGCAATGCTTAGTAATTCAGCCTGTGTCAAAGGTTTTTTAAAAAGTAAATACAGAAAGTCACCTGGATTACATCAGTCAGAACAATGTTGTGATGTCATAAAGTACACTGATATTAGTCTTTAATTCCACAAGATGGGAAACTTTTCTTGAGAAAGAGCATGAGAGAGAAAAAGAAGCAGATAACAGGAAATCACGGTCAGAAAAAAAAAAAAATATATATATATATATATGCAAAAAAGAAAGTAAAAAGAATTTCCTGAGGTACCAACCCTTTTCAAAGTTGAGAAATAATTTCCAGTACTGAAGTGAGTCACACCATTCATTCATTCACCTGTTCACCCACTCACTTATTCTTGCCACCAATAAGCATCCGATGCCTCCTTTATGACAGACACTTTACTAGTCCCCGAGGATTCATGATGACTAAGAGAAGATTCCAGCACTGGGAAAAAGCATGGCCAAGGGACCCAGCAAACGAATGAACATTGAGTCTTCAAATTCATGGTAGAGTGACATTTGCTTGGAGGAGCCAGAAGTTTTAAATCAGTTTATGTAAAAACCCAGGTTGACATCTAATCCCCTTCCATATTATACAGCTATTTATTTTACAAGAACATCCAACAGTGATTAAAGCTTTTCCAATAGCCGCATTTTCTCATTATGCCCTCTTACAAAAGTTGAGGAGACGGATGACCAAGATTATGCCATCAGATCCATGACAACCACCCCACTTAATCCATCAAGGATGGGTCCCTCGCGTGCCTTCTACTCTGTCGTTCATGGAGCATAATAGCTCAGAGTACGAGGTTCCCACTGCTTCCTTTGCATAAGTCCAAAGAGCAATAAATTTCAGAGTCGAGAAGTAGATCTTGATGTAAATCTTCATTAGTCTTTCTTTGCTTTGGGTGAACTTGCGAGTGAGTGCATTCATTTGCCTAAGGATACATAAGCCACAGTCCATTCTTTCCTTGAACGGAACAGCACTAGTCTACTTTCTTGCCAGGATTACGGAGAGTCAAGTAATGAACACTGAAAGAATGTTAGTCTCTCTTGTGGATATTTCAGTTAAACCTCTTCTCTTCTGGAGATTCTAAATATGCAAGATTGGCTAATTCCATAGGAGTTCACCTAGACACCTTAAAACAGGGCCTGCAGGGTGAGTCTGACAACCATAAGCCTTCAGACTGAAGAGAATGTGGCCTTTGGATTATATTATTGCATAAAAAGATTTTTAAAAACACTGTTTAATTAACTTATATGCAGAGTACAACATGTGAAATGACCATCTGGATGAAGCACAAGCTGGAATCAAGATTGCTGGAAGAAATATCAATGACCTCAGATATGCAGATAACACCACCCTTATGGTAGAAAGTGAAGAAAAACTAAAGGGCCTCTTGATGAAAGTGAAAGCTGGCTTAAAACTCGACATTCAGAAAACAAAGATCATGGCATCTGATCCCACCACTTAATGGCAAATAAATGGGGAAATAATGGAAGCAGTGAGAGAATTTATTTTCTTGGGCTCCAAAATCACTGTTGATGGTGCCTGCAGCCATGAAATTAAAGGACACTTGCTCCTTGGAAGAAAAGCTATGACAAACCTAGACAGCATATTAAAAAAGAGAGACATTACTTGGCCAACAAAGGTCCTCTAGTCAAAACTATGGTCTTTCCATTAGTCATGCATGGATGTGAGAGTTGGACCATAAAGAAAGCTGAGCACAGAAGAATTGATGGTTTTGAACTGTGGTGTTGGAGAAGACTCTAGAGAGTCCCTTGGACTGCAAGGAGATCCAACCAGTCAATCCTAAAGGAAATCAACCCTGAATATTTATTGGAAAGACTGATGTCGAACCTCCAATAGTTTTGCCACCTGATGTGAAGAACTGGCTCATTGGAAATCACCCTGCTGCTGGGAGAAATTGAAGGCAGGAGGAGGGAAAGGGGATGACAGAGGATGAGATGGTTGGATGGCATCCCTGACTGAATGGATACGAGTTTGAGCAACCTCTGGGTGATAGTGAAGGACGGGGAAGCCTAGCACTGGGGTCACAAAGAATCAGAAGCAACTTAACGACAGAACAACAAAACTCATGGATTGGAGAAAGATTAAAAATATGGTTAATATTAATGGAAATTTGGAAAGTCCTGAATGACTGCTGCCCAGAAATTCCACCTCATATCACCACCAGTCTCTCTTTCAGTTCACCAAACATAGTGAGACTCTGATGCTGATTAACAAATCTCTGGATCTTTTTTATTAGTATTTTTAAACACACATTGTTTTTGCGATGTTAAGGATCGCTATCGTGTAGGTGGATGGAATACCTGTCACAACAGGTCCTGGTTCAGTAAATAGCATCACCATTCTTGCTGTTGCTCAGTCGCTCAGCCATGTCTGACCCTTGGCCATCCCGTGAGGTGCAGTTTGCCAGGCTTCCCTGTCCGTCACCATCTCCCAGAGCTTGCTCATACCCATTGAGTCAGGGATGCCATCCAGCCATCTCATCCTCTTCTCCTCCCACTTTCAATCTTTCCCAGCATCAGAGTCTTTTCTAATGAGTCAGCTCTTGGTATCAGGTGGTCAAAGTACTGGAGCTTCAGCCTCAGCATCAGTCCTTCCAATGAATATTCAGGACTGATTTCCTTTGGGATGGACTGGTTTGATCTCCTTGCAGTCCAAGGGATCAAGCACCATAGTTGGAAAGCATCGATTCTTCAAGGTTCAGCTTTCTTTATGGTCCAACTCTCACGTCCATACATGACTACTGGAAAAACCATAGCTTTGACTATACAGATATTTTTTGCAAAGTGATGTCTCTGCTTTTTAATATGTTGTCTAGATTGGTCATAGCTTTCCTTCCAAGGAGCAAGTATATTTTAATTTCATGGCTGCAATTACAGTCCTCAGTGATTTTGGAGTCCAAGAAAATAAAATCTGCCATATATCTTTATATAAGGTAAACTTCTTATCATATGCTATCAACAAGGCAGATATTATTTTAATCTCTGAAAGTGAAAGTGCATGTTGCTCAGTCATGTCTGATTCTTTGTGACAGCGTGGACTATACAATCCATGGAATTCTCCAGGCCAGACTATTGGAGTGGGTAGCCTTTCCCTTCTCCAGGGGATCTTCCCAACCCAGGGATCAAACCCAGGTCTCTCGCATTGCAGGCAGATTCTTTACCGACTGACCCATAAGGGAAGCCCATTTTAAGCTCTAGGCAAGTGTTTTTGAGAATTTATAAGTGTGGGAACTTAAATTCTCTTTGGGTGAGAACAAGTAGATCATGCTTCTTCCTGTGTGCAGCTGCAGGGCGAAGTGCAATGCTATTCCAAGTTCTATGCCGAGTCCAGGGGAATAAGGCAAGGACAGTCCAAACTGGCATGCTGTCTTCCCCAGTTATGTAGATAGTGTTCATGGAGATTAGGAAGAGCATCCGCAGAGGAATCAGATGGCCCTAGAGAGAAATCTGTGTGTCAATAGGACGGTAATGCCAAGGATTCCCCACCTATGAAATGGGAATGGTAGGAGCCACTGTTAAAAAGTAGAAGCCCTATTTCTCAGGACTGTTGTGAAGATGCCTGCAAAAAATAATGCACACTGCTCAAGGCAGCATGGAACCAAAAATGTAAGTTGTTGTCATTATGATTACATTATGATGTAAACACCAGACAGAAAGTGACTAAGGAGTAAGAAAGGCTGGATGAGGGGATGCATTTGCTACCCGGAACATTTTGAGCAGGCTGAGAAAGAAAGCATGTCTTACCTGTAACTATCTCTAGAATCCAGTTATAGTACCTTTTGCAGAAAAGATACAAAATAACTACTTATTAAATTGAAATCACCTGCATCAATGTGTTGCAGATTTTCATATTAAAAATGACATAATGAGCACTATTTTGTCCTTACAGTTAGATGGTCTGGAAAATATAACCTGTACATAGCAGCAAAGCAAGGGAAACTCTCATTCTGACTCTTCTTGAAAAAGAACACTCTAGAAACATCGGGGCTGACTTAGTATTTCCCCATCACCTGGTACTGATGTCCAGTTTCCACCCTTTTCAAAATAGACGCAGTACCAGTTACTGAGTCCAAATTCATTCTCCTCACCACCACAAGACAGGCCAATAAGTCAAGAGACAAGCTGCTGGGACAAGGAATAACTACTTTATTCAGAAACTCAATAGATGGAGAAGAGCCAGACTACTGTCCTAGAGAACCATCTTATCAAGTTACAATGTAGGCTTCTTGTATAATAAAAGAGGAGGGGATGTGGTTGTTACAAACTTCTTGCTGCCAGACTCCTTTGTTCTAGAAGCTGTCCACATAGGTCTTGTCACATAAACCTGCAACAAGACAAATGTTACTCTATAATCTGCAACTTCTTATCGCTATATGACTCAAACTACTGCACAATTGCACTCATCTCACATGCTAGTAAAGTAATGATCAAAATTCTCCAAGCCAGGCTTCAGAAACACATGAACCGTGAACTTCCAGATGTTCAAGCTGGTTTTAGAAAAGGCAGAGGAACCAGAGATCAAATTACCAACATCTGCTGGATCATTGAAAAAGCAAGAGAGTTCCAGAAAAACATCTATTTCTGCTTTATTGACTATGCCAAAACCTTTGACTGTGTGGATCAATAAACTGTGGAAATTTCTGAAGGAGATGGAAATACCAGACAACCTGACCTGCCTCTTGAGAAACCTATATGCAGGTCAGGAAGCAACAGTTAGAACTGGACATGGAACAACAGACTGGTTCCAAATAGGAAAACGAGTATGTCAAGGCTATATATTGTCACCCTGCTTGTTTAACTTATATGCAGAGTACATCATGAGAAATGCTGGGCTAGAAGAAGCACAAGCTGGAATCAAGATTGCTGGGAGAAATATCAATCACCTCAGATATGCAGATGACACCACCCTTACGGCAGAAAGTGAAGAGGAACTAAAAAGCCTGTTGATGAAAGTGAAAGAGGAGAGTGAAAAGTTGGCTTAAAGCTCAACATTCAGAAAACGAAGATCATGGCATCTGGTCCCATCACTTCATGGCAAATAGATGGGGAAACAGTAGCTGACTCTTTTTTGAAGGCTCCAAAATCACTGCAGATGGTGACTGAAGCCATGAAATTAAAAGATGCTTACTCCTTGGAAGCAAAGTTATGCCCAACCGAGACAGCATATTCAAAAGCAGAGACATTACTTTGCCAACAAAGGTGTGTCTAGTCAAGGCTATGGTTTTTCCAGTAGTCATGTATGGATGTGAGAGTTGGACTATAAAGAAAGCTGAGAGCCGAAGAATTGATGCTCTTGAACTGTGGTGTTGGAGAAGACTCTTGAGAGTCCCTTGGACTGCAAGGAGATCCAATCAGTCCTAAAGGAGACCAGTCCATCCTAAAGGAGACCAGTCCTGGGCATTCATTGGAAGGACTGATGCTGAAGCTGAAACTCCAATACTTTGGCTGTCTGATGTGAAGAGCTGACTCATTTGAAAAGACCCTGATGCTGGGAAAGATTGAGGACAGGAGGAGAAGGGGAAAACAGAGGATGAAGATGGTTGGATGGCATCACCAACTCAATGGACATGGGTTTGGGTGGACTCTGGGAGTTGGTGATGGAAGAGAAGCCTGGTGTGCTGCAGTCCAGGGAGTCTCAAAGAATTGGACATGACTGAGCAACTGAACTGAACTGAACTGACCTGACCTGAATGAATAGAACAGTGTTATACTTTTAAAGGTATAGCCTTAGGAATGGGCTGTCCTATATATTTCAGTCTATAGGCAACATTCTTTTACAGAAGGTGAAGAGCCAGCATGACTAAGCACAGTCAACAGAGCCCAGAGTTTAAGATAAAAGAAACAAATCCAACATGGAGTCAGATTTGTTCTTCCCTCTTCCATCGCCAGTGTTCCTCAGATATCACCCTGCCTGACTCACTCACCCTGTCCCCTGCCTGACTGCTATAGACATTTTAGATTGAGATTGCTGTCTCAGAGATCAATGATGTGGATTCCACGCACTGTGAGGATGACGAGAAGTAATATAGAAAGAGTAATGTTTCCTTATGGAGCTCACAAAATGCCAGCTGCAAAGATAAACAGTTTGAGATATAAGCTAATAGGTTAGGCACTAAAATACAGCACAACTTGATGACCTAAGATTTTTTTTCTCTAGCTTTAAAAGTCTATAATTTTACACTGTGTGAGAAGGAGAATAGTTTCTATTTAATGAGGTAAGTTTTAAAAATTATTAAACATGTTTTCTTAAATATATGCCATCTTCCCTTTACAATGTCATAAACAATCTATATTACCTAGTCAATGTTATGAGACTAACTTATGGGCTTGAAATGCAGAAAATGTGCACACAATGATTTTGTGAAATTTTTATGCTTCTTTTAAAGTGATAAAAGAGACTAATATGTGTATCTCCATTTTCACTTACCTAACAGGATCTTCCTCATAACCATTTCTTTATATACAGAACAGAAGATACAATAGGGTAGAAACTGCCAGTGAGTTTGCAAATGACATTGTTGAGCTCTGCTAGGGAGAGCATTACAATCTAATAGGTATATTTAGAAAATATTTATTCAGGACCTGATACTTTCCACAGTGAAATGACAGTGTTGGCAAATAATCATCCAAAGACATTCTTTGGTTGTGTTATATGAGATATCACCTTGAACTTTAAAGCCATTGCTCAACCAAGGCCATTTTGCAAAGAAATCTTTCACGTGGCTACTCTGTAGAGAGACGTTTGAGTCTTGATCTTTCAAAATGCTACTTTTAAAAATTCAACAAAAGGACAAGTGCTGTGTGATTTCACTTATCTGAAATACTTGAGAGTAGTCAGACTCATAGAGACAGGGAGTAAAATGATGATTGGCAGGTCAGAAAACGGGTCAGATGAGGGAAGGGCTACTGTTTAATGGGGACATAGCCTCAGTCTTCCAAAGTGAACATTATGAGCTAATTTCTACCATTGAATTATATAGTTAAAATGGTTAAGACAGTAAGCTTTATATTTACATATATTTTGCCACAATAAAGGTGTTTTTCTAAAAAAAAAAAAAAGAACCAAGCATATCTGAATCATTGGAGCTAGGATACTCAAATAATGAATATTGTAACACTGAATTTAAGCCACAACTATAAATCATCATGCGTACTCCAAAAAATAAACTGGCACCAATTAAAATATGATATACTAAGTTCATTACTTTAAGACTGTATTTTATGTGCACTGAGATAATTCTTCTAGATTTGCTCTGAAATGGATTCTGATAATATAGCATGATAATGCATACTTAAAAGGTGAAACTCCAATACTTTGGCCACCTGATGAGAATTGACTCATTTGAAAAGACCTTGATGTTGGGAAAGATTGAAGGTGGGAGGAGACAGGCATGACAGGATGAGATGGTTCAATGGCATCACAGACTCAGTGGACATGAGTTTGAGTAAACTCTGGGAGTTGGTGATGGACAGGGAGGCCTGGCATGCTGCAGTCCATGGAGTCACAAAGAGTCGGACACAACTGAGCAACTGAACTGAACTGAAAATGAAAATTCAACTGACATAAATTCTTGTAAGTTTTCCTTAACTTTTCCTCATGCTCAAAATCTACCTCTTCAAATCACTTTTAGACTAACAGTCATGACTGTATTTTACTATACAAGGCAGTCCTTGGTGAGTTCAAGAGCATTTGTAAGAATGCATTAAAAACATTGTGTTTCATTGGTTTCCTAGCTCTTAAGGCAGGCAAAATCTCTGCAGATGGTGACTGCAGCCATGAAATTAAAAGACACTTACTCCTGGGAAGAAAAGTTATGACCAACCTAGACAGCATATTAAAAAGCAGAGACATTACTTTGCCAACAAAGATTCGTCTAGTCAAGGCTATGGTTTTTCCTGTGGTCATGTATGGATGTGAGACTTGGACTGTGAAGAAAGCTGAGCACCGAAGAATTGATGCTTTTGAACTGTGGTGTTGGAGAAGACTCTTGAGAGTCCCTTGGACTGCAAGGAGATCCAACCAGTCCATTCTGGAGGAGATCAGCCCTGGGATTTCTTTGCAAAGAATGATGCTAAAGCTGAAACTCCAGTACTTTGGCCACCTCATGTGAAGAGTTGACTCATTGGAAAAGACTGTGATGCTGGGAGGGATTGGGGGCAGGAGGAGAAGGGGATGACAGAGGATGAGATGGCTGGATGGCATCACCGACTCAATGGACATGAGTCTGAGTGAACCCCGGGAGTTGGTGATGGACAGGGAGGCCTGGCGTGCTGCGATTCATGGGGTCGCAAAGAGTTGGACACGACTGAGCAACTGAACTGAAACAATTATCAGAGTTAAGCTTAATTTGGCCTCTGGCTTTGGGACTGTTCTGAACTTGTCGAATCCATCCTTTCTCCTACCTTTCCCCCAACACCTTGTTTCCTAGTAATTAAAAGCAGGTCCTTAAGTGCATCATGAGAACTGCTGACATCCATTTCTGCCAAGTTCGGGAGCCACTGTGGATGTGCCTCACTGGCAGCCATGCTACCTTTTTCTGGACGTGTCTTGATCTCTGAGATGTTAGAGATGTTGGGTGGGAAGAAGCACTTGCGTTTGTTTTCTAGGGCTGCTATAGCGACGCATCACACACTGGGAGACGTAGAGGAACAGAAACTTACTCTCTCTCAGTTCCAGGGGCTAGAAATCTAAAATCAAGATGTTGGCAGGGCCATGCTCCTCTAAGGCTCTGGAGAAGAATCTTCCCCTTCCTCTTACCCAGCTTCTAGTGATGGCTAGCATTCTTAGGCACCCCCTGTCTGGAGAAGGAAATGGCAACCCACTCCAGTATTCTCGCCTAGAGAATACTGTGGACTGAGGAGCCTGGAGGGCTGCTGTCCATGGGGTCGCACAGAGTCGGACGTGACTGAAGCGGCATAGCAGCAGCATTCTTAGGTGGAATGCAGCCATTGGTGTTAAGGGTTAGTGGATCTGGCTCATCTAAGACCCATAATAATACACAGTTGTTCTTGTTCAGTTCCTGAGTCGCATCTGACTCTTTGTGATCCCACAGACTGCAGGACGCCAGGCTTCCGTGTCCTTCACTATCTCCAGGAGTTTGTTCAAACTCATGTCCACTGAGTTGGTGAGGCTTTCCACCCATATCATCCTTTGTCACCCCTGTCTCCTTCTGCCTTCAGTCTTTCCCAGCATCAGTGTCTTTGCCAATGAGTTGGCTCTTTATATCAGGTGGCCAAAGTATCGGCGCTTTAGTACCAGTCCTTCCAATGAACAGTCGGGGTTGGTTTGCTTTAGTATTGACTGGTTTGATCTCCTTGCTGTCCAAGGTACTCTCAAGAGTCTGCTCTAGTGCCATAATTCAAATAGTAGGTTGTCCCAGATTTAAATACCTGATAGAAAGGAAGCCATTAACTTTCCCAGAGTCACAAAGTTAATCGCTAGAGAACCCTAGGCTTGAATGCACATTTGTTCAATAAAACAGTCCATACTTTAAAGTTTCCTTGTGCTGTGCATGGCACAACTCAGAATGGTGCTCTTATTTTCCATTTACTGCCCACCCCCACACTTTAGGGACCCATCCAGGCTCCCAGAGCTAAGCTCTGTAATCTGCATTACCCAGGCAGCCCTTCCCTCACCTCCAGTCGGGTTCTGCCAGTGGGAGGTATCAGCAGGAGAGAGGAGGGTGGGGGCAAGAGAGGGAAGCACAGTTGGGCTGAGCGCCTGCTCTGCTGCCGTGGGCCAGCAGTGGCCGCATATTCCCGCGGAAGTCTCTTATTGAGTGGCCCATCTCCAAGCACCACAGGTCTACTTGGGTTGCAGTGATGCTTCTTCCAGGTAGAGGCTGGCTCCTGAGTCCTTCATAATCCATCTTTGATCTTTAACCCTGCTCTTAGCTTTGTAAAAAAATTGACTAAATTTTCTTCAGTCGCCCATGAGTATGCCATCTGTTTTCAAATAAAGGAAACAGACGGAATTTGCTTTCACAAACTAGCAGGATAGGTCAAGACTCTTCCAGGTAGATGGAGCCCCCTCACTACTTTACTTTTCAAGAACGAAGAGAGATTATTTTCTGGGGAGACTAGAGGCAGAAATGCTAAACGCAAAAGTGAATTGTCTAAAGAGTAGGACTTAGAACCATTAGCGAGAGATTGAATCCAAGTCGAAGATAGGCTATTTGTTTTGAGAACAGTGGTTTCTTATCTTTACATCTTTTATTATGCATAATTCCCATGCTAGAGAGCCCAAGATTTTGAAGATCTGTTTCAATAATGATGATAAAATAACTCCTTTTTCCATTAGCCGATCTGGAATACCAAGCTCACTTCTGTAATGTGACCAAAAGCAAAAAAATTTTTTTAAAAAGTAAATATTTTAAAAGACTCCATGGATTAGTGGAAAGAAAAGCATTATAATGATATTATTCCCCCCAAATCACCATTTTTTCCTGCCTCTGTCCTAAATCTACTTTATTAGACTTTATGAGAGGCTACAGATACCTGATTGAGGACCACTTGTTAGACAACTACACACGTACTGAATGTTTAGTCAAATACCTTCAGAGAACACTAGAAATTAGTTTTTAAATTACATTTTATATATTAAAGTCATCTTTCTAAGATGTATTAAATTGATCTCATTGTGACAGTCACTAAGAAATGGATTTAAATGTTTTCCATATTCAACCTTATGCAAAACTATTGATTCCTTCTATGTCACTAGATTTAAAGACAATCATTTAAACTGAGGCCAACTATACATTCAAGCAAATCATCTACCTTGGACAGATAATAGCATTCTATGGATTGTGAGATGCTGAATGTCAAATAAAAATAATTTTATGGATGCATTTTCATGATAATAATTTTAAAAGCTCTCCAATGTAACCCCAGTTTTGTAAATCACCCCATAGTTTACTTGCTTTACCCTAAAGTTGTTCTCATAACCCACTACATTCTTTCTAATGTTTTTTTAAGCAACATCACTAAAACATACTTGAATTATACAGAAAAGATTCGGGGGAAATCTACGTTCTATTGCTTATTTTTGGGTAAAATTCTACTTCGACTCTCAGCTGGGAAGAAGTTTAATTAATTAGATGTCCCTTGAAACTAATATTCTCCAATCTTGAAAATTATCTAAGCCAGGCTTCAGCAATACGTGAACCGTGAAATTCCAGATGTTCAAGCTGGTTTTAGAAAAGGCAAAGGAACCAGAGATCAAATTGCCAACCTCTGCTGGATCATGCAAAAAGAGAGTTCCAGAAAAACATCTATTTCTGCTTTATTGACTATGCCAAAGCCTTTGACTGTGTGGATCACAATAAAGTGGAAAATTCTGAAAGAGATGGGAATACCAGACCACCTAACCTGCCTCTTGAGAAATCTGTATGCAGGTCAGGAAGCAACAGTTAGAACTGGACATGGAACAACAGACTGGTTTCAAATAGGAAAAGGAGTACGTCAAGGCTGTATATTGTCACCCTGCTTATTTAACTTCTATGCAGAGTACATCATGAGAAACGCTGGGCTGGAAGAAGCACAAGATGGAATCAAGATTGCCAGGAGAAATATCAATAACCTCAGATATGCAGATGACACCACCCTTAGGGCAGGAAGTGAAGAGGAACTAAAGAGCCTCTTGATGAAAGTGAAAGAGGAGAGTGAAAAAGTTGGCTTAAAGCTCAACATTCATAAAACGAAGATCATGGCATCTGGTCCCATCACTTCATGGGAAATAGATGGGGAAACAGTGGAAACAGTGTCAGACTTTATTTTGGGGGCTCCAAAATCACGGCAGATGGTGATTGCAGCCATGAAATTAAAAGACACTTACTCCTTGAAAGAATATTTATGACCAACCTAGTTAGCATATTCAAAAGCAGAGACATTACTTTGCCGACTAAGGTCCGTCTAGTCAAGGCTATGGTTTTTCCTGTGGTCACGTATGGATGTGAGAGTTGGACTGTGAAGAAGGCTGAGCACTGAAGAATTGATGCATTTGAACTGTGGTGTTGGAGAAGACTCTTGAGAGTCCCTTGGACTGCAAGGAGATCCAACCAGTCCATTCTGAAGGAGATCAGCCCTGGGATTTCTTTGGAAGGAATGATGCTGAAGCAGTACTTTGGCCAGCTCATGTGAAGAGTTGACTCATTGGAAAAGACTTTGATGCTGGGAGGGATTGGGGGCAGGAGGAGAAGGGGACGACAGAGGATGAGATGGCTGGATGGTGTCACTGACTTGATGTACGTGAGTCTGAGTGAACTAGGGAGTTGGTGATGGACAGGAAGGCCTGGCGTGTTGCATTTCATGGGGTCGCAAAGAGTCGGACATGACTGAGCAACTGAACTGAACTGAACTGAAACTAATATATGACTTTCACACACCTGTGTTAAAAAAAAGAATCAACTCAGCATACAAATAGAATAAAACAAGCTGTATAAAAACAAATAAGAACTTTTTGCAGGTGTTAGACAAGTGTCTAGATTCACTTATACATAATTTCTCAGGAGGAAGAGAAGTTAAATTCTTAAAATCAGTATCTTTTCTGAAATTATTTGATGTTTACAAGACAGGCAAGGAAACTTTTTCTAATACTTCATCACGGAGTCAAGTATCTGATCAGTTCAGTTCAGTTCAGTTCAGTTGTTCAGTCGTGTCCAACCCTTTGTGACCCCATGAATCGCAGCACAGAAGGCCTCCCTGTCCATCACCAACTCCCAGAGTTCACCCACACTCATGTCCTTTGAGTCAGTGATGCCATCGAACCATCTCATCCTCTGTTGTCCCCTTCTCCTCCTGCCCCCAATCCCTCCCAGCATCAGAGTCTTTTCCAATGAGTCAACTCTTCGCATGAGGTGGCCAAAGTATTGAAGTTTCAGGTTTAGCATCAGTCCTTCCAATGAACACCCAGGACCGATCTCCTTCAGAATGGACCAGTTGGATCTCCTTGCAGTCCAAGGGACTCTCAAGAGTCTTCTCCAACACCACAGTTCAAAAGCATCAATTCTTCAGCTCTCAGCTTTCTTCACAGTCCAACTCTCACGTCCATACATGACCACAGGAAAAACTATATCTTTGACTAGACGGACCTTTGTTGGCAAAGTAATGTCTGCTTTTGAATATTCTATCTAGGTTGGTCATAACTTTCCTTCCAAGGAGTAAGTCTTTTAATTTCATGGCTTCAGTCATGATCTGCAGTGTTTTGGAACCCAAAACATAAAGTCTGACACTGTTTCCACTGCTTCCCCATCTATTTCCCATGAAGTGATGGGACCAGATGCCATGATCTTCATTTTCTGAATGTTGAGCTTTAAGCCAACTTTTTCACTCTCCTCTTTCACTTTCATCAAGAGGCTTTTTAGTTCCTCTTCACTTTCTGCCATAATGGTGGTGTCATCTGCATAGCTGAGGTTATTGATATTTCTCCTGGCAATCTTGATTCCATCTTGTGCTTCTTCCAGCCCAGCGTTTCTCATGATGTACTCTGCATAGAAGTTAAATAAGTAGGGTGACAATATACAGCCTTGACGTACTCCTTTTCCTATTTGAAACCAGTCTTTTGTTCCATGTCCAGTTCTAACTGTTGCTTCCTGACCTGCATATATGTTTCTCAAGAGGCAGGTCAGGTGCTCTGGTATTCCCATCTCTCTCAGAATTTTACACAGTTTATTGTGATTCACCCACTGATATTCAAACAAGGTAGTCCAATAGAGACTTCATGTTTAGAGCATTAAACATGAAAAGCTGCTATTATAATGTTATAACATCTTTTATATTTTTACACAGCTTTCTGTACAAATGTTTCTGACAGTCCAGCGATCACACCAAACTTTCCAATGACATTCTTGTGATTAATCATTGTCTAATTTTGCTTGGCCTCTATGATGACCTTCATCAACTTCCCCATAAAAATTATAATCTAGGCCCTTGCACTTGAACCTGTTTTGAGACTTTCATCAAACACTAGGTTTTTCTCACCATACTCTGCCTGTGGTAACACAGAGAACAGGAGTCTTTAGGAAGCCTACATCTCCCCTGAAATTCCGGTAACCAGGTACAACAAGGTCCACACAAATACATTGATTAAATCAAAGAGCATTTACCCACTTATTCAGGCATCGCTTCCATCACCAAATAAGGGACTGTAAGGGGTAGACAGCATAGAAAATGAAATGGTACCCTGGTTCGTATTCTGTCTGTATTTAAGATCCTTGCCTATAACTCATGATAGTTGTTGCCATTTCTAGAGCAATATAGTAATAGGAAGAAGTAGGCTGACATAACCAAGTGTGTGTGTGTGTGTGCGTGTGTGTGTGTGTGTGTGTGTGTGTTTTTCTCCAAGGCAGAACAGAGATACCTTGAAGCTGCAAAAATAGAGTAATCATATACTTCTCCTCAGTTCAGTTCAGTCACTCAGTCGTGTCCAACTCTCTGCAGCTCCATCAACTGCAGCATGCCAGGCCTCGCTGTCCATCACCAACTCCTGGAGCTTGCTCAAACTCATGTCCATGGAGTTGGTGATACCATCCAACCATCTATCTCATCCTCTGTCCTCCCCTTCTCCTCTATATATACTTCTATGTCGGTAAATATATTTCAAATATATATGCTGAATTTCAAGTATATATATATGCCTATAAATACTTCTCCTATTTCAGCCTAAATGTGAATTTTAGGAACATTCATCTTTGAAAATTTTTCCCTTTCTGTATTTCTTGGCTTGTTCCAGCACTACCTTATACTGTGTTTCTGCTGGTGTTAGTGTCCTGACTACAAAGGAAATTGTTGTCTATCTCTCTAAACACTCTGGAACAGGAGAAAGGTGTCACAGTAAACAAAACATGAGCAGAAGATAACAACCTGTTAAGATTATTTGTTAATGTTTACTCGACAACCACAGCATGCAAAATTACAAATAAAATTTATGTAGAACATAATTTTAGTTAAGAAATACACTTCTGGAGAAAGACTTGCTCTCTAGTGCATAAATGAATTACACCATATGCTTATGAGAAGTTATACCTTCAGCAAGACACATCTTAATTGGAACATTCACTGCTGAGTAATATGAAAGGTATACAGTAGCCGCGACATAGCACCAGGTGGGGTGAAGAGCTAGGTAGGTCAGTCCCTTCTCAAACCTGGGGCCAGTAGTGCTTCAGTTTTTGTTTCCTTTTTAATGTTGTTTTGAAATTAAACAACAACAACTATGTATTATCTACACAGCATATTGCATAACACTTGCAACGGAGACTGGAGGAAAAACTCCTGGGTGAAATGTCACTATTTCTGCAGGTTTAAGTGTCAGTATTCACACCAAATAGTGCAAGCAAAGCCTATAAATACAAGTTTCTGTCAGTCTGCCAACAAATTAGTTTATAAAAAGTTAAATCGTTTTTTGAAGATTGGGGAACTTTGGAACTATGGATAAGGAAAGATTTGGGGTTTGTAATATTAGCAACTGCAGAAATAGTAGGAGCAGTATGGTAGCTGTCACTCTTTTTTCTTTTTTTTAAATTTCCTCCATGTCAGGTGTTTATGGGAAACAGTTGTGTCCATGATCAATAATTCTTTTTTTTTTTAATTTTTATTTTTACTTTATTTTACTTTACAATACTGTAGTGGTTTTGCCATACATTGACATGAATCCACCACGGGTGTACATGCGTTCCCAAACATGAACCCCCCTCCCACCTCCCATCCCATATCATCTCTCTGGGTTGCAAAATTGGTATTATTGCCATTTTACAAAGAAGAAAACTGAGAATCAAGCCGGTCTGGTTATTTACCCAACGTCAGCTAGATTGTGATTCAAACTGAACCTGGCTTCTCATTACTGTGCCTCCCATTACTGCAGTAATTTATACCTCTCACAGTAATTTATGCATCTTACTGATGTTCTTGCAGATATAACTATCTCATGCACTGAATGTGTGATAAGCTACCAAGGAGTAGTCTTATATTGATTCCTCTCCCAAATCCCCCAAAATGCTATCCAACATGTAAGAATCAGCCATATTTATTAAATGAATGAATAAATGAGTTGATCATCATTATTTTAAAATTTTAATGATGATCGTCATCATTATTTTAAAATTTGATATCAATTCATGATACTACTATTAGGTAGTTTGGTTTTCACTTAATTCACTTATCACCAGAACTGCCTATTCAATCAAGCAAAGCCTCCACCCTAGGTTCCACATCTTGGGGGACCCCACGCTTCAGACTGTCTGCCTCAAAACTTTCTAAGCCTTCCTGCTCTGCCTGGCCCAGCAAGGGCAACCAGCTACAAAGGTGGCCCTCACCCTTATGCAATTTTAAATTATTTTTATTCAAAGTCATACTTATTTGTTTCAATTATGGGTATTTGGACAAAGGACAAGAAGTAAGAGGAATATCAATGTGGAAAAACAAGTTAATGAAAACTACTAATGAAAAACTCATTTTGCAAATATGCTGCAATATCATCTTCATCATATCTGTATTCAGAAAGCTGGCATTCTTTACGAGCAAAGCAAGATGTTTCTAGAGGTTCACTTATTACTTTTTTTTTAAGAGAAAAATGGTAAGAGCACAGCTTTTTCATCTTTTGGGTAGAGACTAGCAAAATCTGCAATGAGTTGATAAAAACTTCTACAAGACAAAGACTTCTGTCTTCAATCACATGACTTAAAAACAAATACACAAATAGAACGAATATGACTGGGTATCTAAAGAGGAAAATGGAAACCCTCCCAAAAGAAGGTAATAAAACAGATTTTTATTTACAAAGCTGTGATAAGCCTTTAGCTTCAATTTATATATGGATATATCTTGGGTCTTTTTCAATAATGTAATTTTTAAAATTTATTTGTTGACAAGTCATGCTTTCAGTGTGCCACAATCGAATAGAGTGTATCAGCACAGGATGAATACTATCAAATATTGCATTAAAGTGGGTTTTATAAAATTACTTTTAAACCATGCTAACATTTAATATAACATTTTAAAAATAATTAACTAAAATCTATACCAAAATGTAAAAATTATACTAAAGGCATTCATGAGCTTATGTGTTACATACAAATAGATCTTAAAGTTTGTGGAATCTTGGCTCAAAAGCAACTGATAGTAGATGGGAATCTTCTGCTATTCTCAATGTGTTAAACATAATGGCTCATTAAGGTGAAAGGGCTGAACTTTGTACAGTAAAGGGTTTTACAATTTCAGAAAAGGAAGCAAACAGAGATTAGTGTAAACATTTTCTTGACATCTCTTTAAAATGTTTTTTTTTTAATGAAACACCCTATTGTTTAAATAGATCCCACTTACTTGTGATTATTTCTATTGCCTTTGGATTAAGATTTATATGTTCAAGCCTGGGGTTTCGTATGCAAGTGAATGCCATTTTTGATGAATGTCAATCAAATGGACATAAGAAGATGACACGTATTGTTCCATGCAAGTACCAACCAACATTTACATCTCTTTAAAATCATGCCAGAGAGGCTTCGCCCTTCTGAGAAGGGACAAAAGCTCAGTGGAACAGACTGCACCAGCCATGCTATGGAGTATTCAAGACTGCGTACCTCCAGGGTGGATTTATGCGACTCAAGGCCCTGTGTGTGATGTTTGCAGACTGATACTCCCTCGGTCCGCGTGTTGTTGGAACTCTTTAGTTAGCCTCCTTTGGATTTGTTTGGTCACTAAGCCACGTCCGACTCTTTGCAACCCCAAAGACTGCAGCACGTCAGGCTTACCTGGCCTGCACTGTCTCCAGGAGCTTGCTCAAACTCATGGCCATTGAATCAGTATTGCCATCCAGCCATCTCATCCTCTGTCACCTCCTTCTCCTCCTGCCTTCAATCTTTCCCAGTATCAGGGTCTTTTCCAATGAGTCGGCTCTTTGCATCAGGAGGCCAAAGTATTGGAGCTTCAGCTTCAGCATCAAACCTTCCAAAGAATATTCAGGATTTATTTCCTTTATGACTGACTGGTTGGATCTCCTTGCAGTCTAAGGGACTCTGAAGAATCTTCTCCAGCACTGCAGTTTGAAAGCATCAGTTCTGCGGCACTCAGCCTTCTTTACGGTCCCACCCTCACATTCATTCATGACTACTGGAAAAGCCATAGCTTTGACTATATGCACCTTTGTTGGCTGCTTTTTAATGCATTGTCTAGGTTTGTCATAGCTTCTTCCCAGAAGCAAGCAGCTTTTGATTTTGTGGCTGCAGTCACCATCTGCCTCATTATCTAGGGATAATAATATTTTTTCGTAGAACTGTTGTGATAAGTAAGATAGTGTGTATTAAACTCATGGCACAGTTTCTGATACATGTCACGTGTTAATAAATGTTAAATATTACTACTTTCAATGTATCATTGGAATTATTAGCTGTTGTTGCTCATTTCTTTTTCCTCAAAATAATCTGCCTACGTTAGACCCAAAACTACCTCAGCCAACCAGTTCTTCTCAGTATATGCAATGCATTTAGTCTTAGGCACTTCCACTCAAATATTTCATGATCAATGGTTTCCAAGAATAAGAAGAAATACGTTTATGACATCCAATGCCAGCCAATCCTTGAACAATTGGCAAGATTAAAAAAGTAAGTAAACAAATAGACAAGAAGTGTGAATTATTAGAGGAGAAATTGGGAAACCAGAAATAAATCTCCCAACAAAGGCCATTTGACAAGGTAGTAAAGAAGCCAGAGTTGGAATAATCATGTTTGCCTACTTGGGTTTTCTCACACTGACGTTTTAAGCCAGAGCGTAAAAGCAGTCATATAACAAGCAATGTAACAGCACACACATCAGAATGATCTCATAAGGAGTAGCTCTACCAAAGAGGAAACCAGGGCTCAGAGAAGCTAATACGGTTGCTAAACTCACATTAGCAGTTAGTGAAATTCGGAACACTTAAAAGAACATAACCCAGGAGGATTTAATTTTCTAAAGTGACATACACTGTTCTTCAAATTTTCACTATTGAAAAATTAGGAAACCAACGCTGAGAACAAGGAAATTACCAGAAAAGCCTCTCATTTGTTAGTTTGACTTTTGTTTTAACTGTATTGAATTATTAATTATCCCAAACGTATAGACAAAAGCACAGACTAATATGAACACCAATGCATTCATAACCCTGCTTCATTAGATCTTAAGGTTTGGCCGTATTTGCTTTCTGTTTCTTCCAAGTAATACAGCAGCGTGGATGGGATTAAAGCCACCATGTGAATCATCTCTAATACCACCCTCTCCTTTCTTTTCTCCCTCCCCAAGGAAAATATCCAAGTAGCTTCTAAGTGGAGATTTGAGGAAACGCAAGCAGAATGCTGATAGGATGCCCTAAGCCTCCCTTTGTGCCCACAGCCCCTCGGTCCCTGGAGTGTCGGCCCATGCTGCCTTGTCTATTTCCTATGAAAGTGTCTTCAGTTGGATCTTCTGCTTGCTTTTTTTTTTCCCTCAAAGCAATCTGGTGCTTATTTTATTTTAGTTAGTTAGTGAGTTAAATCTCTTTCTATTTATTGTGGGTTCCAATGTATTTTACTTAAACCTTACGATATTTTTTTTCTGCTTACTCTTTTTCCTATTGCTTAAATTAACTTTTATTGGCATGTAGTTGCTTTACTATGCTGTGTTAGCTTTTGTGGTACACCAAAGTGAATTAGTGAATCAATAGTTTTTTATACCTGTCTCATCTTTTCTACGGTTTATTGTGATCCACACAGTCAAAGGCTTTGGCATAGTCAATAAAGCAGAAATAGATGTTTCTCTGGAACTCTCTTGCTTTTTCCATGATCCAGCAGAGGTTGGCAGTTTAATCTCTGGTTCCTCTATCTTTTCTAAATCCAGCTTGAACATCTGGAAGTTCACAGTTCATGTGTTGCTGAAGCCTGCCTTGGAGAATTTTGAGCATTACTTTACTAGCATGTGAGATGAGTGCAATTGTGCGGTAGTTTGAGCATTCTTTGGCATTGCCTTTCTTTGGGATTGGAATGAAAACTGACCTTTTCGAGTCCTGTGGCCACTGCTGAGTTTCCCAAATTTGCTGGCATATTGAGGGCAGCACTTTCACAGCATCATCTTTCAGGATTTGAAAGAGCTCAACTGGAATTCCATCATGTTCACTAGCTTTGTTCATAGTGATGCTTCCTAAGGCCCACTTGACTTCACATTCCAGGATGTCTGGCTCTAGGTGAGTGATCACATCATCGTGATTATCTGGGTCATGAAGATCTTTTTTGTACAGTTCTTCTATGTATTCTTGCCACCTCTTCTTAATATCTTCTACTTCTGTTAGGTCCATACTATTTCTGTCCTTTATCAAGCCCATCTTTGCATGAAATGTTCCCTTGGTATCTCTAATTTTCTTGAAGAGAGCTCTAGTATTTCACATTCTATTGTTTTCCTCTATTTCTTTGCAATGATCGCTGAGGAAGGCTTTATCTCTCCTTGCTATTCTTTGGAACTCTGCATCTAAATGGGAATATCTTTCCTTTTTTCCTTTGCCTTTCACTTCTCTTCTTTTCTCAGCTATTTGTAAGGCCTCCTCAGACAGCCATTTGGATTTTTTGCATTTCTTTTCCATGACCAGACCACCTGACCTGCCTCTTGAGAAACCTATATGCAGGTCAGGAAGTAACAGTTAGAACCAGACATGGAACAACAGACTGGTTTCAAATAGGAAAAGGAGTACATCAAGGCTGTATATTGTTACCCTGCTTATTTAACTTCTATGCAGAGTACATCATGAGAAACGCTGGACTGGAAGAAGCATAAGCTAGAATCAAGATTGCCAGGAGAAATATCAGTAACCTCAGATATGCAGATGACACCACCCTTATGGCAGAAAGGGAAGAGGAACTAAAAAGCCTCTTGATGAAAGTGAAAGAGGAGAGTGAAAAAGTTGGCTTAAAGCTCAACATTCAGAAAACAAGGATCATGGCATCTGGTCCCATCACTTCATGGCAAAAAGATGGAGAAACAGTGGAAACAGTGTCAGACTTTATTTTTTTGGGCTCCAAAATCACGGCAGATGGTGATTGCAGCCATGAAATTAAAAGATGCTTACTCCTTGGAAGAAAAGTTATGACCAACCTAGATAGCATATTCAAAAGCAGAGACATTACTTTGCCAACAGTGGCCTGTCTAGTCAAGGCTATGGTTTTTCCTGTGGTCATGTATGGATGTGAGAGTTGGACTGTGAGGAAAGCTGAGTGCCGAAGGATTGATGCTTTTGAACTGTGGTGTTGGAGAAGACTCTTGAGAGCCCCTGGACTGCAAGGAGATCCAACCAGTCCACCCTAAAGGAGACCATTCTTGGGGTGTTCATTGGAAGGACTGATGCTGAGGCTGAAACTGCAATACTTTGGCTACCTCATGCGAAGAGTTGACTCATTGGAAAAGACCCTGATGCTGGGAGGGATTGAGGGGCAGGAGGAGAAGGAGATGACCGAGGATGAGATGGCTGGATGGCATCACCGACTTGACGTACATAAGTTTAGGTGAACTCCGGGAGTTGGTGATAGACAGGGAGGCCTGGTGTGCTGTGATTCATGTGGTCACAAGCAGTCGGACACAACTGAGCAACTCAACTGAACTGAATTAATTGGTAAAGAACTTGCCTGCCATGCAGGAAATGCAAGAGACAGGGGTTCGATTCCTGGGTCAGTTAGATCCCCAGAGGAGGGCATGGCAACCCACTCCAGTATTCTTGCCTGGAGAATTTCATGGACAGAGGAGACTGGCGGGCTACAGTCCATAAGTCACAAAGAGTCGGGTAGAACTGAAGCGACTTAGCCCAGAGCAGAGCTTCTGCTTCACAGAAACACGCAGGGCATCAAGGGTGCAGCAGGCAAGCCATGAGGGGTCTGATTCAAGTCCCAGCTGTGGCTGTGTGTCTGCTTTCCCCACATCCTAGGCCAGAACTTCCTGTAAAACTGTCGCCCTAGCAGCAGGAACCCCAGTGCATCCCTCTGTTCTATATCACAGTGAAATGTATCTCACACCATCTTTCAGGTTCAAATGCCAAGCCTGGTTTGGCCCTCACTCAAGAGGAGCATTTTAAATTTCCAGTAACACTCGTGTCTCCAGCCACCATTTGTGTGGTTGTTCAGTCGCTCAGTCGTGTCTGACTCTCTGCGGCTCCATGGACTGCCCAGCAGGCTCCTCTGTCCATAGGATTCTCCAGGCAAGAACACTGGAGTGGGCTGCCACGTCCTCTGTCTCACAGAATTTGCTCAAATTCATGTCACCGTTACCAGCTTCCAACCCGAGGAAACAGTTTGCCTCAGACTCCCATTCCCAATCATGTTACATTTGCCTAAACCAGAGAGCACTTTTCACGTTTTCAAGTCTTCCTCTGTTTTCATATCTTTTGATGCTTCCTGTTGATTCCTTATGTTTGGAGCAAAAAGATATACCTAATTGTGAACTTCACCAACTTGACCTGAAGTTGATTTTCTAAATACGCTGCACAGTTATCAGAACAGAAAAATGATTTAAAAAAAAAAAAAAAAAACCCTTATCAGAATTTTTTTTTCAAAAAAAGACAGCTTCAGGAAAATATATCCAGGTCAACTCCTACACCTGTCAGATTCAACAGTCTTTGCTGATTTTGCCAATCTGTGCAGCTTGTCGATGATGTTATTCACTTATTCATTCATTTATTCATGAAAAAAGTAAATACTGAGAACTCATTACATGTGCTTGGCTAGGTGCTCATGATATGGCTGTGCACAAAGCAACAGCCCCTTGGCACTCAGATCGAATGGATGCATGGCCAAACCGGGTCAGGACACGAAGGAACAACATGATCACTATCCCAGTGATAGCATTAATACATTAGCGTTTATGCGTTGACTATTATATTCTTGGAGAAGGAAATGGCAACCCACTCCGGCTCAAACACATGTTTATGCACATGTAATTTAATCCTTACAACAACAGTATGGTTAAAGCAGCATTATAATCCTCATTTTATGAATTAAGAATTAGTCAGAGAGATCAAGGACCGTGGCTAAGGTCACGCAGCTAAAAACCGTAGGGCAGGGATATGACTCCAGGCAGACAGGCTTCAGACTCCATGGTGCTAACCCGTCCTCACAGAGGCAGAGCTTCCCGACTCTGGGATCAAGCCCATGTCTCTTGTGTCTCCTGCACTGGCAGGTGGATTCTTTACCACTAGAAGCGTCTTATTTTACTCTAAATCTGCCTGTGGCTTGAATGTCTGCCAGGAAGTGTGCTGGCTGTTGGGCTTTCAGAGTTAAGAAAATACTGAGTTTGCCCTCAAGGAACTGTTGATCTACTGCCTGGCCCTACGAATTAGTTTCCTATCATTACTGCACAAACTACCATTTAACAGCTTAAAAATAATGCAAATGCATTATTTTTAGCCCTGCAGTTCAGAAATCCAGTGGGCTTGGTTGATTTCTATGATCCAAGTCTTTCAAGGTTTTGGAAGACTGGGATCCTATCAGAAAGCTCTGGGAGGAATCTGCTTATAAGAATGTTCAGATTGTTGGCAGAATTCAGTTCCATGTGGTTGTGGGACTGAGATTCCTGTTTCCTTGCCACCCATTGGTCAGGAGTTATCCTCAGTCATCCTCAGTCAACCTCAGAGACCATCCACATCCCCTGGGTACAGTTCCTTCCCTCCATTTTCAAAACCAGTAATAGTGGGCAAAGCCTTCTCACTCAACTGTCTCTCCTTCGCCCTCATCTTTCCTCTGCCTCCTTCTTCTGCCACACTTTTTACTTTCTTTCTTCCCCCTTCCTTTTCCCTGATTACCTTGAGACAGTCTTGATAAACCAGGGTAACCTTCCCATTGTAAGGTCCATCAATTAGTAATCACTACCTTAATTCCATCTGCAAAGACCAGAGTACTTAAACTAGGGTTGCCTGATTACAGTCTGGGGACAGGCATCTCAGGACATCTTTACAGCTCTGCCCTCCACACCCTCACTTGGAGAGCCATCAGTGTGCCAGTATCTTTCCTGGTGAGACTGCCTCACATCCAGCAGGAGAGCACCTTCTACAGGGGCAGGAACAGGAGAGTCGCTGGGCACAACTCCCGAGCAGGAAGCACTGAACACATAGGGCAGAACTGTAGGCAACTAAGAAACAAGGAGGAGTCAGAGATGCCCCGTGAGGCTGGGAGGCAACGTCAGTGTAACTGAGGCAGAACTGGGGGAGGGAGGAGGATATATGAGCTTTTAAAGCAGAGAAGTCAAAAACACAGCTCAATGGAATTCACTGTTTTGCCCCAGGTTGATCAAAATCAGGACTTTTCCGTCAACCATTGTCAGACTTTCTAGGAAACTGGATTCTGCCAGCTCTCCTTCCTGCACCCCGCATTGTTCTTCAGAACTTTAAAGGCTGAGGAATGTACATACAGACTGGGTCGGGGGGTGGGGGGTGTGCACGCGCACGCACTAAGTTGCTTCAGTCATGTCTGATTTTTTGTGACCCTATGGACAGTGGCCTGCCAGGCTCCTCTGTCCACGGGATTCTCCAGGCAAGAGTACTGGAGTGGGTTTCTGTGCAATCCTCCAGGGGATCCTCCCAACCCAGGGAGTGAACCCTGCCTCTTGCATCTCCTGCATTGGCAGGCAGGTTCTTTACCGCTAGTACCACCTGGGAAGCCCCCGGGAGCTATAGAAGATACATATTTGACTAGAACAGTTTTGTTTTGCTTTAAATTAACTTTATATTGCAATACATTCTCAATTTTGCCCCACTTTCCAGCATTCCCTATTACCTAGAGCAGCCCAGTTTCCCTTATCCCTATTACATGCCAAGTCCTATAGGCACTTCTGTCGTTTCCTACACAGCTGCTCACTCCACCTCCCAGGGTAAAGATGAATCTACCAACCCAGGTCACATGAGGAGGGGGGACTCTATGCCCCCGAGCTTCAGTCTGCCTTGCCACTGGCTGTCCTCACACTTGAGACATCATCTTTCTCCTAATTTGTTCTCACTTTTCCTTTGCCTCCAGCCGTGTTCTTTCTTGCAAGCATTTGCAGTTGATATCTAGCTTTTGCCTTCCTCATCACCATGGCAACTTGCTGGACCACAGGTATTACTTGGTCCAGCTAGTTGCTCTGGCATAAAAAGAGTAAGCATCCCGTTCCCATGATCCAGGGAAGGCTGAGCCTTTGCGTTGATTTGTGTTGATGCCATTTGCATTCAATGAGCTAGAAGAGAAAAGCAGAAAAGAACAGATCCAAACATTTGTTTGTTTGTTTACATTTTTTTTCACTCACACTTGCAAACACTCTTGTCTGTGTTCCATATTAACCTTCCTCATAGTAACTATTCTCCTGAATACTCCTCCCTGTTAAGTGTAATAACCAGACACCCCAACTGCATAGGATCATTTCTGTTTATGCTTGTTGCCGTGTGTAACTATTTATAGCATACTCTTCCCTAGTGGCTCAGATGGTAAAACGTCTGCCTGCAATGCAGGAGACCTGGGTTCGATCCCTGGGTTAGGAAGATTCCCTGGAGGAGGAAATGGCAACCCACTCCAGTATTCTTGCCTGGAGAATTCCATGGACAAAGGAGCCTGGTAGGCTACAGTCCATGGGGTCACAAAGAGTCAGACACCACTGAGCGATTTCACTTTTTCTCTTTTTTCTTTTAGTCTCAGAAATGTCCTTATTGGGATAATAAATTGTATGGTTACTGTAAGCATTAGCCAAGCCAGAGCAGCATCCCTGGAAAAATACCAGAATGCCAGATCTCTCCTCGCTTGTTAGAGTTTGCTGCAAAAAAAGAAAAAGAAATTATACTTTTCTAGATCTCACTTCCCATGCACCACAATTTAGTTTGTTCTTTTTTGTGAAACTCTCAGGCATAACCCCCTTACCACCCGCTCTTCATGTGCTCTTTGTTCCCTTATAATTTTTACTGTCATATCTTGATGTCCTGTTCTGATTTGGTCTCTTATATTCTCTTGCCACTCACATATTGATATTTCATTATTTTCCCTACACCTTGGGATTATGGGTTTCTTTTTCAGCTCCGTTTTGAATTAATATACCCTTCAGATGGCTTCACAGAGGCTGAGTTCCCATTAGCCTTCATTTTTGAGTCCATGAGACGTACCCACTGACCCTGTGTGTAGGTTTGACTCCGCTCTCATAGTTATTTCCTCCTTTTGCTTCTGGCCCTTCCCTCTCCATTCTCAGTCTGATAAACTCCATCATTTTATGATCAATCGTACTTCAATTACTTCAGCTTTTAGTGTCAGACTTTAAATGGTCCAAACGCACACCTTTTCTCTCTCTTTAGCAAAAATTTGACCTCTGCTTGGCTTTTGGTTTATCTCACCTATTCTAATCCCATCCAGTTTTATTTCCCAGGGACACCTCCCTAATCCTTTAATTTGCATAAACAGACCCATGACCTTCCAAATATTGTGTTGGAGCAGGATAATAGCGCGTAGATGGTTGGTCCTTCAATGGGATTCTGTGTGGGGGTGATGGGAAAGGGATCCACTTTGGGGGAGCCCAGTTCTAAGTCACTGTGTGGGCAAGCACCTTTATTCAAATGGGAAGTAAGCCACCACAGTTTTCTGGGCACACAGAACATTCCCCTTTTCCTTGCCCTCACATAAACAATCCAGTGACCAGACAGTGAAATCTATTTCTGAAACTGTCCTTATATGTGGATGGTGTCTAGACCAGCAATTGTACTGGAGAAATTCTCTCTCTCTGACCAGTATAGACGTGGACACCTGTACATCTAACCACATGAGTCCCTCTCAGCACTTATGAACCATCACAAGAGGGGCAGCCACTTCAGAAAAAAAGCCTTTCTATCATATCCAGTGCCCAGGGCACCAGCCCTTATCTTTACCCATGTCTTATAACAGATTTAAAAACCTAATTAACAACCACTATTCTGCAGTGAAAGTGAAGTCGCTCAGTCGTGTCCGACTCTTTGCGACCCCATGGACTGTAGCTTACCAGGCTCCTCCATCCATGGGATTTTCTAAGCAATAGTCCTGGAGTGGGTTGCCATTTCCTTCTCCAGGGGATCTTCCCAGGCCAGAGATCGAACCTGGGTCTCCCGCATTGTAGACAGACGCTTTACCATCTGAGCCACCAGAGAAGCTCCAATTCCTCATTTCCTTTGCATTTGTTTCGGCAACGGACACCCATCCGTACTCCATTTGGATCTCTCAGAATCCAAATAGAAAGCAGAAATGTTTGCAGGTATTTCAAACAGAGAGGAAGAAATACAGGTATTGGTTACATGTATGGGCTGGAGGAACAAAAAAGGAAGACCTGATAAAAAAAAGCCCAGGGTCAGTTTCCACCAGAGGCTTTTGCAGAAGGACATCAGCTCCTGAGCAAGATCCCAGGAGCCTCTGCAATCACAGCCCTGCTACTGCCACCAATATCGTCACCCTCTCTGTGGTTGCTGTCACGGCCACTGCAGCTGGAGAGCAAGAAAGACCAAGAAAGGAGAGAGGGGCTCCTCTCCCCTGTCTGCCAGGCTCCCTCCCTGGGAGAGCCAGCCTTAGGCCAGGTGGCAAAGGAATCCAGGAATTTAATATGTGGAGCCCCTACCCTTGCAATGACTCAGAAGCATCCAAATGTAGCTATAAATAGGTAGTGATTTGCACAGATTCTGTGTCATTCCCAAGCCCATTTTTCCTGTCTTCTTTTGTTTAAGAAATTTGATGTGGAATTCTAACACTTAGTCAAAACTATGACTTTTCCAATAGTCATGTACGGCTATGAGAGTTGGACCATAGAGAAAGCAGGTTGCCAAAGAATTAATGCTTTTGAACTGTGGTGCTGGAGAAGACTTTTGAGAGTCCCTTGGACTACAAAGAGATCCAACCGGTCAATCCTAAAGGATATTAACCCTGAATATCCATTGGTTTTTCCAGTAGTCATGTATGGATGTGAGAGTTGGACTGTGAAGAAGGCTGAGCGCTGAAGAATTGATGCGTTTGAACTGTGGTGTTGGAGAAGACTCTTGAGAGTCCCTTGGACTACAAGGAGATCCAACCAGTCCAGTCTAAAGGATATCAACCCGGGGATTTCTTTGGAAGGAATGATGCTAAAGCTGAAACTCCAGTACTTTGGCCACCTCATGCGAAGAGTTGACTCATTGGAAAAGACTCTGATGCTGGGAGGGACTGGGGGCAGGAGGAGAAGGGGACAACCGAGGATGAGATGGCTGGATGGCATCACTGACTCGATGGACGTGAGTCTGAGTGAACTCCGGGAGTTGGTGATGGACAGGGAAGCCTGGCATGCTGCGATTCATGGGGTCACAGAGTCGGACATGACTGAGCGACTGAACTGAACTGAACTGATCCATTGGAATGATTGATGCTGAAGCTGAAACACCAATACTTCAGCCACCTGATGTGAAGAACTGACTCATTTGGAAAGACCCTGATGCTGGGAAACATTGAAGACGGGAGGAGAAGGGGATGACAGATGGTTGGAAGGTATCACTGACTCGATGGACATGAGTTTGAGTAAGCTCTGGGAGTTGGTGATGGACAGGGAAGCCTGGCATGCTGAGGTTCATGGGGTCACAAAGAATCAGGCATGACTGACTGAACAGTAACAAATCCATACATAATTCCAGTAAAATCAGAGTACGCTGGCAGAATGGGCTCGGGGGTGATCTGGAGCCACACTCACTTAGTCTGGCCCTCCCCTTCTGCCATGGTCTGTAGGAAACTGTCTGAGCTGCAGGTTCACTTCAGCCCAGACGAAAAGTCCACCACTTAAGGTTCATGTTATGAGCAGAGTGTTTTGGAGGTGGTTCTACAGAGGCTAAAAAGAGATAGGGGCGGCTTTCCTTCTGTGAGTGAAGACTTACTGTAAGGATATAAGGGATTAGGAGAAGCTCCTTGGTTTCTAGCATGGTGCACGGGGTGTAGCGGATATTCAATATGTATATTTGAAAGAAGATACATCAGGTCACTGTTCCTTCCTAAGATATATGGTCACATTGGGTCTCAGGTGTTCTAATACTAGAATGCACAGCTTATCAAAGCCTCAAGGAGAATGAGAACCAACAACAGCTCCATGCAGTCTGCTGTGCAGGTTGGCCCAAGAACCTCTTCACTTTTCAAAGGGAGGCTGCGGAAAGTTGAGTTGTCTCTACATTTTATTGTTCTCTTGCAGCTCAGAGGATACCAAACCTGGCAGAGATCATTCTCTGTCTACTCCAGGTCATTTCTGGATTCTCCTGCCTCTAGCAATGACCTCAGGGTCAATCAGTAAAGCTCAAGATCAACTGAGTCAGTTTTTCTTGCACTGTAGGCAAAAGATTATAGCAACCTCAAGCATTAATAGCCACTTAGGCCAGATTCCTTCAGGGAATAGGAGCTTGGCAGAACTTTATATTATCATGGGCTCGTCTCCATGTAAAGATGGATGACTTTGTACAGGTAGTTAGCTTGGTGATAGGGCAACAGTTTGTGCTTAGGATCTCAAAGTGAAAGCGAAAGTGAAAGTCACTCAGTCGTGTCTGACTCTTTGGGACCCCCTGGACTGTCACCCATCAGGCTCCTCTGTCCATGGAATTCTCCAGGCAAGAATACTGGAGTGGGTTGCTATTCCCATCTCCAGGAGATCTTCTCGAGTCAGGGATCAAACCCGAGTTTCTTGCATTGCAGACAGATTCTTTACAATCTGAGCCACCAGGAAAGCCCCATGACGTCAAGCCACAGTTCAGCTCTGTCCTTCCTTATGCCTTTTTGCAGCTATCAGCCAGGACTAGCTACCCCTCATGCTCCTAGGGCGCTTGTGCCAGACTCTTCTTACATCCCATGTATTGTGTTGAAATGATCTGTCTTAGCTCCTGTTTCTCTCACTAAGCCATCAATTCATCGAGAGGAGGAAATACCTTACAATATTGTATCCTTGGGGAATACTCAGTGTCTGGTTGGCTCCTCTTGAACTAAAATGAATCTCTGGCTTTAAATTAGTCACCTACCAACGACAATTTTTCTCTACTTCCATAGTAATAGAAAGTCAGCGGGGTACATTACTGCCCAAAGAAAAAGTAAACTTCCCAGCATTTCTGTCACCTAACTCCAGCCATGAGAGGTAATGCCTATGCAATATGAAAAGTAATGTGCTTCATTCAGGAATCTTTCTCTTAAAAGGCTAAGGCGTGAGACTTCCCTGGAGGTCCAATGATTAAGAATCTGCCTTGCAATGCAGGGCATGTGGGTTCGATCCCTGATCAGGGAACTAAGATACCACATGTCTAGGAGCAGCTAAGCCCACACACTTCCCCTACTGAGTCCAAATGCCACAGCTAGAGAATTTACATGCCACAATGAAGACCCTGCATGATGCAACGGAGATTTAAGGCAGGACGCAGCCAAATGAACAAATAATCACAAGATAAGGAGTGACCTCCTTCGGGTGTTTTACTCTGTAATGCTGGCTGGAAACCATGGACCAGGGCAGCTAACTAGCATCCGTCTACCCCGTGGAAAATGTCTGTCAGGGAGGGCAGAGCTGCTACCAGCCCTGCGACCCCCACTTCTCTCTGATGGAGAATTTCTCCTTACGAAGGAGAAATACAATCCGACATTTTTAAGTCCCTGGACACTGAGTTTTTTCATTAGTTTATACATTAGCGAATATAACTCTCTAGTTCCAAATTCTGAACGTAAAGAATATCAGCCACCGGTGCAACAGGAAACAAAAGACACACACACAAGTTGGGACACCTCGAGAAGGTTCGTTTATGAAATGATTATCATACATGTGGGCTTGTAGAGGAATCAGAGACAGTACAGTACCTGGCTCTACTGGGACCTGGGCTTTCACCGCTTCTAGGACCTAAGAGCTGCACTAAGGGAACAGTTTGTCAGCTCTTGAGAGAGAGATGGTTATAAAGAATTAGAATTCTTAATTGCAGTATTTTCTTTTCTTCAGTCAAGTAACCACCCAGTCCAAGACTCTGACATCACTATTTTCCCCAACTTCTCCATCCCTGAAGGCTGCCCTTCCAAAGGACGGAAATCCAATAGAAAACTGAGCACCCAGGAATCCTACTGATGTTGCCCCTGAGGCCAGCCTCTTAGGGTAGAGAAGGGCAAAGACTGCCTGTAAAGAAGCACATGGTATAACAGGTTCAGCTCAGAGAGGAGCTCTGCCAAAGAAAGGAGGAAAGTGTACGTGCAGAGAGAAGAGCACCGTGTTCTGCTTTTGTCCTTATATATGTTTACATATGGCTTCAGTTAATTTCTAAGAAGTCGCCTAATTAGAATTTCAGTGAACTTAGTCCTTCCCGTTGCTGGTAATGCAGTGACATAGTCAACAAATAGTTCAACACACATTCCTTAGACATCAGCTATGAATCGGTCCTAGGCAGCAGAGACTAGAGTCTTGGGACTGGTCCCAGAAGAGCTGATGGACTAATTTTATTTTCCTCCTGATCTTTTCTAGATGTTTGACTCAAGATATCATCAGCAGTCTATGCCATCTTTTAACAATTTTCTTGAATGATGAAGCACAGTGATGACAGCCATCTGCATCTAAACTCATATTTAGTAAACGGGGGTCCATTAAGAGAAAAATTAGTGCCCGGCAGTCACTAAATAAATCAGCAAAAACAACAAAAAATGTGATTATTACAGCAGAGGCTTCAGGACAAACTAAAAGCACTTTAAATAATACAATGAAGAAGACCATATCAGTTAGAATTCTTAGCGGCAAGCAATAAAACCTAAATTTGACTATCTTAATCAAAATATAGTTTATTGAAGGCAAATCAGGAGTACACAGAATTGAAGGAGACTGAAGGATCTGGTGTTTAAAAAAAAAAAAAACTGGGAAGATTCTAAATATATAAAGTAGAGACTCCACACCTATAATAAGGAGGCGCCCCAGCATTACAAATTATGCGTGCTGGACTGTATTCTCACTTCAGAGTCATGCTAGTCTGTATAAGCGTGACGTTCCATAGAGTCAATCAGGGATCCAGTTCCCTCCGTTCTGTTGTTCTGCCATTTCCTAAACCGTTGTCCTCTTTTGCAAGGCGAGGCCTTCATTGCTACAACAGCCTCATCGAAACCTGCAGAAATAGAGACAGAAGAGAGCGTCAGGGCAAGAAAACCAGTGTTTGAACTGCTCACATCCCATTATCTGAAACATAGTCAATTAGCCATCTCTAGCTACAAGGAGGGGTGGAAGTTTGCATCTGAATGTGTCAGTCACTCACCCTGCTTAAAATGTACCAAAACGAATAAAAGAAGAATGTGGAGTGGGCATTGTCTCAGCCGCATTAAGAGAACCCCAAAGGATTAGCCAAGCAGGAGCCTCAGCAAACCATCCTGCAGAAATAGTCTGGCCCATGTGCCTCCGCGACCCCTGCAGTGATTCAGACTTGTTACTGCCTCCTATATTTACATCATCCACTAAAGTCTCAGAATATCAGGAAAGAGTGACTTACTGGCTTAGCCAAAATCAACAAGTGCCACCTATGGATACACTGGGGCAGGCAGAGAGGGGATCCAGCCTCTTTGAAGTCCACAGCAGGACCCAGCATTGACACCATCAAGAGTTAGCATGATACAGAATTCCCCGACCTGGAAAACCAGAAGGAAGTGCTTGATATTAGAAAGCTGGAATATACTATAAAACATATTATGATAAAGAAGCTCTCACCTTAAAATCATTCTACAATCTATTTTCTTTCACTTGCTTCATTTGTCCATTCTGGTTCTATGTATTATAAACTCTGCAAATTGTTGGTGGCACAGTACTCAGAATATCCCTGTAAATACCTGACCAAAATTTCTGGTCACTCTCAAAAGAAAAAATGTGATGATTTTGGAGAGTTAGGGGGTATTCTCATTAACTGATAGTTCTTAGCTAACTGGAAATAACCCTCAGGTTCAGTTTCAGGGTAGTAGAAAATCTGTGAGCTGGGAGTCAGGTCAACCTGGGTTTAAGCCATGTCATGTAGTTTGGTCAAATAAGTTTTCTTCTTTGAATTTCATTTTCCCATCTGTATAGTAGGGACAATAATCTTACTATATGGAGCTATTTAAAAGGCTAAATTAGAGCATGAATAACAACTGCTTCACATATGGGAAGCACTCAGAATGATCAGTTTCATTCTTGACCACTTGCATCCCCCAAATACGCTTCGTTGAGTCGCCAAGATAATGTGATGCCTGCTTTAGGGATGGATACAACATATACCCCAGTTAAAAGGCATCATTTGCGGCCAGAAAACATATGGCCAACACACATGAATAGCTTGAATTGCCCAGGCAGTTTTTCTAATGAGTACTTCTTCCTCATCCAAATTATAGTTTAAGCCTGTCTGGAATTCTAAGCAGTTAATAGTGTGAGATCTTATTGCTTTAAAGAGGTGGATCAGAGAATGTAGCAAAGATTATCCATCTGATTGGGACCCCAGTGTAATTTTCAAAAAAGATTAAAACATGACTCACATGCAAACATAGAATAACCACGTGCCTAATGTTTTATTCAACTCATTAACTAACAAGAATGTCAGTAAGATGATAAAGGTAGTTCAAAGCCTGTTAAGAATGGTGATGTATACTGTCAGTCAATCAAAGGAATACTGGAATTTATTTGGTAATAGATACAAAAGCAATTGATGCTCTACAGAGCAATAAAATTGCACCCTTTGAAATTCTCTCTCTTATTGGAAGATATCTTCATGTTAACATGTAACTTCTTGATGTGGACTCTAACCAAATAGTAAATAGCTAAGCCCTGGGATTTCTTTGGAAGGAATGATGCTAAACCTGAAACTCCAGTACTTTGGCCACCTCATGGGAAGAGTTGACTCATTGGAAAAGTCTCTGATGCTGGGAGGGATTGGAGGCAGGAGGAAAAGGGAACGACAAAGGATGAGATGGCTGGATGGCATCACAGACTCGATGGACGTGAGTCTGAGTAAACTTGGGAGTTGGTGATGGACAGGGAGGCCTGGCGTGCTGCAATTCATGGGGTCGCAAAGAGTCGGACACGACTGAGCGACTGAACTGAACTGAACTGAAGTCAAACAAATATGCATTCTGCTAGATAATTAAGTAAAGTGTGTGTGAGCCTATTTACAAAATCCTAAAATAACATTGAAAAGGCATTGAATCATGCTTTTGGCTTCATTTTCAAATTTTAGATAATTTTTCTTAAAAACACTAAGCCCATTGTTGACTGGTTATAGCTCCTAAATGTAAATACTGATTAACAGCCTTATTGGGGTTATTAAAAAATGATCAATTAAGCACCTCAGCATTTCCAACTTTGAAATGAATTGATGCAAATATAGTCAAAACATCACATTTCCTCTCAAATCATGTTTCTAAGAGAGGCAACAGCTCCCTATTTTCCCTTCCCTTTCTTGACCATAATTTCACAATTTGCTAAAAAAACACAAATGATAAAGAAAATGACATATGGGCAACAGATTTCTTTGAGCAGCAACAAAAATTATTACATTTCTACAAAGTTATTAATCTTGGATGATTTTAAGAAGCTACATGTGAGAAAAACCCTCACTTGCCCCATTGCAAATGGAAGTAAAGAGACATTGTAAGGTTCACATTCTCTTAAATAAATGAGGAATTCAGATTTTAAATGACAATCAAACTGCCTGGTAGCTCCAGGCTGGCCTGAGGCTAAAACTGTAAAATCTGCGAAGTGTGGTTTCTATTTCTCTCGTCCTCCTCCAGGAACCTCACTACCCTTTTCTACCCATCTGTCCATGACAATATTCACTCATCTCGGCTCTTCCATCTGATCTCCCATGATACTGCCCATCTCAGAGACTAAGAAATTCCTAAGCCCCTGTATATTCGATCTATTGTGCATGCACAAACCCTTTTGAAGAGAATTTCTGCCCAGTGTAAGGAATTGCTGGCTGCTACCCTGTCTGTTTGCTCCCTGTCTCGTGTAACAGTGTGTGTGAGCATTTTGTGTAATTTACCCAGCATCCGATGGTGAAGGGCAATCAATACAATTCCACAGAGGCAAGCTTCTCAGGATTCTTTTAAAACCAAACTTGTAGAGCTTTATTGCACGGCCCTTATTGACTGATGCTGACTGTCCATGTTCAGGCTGACGTTGTCTCCACCTTCTTTAATAAAAATTTTTATAGTCCATGAGTCGGATGTAAGGTCAAATACCTTTTTTTTTTTCCCTTCATCTTGTCAGACATGTAAGAGTCTGGATATGTAAGAGAAGTGATATGAAAAGGTAATTTAAGAATGACATATATCGTGGGGACTATATAAGGCAATATACTTGCATCTCATAAACAGTGTACCTTGCATAGCACCATGGATGTGTAAATATCCATGCTTGCTGTTTTATTTATTTTGAAATCTTTCAAATATTTTATTTATGTGAAAGAGAAGCAAATTCTAAGTAAACTCACCACTATACCATAAGCATAAGTTATTTCAAATAAAAAAAGTATTGATTGAATATACACTGAGTAGAGCACTCTGGGTGTTTGCAAAGAATACAAATATCATACAATATAACAAAGAGTCCCAAACTTTCTTGATTCACAGCACCCTCAGTGTCTCAATAATTTTTTTCGCAGCACTCACTTAGTAAAAGTAAACACTTATCATTTCATTTATTAAGTAATTAGGCTCCACTAACTGTTCTATCATAACCAGTTACTAGCCATTTGAAATTAATGCACTAAAACTGAGAAAATATACAAATATTTTACTTTATTTGTATTTACTAACAAGATGCATATGCCTGTTGAACACAGAACAAATTTTCAAATATTGGTGTTAGAATGGACCTGAATGCCTTCATTTATTGCCTCACATTCGTTTTTTGCATTTTTAAAAATCAAACAAAACCCAGCTTTGCAGATCATGAAAAGGAATATAAAGTGATCCAATACTGAAACTACTTCAAGCTTGTAGTTCAGGCAGTGACCAACAGATGTCAGCTGTCAGTGTTTCCCTGCAAAATTTAAAATACCCAGCAGCACCCTGGTAAATTCACTGTGGGGCCCCAGAATGCCCCGGCATGTGCTTCGGGAACCATGGCGGTATGTGTTACTATTTCTATCCTCAAAAAAGTTATAAGTTATTAAGCTTTTTAATATCCTCAAAAACTATCATGAAAATAGAAAACACATTTCTTAAAACCACATTTGGAAAGATGAAGCCTGGATCTAAACAAAAAAAAGAAAAAAGGAAGGAAATAGAAACAAAGAAAGAGGAAGAAGGAAAGAGAAAATGAAAGAAAGATTAATTTCAAGAGAACCTTGGAGTTCGGGTAACATTTTCACAGGTGAAAATGGAGACCAGAGGAGCTGTGATGTCACAGCCGCAAATCGTTCTGAATGTTTGAGTGCAGGTTTTGAGCAAGAGATTGTGGATGAAAAGGGAAGTAAAACACAGCCAGAACCCAGACAGATGTTCACGCATCCTCCAGTAAAGGAAGCAGAGCCAACTACCTTTTCTGATGCAGAATTCACAGCATGAGGAATGGCGTGGGAAACAGTTGTCAAAACTAAGGCTTGCATATGACTTTAGTCATATTTAGAACACCTTCTGGAGAAGCCAATGGCACCCCACTCCAGTGTTCTTGCCTGGAGAATCCAAGGGGCGGGGGAGCCTGGAGGGCTGCCGTCTCTGGGGTCGCACAGAGTCGGACACAACTGAAGCGACTTAGCAGCAGCAGCAGCAGCAGCAGCAGAATAACTTCAATGCCAGTACAAAAATAAGCTGGATCTCTCTTACTATCACTACTAAGAAACTAATGGAAAACATCACCTACTTCTCTTATTATATATATGACCATCAAAACTTATCCAAAGCAGTATTCATTTCTTTTAATATGGACCTATCAGACTAATGAGCAAAAGTTCCAAACCAGATGAGCAAAACATCCTGAAATTGAACAGAAAAATCCCTACTTCATTTTTATTCATTTCCCAAATGAATCAAATTTCCCAAACTATTGCTCTCTACTTTTTTGCCAAACCAGGAAAAATGTATAAGTTCTGGCATAAAAAAAATATTAATAATTTTACCCAGGCCTTTGAAAAGTGCTTATGTAACAATACGCATGTTCATGCTAAGGCTCTTCAGTCGTCTCCGACTCTTTGTGACCCCATGGACTGCAGCCCACCAGGCTCTTCTGTCTATGGGAGTCTCTAGGCAAGAATACTGGACTGGGTTGCCATGACCTTCTCCAGGGAATCTTCCCAACCTAGGAACTGAACCAGCGTCTCTTAATCCTCTGCATTGCAGACAGGTTCTTTACCACTAGGGCACCCTGGGAAGCACTTTTGTAACAATAGCACCATTTATAATTTGGCAGCTACTGGCTGAGATGATTTTGAGCTTAAATAGAAATTATTATACTCATATATCTAAACTTTTACTAAGACTATCAGACACCCACACAACCTAGAAACATTCACAGACTGAGTAAGAAATTAAAGTTGTCCGCAAGATATAGTAGCACTTCACTGAAAATAGTCCTTTTTAAGGTAATTATCATCTGTTCATCAAGTAAATGTTAATCCGTAATAAACATGGCAAATATTGTCTTGTTTGTCTTAAATTAGAATGAAGTTCTTAAAGGATTAAAGACTTCCAAATATTCTATTGAAAAAATACCCATTGGAATCCCAAAGTGACCTTGGTGATTCTGGTTTGAAAAACTTACAGGAGACTTATTAGTAACAAACATCAGTATAACTAATATATATATATATACAATTTTAAATTGCAAATAGACTTCTATCTGGCTCACATTGTAAAGAATAAGCCTGCAATGCAGGAGACAAAGGTTCCATCCCTGGGTTGAGAAGATCCTCTGAAGAAGGGAATGGCAACCCACACCAGTATTCTTGCCTGGAGAATCCCACTGACAGAGGCGCCTTTGGGCTACAGTCCATGGGGTCACAAAGAGTCAGACATGACTGAGCAACTAAGCACACACACATAAATTACAAACTGACAGTGAGGTCTAATCTCCACCATCACCCATAGAAGTCTTATTGATTATATTGCTTTTATTGATAAGGAAACTAAAGTTCAGGAAAATCAGTGATGGCTAAAGATCACAGTGTATAAAAGATGCTCATCTCTAATTCAGGGCTTCTGACTAAAGTTCAGAGAATTTCAGTCATGGCTAAATATCACTGTCGATAAAAGATACTCATCTCTAATTTAGGGCTTCTGACTCATATTTTTTATGCTTTCTAATAGATACCTTTCCAAGGATAAAATGGATGATAGACCACCAGATGTGATTTGAGAATCTCCATGTTTTGTAGCCAGTAAAGACACCCTCTCTCCCCTGCTGGGAGCCTAAAGTTCTGACATTTGGGCCATTTTCTTGGGTTAAATCATTAGCTAGCTTTCAAAATGAAGATGTTAACTTGGTTGGAAGTAATACATGTGAATGCTTTTAATACATTTCCTGACATATAGAAAGCATTCAATGAATGCTTGTTATTACTTTTTAATGAATGCATTAACACTCAATCTATGAGTAAGGAGTCATTTGTCAAACTTACTGTCACTTGGCAGAGCAGACCTGGAGAATACAAGACAAGGAGAGATAAATCTGACTGGGGCAGGGGAAGGGAAAAAAAGGGTCAGTTCCCACCTGAACCCTGAGTCAGAGGCACTGGCAGATGGGTTCCTGTGATTCTGATTTTGACGTTAAGAAGAAGAGGAAGATTCTGCAGACAGGCGTCCTCAGACGTTTTCTTTGGGGCAGCCACACGTATAATTGTCATCCTTCCAGGCTCTCTTCTTTTCTGCATTCTCGCCCTGGCAATCTGCTCTTAGCTGCTGGCTAAATTTCCAGTGAGTGGCAATTGGAAGACATTGTTAGAACTGAGAAAACAAATGATCTAAGAGTCACACTAGTGAGGGCTGAGTTTCCCGCCTCCGTTGGATCACCCGCGGTTAGTTTTAGGGTTTCAAAGTGTCACCTTGAGACGCTGGCTGTGAAGTTTTGTGTGTATTTTTCATGCAGTGGAGTTGCCTAAACTTCCACTCCTCCTTGCTCAGGCAATATTTTCCAGGGAAAATTCATAATCCGTCTTCAGCTGCGATCTCCTCCATGGCTTGCGGTTCCTCGTCCCCAGCTGTCAGGGCCATCTGCGCTCTCTTTGCGAGGCAGGGCTCTGGGTGCCAAGTCTGCCTCCCTATCCCATGCCTCACTCCCTGGAAAGAACGGACAGATATAACTCTGAATTGGCAGGCAACTTTAAAACACGAGGGTTTATAATAACTCGAGATGAGATGCTCTAAATCTGGTTTATTTCAAATAGCAGAGAGCCAGAAGAGCTACTAATGAGTCACATAACCCAGAACCACAAGTTTCACTTGGACAAATCTCCCGCAGATCCAGCCCTACAGAGGCAAACTTTGTATTAACAGATGATGTGGTCATCTCGGGGAATATTACTGTTTTGTTTTTATTAAGTTCAAGTGAGCAAACCCTTTTGCAAAGGACTCGGTTCTCTAAATTTAGGATTTTAATATTCATGGGGGGTATATCTTCTTATTCTCTACAAAGAATAATGGAAAGATGCTCTGCCATCTAGAAACGTCATCTCCCCTCCTCTTCCTCCTCAGATCCGTCTCACCCTCAAGTGCTTCGAACAGTCGGCTTCGCACACATGCAGAGTGTATCTATGTGAGTGCATGCACACGAGACATCCCGCTTGGCTACTTTATGTAGAAACTGAGCATTTCACCCAGGTATTTCATTCTGTTCATTGATGCCCCAGAGTTACTGAGCTATAAAGGAATAGAAGTAATTTTCAAGTCAAGAACCTCATTCAGAGATTCTCTATTTTGACTGCATGTTGAAATCACATGAGACACTTTTAAAAGTGCAATTGCTCTGATCCCTCCCACGGAGATTCCAGTGTAACTGCACCAGGGTGGGGCCCACACATATACATCTTCCTTGGTGATTCTATTACGTGGCGGAGGTTGAGGGCCTCTGTGTCAGAGGGAAGCACCTCTGCTACGTGCCTCATTTCCCGTGGTGGACACTGGCACATACCAGACTGCTGTTGACATGCTACATGTTCAAAAACTAGGGCAGATCCATGCATACCTACTAGGGCCAGCAGCTGTACCAAGGATGTTGCTTTGTCTCATTTCATTCTCAAGACCGTCAAATAAAGACTGTATATTAAATTGCTATTTTTCAGATCGTTGTTGTCAATTGCTAAGTGGTGTCCAACTCTTTGTGACCCCTTGGACACACCAAGTTTCCCTGTCCTTCACTATCTCCCAGAGTTTGCTCAGAGTCGTGTCCATTGAGTCCGTGATGCCATCCAACCATCTCATCCTCTGTTGCCCCCTTCACTTCCTCCCCTCAGTCTTGCCCAGAATCAGAGTCTTTTTCAATGAGTCAGTTCTTTGCATCAGGTGGCCAAAGTATTGGAGCCTCAGCTTCATCATCAGTCTTTCCAGTGAATATTCAGGATTGATTTCCTTTAAGATTGACTGGTTAGATCTCCTTGCAGTCCAAAGGACTCTCAAGAGTCTTCTCCAACACCACAGTTCAAAAGCATCAATTCCTTGGCACTCAGCCTTCTTTATGGTCCAACTGTCACATCTGTACATGACTACTGGAAAATATTTTTCAGATAGTGAAGCGTATATATTCCTGTCAAGAGGATGAACTAGCAAGAACTATGGATTGCTTCCCTTCAGAATAAACCCCAAGGAAACTACTGGAGCAAGAGAGGATTATGGTTCTAAAGGAAGAACAAAGCAAACTGCCAGAAACTCCGGGGGAATTTGACGATTCTTGTGAGCTGGGGGGTGTCTGATAGAGACAAGACAGGAGGGGCTATGCCGAGGTCTAGAGTGGAGGGTGGAGAGAGGGGGCAGAGACGAGTGAGTTCACAGCGTGCTCAGCTCTGCTCTTGCTCCATCTGTAAATGTTCACCTACACACACACTCAATGGAACACTCTTTGGCTGCACTTTAGTCTCAAAGGACGACCATCGGAGTCCACAGGGTAACAGCAGAGCAAGGCAAAGGCCTTGCTGGGACGGCACATTCATGGACCAAATACTGGTGGCCGTTGTCCCTTGAGCTTGTATTTCTCCACCTTCAGGCTTCCAGGGTTATAGAAAGCATGTGTCTTCCAAGGCTGACTCCTTTTCAGAAGTTAAATCTGTGATCCTGACCCAAGCAGACGTCCAGTGGTCTGACTGCAAATAGGTGTTGGCAGGAGAGGTCAGTGATGACTAAAGCTCAGACAATTTTCTTTCCTTAAACCAAGGATTCTTAGCCTAGAGTTCAAGGACACGTCCTTCAGGGATGAATATCAAAACCATGGTAGCGTCTGCAGTATCTGTGATTTCCATCACCAGCTTAATCACAGTTATTTTCTTATCACATTACAGTTGTTGCAGATAGTTATTTGTTAGACTTGATGCTGCTGCTACTGCTGCTAAGTCCCTTCAGTCGTGTCCGACTCTGTGTGACCCCATAGACGGCAGCCCACCAGGCTCCTCCGTCCATGGGACTCTCCAGGCGAGAGTGCTGGAGTGGGTGCCAGTGCCTTCTCCAGACTTGACTGTGTTATTTACTACATTAACAAAGCACTGATGGTTTTAACACAGCATATTTTAATATCTTTATAACTTAATTTCAGTATGATTGGCTTATTTGGTAATCACATAAATTTTATTTTATGTGTTTAAAAATGACCTCCTGAGAAGAGTTTCATGGGTCTTCCCAGTTTGCCAAAGGGCTCCATGGCCCAAGAGGATTAGGAAATTCTGCCTTATTCTCGCCAGGAAGAATGCAGAAGGAACTTCGTGTCTTCCATAACACGCACGATCAGACGGCGACAGAAACGTGAATGGACATCCAGCACTCTTTCCATGCCTCCTCCTATTTTCTATGCTGCAGACTAGGATGCCACGAGCCTCCATCGTTCAGACTTCAGGAGAGCACTTTCTAGATCATAAGACGTGTGTGTGCTTATCAGTGTAGTTCTATATCCTCTGAAATCTAGAGCTGTATCCTTCTGCTAATGTAGGCATGCACGTGCACACACGTGCAAACACACACGTATCCTCAGACACTGCTCTCCAGAGCATGCACCCCTAACCTCCTGCCGCTAGCGCATGAGGATTCTGTATCCCTATCACTTGGAAATGTCCAGCTTCTCCATTTCTGCCAACCCAATAGAATCAGAGAGAATTCAGATGCCCACAACTGAGAGGAGAGAGAGGCAAGGTGCCGCAGAGGCAGAGAGTGCAGTAAGCTGTCGCCATGTGAGCACACAGCTGGCACAGAAGCTTAAACAGCAATGGGTTGAGTATAAGATAAAAGACCGAGATCTGTAACATGACATAATTTATGTAAATTAGAACTGCGCACGAACAAATCAATAATGCTTGCTTTCTGAGAACATATACAAATGAAAGGACACACATCAGCACCATGAAAAGTTCACCTATGAGAAGCAAGCGTAATGGGGTAGGAATGGATATGAAAATGAAATGAACAAACACAGTGGGAGGACATTGCATGGACCAATGACGATGATGCCCAGTGGACTGAGGGAGATGATTAACTCAGCTCTGTACCTGAGTGCCTTTTGTCCTTAAAAAAAAAAAGAAGAAGAAAAACAAGAAAGAAAGAAAGAAAAGAAAAACCTAACTCAAAGTGTTGTTTGTTTCCCAAAATGTATACAGACAGCCCAGGATGGAGATAAGCTGCAAAGACAAATCTTGTTTCTCAAATCATGGCTAGTGAGGAAGCAAAGAAACACAGAAGCACTAGTGTATTTACATGTATGCCCTTAATTTCCTCTCATAGGAGGATTGAGAGGCATTAAAACTAATGCCTGAGATATATGTAAGTATTCCTATTTTCCAGAAGAGAATCTTGAGACTCATAGACATCACATAACAAGGCACAGGGCCAGAAACTCAAGTTAGGTTTTCTGACTTCAAAGCTCATGGTACAACAGAGCCTGAACAAATCCCCTGCCACCCCAGCACTGTTTAGTTTCATTGGCATTTTATATCAGGTGTGACATTCCATGTAGCTACACTGATAATTAAGTCTCTGTAGGCCTATGGAGTTAATAGCAGACAATGGTTCCTTGTTCTCTGTTTCCAAAACTTTCACCAATGGCAAGATTCTACTATAGTCCATCTTAGAAGTGAACTGCCAAGAGCAGTTAGAGAAATATTTCTTTTAACTGCTGTGGTGTGTCCATACATTTTGTACGGATATGAATGTTAAAGAGGGTGTGCTCTTAGGAGCGTACTCAGAGAAGGGCTTGGGGTTGCTGGTACAGAATCACGCATTTCTATAAATGTGAAGTAAAAATCAGAACTTCCATTACACAAAAAGTGAAAGATCAGAAGTGACTCAAAGACCAGAGACCTCAGATGAGTTGCAAAAATGGAGAAAAAATGAGTGACAGAAAAAAAAATTAGTTTAGTAGGTCTTTTTAAAATTAAAAATTCTTATCAGAGAATGGTTATTATAGAGTCCTAATGGTAAAAATCTCAAAATTAGCAAGTGAACTTCTGAACAAATTGGTCTACATAAATAACTTTACACTTGGAGAGTTCTTTTCAAATTCAGACTTAAACTGAAGAAAGTAGGGGAAACCACTAGAACATTCACATAAGACCTAAATCAAATCCCTTATGATTATACAGTGGAACTGATAAATAGATTCAAGGAGTTAGATCTGATAGAGTGCCTGAAGAACTATGGATGGAGATTCATGGCATTGTACAGGAGGCAGTGATCAAGACCTTCCCCAAGAAAAAAGAAATGCAAAAAGGCAAAATGACTATCTGAGGAGGCCTTACAAATAGCTGATAAAAGAAGAGAAGTGAAAGGCAAAGGAGAAAAGGAAAGATAAACCCATCTGAATGCAGAGTTCCAAATAATAGCAAGGAGGGATAAGAAAGACTTCTTCAGCGATTAGTGCAAAGAAATAGAGGAAAAAAATAAGGTGGGAAAGACTAAAGATCTCTTCAAGAAAATTAGAGATACCAAGGGAACATTTCATGCAAAGATGGGCTCAATAAAGGACAGAAACGGTACGAACCTAACAGATGCAGACAATGTTAAGAAGAGGTGGTAAGGATACACAGAAGAACTATTAAAAAAAAAATCTTAATGACCCAGATAACCACAATGGTGTGATCACTCACATAGAGCCAGCCATCCTGGAATGTGAACTCAAGTGGGCCTTAGGAAACATCACTATGAACAAAGCTAATGGAGGTGATGGAATTTCAGTTGAGCTATTTCAAATTCTCCAAGATGATGCTGTAAAAGTGCTGCCCTCAATATGCCAGCAAATTTGGAAAACTCAGCAGCAGCCATAGGACTGGAAAAGGTCAGTTTTCATTCCAATCTCAAAGAAAGGCAATGTCAAAGAGTGTTCAAACTACCACACAATTATACTCATCTCACACACTAGCAAAATGATGCTCAAAATTCTCCAAGCCAGGCTTCAAACGTTCTTGAACCGTGAGCTTCCAGATGTTCAAGCTGGATTTAGAAAAGGCAGAGGAACCAGAGATCAAATTGCCAACATCCAATGGATCATCAAAAAAGCAAGAGAGTTCTGGAAAAACATCTACTTCTGCTTTATTGACTATGCCAAAGTCTTTGACTGTGCGGATCACAACAAACTGGAAAATTCTTAAAGTGATGGGAATGCCAGACCACCTGACCTGCCTTCTGAGAAATCTGTATGCAGACCAAGCAGCAATGGCTTGAACAGGACATGGAACAAAGGTGAAAGTGAAAGTCGCTCAGTCATGCCTGACTCTCTGAGACCCATGGACTATATAATGCATGGAATTCTCCAGGCCAAAATACTGGACTGGTTCCAAATTGGGAAGGGAGTACATCAAGGCTGCACTTATTTAACTTATATGCAGAGTACATTGTGTGAAATGCCAGACTGGTTGAAGCACAAGCTGGAATAAAGTTTGCCGTGAGAAATATCAATAACCTCAGATATGCAGATGACACCACCCATATGGCAGAAAGTGAAGAAGAATTAAAGAGCCTCTTGATGAAAGTGAAAAAGGAAAATGAAAAAGTTGGTTTAAAACTCAATATTCAAAAATCAATGATCATGGCATCTGGTCCCATCACTTCATGGTGAATAGATGGGGAAACAATAGAAACACAGAAAGACTTTATTTTCTTAGGCTCCAAAATCACTGCAGATAGTGACCGAAGCCATGAAATTAAAAGATGCTTGCTCCTTAGAAGAAAAGCTATGACCAACCTAGGCAACATATTAAAAGCAGAGACATTGCTTTGCCGACAAAGGTCTGTCTAGTCAAGGCTATGGTTTTTCCAGTAGTCATATATGCATGTGAGGGTTGTACCATAAAGAAAGCTGAGCACCGAAGAATTGATGCTTTTGAACTGTGGTGTTGGAGAAGACTCTTGAGAGCCCCCTGGACTTCAAGGAGATCCATCCAGTCCATCCTGAAGGAAATCAGTCCTGAGTGTTCATTGGATGGACTGATGCTGAAGCTGAAGCTTGAATACTTTGGCCACCTGATGCAAAGCACTGAGTCTTTAAAAAAGACCCTGATGCTAGGAAAGATTGAAGGCAGGAGGAGAAGGGGACGACAGAGAATGAGATGGTTGGATGGCATCACCGCTTCACTGAACATGAGTTTGAGTAAGTTCTGGGAGTTGGTGATGGACAGGGAGGCCTGGTATGCTGCAGTCCTCAGGGTCCAAAGAGTCAGACACGACTGAGCTACTGAACTGAACTGATAGAACACACACGTAGAAACATACATTTCTATTCATGGAAAGGTTGAGAGGTTTCTTGGAAGGGACTTAACCACCTGCGAAAGTTAATGTCATCTCTTCTCTGATTAATGTGAAAGATAGAGTTGATTTCCAAATCTTGAAGGAATAAAAACAATTTCACTCATGACAGAAATGGCTGTCCTCATCTAACATCTACGAAGATAGATCCAGAAAGATTTGACTCTGTTTGGCTTTGCAAGGCATCCTGAAAGAAACCAGAATGATGTGACTTTTCCAAGTTTGTTTCTTTATCCTTCCTGGTATCTTTTGACTACCGCTGTTCCAGCCTTCCTCCTCCAGTAAAAGCTCCAGTGTTTCACTATAAATGCAGAACAGGTTGAATTATTCCACTTCTAGGAGGAAGGTTATATTTGCAATTCCCAGGTGATACTTCTTTCCTTCTCAGAAAAAAGAAAATCTTTGTATTAACAGATGGGATGGGTCAAGTAGCCAATTTCGAGGCTTTGGAGGGTCACGGCTGGCTTCTGCAATCCTTCCTTCTATGTTAACCCCACAGTCCCACACTTCAGTTAAACTGCCAAGAGTATAGGAACTAAAATCACTGAAATAATTCAGTCCATAAATAATAGCTAATCAGTTATTATATCCAAGGCACAGTGTTAGAGTCTGAGCATAACAAAAAGAAGACTACATATATAGTCTTGTCCTAACTGAGACTATTTTCTATCCAAAAAAAAAATTATGCAATTAATTTCTTAATGAAAACTTGAATGTGTCTGGTTTGTGCCAGACATTGTGCTAATTAACCAAGATTATCTCCTTTCATTCTCATAGCAGCCCTTTGAAATACATACTGTTTACCCACTTTAAAAATAAAAAAAAACTAAGACTCAGGAAAAATACATTATTTCTCTGACGTTGAAAAATCAGTAAAGAGCTATCTGATTCTGAATCCCATTTTTCTCAAGCAGAACCAGTTCTTTCCACAGATAAGGCTTTTTGTTCATTCTCTCACGTATATTTTTGTTTGCCAAATTTAAGTCAGTAAGGATTATCCTGAGTATTAGTTGCTTGGTCATGTCCAATTCTTTCCAACCCCATGGACTGTAGCCCGCCAGGCTCCTCTATCCATGAGATTCTCCAGGCAAGAATACTGTAGTGGGTAGCCATTCTCTTCTCCAGGGGATCTTCCTGTAGAAGTCCCATTTATTTTTAACACATCTATATGTTCCTAACACTGTCTAAAGACAATAGTATCTGAAAGACTGATATCTGAAACTCCAAAGCTTTTTAATAGGCTTCCCAGGTGGCGCTAGGGAAAAGCATCTGCCTGCCAAAGCAGGCAATGCAAGAGAGGTGGGTGCGATCCCTGGGTCAGGAAGATCCCCTGGAGGAGGAAATGGCAACCTACTCTAGGATTCTTGCCTGGAGAATTCCATGGCACAGAGGAGCCTGTGGATTGCAGTCCACACGGTCGCAAAGAGTTGGACAGGACTGAGCGTCTGAGCATAGCAGGATCCCTTAGGTCGAGGTTTTCATGGTCCACCTATAGGAACTGTTTGAGTAACATTTGCGCCTCTGCAATGAAGTAAAAGATCCTCTTCCTTCATCTTGCAGACTGAAACAAGACTGACCAGTTGAAGTGCTATTTTGTATGTTTAAATACTATCTCATTTCCCAAAGAAAAATGATGACTCATGAAACAAAGGCATTTTCAAGAATTCATCCTAATCTTTCTAAATTAACTGTTATTATGTGCAGAACATCCAAACAGAAGTCTAAGGATGGTCTACCATGATCTCATCTAAAAGTCATTCCATTGAGTAAAGAAAAAATACTGGTCCTTTTTCATCCAGGATGGGCAACATAAGCTTGAAAAAGAATAATATGCCAAGGCCTCAAATAAAAAACACCTTCTTATATTTGCCCTAGAAATGCTAAGTTCTCTCCAGGCTTTGATCTTAATCCAGCAGTGGGCAGGCTCACCCACTGATTTCTCTCTTTGTTGACCTATGAGAGATGATTCATGCATTGATCAAGAAAGAAACAACCATCCATCAAGTTAAGAGTCCTTGGCTGCACGAAACACCAGCCAACCCAGCCCGTGGGCTCCCCGTGTCACAGCACTCACACACGAACTCCAAGCCTGCACCCTGCAGATGCATTTGGAGCAGTCTCGAGCTACTGTTACACAGACAAATAAATCACATTTAATCAGGACTGTGCAGCATCTGATATTATCCGCTTATATGATCTGTAAAAATCATCAGCTTGGGGTGAATATTTTAGAAAACTTGAACCTTTTAGGGGTTCACATACAAACACACACACACAAATATACACATATTAAGCATAATATTATTCTAGAAGAAGTATTCATTCACACAGTAGTATTGGTACAGTAAATGACACAACTGGGAGCATCACTTTAGTATTTAATAATAAAAAAATCATAGACTATTAATGTTGGGAAAGACCTTACAGCTTATTTTTTCTTGCTTCCTACCCAATTCAGAAACCCCTTCTGAAACCCCTTTTAAAAAGCAAGCATCACTTGCCCTCTGGTTTAATTTCCCAGCGATGCAAATTACACTGTGTTACAAGGCAGTCTACTTCATTTTTAAGTAACTGTCAGAAGTGTTTTTTACATAATAACCTCCAAATCATCTTTTATATCTTTTATCTATTGACCTTAATTAGCCTACTAAGTTCATAGAGAAGAAAATCGAATCCCTCTCTCAGGTGAGAGCATGCCAAAATGTGACCACAATCATTACTTTGGCAATTTCTATGTTTTTTAACAAGGTCTTCCTCAATGTCACTCTTCTCAGCAACTCTAATAGCTTTGCTCCAAAATCTGTCATCTCAAACAGTCTACCTATTTCCCCAAAAACATAGCCTATTTCCACATTGTCATCTAATTTACATTGGTTTAGAATTGATTTTAGGATTCTTATCTCCACAATTTCGTGAATTCGAGAAAAAGTAAGGAAACTTCTTTTTAACTATCTATTTCAAAAATTTTTCATACTCCGGGCTGGGATGGGGGTCTGGGAGGGAAGCTCAGGAGGCAAGGGATATATGTATTCATATAGCCGATTCACATTGTACAGCAGAAACCAACACAACATTGTAAAGCAATTACCCTCCAATTAAAAACAAATTTTAAAAAGCTTTGCAGAAATAATGCAAAGAATCTTCTTACACTTTTCAACCGGATTCTCCAACTGTTAACATCTCATTTAACTTTCAAAAGCAGAGAATTATTAGTGATATCACATTGCTATCTAATCTGCGTGCATGCTAAACCAAATCACTCCATTAGTACCTGACTCTCTGCGACCCTGTGGACTTCCCTGGTGGCTCAGAGGGTAAAGTGTCTGCCTACAATGCGGGAGACCTGGATTCGATCCCTGGGTTGGGAAGATCCCCTGGAGAAGGAAATGGCAACTCCCTCGAGTATTCTTGCCTGGACAATCCCATGGACAGAGAAGTCTGGTAGGCTACAGTCCATGGGGTCGCAAAGAGTCAGACACGACTGAGCGACTTCACTTTCACTTTCTGTGCGACCCTGTGGACTGCAGCCCGCCAGGCTCCTCTGTCCATGGGATTCTCCAGGCAAGAAGGCTGGATTGGGTTGCTGTGTCCTCCTCCAGGGGATCTTCTCACCCCAGGGATCGAACTCTTGTCTCTTAACTTTACCTGCATTGACAGGTGGGTTCTTTACCACTAATGCCACCTGGGGAGCCCACTAACCTATAAGCTTCTTTTTCAAATTTCATCTATTTCCCTACTGTCTATTTCTGATTCCAAATTCAATCCAGAATCATCCATTAAGTGAGGAATTTCTAAGTTCATAAAAGGCCCATAACATGTAAAAATAATTTTAGGCACCCTTCTCCACAATTTTTCTTTCTGCCTTGCCCCAAAACAAAAAGAATTCTTTAGTAGAAGTTTCATTTAAATAAAACATCACTCTGAGACTAGGAATGAGAAATTAGTTCAGAACAACTGGCAGAGCCAAGGTGGCAACCATGATAAGCAACTTTTATATAAGAAGAAATCAAAGGCCATTTCATGAGAATAAACTCCCACTGCTCTTGGAACTAATTCACAAAAAGACTGTGATATTATCACGGCTGTACAGAAGGGCACAGACATTTCAAAGAAACCCCAGGCATTAATTAAAGCGATTAAAACCTCCTTCTACTACCATAATTAAAGGGGAAAGGGCACCTTCTCTCTTAGTGTGAGCCTGTCCTTGAGCAAGTCTCCCACCAAAACTGGCTGAAGGACCCGTGCTCCCATCATATGGATAAGGCAGGTGTATGTACAGGTATTTAAGTCAACGCACGAGCTCCAAAAGGAAACGTAGAATATTGATCTTCATGCAGTTTTCAACAACATGGTGTCCCTACTCTCCTTTGAAAATATTTCTAGTTAAAAATTCAGCAGGGTAGGAGCGAGTGTCAAGAGGGAAGGGATATATATACACATATAGCTGATTCACTTCATTGTGCAACAGAAACTGTGACAACATTGTAAACCAACTATACTCCAATTTAAGTAACAATAATAAAATAAAGTTAGCAGTGAACTTGCCAACTCCAATAAAATGGATAACCAACAAGGGCCTCAGTATAGCACTGAGAACTCTGCCTAATGTTAGCTAACAACATAAATGGGAAAAGAATCTGAAAAAGAATAGATATATATCAATGCACAACTGAGTCACTTCGCTGAACACCCAAAGTGAACACAGCATTGCTAATCAATTTATATTCCAATAAAAAATAAAGCGACACATACGCAAACACATATAATCGACTTTGCACACACACACAAGCTTGAATTTTCACACTCCCACATTCTAAGGATGCCACATGGACCTTGTGGACTAAATTTCACTCCACAAAAAAGGGAAAGAAAGCAGAGAACAGGAGCAGAGCTAGGGATTTCACTGGTGAAATTAGAAGCAGCCCTCACTAGCGGGGGGAAGATATTTCTATTCCACACACTATTGTTTTGTTTTGTTACGTCCTTGTGGCTTATTTATTTTGTGACTGGAAGCTTGTATTTCTAAAGCCCCTTCACCTATTTCACCCAATCCTCTCTGACAGCCAGTTCTTTTTCTCTGTATCCAGGAATCTGGTCTTGTTCTGTCTCACTTGTTTTCTCTTTAGAGTCCACATATAAGCGAGAGCATTTAGTGTTTGTCTTTCTCTGTCTGACTTATTTCATTTAGTATCATATCCTCTAGATCCATCCGCATTACTGCAGATAAGGTCTCTTTTTATGTTTTTTAAATTGAAGTATAGTTGATTTACAAGGTTGTGCCAATCTCTGCTGTAGGCAAAGTGACTCGCCTATACACATATATTCTTTTTCTATATTCTCTTTCATGACAGTTTATCACAGAATATTGAACACAGTTCCCAGTGCTGTACATTAGGAGCCTGTTTATCCGTTTGAACGTAATAGCGCACTCTTGATGAACCGCCATACTGTCTTCCGTACTGGCTGCAGCAATTTACAATCCCACCACGAGGGTTTGTAAACAGAGCACAAGTGTTCCCTTTTTTCCATATCCTTGACAACACTTGTTGTTTGCTGTCACTTTGATGGTAGCCATTCTGAATGGTGTGAAATCATATTTCACTGTGGTTTTGATAAGCATTTCCCTAGTGATTAAGAGCTGTGCATCTTTTCATGTGTCTGTTGGTTGTCATCTTTTTGGGGAAAAAAAGTCTATTTGGGTTCACTATTCATTTTTTTGGTTCTTCTTTTTTTTTAAGGGAGAGCACCAAAGAACTGATGCCTTTGAACTATGGTGATGGAGAAGACTCTTGAGAGTCCGTTGGACTGCAAACAGATCTAACCAGTCCATTCCAAAGGAAATCAACTCTGAATACTCATTGGAAGGGCTGATGCTAAAGCTGAAACGCCAATACTTAGGCCACCTGATGCGAAGAACTGACTCACTGGAAAAGACCCTGATGCTGGGAAAGATTGAAGGTGGGAGGAGAAGGGGACGACAGAGGATGAGGTGGTTGGATGGCATCACTGACTCAATGGACATGAACTTGGGCAAATGTCGAGAGACGGTGAAGGACAGGGACGCCTGGTGTGCTGCACTCCATGGGGTCACAGAGTCAGGCGTGACTTGGAAACTGAGCAACAGCAACACTTTTTCTTTTTTTTTCAGTAGGCTGTTTGCTTTATTGGTGTTGAGTTGTGTGAGTTATTTGTATGTTTCGGATGTGAATCCTTTATCAGGTGTGCTGCTTGCCCCCTTCTGCACGGCCTGAGGAGCCGAAGTGCCAGCACCAGCCCTGGTTGGGGAGCCCCTGGCTGCTCTAATAGGCTACAGAGAGGACTCCAAAGTGCCTCTTGTCAGCTCCAAGGTCCACTTAGTAGCATGGACTCCCCAGATCGGCCATTGCCAGCACCTTCATCCCTGGTGAGTCCCATTTACATCCTGTTTCTCTGGGAGTCTCTTCAACATCCACAGGTCGATCTGACTCAGGCTCCTTTCAAACTCTTGTCTCTGAGCTGGGACTTGGAGCATCTGAGATTTTGTGTGCACCCTTTGAGAGTGTGGGCTATTTCTTACAGCCCCTCAACTCTCCCCATATGCAGTCCCCACTGACCTTCAAAACCAGATGTTCTAGGGTCTCCTCTCCCAGGTGCAGGACCAATGTTAGAGGGAAACATAACTAAGCACGGTTTAGCTAATGATGGATATTGATGACTGATATTCAGTTCTTTCTATTTTGCTGTGAATGGGCTCTCTTTCCCTATCAAAGGCCAGCATTTGTCTTAGCTACACATTCTGTAGCCTTTCATTTCTTCAAGGACACGGCTTCGGCTACTTCCTCTTTCCTGAATCAACAATATGGGATCAATCTCATTAGCATACAAACAAGCTATCATTTTTCCCATTTCTCAATAATAACAGCAACAATAATAACTTCTCTTGATTGTGCAGTTTTGTTTTGCTTTTTTCTTCACTTGGTTCCCAAGCTTTTGTTCTTTTCTGAAAAACTTCTTGAAAGAGTCACCTACTCTTGCTTTCTTCCATTTTTCTACTCCTGTTCACCCTCTCGTCAGGCTGTTAACTATCAAGATTACCAATGACCCCTCTGTTGTTAAAGCCATGGTCAGCTTTAATTGCATATCAGTACCTAGAGCAATGCCTGGCGCACAGCTGGTACACAAGCACTTTCTGTTAAGTACCTGAATGAATGAATGAATGAATGCAGCTAACATACAGTCAAGAAGATATTTTTAATCTAAACAACATAATTTGTATAACCATACCTCAGAGGTATTGTGGGTTCAGTTGTAGACCACCACAGTAAAGCAGTTATCATAATAAAGCAAGTCACACAAAATTTTTTGGTTCCCAAGTGCACATACAATTCTGTTTATACTTTACTGTAATAGTTGGACACAACTTTGCTACTAAACCACCACCACCATTGTGTGCAGTGGCATCAGGTTTAAACAATTTGCACACTTTAATTAAAGATTGTTGTTGTTCTTTATTGCTAAAAACAGCTACCAATCGTCTGAGCCTTCAGTGAGTTATAGTAGCAGCATCAGAGATCTCTGATCACAGATCACCATAACAAATATGATAATGAAAAAATGAAATGTTCTGAAAATTACTAAAATGTGACCCAAAGACAGAGTGAGCAAATGCCGACAGAAAAAAGGTAGATGTGCTAGACACAGGGTTGCCAGAAACTTTCCATGTGTAAAAATCACAGTATCTGTGAAGTGTGATAAAACGAGGTATGCCTATACACTCAGAGTAAAGAACAAGCATGATACTTGCAATAAGTACCTTCTAAAATGACTAATGCATGAACCGAAAATTTAACTAACCAATCAACTTTTAGACATGTTGGCATAAAAAAATGAGTCCTGCAACAAGCAATAGTAAAGAGGAAATTAAACGCCTTTCACGTTTAAAGAAAAATCCATAAGGACAAAATGCTATTTTAGACACCAAAATTATTGCAAACTCATTCCAATGGCAATCCGCTCCAGTACTCTTACCTGGAAAATCCCATGGATGGAGAAGCCTGGTAGGCTGCAGTCCATGGGGTCACTGAGAGTCGGACACGACTGAGCAACTTCACTTTCCCTTTTCACTTTCATGCATTGGAGAAGGAAATGGCAACCCACTCCAGTGTTCTTGTCTGGAGAATCCCAGGGACAGGGGATTCTGGTGTACTCCCATCTACGTGGTCTCACTGAGTCAGACATGACAAGCAGCTTAGCAGCAGCAGCAGCAGCAACATTAGTATTTTTAGGTTGATGTTGAAAATGATTCAAGAATACAAGACTCATGAAATGGAGAAAGAAGAGACAATTGAAGGGTAAGAAAGGAGATTCTAAGAAGGTTGGTCAATAACCATAAAAACAACAACAGTAATAATAATACAGCTCACTTTTGAGCATTTACTACATGTTAGGGAATTGCTTCATGCATTTTGTTTCTTTTTATTTTATTTAACCTTCTCACCAACCATTTTGAAGTAAATACCATTATTCTCCCTAATTTGATGAGCAAGCCAAAGCCTAGAAGTTGAAGTAACGTTTTCAAGATCCTGCAGGTCACATGCAGCCAGTATGAGGTTGAGCCAGAATTCAGTCCCAAAGAGACCAAGTACACTCAGATGACGGAGCTACTCCAGAGCTCAGACTTGCCAAATGCACAAAGGACTTCATAAACCCTCTCCAAGGCAGATCTCAGGAAAGCTCCTCAGTCTTTGCTCTGTGATGAGGCTCATTTCCTCTGAGCCCACTGATTAAGTTAGTATCCGAACATATGAGTGGCACCTAAAACATGATGGGATTCATATAATTTATGGCTCTCATCTAAGTTACAACCTAGTCTTCATAAATGGAAGCCGATGCCATTAGCTTGTATCACCACCATAAAAGACTCCTCTAGCAATTCATCCAAAAACAATTAATTAGAGAAAACCAGCTAGTTCTTTCAACCTCCCCAAATTAAATTAATTTGTAATTAATAAGGTAACAGCAATCCACTATGCGATAATCACTTAAACCAGTAAATCATGGTAATAATGGTCAATTTTTATCTCTCATAGCAAAGAGGTCTTAACACATCATTTATTTATGTGAAAGAAGCATGGTCAGCCACCTGTAGGGAGTGGATGTAAGAACTGAATTAACCAAAGGGATCCTGAGGCCATAAATTCTCTTGTTTAAAAATCAAAACAGGGTCTCTCCTTAGATGGGATTGGCATCCCTATCCTTTGACAGGTTAATACAGATCGATAGTACATAACCTACCACTGATAATCTCCACCTATATTATAGGAAAAGATCATAAAATGTCCATAGTGTGGGATTTAGTGGAAGTACGATCTGTATTGCTGTGAAAGTGTAATTTTGGAAGATACAATATTCCACAAAGAAAGAACTATTTAGTTACATCTGGACTTGGATTTAAGAGTTACGAGAAAGGAAGTAGGGACCATGAAAAAGCCAAATTTGTAGAAACAGAGTTAGAATGATGGTTACTAAAGGCTGAAGTGTGGGAGGAGTAGGCAAATGTTGGTCAAAAAGTATAAAATTCCAGTTAGAAGATGACGAAGTTCTGGGCTCTTATGCACAGCATTGGGCTTGTAGATAAAAGTACTGCTCTACACACTTAAAAGTTGCTTACAGAGTAGATAGTAAATGTTTTCACTACAAAAAAAAAGGTAAATATTTGAAATGATGGAGGTGTTAGCTTAGATTATTATGCTAACTATGTTGAAATATTTAAGTATGCGAAACCAATAGTTTGTAAACTTTAAAGTTACACAATGTCATATGTTAATTCTATTTCAATAAAATTGAAAAACAGGAATCCATGAAAGAAGCAATTTTAGATGTAAAAACTAATATATGCCTTAAGCATGGAAATAGTTGTGCCAGATTCAAGGGAAAGATAAAGCAGTTCAGTAAAGAGTCACACACCACCTCATGTTTTGAATCTACTGCTCTTTAGGAAGTTTAAAGCAGATGTTACTCTAAAGATAAATTCATCAAGAAGAAATCGAGAAAAATCTTAATGAAATATGATGTCATTAGTCACGGGGAGAAACCGTCTAAGATGTCAGACCCGGTGTCCACAGTCACATCTCACTAAGCACAGTTCAGCGTTAGGTTGGTGCCACTCCAGAGACAGGAAAGGCTTCCTTTCTTCCATTCCAGATTCTTTGCCTGGTCTAATAATTAAGTCAACATAAGACAAAGTCAGGAGAAAGACAGATCTAATTTCATACATATGGAAGTCCATAAAAAATATGAGACTCAAAAAAGTGACCACAGCAGACAGCTTTTGTACTTTTTATACCAGAAGACAGTAAATTTGTGAAGAATTGAAAAGACAAAGAGGTAGATACCTAGAAGCTGACTCGGGTTTCATGGTAAATATATGTTTAACTTTTTAAGAAACAGGTATGACCTAAATGAAATACTTTATGATTATACAGTGGAAGTGAGAAATAGATTTAAGGGCCTAGATCTGATAGATAGAGTGCCTGATGAACTATGGAATGAGGTTCATGACATTGTACAGGAGACAGGGATCAAGACCATCCCCATGGAAAAGAAATGCAAAAAAGCAAAATGGCTGTCTGGGGAGGCCTTACAAATAGCTGTGAAAAGAAGAGAGGCAAAAAGCAAAGGAGAAAAGGAAAGATATAAGCGTCTGAATGCAGAGTTCCAAAGAATAGCAAAAAGAGATAAGAAAGCCTTCTTCAGCGATCAATGCAAAGAAATAGAGGAAAAGAACAGAATGGGAAAGACTAGAGATCTCTTCAAGAAAATTAGAGATACCAAGGGAACATTTCATGCAAGGATGGGCTCAATAAAGGACAGAAATGGTATGGACCTAACAGAAGCAGAAGATATTAAGAAGAGGTGGCAAGAATACACGGAAGAACTGTCCAAAAATATCTTCGAGACCCAAATAATCATAATGATGTGATCACTCATCTAGAGCCAAACATCCTGGAATGTGAAGTCAAGTGGGCCTTAGGAAGCATCACTACGAACAAAGCTAGTGGAGGTGATGGAATTCCAGTTGAGCTATTTCAAATCCTGAAAGACGATGCTGTGAAAGTGCTGCCCTCAATATGCCAGCAAATTTGGGAAACTCAGCAGTGGCCACAGGACTGGAAAAGGTCAGTTTTCATTCCAATCCCAAAGAAAGGCAATGCCAAAGACTACTCAAACTACCACACAATTGCACTCATCTCACATGCTAGTAAAGTAATGCTCAAAATTCTCCAAGCCAGGCTTCAGCAATACGTGAACCGCGAAATTCCTGATGTTCAAGCTGGTTTTAGAAAAGGCAGAGGAACCAGAGATCAAATTGCCAACCTCTGCTGGATCACGGGAAAGGCAAGAGAGTTCCAGAAAAACATCGATTTCTGCTTTATTGACTATGCCAAAGCCTTTGACTGTGTGGATCACAAGAAACTGTGGAAAATTCTTAAAGAGATGGGAATACCAGACCACCTGACCTGCCTCTTGAGAAATCTGTATGCAGGTCAGGAAGCAACAGTTAGAACTGGACATGGAACAACAGACGGGTTCCAAATAGGAAAAGGAGTACGTCAAGGCTGTATATTGTCACCCTGCTTATTTAACTTCTGTGCAGAGTACATCATGAGAAACACTGGGCTGGAAGAAGTACAAGCTGGAATCAAGATTGCCAGGAGAAATATCAATAACCTCAGATATGCAGATGACACCACCCTTATGGCAGAAAGTGAAGAGGAACTAAAAAGCCTCTTGGTGAAAGTGAAAGAGGAAAGCGAAAAAGTTGGCTTCAAGCTCAACATTCAGAACACGAAGATCATGGCATCTGGGCCCATCACTTCATGGGAAATAGATGGGGAAACAGTAGAAACTGTGTCAGACTTTATTTTTTGGGGCTCCAAAATCACTGCAGATGGTGACTGCAGCCACGTAATTAAAAGACGCTTACTCCTTGGAAGAAAAGTTATGACCAACCTAGATAGTATATTCAAAAGCAGAGATATTACTTTGCCGACTAAGGTCCATCTAGTCAAGGCTATGGTTTTTCCTGTGGTCATGTATGGATGTGAGAGTTGGACTGTGAAGAAGGCTGAGCGCCAAAGAATTGATGCTTTTGAACTGTGGGGTTGGAGAAGACCCTTGAGAGTCCCTTGGACTACAAGGAGATCCAACCAGTCCATTCTGAAGGAGATCAACCCTGGGATTTCTTTGGAAGGAATGATGCTGAAGCTGAAACTCCAGTACTTTGGCCACCTCATGCAAAGAGTTGACTCATTGGAATAGACTCTGATGCTGGGAGGGATTAGGGGCAGGAGGAGAAGGGGACAACTGAGGATGAGATGGCTGGATGGCATCACTGACTCGATGGATGCGAGTCTGAGTGAACTCTGGAAGCTGGTGATGGACAGGCAGGCCTGGCGTGCTGTGATTCATGGGGTTGCAAAGAGTCGGACACGACTGAGCAACTGAACTGAACTGAACTGACAAACTGTATCCAAACTGATTGCACCTTTTTTTTTTCAGTTGTTTGTTTGTTTTTGCCAACAGCAATGTAGGCGGGTTCAAATTTCTCCAAATAATTACCGAAACATGATACTTTCAGTTTTTTTTAAAGATACCATTCTGCCCGTTATAAAGAGCATGTAAGTGTACGACTCAGTAGTTTTAATGTGCATTTCCCCAATGTTATTTGGGGAAATATGGGGAAATGTTATCCCCATATTTCATTAATGATATTTCACATGCTCATTAGAAAATTTTATATTTTCATATCATCTTTTGCAAAGTGTCTATTCAAATATTTTGTGCATATTTAATTGACTGTTACTCTTCTTCTTAGTGACTTGTAAACAGTTTTATATATTCTAAACACAAATTATTTTTCAAATATACAATTTTCAATTATCTCCTGCCTCTCTGTGGCTTCTTTTTCCATTTCATTAGTGGTGTCTTTTCCAGAGAAAAGTTTTTAATTCTGGTCAAAAGAGTCAAATTTATCAAATTCTATTTCATCGGCATTATATGTAAGAATTTATACTGAAATAAGGTCAGAAATATTTTGCTCTATGTTTTATTTGAGGCACTTTATATTTATAGTTGTGGCTCTTACATATAGATTTGTGTTCCATTCTGGTTTAATTTTAATCATGTGTGATTTACAGAGATTCATGTTTTTGCATATGAATTTCTAATCATTCCAGCACTATTTTTTAAAAAGACTATTATATCATATATGAAACGAATCGCCAGTCCAGGTTCGAAGCATGATACTGGGTGCTTGGGGCTGGTGCACTGGGACGACCCAGAGGGATGGTACAGGGAGGGAGGAGGGAGGTGGTGTTCAGGATGGGGAACACGTGTATACCTGTGGCGGATTCATGTTGATATATGGCAAAACCAATACAATATTGTAAAGTAATTAGCCTCCAATTAAAATAAATAAATTTATATAAATAAATAAATAAATAGACACACTAAGAATCCTCAAAATAAATAAATAAATAAAAAGACGATTATTTCTCCACTGAAAATATCTGCACATTTGTTGAAGCGACTATGTGTGGTGTCTCTGTATCTGTGCATCTCTGGGCTCCCTGCTGTGTTCCACTGATCTATGTGCCTATGATTTCTCCGTGTAATAGGTCTGGAATCCGAGTTATATGCCTTCAGGTTTTCATTGCTCATGAATAAGAACTTCCCATCATTCATGGCTGCGTAGGGAGCTTGCCTAATCCTTCTATGGCTTGCTCAGCTCCTGGATCTCTGTTGAATTTGTAGCTGATCCAGGCCCCTACCTGGATTTGCAGCTTCAATCTAAACTGAGCTGTGTGTATTCTCTGTTTTCTGTTTTTCACTATTTTTTTTTCTTTTTTACTATTCTTCCATCAAGGGCAGCGGCCATGAGTTTTCGTTCTCTGATCCAAATAAAATCTGGCCCAGTGGGAGCAAAATTTCTTGTTTTCACAGCCAACCCCATCCTGATAAAACTCCTTTGTAAACTGAATCAAGGAGGAGAGGAATAGGAGCCATCTCAGGCAACAGCTATAGAGTCCCACTTTCTATGAATAAACATTTCTGAATTGGTTGTTTGCCTAAGCTGATTTCCAGAATGGTAACAAAGTGATTTTTCACACTTTTGCCCAGTTTTATATTTATATTTTGCAGAGAAAATTTACCAAACTCTTTATATTACCGTGGCTGGAAATTCTACCCTCAAAAATGAATGTTTATTATATATATATATATATATATATTGTTTTTAATTGAGCCTCTATCTAAAGGACCTTTAAGTTGCTGAATAGTGTTCCCAGGGTCCATTCTTATTTTGTATTTGAGGGAGAGGCTGCCTTCATACAATCCATTCAAGCAACCTGAAGTGTAGCTTTATGGTGCAGCAGAGGTAAGAGTCCTCTGTGAAATCAACTTGTATTTTCTTTTTTCTTAAATATGAATAAAGGAACAAATATCACCAGGCATTTGACTTTTTAAAAAAGGAGCATCACAAATGGAAAGGACAAGGTTATTTTAAAAACTAACCAAGTGAACTACTTGCCTCAATAAGAAAGAAAGGGTTTAGATATGTTTTATTATATATTCATAGCGATTTGTGAAGATATTACATCCATGAAATAGGCTGATATGAAAAACGAGAAAATATATATTAAGATGTCTTATTGGCAAAATTAAAACTAGATAAGACAGACAAAGATCAGGACTGAAGAAGGGGATAAAGAGAAGAATAACATGACAGAAAGCAAGAGCTATGGAGCACTCACGTCTATACAGCAGAACTTCAAGAAGAGAGAACGGGAGAAATGGATGAGAGGTAATAATAGAGAAAAAATCAGAAGACCGTTTTCCAGAGTTGGAGAAATAGGTGGGCCCATTGAAAGGGCCCACAGAGAGTAAGTAGAATAAATGAAAACAGTGGAATCAATTAAGAGGCCCCAAAATTATAGGAGACTGGTAAAATTAAAGAACACCATAGAAGAAAGTTTCCTTAGGATTTCCAAAGTTAGCAAAGGGAAAGTTACCTATTCATACAAGCTCAGTTCAGTTCAGTCACTCAGTTATGTACGACTCTGCGACCCCATGGACTGCAGCACGCCAGGCCTCCCTGTCCATCACCAACTCCTGGAGTTCACTCAAACTCATGTCCATTGAGTCAGTGATGCCATGCAACCATCTCATCCTCTGGCATTCCCTTCTCCTCCTGCCTTCAATCTTTCCCAGCATCAGGGTCTTTTCCAATGAGTCAGTTCTTTGCATCAGGAGGCCAGAGTATTAGAGCTTCAGCTTCAGCATCAGTCCTCCCAGTGAATATTCACGACTGATTTCCTTTAGGATGGACTGTTGGATCTCCTTGCAGTCCAAGGGACTCTCAAGAGTCTTCTCCAGCTCCGCAGTTCAAAAGCATCAATTCTTTGGTGCTCAGCTTTCTTTATTCTTACAAGAAGAAGAAGTAAATTCATATCTACTTTCTCATCAGCAGTAATCAGCAGATGGAAGACTACATGTTGCCTTTAAATTTTTAAGGGAAATTTATTTAAACTTTTAAATCCCATCAAACTATGGTAAAGAGTAAAAGCAAAACAAAGGCATTTCTGAATGTCAAAATGCTTAAAGTCTCCATCCCACATACACACATTGCTTAAGAGACTCTAGGTTTGGCTAGATGCCTTTGGTTTCACATCATCATTCTTCACACACCAAAGAGACAACTAGGAAGGCCATCGCTCAGAAGATGGAGAAGGGAATGGCAACCCACGCTAGTATTCTTGCCTGGAGAATTCCTTGGTTCAGAGGAGCCTGGCAGGCCCCAGTCCACGGGGTGGAAAAGAGTCGGACATGACTGACTGGCTAACACTACTACTATACTCACTCAGAAGAAAACTTGTATTTTGTGCCTACTTTTTCAGTTCATGGATCAGGCAAACCAGTCTTCATATTCTCAAACAGTCTGTTCTTCTCTAATAATAAAAGGAAAAACATAAAGTCTTCATAAAACTAGTATTTTAGGAATGCTGGTCAGGTTTTTTTCTTTTAAACTTTGTTTCAGATAGTCAATGAGGAATGCAATTCTGTTTCCAGGCAAACATTTAAAAGTAACACAAAATGAATCACTTATAAAGCTGTACTTCATTTGGCCACTCTCAAAACTGTTAAAGATGATGAGAATGGAGACCTAAAATAGCCACAAATGTAGGGGGGAAATTTAAAACATCCTAGTGACAAACCATAGCCTTTCATTCAATAGGAGAAGGATCAATGTTAACTTTATCTCATTTATTCAACTTTGGTTTCCTGAATACATTGAAATCTGTACAGAAATATCACCCTTCACATCTGAAAGAATCATTTTTTTATCATCTATGATAGAAATATGTTTGTAGACAAGTTGTTTTGCCACTTTTCAGGGACTAGAAACTTTTAAAAGGCAAATTTTCTTAGAGATACCGGTGGAAAAGGAAAAAGCTATTCATCAACCTGAAGAAATAGTAAAGGCTGGTAGCTGGCCCTTGTCAATCTTGGATTCTCAAGAAATATGTCACATTCTCATTCCAATAAAAAGTTAACACCTGATCTAGGTCCTGAAAGTATGTACTCAATTTCCAGCAAAACTTGAATTAACTTAAATCTACAAGCGTCTTTTAGGCTGTCATGCACCGTAAGATACAAACACATAAAATACCTCTTGTATTTCAAAGCCATGGTTTCTCCAATAGTCATGTGTGAATGTGAAAGCTGGACCATAAAGAAAGCTGAGCACAGAAGAATTGATGCCTTTGAACTGTGGTGCTGTGGCGGACTCATGTTGATGTATGGGAAAACCAATACAGTATTGTAAAGTAAAATAAAATTTAAAAAAAAAAAAGAAAAAGATTTTTCAGAGTCCCTTGGACTCAAGAAGATCAACCCAATCAATCATAAAGGAAATCAACCCTGAATATTCATTGGAAGGACTGATGCTGAAGCTGAAGCTCCAATACTTTGGCTACCTGATGGAAAGAGCCAACTCATTGGAAAATACCTTGATGCTGGGAAAGATTGAAGATAAAACGAGAAGAGGGTGGCAGAGGAAAAGATGGTTAGATAGCATCACTAATTCAGTGGACATGAATCTGAGCAAAGTGTGGGAGATACTGAAGGACAGGGAAGCCTGGCATGCTACAGTCCACAAGGTCGCAAAGAGGTGGACATGACTTAGCAACTGAACAATAATGACAACAAAAATTTGAGGGGAAAAGGAAAGAAATTCAGTAAAGATTTACCTAGACAGTAAGCATGGAGCTATTCACATGTGCTTGTTTAATCCTTGTAATATCTTTACAGTGCAAGCGCTCAGAGTTTTTGTACTTCCATTTTCATTTCTCTCAAGATATTTTTTCATTTCTCCTTTGAATTTGTTGTTGGCCAATTTGTTTCTCAGTTGTTTAATCTTCAAATATTTGTGATTTTACCAGTTTTCTTCTTGCAATTGATTTTTAATTTCATACCACTATGGTTAGAAAAAGGTGTGTGATGTGATTTCAATCTTCTTAAATTTATTGAGCGGTTTGAGGCCTAACATATGATCTGCCCTAGAGAATATTCCAAGTGCACTAGAGAAGAACATAGATTCTGTTGCTTTTGGATAAATATCCTGTTAACATCTATCTGGCATAAGGTATCATTTAAGGCCAATATTTCCTCATTGGCTTTCTGTCTGGATATCCATCCACTGATGTAATGAGATATGAAACTCCCCTACTGTTGTTTTCTTGCTGTCAGTCCCTTCCTTTAGATCTGTTAATATTTGCTTTATTTATTTAGGGGCCCCTACATCAAGTGCATAAATACTACAGATGTTCTATCTTCTTGCTAGGTTCATGCCCTTATCTTTGTGTATGCCTATCTTTGTCTCTTATTACAGTCTCAATTTAAGGTCTATTTTGTCTGATATAAATATAGCTACCCGGTCTTACTGTTCATACTGCTCATGGGGTTCTCAAGGCAAGAATACTGAAGTGGCTTGCCATGCCCTTCTCCAGTGGACCAGGCTCTGTCAGACCTCTCCACCATGACCCGCCTGCCTTGGGTTGCCCCACAGGCACGGCTTGGTTTCATTGAGTTAGACAAGGCTGTGGTCCGTGTGATTAGATTGACTAGTTTTCTGTGAGTATGGTTTCAGTGTGTCTGTCCTCTGATGCCCTCTTGCAACACCTACCATCTTACTTGGGTTTCTCTTACCTTGGATGTAATGAAAAGGCGAAATAATAGGATACCAAAAGAGGAACTCCCCAGGTCAGTATGTGCCCATATGCTACTGGAGATCAGAGGAGAAATAACTCCAGAAAGAATGAAGGGATGGAGCGAAAGCAAAAATAATACCCAGTTGTGGATGTGTCTGGTGATAGAAGCAAGATCCGATGCTATAAAGAGCAATATTGCATAGGAACCTGGAATGTCAGGTCCATGAATCAAGGCAAATTGGAAGTGGTCAGACAAGAGATGTCAAGGGTGAACGTCGACATTCTAGGAATCAGCGAACTAAAATGGACTGGAATGGGCGAATTTAACTCAGATGACCATTATATCTACTACTGCAGGCAGGAATCCCTCTGAAAAAATAGAGTAGCCATCATGGTCAACAAAAGAGTCCAAAATGCAGTACTTGGAGGCAATCTCAAAAACGGCAGAATGATCTCTGTTCGTCTCCAAGGCAAACCATTCAATATCACAGTAATCCAAGTCTATGCCCCAAACAGTAATGCTGAAGTTGAATGGTTCTATGAAGACCTACAAGACCTTTTAGAACTAACACCCAAAAAAGATGTCCTTTTCATTATAGGGGACTGGAATGCAAAAGTAGGAAGTCAAGAAACACCTGGAGTAACAGGCAAATTTGGCCTTGGAATGAGGAATGAAGCAGGGCAATGACTAATAGAGTTTTGCCAAGAAAATGCATTGGTCATAGCAAACACCCTCTTCCAACAACACAAGAGAAGACTCTACACATGGACATCACCAGATGGTCAACACTGAAATCAGATTGATTATATTCTTTGCAGCCAAAGATGGAGAAGCTCTATACAGTCAACAAAAACAAGACCAGGAGCTGACTGTGGCTCAGATCATGAACTCCTTATTATCAATTTCAGACTGAAATTGAAGAAAGTAGGGAAAACCGCTAGACCATTCAGGTATGATCTAAATCAAATCCCTTATGATTCTACAGTGGAAGTGAGAAATAGATTTAAGGGCCTAGATCTGATAGATAGAGTGCCTGATGAACTATGGAATGAGGTTCGTGACATTGTACAGGAGACAGGGATCAAGACCATCCCCATGGAAAAGAAATGCAAAAAAGCAAAATGGCTGTCTGGGGAGGCCTTACAAATAGCTGTGAAAAGACGAGAGGCAAAAAGCAAAGGAGAAAAGGAAAGATATAAACATCTGAATGCAGAGTTCCAAAGAATAGCAAGAAGAGATAAGAAAGCCTTCTTCAGTGATCAATGCAAAGAAATAGAGGAAAAGAACAGAATGGGAAAGACTAGAGATCTCATCAAGAAAATTAGAGATACCAAGGGAACATTTCATGCAAGGATGGGCTCAATAAAGGACAGAAATGGTATGGACCTAACAGAAGCAGAAGATATTAAGAAGACGTGGCAAGAATACACAGAAGAACTGTACAAAAAAGACCTTCACGACCCAGATAATCATGATGATGTGATCACTAATCTAGAGGCAGACATCTTGGAAAGTGAAGTCAAGTGGGCCTTAGAAAGCATCACTACGAACAAAGCTAGTGGAGGTGATGGAATTCCAGTTGAGCTGGTTCAAATCCTGAAAGATGATGCTGTGAAAGTGCTGCCCTCAATATGCCAGCAAATTTGGGAAACTCAGCAGTGGCCACAGGACTGAAAAAGGTCAGTTTTCATTCTAATCCCAAAGAAAGGCAATGCCAAAGAATGCTCAAACTACTGCACAATTGCACTCATCTCACATGCTAGTAAAGTAATGCTCAAAATTCTCCAAGCCAGGCTTCAGCAATATGTGAACCGTGAAATTCCTGATGTTCAAGCTGGTTTTAGGAAAGGCAGAGGAACCAGAGATCAAATTGCCAACCTCTGCCAGATCATGGAAAAAGCAAGAGAGTTCCAGAAAAACATCGATTTCTGCTTTATTGACTACACCAAAGCCTTTGACTGTGTGGATCACAAGAAACTGTGGAAAATTCTTTAAGAGATGGGAATACCAGCACACCTAACCTGCCTCTTGAGAAATTTGTATGCAGGTCAGGAAGCAACAGTTAGAACTGGACATGGAACAACAGACTGGTTCCAAATAGGAAACGGAGTACGTCAAGGTTGTATATTCTCACCCTGCTTAAATAACTTCTATGCAGAGTACATCATGAGAAACGCTGGACCAGAAGAAACACAAGCTGGAATCAAGATTGCTGGGAGAGACATCAATAACTTCAGATATGCAGATGACACCACCCTTATGGCAGAAAGTGAAGAGAAACTCAAAAGCCTCTTGATGAAAGTGAAAGAGGAGAGCGAAAATGTTGGCTTAAAGCTCAACATTCAGAAAACGAAGATCATGGCATCCGGTCCCATAACTTCATAGGAAATAGATGGGGGAACAGGGGAAACAGTGTCAGACTTTATTTTGGGGGGCTCCAGAATCACTGCAGATGGTGATTGCAGCCATGAAATTAAAAGACACCTGCTCCTTGGAAGAAAAGTTATGACCAACCTAGATGGCATATTCAAAAGCAGAGACATTACTTTGACGACTAAGGTCCATCTAGTTAAGGCTATGGTTTTTCTTTTGATCATATATAGATGTGAAATTTGGACTGTGAAGAAGGCTGAACGCCGAAGTATTGATGTTTTTGAACTGTGGTGCTGGAGAAAACTCTTGAGAGTCCCTTGGACTGCAAGGAGATCCAACCAGTCCATTCTGAAGGAGATCAACCCTGGGTGTTCTTTGGAAGGAATGATGCTAAAGCTGAAACTCTAGTACTTTGGCCACCTCATGCGAAGAGTTGACTCCTTGGAAAAGATTCTGATGCTGGGAGGGATTGGGGGCAGGAGGAGAAGGGGACGACTAAGGATGAGATGGCTGGATGGCATCACGGACTCGATGGATGTGAGTCTAAGTGAACTCCGGGAGATGGTAATGAACAGGGAGGCCTGGCGTGCTGCGATTCATGGGGTCCCAAAGAGTCGGACATGACTGAGTGACTGAACTGAACTGGACTGAACCCCGTCTTACTTGTGGTTTCTCGTTTTCATTAAACATTTTTTATGTTTCTCCAGTTTCAGCCTCTATGTGTCCTTATATCCTAAGTGAATCTCTTATAGGCTCTATGTAGATGAAACTTTTTTTTAAATCCACTTAGCTACTATATGTCTTTTGATTAGAGAATTTAGCATATTTACATTTGAAGTAGTTATTGATAGAATGTACTTATTGCCGTGTCGTTGTTTTTGTCTTTCTTCCTCTCTCTCCTTTCTTCCACTTGGTTTTATGACTTTTGCAGTGTTGATCTTAGATTCCTTTGTGTATGTACTACAGTTTTTTCTTTCTAGTGACCATAAGGTTTATATATAGCAACATATAAAGCTGGTATAAAGAATAAAAGAGAAAAATAGCAAAATAAAAATAAACACTCTGATTAATAAAGGGGTAAACAGAAGCAGGATGTACAATGTGATATCAAAAACATAAAATATGTGGGGTAGTAGAAACACAGAGTTTCAGATTGTGTTCACACTTAACTTGTTATCAGCTTAAGTTAGACTGTTTTTTATACATATACATAGCAGCAGGATATAACACTTTTATATATAAATATATAAATGGAACAATATATAAAATAGAACAGTTTTATATATAAAATATAAAAGTTTTATATATGTTTATATTTTATATAAATATATATATTTATACATGGGATATATACAATTTTTATATATTTTATATATACATTTATTTGTGAAATATATTTTATATATTTAAATATATAAATATAAACATATAATAGACATATATATTTATGTATAAAACAGTCTAATTTAAGTTGATAGCAAGTTAAGTTTGAACGCATTCTCAAATTCTATATTTTTATTACCCCACATGTTTTATGTTTTTGGTATCACGTTGTACATATTAATTTTTTGTTTATCCCTTAATTATGGTGGTTATACTTATTTTTCTATTTTTGTCTTTTAATCTTTATACCAGTTTTGAAGTGAAGTGAAGTGGAAGTAGCTCAGTCGTGTCTGACTCTTTGTGACCCCGTGGACTATAGCCCGCCAGGCTCCTTTGTCCATGGAATTGTCCAGGTCAGAATACTGGAGTGGGCAGCTAGTCCCTCCTTGTGGGTATCTTCCCAACCCAGGGATCAAACTTGGATCTCCTGCATTGCAAGCGGATTCTTCACCATCTGGGTCACCGGGGAAGTCCTTACACCAGCTTCGTAAGTGACTGATTCGTGAGGCTTACATTTACCTTTACTAGTGAAATATCTACTTTCATGTGATTTTGTTACTAATTGTTGCTCTTTCTTTTCAGCTTAAAGATGCCCCATTAACATATGTTGTAGGACCAGGTTAGTACTGATGAACTCCTTGAGATTTTGTTTCTCTTCAAATCTCTTTATCTCACTTTGAATTCTTGATAACCTTGCCAGTAGAGTATTCTTGCTTTCAAGTTCTGTTTTCATTTTTTTCTATCATTACTTCGAATATATCATGCCATTTCCTCCTGGCCTACAAGGTTTTTGCTGAGAAATTTGTTTATAATCTTAAAGGAGTTCCATTGCACTGAACAAGTTATTATTTTGTTGCTGTTTTAAAGATTCTTTCTTTAACTTTGAGTCTTTTGGGGTTTATCTTACTTGTGACTCCCTGAGATTCTAGGATTTGGACATCTGTTTCCTTCCCTAAGTTAGTGACACTTGGCCATTATCTGCTGAAACACAATTTCTTCCCCTTTTTCTCTCTCTTCTTTTTCTGGAACCCCTATACTGCAAATATTTTTCTATTTGATGTTTCTCATAGGTCGCTTACTCTATCTCCACTTTTCAATTTTTTTTTCCTTTTTGATGCTTTGTTCAGATGAGTTTTTGCCTTGTCTTCCAGGTCACTGATTCTTTCTTCTGCTCTTCAGCAATCAATGCAAAAAAATAGAGGAAAACAATAGGATGGGAAAGACTAAAGATCGCTTCAAGAAAATCAGAGATACCAAGGGAATATTTCACGCAAAGATGGGCTTGATAAAGGACAGAAATGGTATGGACCTAACAGAGGCAGAAGATATTAAAAAGAGGTGGCAAGAATACACGGAATAACTGTACAAAAAAGAGCTTCATGACCCAGAGAGTCACAAAGGTGTGATCACTCACCTAGAGCCAGACATCCTGGAATGCGAAGTCAAGTGGGCCTTAGGAAGTATCACTACAAACAAAGCTAGTGGAGGTGATGGAATTCCAGTTGAGCTATTTCGAATCCTAAAAGCTGAAGCTGTGAAAGTGCTGCACTCAATATGCCAGCAAATTTGGAAAACCCAGCAGTGGCCATAGGACTGGAAAAGGTCAGTTTTCATTCCAGTCCCTAAGAAAGGCAATGCCAAAGAGTGCTTACACTACCACACAATTGTACTCATTTCACACACTAGCAAAGTAATGCTCAAAATTCTCCAAGCCAGGCTTCAACAGTATGTGAACCATGAACTTCCAGATGATCAAGCTGGATTTAGAAAAAGCAGAGGAACCAGAGATCAAATTGCCAACATCTGCTGGATCATACAAAAAGTGAGAGAGTTCCAGAAAAACATATACTTCTGCTTTATTGACTACACCAAATCCTTTGACTGTGTGGATCACAGCAAACTGTGGAAAATTCTGCAAGACATGGGAATACCAGACCACCTGACCTGCCTCATGAGAAATCTGTAGGCAGGTCAAGTAGCAACAGTTAGAACTGGACATGGAACAACAGACTGGTTCCAAATAGGAAAAGGAGTATGTCAAGGCTGTATATTGCCACCCTGCTTATTTAACTTACATGCTGAATACATCATGCAAAATGCCAGGCTGGATGAAGCACAAGCTGGAATCAAGATTGCCAGGAGAAATACCAATAACTTCCGATATGCAGATGACACCATCCTTATGGCAGAAAGCAGAGGAACTAAATACCTCTTGATGAAAGTGAAAGAGAAGAGTGAAAAAGGTGGCTTAAAACTCAGCATTCAGAAAACTAAGATCATGGCATCTGGTCCCATCACTTCATGGCACATAGATGAGGAAACAATTGAAACCTTGAGAGACTTTATTTTGGGGGGTCAAAATCACTGCAGATGGTGACTGCAGCCATGAAATTAAAAGACACTTGCTCCTTGAAAGAAAAGCTATGACCAAACTAGACAGCATATTAAAAAGCAGAGATATTACTTTGCTGACAAATGTCTGGCAAATCAAACCTATGGTTTTTCATGTCTTCATGTATGGATGTGGGAGTTGGACTATAAAGAAAGCTGAGCTCCAAAGAATTGATGCTTTTGAACCGTGGTGTTGGAGAAGATTCTTGAGAGTCCTTTGGACTGCAAGGAGATCCAACCAGTCTATCCTCAAGGAAATCAATCCTAAATATTCATTGGAAGGACTGATGCTGAAGCCAAAACTCCTATACTTTGGCCACTTGATGCAAAGAACTGACTCATTGGAAAAGACCCTGATGCTGGGAAACATTTGAAGGTGGAAGGAGAAGGGGGCGACAGAGGATGAGCTGTTGCATGGCATCACCGACTCAATGGACATGAGTTTGAGTAAGTTCTGGGAGTTGGTGATGGACAGGGAGGCCTGGCGTGTGACCATGGGGTAGCAAAGAGTGGGACACGACTGAGGGACCAAACTGAACTGATCTATTCTGCTGACAGACCCCTCTAGTGTGTGTTTCACTTCGGTTGTGTGTGTTTTAACTATTGACTTCTCTCTGTTACTCTTTAATGCTTTCTGTCTTTCTGTTTAAGTTCCCACTGTATTATTCCTTTCTTTGCATTTCATGAGCTCATTTATGATCATTGCTTGAACTCTTTTCTGTTAAATTACTTGTTTCCCTTTCATTATGGGTTTTCCACCCTAGGGTTTTCTATTGTTTTCTTGTTCGGAGCATATTTCTCTGGCTCCTCATTTTACTTCACTCTCTGTTTGTTTCTACATATCAGATGAAACAATACTCCCACCCAGCCTTATGAATGAGATAAACCTTATCCTTTACACCTTGCCCTAGCTGTTGTTTGTCTCTCAGATTTTTGTGCTTGTGTCTTAGCAGTCTGGTTTATTCTTCAGGTCCCAGATGTTGAAGGTGTGCCAGGACCTGTGAAGGTTCCAGAGAGAGGGATCTCTGTTAGCCCTTGTTTCAAGGCTGATGGAAAGTGAGAGTCTCCGAAAGCAGGTATAAAGACATGCAAAAGTGTACAATCCTGTTGGATCATAATTATAACCCCTCCTGGCCTCCAGGCCAGGCAGTCTAGAGATGTCTCTTCAGTAACAGTTCTCAAATTTAAGGCTTTACAGTAGTGATTGGGCTCCTTTCTGGGAGGTTGAGGGGGGCAGGTACCAGGCAGCTGAAGCAAAATCAAAAGTGAGCACAAAAATGGCATGCCCTGACCCACATTCTCTGAGAGCCCTCCACAGGCTCTAGACGTGTGGAAACCTAAAGCGTGCCCCTCGAGCAGAAATAAATAGGCCTTTTTATTACAGGAAGCCTAGGGGGTGTTTTAGTCTATCTGTGCAGTGCTATGGGGGTGGCAGCTTGCAAGAAGTTCTCTTTCCAATGGCTTGGGGATGAGGTCACCAGGACCAAGCGTTTCAGAGGCATCCCCTGTGCAAACTGTGCACCCCAGCTGGCTTCGGTGGAACTGTGGGAGTGATACAGAGACAGCGCACTTGCTTGCTGGCTGAGGAGGGTCAACGGGTAGCACATGGGGGCATATTTCTCACCCAGTGGTTTTGGAGGGGCCACCGGAGTGGGTGTGCTCAGTGGTGCTAGTCCATGGGAGGGAGGGCGAAAAACGGTGCTCAGTAGCACCAGCTTGTTAGAGGGAAAAGGCAAAATCGATGTCTGCCAGCTCCTCCATCCCCGGGGAGAGTCCCAGCAGGTTCCAGCCCCTCCAGCATGTGCTTTCATAGTTGCAAATGAGTCTCCTTCATGTACGGTCTGGGCATTTTTCAAGCGGCTGTTTTTGCACTGGGTTGTGGGGCAAATTAGTGCATATATGAGTCCTTTAAAAGCAAAGATTCTCTATTCCCTATATATCTGTGGTTCTGGATGTAGGAGGTTTGGGTGGCTCGTTTCAGGATTTCAGGTCCTAAATGTTGCCTGAGGTGGACCGCCCACACACAAAAGAATAATAAGCTCCACATCCGTGAGATCTCTGCCAGTCGTGGGTAAATGCACTGGGGTGGAGATTTTGGCTAGAAGGCCTCTGCCTCCCCTGCGTGTGTTAATGTCACTCTGTTATCCTTTGTTGTAGAGGAGATATGCAGCTAGTTTTCAGGTCCTTTTCGCAGGGAATCTTTATGTATCTGTAGGCCATGTCTGTGAAGAGGTGAGATCGGGATCCTCCCAGGGTTCCGTCTCGGCCTGTCCCTTCTGAGTGGTCTTGATCGAAGTCTCTGTGAGCTAATGTGTTCATTTCTATGGGCATGTTCTTCCATGAGGAATTTCTAGATCATAGGAAAGGCATCTTCAGAACATCCTTCTGAAAAGTTGTCCAAAGTGCTTGATGCCCGTTTATGCTCAGGTCAGCCATGGATGAGAACTTCAAGTCCTCTTTGTCGTTATTGTTTAGTTGCTAAGTTGTGTCTGACTCTTTATGACTCCATGGACTGCAGCATGCCTGGCTTCCCTGGTTTTCCCTATTTCCCAGAATTTCCTCAAATGCATGTCCATTGAGTCGGTGATGCCATCCAAGCATCTCATCCTCTGTCGTCCCCTTCTCCTCCCGCCTTCAATCTTTCCCAGCATCAGGGTCTTTTCCAATGAGTCGGCTCTTTGCAAGATGTACTGCTCTATGTATTGTCAACTCTTAACATTATCAGACTTTTTGACTTGGCTCTTTTATCATCTGTTGCCTAGCGATATATAAATTGGTTTTCTATTTTCTTTAGTATATAAGGTCAAGAACATTTTCATATGTTTATTGGCTATTTGTATATTCTTTTTTGCAGATAATTTTTCCTTTTTATTGTTTTTTCAAACTTTTGTAAATTCTAACAAATATTCGTGCACTCCAAGATAGTTAATATATTTGCCTATGTTATTTTCTAGAAGCTCTATTGTTTTTCATGTTATATTTTGATCTATAATTTACTTGGAATTCTTATGTATGATTCCTTTTATGTTTAATTTCATGTGTATTTATATGAAAGCATTTATAAAAAATCTGATACAATGAATAATAATTAAATGAGATAAATGTAAGAAATTTATGTTAGTATAAACCTAATTCTATGAGGGTAGATAGAAGAAATTAATCTCAAACTTAAAAAAAATTTCCTCTGCATTCTTCTCATCTATAGGAAGAGAGATATTACTTACCACCTGAACCAAAAAAGGAACATTAACTTATGATGACAAAAGATTTCATTATATAATCTTAATGTAGTGTCATGACTTATCCAAATCCCAAACCTATGGGAAGATAATTATTCTCTATCAATATTTCTTCAATAAGCTTAAAATATTTTTGGTCACCCTGGAGGAGGAAATGGGAGCCCACTGCAGTATTCTTGCCTGGAAAATTCCATGGACAGAAGACTTTGGTGGGCTACAGTCCAAGGATCGTAAACAGTCAGACACAAGCTGAGTGACTGAACACTTACTGAGCATACATGCTTGCGGGATCACAGTGCCCTGAATCTGCCTTTTCCTTTTTCTTCTTTTTTTTTAAGCTATCATTTGTATTTTTTATAATAAAAATAGCTAAGGGCATTGTCAGTTTTTAATACGTCACAAAAAATACAGGTTTTAGGTTCAGTAAAATATTTATTCCAGGGAAACCTTAGTTTCAAATTACAAAGAGAAAATTCCATACTTAACTACAGTAAAACAGAGGGGACTAACTTTTAAAATATAGTCAAACTGCTCTATCACATACAGAGAAGGCTTTTTTTAAAAATAAACTGAATTCTTAGTAAAAGATGCAATACAAAGAGTAGAACTCTTTTCCTTAAAAAGAAAGAAAAGGAAAAACTTCCAATTAGCAGACTAAAATGTGAAGCTGGAAAAAGAAAACAAACTAAACATTTAGCCTTCTGGGAAAAGAAATCGCAAACAAACAAGAAAGTTTGGAAAGATGTATTTAGCCTTTGCCTTTTAAATAACGCCTTGGTATTACACTGCATTTAGTTCTCACGGTAAAACTTATCTAACCCAAGTTAATTACATTTCCAATGATAGTTGTAAGACATTTGCCAAGATTTACTACATAAGTGGCATATAAATTTAGTTGCAGAATAATTAAGTCAGAATTTGAGTCCATACATTAAGCAATGGAAGCATAATTACATTCTTATAGATGCTAAAAACTTCACTTGCAATTCTTTAAAAATGGGTTCAACGCAGATTCAGACTGTGTTTTATTTAAGACTTTTTTTCTTTCAGCTATAGTAGGAAAAAACAACTCTAATTTGAGTAGTGCTTTATAGGCTATGCCACATTTTTAAAATATTGGGTTCTTTGTACATTATGTGCTAACAGCAATATCAAGGGGTAGCTCTGGATACTGGTGTGGGAGCAAGAGGTTTCGGCCTCTTAGTGAACTCCATCAGTGCCTCCTCTCTTGCCTTCTCAAAAAGCCTTTTACCTTAAAAATATGGCCTTGTAATGTTAGGGTGGTTTGAAAACTAGGGTCTTGAATTGCTTGCCAGATTTCTGCTCTGAAATTCGTCCTTCATAAATGAACATTCAAGACTAACCTGTGGACTTGAGATCTCAATTATACCTATGACCTTGCATCCCCTTACTGATCTACAGATCAGCTTGACCCACTCTATTTTTAAAATTTTATATTTGTTTCTATCATCATGATTATTATTGTTATTTTCCAGATAGCAAAATCCATTTTACTATTCACCATTTTGATTTCAGAACAAGTAACTAACAAGTAATGAGGTTGCATTCTCTTATCTTTGATGTTTCATCTGTCCCGTTCCTTAGTCCCACAAGATAGTCCACAAAACAGAGGTTTCTCACTCAGAATAGGAAACTTTAGAACACACATTGACTGCTATTGGTTGGTAACAAATTGCCTTTCTCAAAAAAAAAAAAAAAAAAACTTCAGCCATAGCCATTTAATTAGTGTACAACAAGATTGATTAAGCAATGTAGTGTCAAATAACACATTTTAAGTGGAGGAAGATGGTATCTAGCACTTAATTGATATCCTGTTATTCTTAAAAGTCGTATGATGAATAGGAAGGAGACTAGCTAATAATTTACTTTTCTGTTCTTCTCACTTGACCACCTAACAGTTAAGTTTTCTATCTTCTCCTACTGTGAAGTCTCATTTACCGTATCTCCTAGCAACCAGTTTATACTTAATCATGTACAAAATCAGACTTATAGAAGGGAAAAAATAAATGAATCACAAGGTAGGAAGGCAAAAAGCCCAAAACTGAATTGATGGGCCTCTTGCACGTAGAGCTGAGTGACTATTTGGGACTAAAATTACTTTAGCTTCGCTACTGAGAGCTGTGCCAATGCTTTTACCCATGCAGGATTGCTGTTATTTAAAAGTGACTTCAATCCAGCAGTACAGACATCACTTCAGAGCTTGTCAGAAATGCAAATTCTCAGGCCAAACCCCAGACCTACTATAATATGGACTTTGACAAGATCGCCAAACGACTCAAATGCCCCCTCAGTATTTTTTTGAATTGAAAGAACACATTTAATTATCTATTCCTATGAATATATTATTTAAATTTAGAATTAATAACAAATTATATTTCAGGTTTCAACCTCAAAAGCAGTAACTGGATATGGAAAAACACAAATTTAAGAAAATACATATATATATATATATTTTTTTTTTACTGTGTCCTTTGAATATCTCTTTATTCTCATATTTTAAGTATCTTTTTTCATCCGTTCAGTTCAGTTCAGTCATGTCTGACTATTTGCGACCCATGGATTGCAGCACGCCAGGTCTCCCCATCCATCACCAATGCCTGGAGCCTGTTCAAACTCATGTCCATCGAGTGGGTGATGCCATCCAACCATCTCATCCTCTGTTGTCCCCTTCTCCTCCTGCCTTCAGCCTTTCCCAGCATCAGGGTCTATGATCCTGTAATAGTCAAAGGAACTAAAAGATATATACATAACTTGATGCCTTATCTTTAAAACAGGTCTCTTTACAGAATTTGACCGTAAAAGTAGGTTTTAGAAGAAGAAGAAGATAAGGTATACTTGTAACTACACATAAATGTAATATTCAAAATAACCAATAGAAAGAGCTATTTGAAATTTTTAATAATGTTAAGTTATTTAATAATTTTAGAAAAAGATATGTTTTATAGATATGGCATGCTGCTGCAGCTAAGTCACTTCAGTAGTGTCTGACTCTGTGTGACCCCTTAGACAGCAGCCCACCAGACTCCGCCGTCCCTGGGATTCTCCAGACAAGAACACTGGAGTGGGTTGCCATTTCCTTCTCCAATACATGAAAGTGAAACGTGAAAGTGAAGTCGCTCAGTCATGTCCAACTCTTAGCGACCCCATGGACTGCAGCCTACCAGGCTCTTTCATCCATGGGATTTTCCAGCCAAGAGTACTGGAGTGGGGTGCCATTGCATAGAGGTATGTATATATCTTTTAGTTCCTTTGACCATTACCAAATCACAGACTGGTATAGTGTGCTGTACAATGCTAGGTTATGTTACATTTTGTTACATTATGGGAGAAAGCTTATCTTTAAGATCAAAAGAATTCTAGTGGCTATTAGTTTTCAAACTAGTGTACATATGATCACCACACTATAATGTTGGCACACTGCTCTGGAGTGCTGAAAATTGGTATCTCTTTCCTTTCTCCCTGGAGAAATTTAACTCAAATATGAACATGGAGATCTGGTGTCTTTGTTTTTCCCTCAGGATCCTACTTTCAGTTCAGTTCAGTTCAGTCACTCAGTCATCTCCAACTGTTTGCAACCCCACAGACTGCAGCACACCAGGATTCACTGTCCATCACCAACTCCTGGAGCTTGCTCAAACTCATGTCCATCGAGTTGGTAATGCCATCCAGCCAACTCATCCTCTGTCGTCCCTTTCTCCTCCTGCCCTCAATCTTTCCCAGCATCAGGATCTTTTCAAATGAGTCGGTTCTTTGCATCAGGTGGCCAAAGTATTGGAGTTTCAGCTTCAGTATCAGTCCTTCCAATGAACATTCAGGACTGATTTCCTTTAGGATGGACTGGTTGGATCTCCTTGCAGTCCAAGGGATTCTCAAAAGTCTTCTCCAACACCACAGTTCAAAAGCATCCATAAAGCATCCGTTCTTCAGCTCTCAGCTCTCTTTATAGTCCAGCTCTCACATCCTACTGTAGGACCTGCCATGTCGAGAAGCTCTCAAGTCTTCTTGCCATTCTGGATGCCTTACTCATGGGTCTTCCACCACAACCTACTGAGGCAGAAAGGCAAATGCTTGGTAGTCATTTCCCCATCAGCACACAACCCACTTTGTTCTTAAGCATCAAATCCCCAAGTTCAATATTGTTCCTCCACAATTTAGTCATCACAGTATAATTATTCTCTGTTTTGACATTCTCTTTGTATCAGTGGAATGGCAGACACTGAAGAGATGACTAACCCTGGAACTAAAAATCAATGTGCATTCCTTCTCCTTCTATTTTAAAATCTCTAAAAAGTCACTAGATGATCCATTTCACTTTAATTCAATACACATTTAGGGGCATCTGCTCTGGGCTGGACCTTATCTAGAGGTTGGCTATCCCACCCTCTAGAATTCATCTACTGTAGTAAGCAACCTCATCAACAAAGCATCAGGATTTCGTGTGATTAGTTTGCCTGAGAAGGAGGAGTTGAGGCGTCAGGGAAGAAATGCTATCAGAGCTAGAATTCTAGGAAGGCGTTTGTGTTTGGATCATATTGAGAGGGTCTTTCACAGATGGAGAAGCCTAGTAGGTTACAGTCCACGGGGTCGCAAAGAGTCGGACACGACAGAGCGACTTCACCTTCACCTTCAGAGAGCACAGAGGCATAAAACAACTGGAGATGTTTTAGGAATTTCAAGTGTTATCAGGGTGGGTGAAAGTTTTAGCTAGAGAGATAGGCAAGGCTGACCCATGAGGATCGTGCTGACTAAAGGTGCCATGGTAAGCCGCTTCAGTTGTGTCCAGCTCCTTGTGACCCCATAGACTGTAGCCCACCAGGCTCTTCTGTCCATGGGATTCTCCTGGCAAGAATACTGGAGTGGGTTGCCATGCCTTTCTCCAGGGGACCTTCTGAATAATAGATTCCTTTTAGTTATTCCTCTAAAATTTAAAAAAATTTCCAGTGTAGAGAAAACTTAAGTACAGAATTAAACTCCAGAAATGGTTTTAGAAATGGTTCAGAAAATTTTCTATTCTTTATTCCCAGAAACATCCATGAAATCTTGCAATCTTGAAACAATAGCTTCTGACTTTTTAACCACTTAGAAGTATGTTTAATATTAAAATGTCCTATGTAGACATTTCTAGTATTTAAATATTTTTGTATACCAAAAATATTGAATTCATTCAGTCAGTTCAGTTCAGTTGCTCAGTCATGTCTGCTTTGTGACCCCTTGGACAGCAGCACACCAGGCCTCCCTATTCATCACCAGCTCCCAGAGTTTACTCAAACTCATGTCCATTGAGTCAGAGGTGCCATCCAACCATCACGTCCTCTGTCATCCCCTTCTCCTTCCACCCTCAATCTTTCCCAGCATCAAGGTTTTTCAAATGAGTCAGCTCTTCGCATCAGGTGGTCAAACTATTGGAGTTTCAGCTTCAGCATCAATCCTTCCAATGAGTGGTCAAGACTGATTTCCTTTAGGATAGACTGGTTGGATCTCCTTGCAGCCCAAGGGACTCTCAGGAGTCTTCTGCAACACCACAGTTGAAGAGCATCAATGCTTCGGTGCTCAGCTATAAGTCCAACTCTCACATCTGTACATGACCACTGGAAAAACCACAGCTTTGACTAGACGGACAATTGTTGGCAATGTAATGTCTCTGCTTTTTAATATGCTGCCTAGGTTGGCCATAAATTTCCTTCCAAGAAGCAAACATGGTTTAATTTCACGGCGTTCACTGAATTCATTAGATATAGTAGCCTTTATAACCAAATGATGGATATTTGCATTGTTCACACGTGAATTTTGGAGATATTGATTGCCTTTGAAGACCTCAGGTCAGGAACCACTGATACCATCTAGTGCAATCACCATTCAGGCTTAGAATGCCCCCTTCAGCAATCTGAGCTGCTTAAGAGCTTCCCTCCTACCTCTCCCAGCTCCCTCACCTATCTCTGCTGATGGCTGAGTCAGTACTTAAAGACTGATTGAACTTAAGCATGTCTACATTCAGCTCAACACTCAGAAAACGAAGATGATGGCATCTGGTCCCATCACTTTATGGGAAATAGATGGGGAAACAGTGGAAACAGTGTCAGACTTTATTTGGGGGCCTCACTGCAGATGGTGATTGCACCCATGAAATTAAAAGACATTTACTCCTTGGAAGGAAAGTTGTGACCAACCTAGATAGCATATTAAAAGGCAGAGACATTGCTTTGCCAACAAAGGTCCGTATAGTCAAGGCTATGGTTTTTCCAGTGGTCATGTATGGATGTGAGAGTTGGACTGTGAAGAAAGCTGAGAACCGAAGAATTGAAGCTTTGTTTTTTTAAATAATCTTTCTTTTTACAACTTTATTTTAGTTATTTTTTTAATTACTTAGCAATATTGTATCGGTTTTGTCTTATATCAACATGAGAGTCTCTTGGACTGCAAGGAGATCCAACCAGTCCATTCTGAAGGAGATCAGCCCTGGGATTTCTTTGGAAGGAATGATGCTAAAGCTGAAACTCCAGTACTTTGGCCACCTCATGCGAAGAGTTGACTCATTGGAAAAGACTTTGATGCTGGGAGGGATTGGGGGCAGGAGGAGAAGGGGACGACCCAGGATGAGATGGCTGGATGGCATGACAGACTTGATGGACGTGAGTCTGAGTGAACTCCGGGAGTTGGTGATGGACAGGGAGGCCTGGCGTGCTGCGATTCGTGGGGTCGCAAAGAGTCGGACACGACTGAGCGACTGAACTGAACTGAACTGAAGCATGTCTAAGGAAAGGGGTTAAAGAAGACAGTCATCTAATATTAATAAAATGGGAGAAGCCCTGAAAGCAGAAAGGTACGAATATCGTCACACCGATAGCATTTTTCTTCAGTCTTTTTAAATCTGTGCAGGTCAGTTTCCTGCACAGTCCTCTTTCAGGAAAGGTGTCTTAGGAGAAAGAATCTATTTCAAATCCATTTCTATATCTCCAGCATTTATCCCAGTACTTGACATGGTAACCACTTAGTACTGTTACAGTAAGTTATTTGAATAATAAATGCATAACCTCACAATTCATATTGCTATTTACCTCTGCTTCTAAGTATTATTTGACAGGTTTACGTTTTTCTTTTTCTTTTTTATGTTTGTGTCAATTTCTTGGTTCTTGGTGAGAATATGGGAGGAAGAGATGTTTTTATCAGAATGTGTGATTAATAATAATTCCTGGAGGAGACGTTTTTAACCAATGTGTAACCAGTAAATAGACTAAACCCCTTGAGTTCTTAAGTCCTAAGAGAAGATGGAGGCTGAGACAAGAGTAAAACAGTCTTGAGTCTGGAAGAAAGATGAAACAAAGCAATGCCATGCTTGTAGGGAGTGATCTGAGGCATAAACAAGGGTCCCCCCGGGTACCAGCCAGTGCAGTGCTAAGAGGAGAAACTGGCCCTCCTATGGCTAAAATCACAGAGCCCAGCTAAACTGTCCTCAGAGGTCCTGCTTGGAGCTTAAGGAGAATTTTAGGGCAATTTCAAGAACAACTAAAGAGAGGCACTCTTACATAGCAGAAATGAATTTTTTGAATTGTTAAGCCCAGGAGACAGTACCACCCAAGAATATAAATAAGCTCAAGATTTAAGATAAAGTACAGCTGCTGCTCCTGCTGCTGCTGCTGGGTCACTTCAGTCGTGTCCGACTCTGTGTGACCCCATAGACGGAAGCCCACCAGGCTTCCCCGTTCCTGGGATTCTCCAGGCAAGAACACTGGAGTGGGTTGCCATTTCCTTCTCCAATGCAGGAAAGTGAAAAGTGAAAGTGAAGTCGCTCAGTCGTACCCAACTCTTAGCGACCCCATGGACTGCAGCCTTCCAGGCTCCTCCATCCATGGGATTTTCCAGGCAAGAGTACTGGAGTGGGCTGCCATAAAGTACAGCTAACAGTACTCAAATATTTGCATCAGGACTCACAATCAAAATGCTTTCATGTTCTTTATCTTACTTGGATTCTAAGACTCACAGATTATCTAGAAGATGGATATTCTTATCTTCATTCCTGCGGGTAAGGAAACATAAGCTAAAAAGGGGTAGAGAGCTTGCCCAAAATCACCTATGTTTTAAGAGGCAGAGTCAGATGAAAATTTGGGTTATTACCATTAATCAATTGTGTTGAAAGAAATGGCTGAGGAGGAGGCCATGAAGAATCTACAGAAATGTGAAAGGAAAAGAGATATTCTCTTCCTAATTTTATGGTCAGTTTAGGGGAAGATGACCATTCTCAAGCTTTGAGCCGGCTCCACGCAGACAGCTAGTGTCCTGGGAGATATTCAGAGGTATTTCATTGATAAAAGAACTCCCTATCAAAATGATAGTAATTTAAATAAATTTAAATGATGTATTTATTAACTCTAAATCTTTAAAATGCAAAATACATTGTGTGTCTCCAGGAGGCTAATATGTCATGCTCAGCATTTCCTAAACATATGTTTTCATAAATGGTTAGGCTGCTCCAGAATTTCCCTTTGTAATGAACTTTACTGGAAATGGTCTATCTTTTCCTCTCCAGCCAATGGCTACCTGTATCAGACACTATACTATGTACCTTCAGCCAAATCCCAGATTTTCCAAGCTGAGGAGCTATAACCTCACCTAGCTTTCTTCCCCACACATATAGTTCATGAAGAAACTAAAGTATTTAACATGTACTGTATAACCACTACCTTCTGTGCCTCTGAACAAGATGCCCCCTCACACAGGAATTCGAAAGTGAATGAACAAATGAATGTCACTGTGGCTAGATAAAGCCCAGAATTAAGTCCTTGACCATTTGTGATCAACTTAAAAATGCGAAGATAATTTTTCTTTCTCTTTATTTAAAAAGACAGAAAAGTCGTCAATGATGGGAAAGTTTTCCCAATAATCTCCGGCAATTTTCAGTCTTAGGAGTTAGTCACTATTATATGGGGTCCCCCTATACAATTCAATTTTAATTTAATTTATGACTATATTTCTTTGTTCAGGAACAGAAAATAGCATCCAAAGACCGAGCTCTATGCGTAAGAGCAGCAGTTCAGGCCCCATGCTAGTGATGACCTGTACTTTGCTGCCGTATATCACGTGCTCCAAGCACGGACTGTGGGGTGTTCATTGCTTGCACAGGAGTAGTGATGACACCTTGTTACTGGAATAGTCAGCCGTTTTTTGAAGATAACCAAATCCCAGTCCCTGTTCTAAGCAATGTACTTGTGCTAACTCATCTAATCTTCCCATCAGTCATGAGGAACTAGCTGTTCATCCCTTTATGGAGTGAAGGGAGCTGGAGATTAGTGCTGAAGTAATTTTCCTAGGGTCTCTCAGCTCATCGATGTTGCCCACAGGCTGATGCCCCCCAAAGGCCAAATGCTAGAGCCCAAAAAGCACCCGTTGCAGAGTCAGGGGACACTGGTTTTGCCTTGATTCAGCATCAGCTACACCCAGTTTCTGCGTCTACAGCACGAAGATGCCCACACAAGAATGAGATCCTTTAAAATCTAAAAATCAAATGAATCTAGATTGAAGGGCCAGGGCCAAAAGAATTAAGCTGCAGGGGCCATGATCCTGTTGAGAACTCCTGATAGGAGAAAACCGCAGATTTCCTCTGGGGCTTCATTTTTTTATGATTCTTACACTTTAAGAAGGTGGGATTTGTTTTCTGAGTCTTATTTTTCCCAAATAAAAACAAATGAAATGTCTATTGTAACAGGTGGCCCTTTGTAGAGAAAGCAGCAAAACAGAAGCAGCAACAGCTGTGGGAGAGAGAGTTTCAAGCCACATATTAAAACCAAGCATCATTTGTTTTTATAAAGAGATGTTTATTTTGTGATAATGGATACAATTAATAGCAACATATGCTGCAGGGTGCATACCCACCAGTAATTAACGTAGCTTTAATTTAGATGCTTTTAAGAAAATGTAGTAAATTCACACAACAACAGCCGAGCTCTCAGACTCCTCTCCAGTGTAAGCTGGCTGCGTGTAATCACCAGAGTTTCAGCCTTGTTCTGGTTTCTCGTGCCCCATGCAAATTCTTCAGCCTGAACCTGGTCCTAATAACAGTGATGGAAAAAGTGCTCTGCGCTCCTAACTGAATCGTGCAGGCATAGCAAGCAGAGACCCAGGGGAGGGAGCAGGGCCCATTCACCTTAGGGACAGCTGTGAACTGACACATTAATGTTCCTCTACCTTCATTTACACTTGCAGCAATATGGCTGTTTTCAGCAAAATTTAAATTAAAGAAAACTGGATTTAAATATGAAAGTAAAGATCATCGCATGAAAAATGATACTTTCACTGGTGACAATAGACACCTCCCAGCTGGACAACTTGGGCTTTAAAAGTGTCACTCCATAACTCACAGGCAGTGGGACACAGGATAACTAACTCAGGGCTCAGCAGTGACCTGTCTTCCTGTCAGAACCAAGGACTGGAACTGGCCTAATAGTTGTTTCGTTTTAATATTAGAAGCAAAGCCTCTCTTCTCTGCTCTTCCCCATTCAAGTTTTACCAATGAACTATACCTGATGCAAACGTGCCTTTCCTTCAACCCCAGGGGCAGGTGTTCCCAGACTATTGAGCAGAGCAAGCTTCGGGATAAGACACCCATGATTTAGGGACTTCCCTGGTGGTCCTACAGTCCATGGGGTGGCAAAGAGTTGGATACAACTTAGCAACTAAGCACAGGTGGCCCCGTGGTTAAGAAGCTGCCTGCCCCTGCAGAAGACATGGGTTCAGTCCCTGGTCTGGGAACTAAGATTCCACATGTCTTGAGACAACTAAGCCTGCACAGCCCAACTACTGAGCCCTTGAGCCCATGCTCTGCAACAAGGGAAACCCATACACCCTGCAATGAAGAGCCCACGTGCAATGAAGAAATAATAATTTAAAATTAATGATAATAAATAATTAAATATGCCTGCTTTGGCTCATCTTTAAAAAAGTAAAAAAGCTGCTCATAATTAGTGTTTATATACCTTTGCCTGTGTGCACGTCACCTGAGACTCTTGCATTGCAGGCAGATCATTTACCTCTGAGCCACCAGGGAATCTGTATGCATCCAAATTTGCTTGGGGTGTGGCAAATACTGGACTCCAAGCCAGGAAACCAGGAGTCCTATTTTATTCCGATTCCAGATGGAGGTTTTCTGGCGTGTGTCAGTTCCCTTTCTGCCAAAAGCCATGGTTTCGTCATCTGCAAAAGGGATAGTGCAACCTTAAGACCTTAAGGGTCTACTTCCCTCCCTGAAAGTCCTAAGAGTAAATGTCTTGACTTGTCTGGCCCACTCTTAGACTTTAGATCTAGACTCAAGAGGATTAATGACCAGACATCTACACAAGGAGACAGAAAACCTGTTCTCTAGTCTCTCGATGCTCAAAATGTGTCCTGAAGCAGCAGCAGAGACATCGCCTGGGGGGATGTTAGAAATTCAGAACTCCACCGCCGTTTCCACCAACCACCACCACCACCAGCACCAGCACTACCTCGGAATCTCTAAGATCCCCAGGCGACTGCAGTGCACGCTAGAATCTGAGCAGCACTGCGTTCATCTCAGCTCTGCTCCCGATTAATGAGGAATTTTGAAGTTACATTGATCTTTAAAATACCATTCTTAATTTTAGAGACGAGCCCTCATTGCCTGTGTTGCCCACCAGACCTTAATTCTAATGAGATGATGTACATGAAACTCTTAGAAAAATTCCAAAGGGCTGGACTGATACAGAATGCTATTTAATTTTTCTAAAGAAAATGAGCTGTAATATTTCATGAGATTATTTCTGAGATTCAGCTATGAGCTCACCAACAGGAACGAGGTCCCATAACTTTAGAACTGACACTTTCACCTGCTCCAAAATTTGAAAATTACCTTTACATATGCTCACTCTCTCCTCAACTCCTGCATCAGTCTGGATCTCTATGTCCTGGTTTCTAAACTCATGCATTAGACTGTTCACTGGACACCCATCGTGTCTTCCTGAACCTCTTCAGACTCTGCACATCTGCAATGGAACCTGTTGTCATCACGCTCCAATCTCTTGCCTCTGTAGACGGCTCACCTTTACCCACTTTCCGTCAAAACCCTGAGGTCACCCTTCACTCCTTTCTACCTGTCCCCCAGCCCCTTGGCGTCCCAACTATACTGTCTTCGGATCTACCTCCTAACATCAGATCTTCTTATCTTTCTTTTCCCATCCTAGTCTGCAAGTTACTATCTTCTGAGTGCAAGGATGTCTGTAACAGCCTGCTCCATGGGTCTTAGCCCACGAGCTAGAATGATCTTTCTCAAACACAGACCCGACACTATTCGTGAATAAATAGTGTCAGCCCCTTTCGTGGCTTCTCATACCTGGACAAGACCCAGACTCCTTCACATGGCCCAGAACTCACTTCCCATCACATTTTTTATTTCATCCCTCATTATGCTTTGTAATAGAGAAAAACGGAATCCCTTGCAGTTCCACAAAACAGACCTGGCTCCCTCTTCTTTCCTCATCCTCTCCTGCATGGCTCCCATTCCTGGCATCCTCCTCTTCCAAGTCTTCGCCTGGCCTGATGCTGCACAACCTTCAGAATCCAGCTCAGCCATCCCCTCTTGTACAATCCCTTGTCTAACTCTTCCTTCCCTGTCTAACCTAACTGTAACACATGTTCTTTCTAGTTACAGCCCTTGATTATCCAAATCACAATATCAGAAGGAGACGATGAGAAAAGGTTAAAAGTGCAGCTATGGGCCCAGACTGCCTGCCTCCATAACTTGGTCCTGTCCTTCCCCAGCTATATGAGTTCACGCAAGTTCCACAATCACATGGTGCCTCAGTTTCCCTATGTATAAATTTAGGGTAATGACAACAGTGTCCTCTTCAGAGACAGAGAGTGAGTATTAAATGAAGTCAGACACATAAAATCCTCAGATCGATGCTTAGAACATAAGAAGTATTCAGTGTGTATTACCCATCTTATTAAACATTTTTATTGTTGTCTTCCTCACGAGAGCCCACGCTCTTGGAAATCTGGAACTTAAGCAGAGGGAGGAACCAGAGCCAGAACTCTTTTCATTTCTATCCTTGACCCACTGTCTCTGGGACAGTTGGCAAGTTTCTTAACCAAACTCTCAGCCTTGACTTGCTCAACTGCACAAAGATGCAGAAATAGCACCAACACCATAGACTCACAAGAATAAATTAAGTAAAGCACTTAGATCCTCACCTGGAATTTCCTAAGAGCTTAAGGGAGAAAAATTAGCTATTAGCATTGCTTTAATTTTTTTCTGTATTCTTGCTAATAAAGTACCTAACAGATGCTCAGTAAAATCTCCTGAATGAACATGAACAAACGAATTAGCCAATCCATGGGATTAAGTCTAACATAGACTCAACTTTGGCAGTTCACCTTCCTATCGTCTCTACTCCCATTTGCAGCGGACACTAGTTGCTGAGCCTGAAACTATTTCACTGCTTCAATCCACAGTGAGGCTGTTAGCACTCTTCCATGAGGAATCAGACCTGAAGATAAAATAACTAATACCTGGATCCCTGGACACGGTTGGCTCCTAGGGGGCCAAAACCAATATGTAATCACTAATTTCCATAAGGCTTCCCTGGTGGCTCAGAGGGTAAAGTGTCTGCCTGCAATGCAGGAGACCTGGGTTCGATCCCTGGGTCAGGAAGATCCCCTGGAGAAGGAAATGGCAACCTACTCCATAAAGACTCCATGTCTTATACTTTCCCTTTTTGAAAAGTATCAGCAAAGTAAATTACCACATCCACAAAGCTTTACAGTCTTACTTGTGAAAATAAACTCAAGGAGCCCTGGAAAATCTGCTTGGAAAGCTAGGAGAATGAACTTCTTTACAGGAAGATGGTAGCTCTCATCCACCTGGTAAGACAACCAATTCTCTTATCAAGTCCAAGTTCAAACTGCGTAACAAGCCCAACAAAGAAGAGACAAGTTGATGGGACAAGGAACAGAGACTTGATTCACAAAGTCAGCAGACCAGGAAGATGCTACAGTGCTGTTCCAAAGAACTATCTTGCCTGAATCTGGAAGCTAGTTTCTTTCATGGAACAAAGCAGGGGAAGATAAGGAGGTAAAGTAAAAAGGTGATAAGTCATTGCAAAAATGTCCTCCTTTTGGCCAGACTCCAGAGATGATGTGTTAGCGTCTTCTTCCCTGCAGCCATTCATAGGCAGGCCTGGTCAGAAGGTTTCCTGTGAGCTAAACAAAATTTGTTGTTGTTTAGTCGCTCCAGTCATGTCCAACTCTTTGCAATCCCATGGGCTATAGCCTGCCAGGTTTCTCAATCCATGGGGTTTTCCAGGGAAGAATCCTGGTATGCTCAGTCACTCAGTCATGTCCAGCTCTTTGTGATCCTATGGACTGTAGTCCACCAGGCTCCACTACCATGGGATTTCCCAGGCAAGAATACTGATTGGGTAGCCATTTCCTTCTCCAGTGGATCTTCCTGGACCAGGGATTGAACCTGTGTCTCCTGCATTGGCAGGCAGATTTTTTACCACTGAGCCACCTAAACAAAAATTAATGCTCTGATATTGGAGGAAGATGGGCCATTATGCATGCTCAGACCTACAGGCAACTTCCCTTTGCTCATAAGAAAGCAATTGAATACACAGATTCAAGTAAATGAATCAGATGTAATTCTTCCCTATTACAATTCCACATCTGGGTACCTCCAAAGGAAAACTCTGGGAATTTGTCATAACACCGCTCTGTGTGTGTGTGTGTGTGTGTGTGTGTGTGTGTGTGTGTGTGTGTGTTGTAAGGATGGAGAAGGAAGAGAGTCAATGGCCAACTCATCCCTAGTGGAATATGTATTTTTATCTTTACAGGTTTTGGTACTTGATTTGCATCACGGCCCTTGCATTGTACCCTTTCTTTGCCTTCACTAATGGCACACAATTTACACGATTGCTCTTGTCATTCTTGCTGCGATTACTAATGGATATGTCTTCCTCTCCAGACTGGAAGTTCGGAGAGGCCGGAAGCTGCCAGCTGTCTTTCCCTGTGTGTGCCACAGTGGCTAGCACAGACTCACAGCGGGTGAAGGAGTGAATAAATGAACGCATTCGCGTGCCTGCTGCCTGTATTCGCCCATGACGCGCAGAGCAGCTCTCCGGTATAGGCGTCGCTGCTATGGCAACCAGGACACAGGAAGCACCTGGGCCTGAGAGCGGCCACACAAGACTCCGTGGAGGAGGACACATAGGAATTCCACAGATTTCAAGGCACTGAGACTGGGTTTAATGGCAGCTGGCCGGTGGGAGGTAAAGTTGGTTCAGCAGATCAGGTCAGCGCTCCCCACCTTGTCATTACAGAACATGCTGCCCAACGTCCGCTTGCCTGAGCACTTGTGCATTTTCGCCTGAGGACTCTCTCCAGTTACCAGCTCTGCCTGTATACCCAAGACAGGAGTATGGGAAATTGACTCCCAGCCTTCACTCAGTGGATGATGAGAGTTGGTGCAGAAATTTCCCAGCTCCGTTGACCCCTGTTGGGACAAGGTGGGGCTGTGTGTTCCCTACGGGTCCTCAGGGTCCCTTGCAGGGCTAAGCACCAGAGTGTTGCTCTGCCCTGAGCCTAAGGAGGAGCCTGCGTCTCCTCTGGGCCAACCATCGTGCACACTGCTGCTGGGGTAAAAACCGCCACTGTTGCCGAAGAATCCCCAGTCAGTCAGAGTGACAGACACACCAACAGGTCATTGTAAATGTGACACAGGGTCGCAAGGGCAACGATAAAGTTGCATCAGAAGACTTAAATTCCCAGCAGGTCACAGGAAGAATAGGAGGTTAAAACCCAAAGATCTTACACTTATGGTGGGCACTTTCCATTTGGCATCCTTATTCCCAAATGCACAAATTGCCTGGTACCTGTTCCTTCTGATAATGAGACTGGGATACGGGAAGAATGCTTGATGAGAATTTGAAACATTGCTCCTCTTAGAACCTCACACAGCTCCCTGGGGCAGGAGAGGTTCTTTCTAGGAGAAAACAAGAATGCCAGTTTTATGTTGTACAGTGTAAAATATCTGCCTTAGCTCTCTTGTCTACCTCATTGAGACAGCTGGAAATTTGCTTTCTCAGAATCAGGACATTTGACTCGTCTTGAAACTGCAATTTTGTGATCAGAAATCTTTGGGGTATATTAAAGGTTCTGTGGTTCAAAAATTCAATGACAAAATCTAATTTGACATTGAGTAAATCAAATTTCTATTGAGGCATTTTGAAAGAAAGAAATGTTGTTGTAACCTACAGCTGCACACAGCATAAGCTCTACATAAATTCAACCCAAAGGGATGTTTTTTCATGATTCAAACATCATGAAGTGCTTCTGAAGTTCTCTCAAAACACAGCGATTGTTTCTAGATTTTATTAAGTTTCTGGGCTCCAGTTTTTGTTCTCGTTTATAGTGTTTGTCACAAAATTTGAAAGGAGCCTAAGGACATAAACTGAAACGGAGCGTGGGAACGGTGTTAGCTGTCTAAGGCTGCTGCTGCAAACTACAGGAAGTCCCCTGCGTATGAACGTTCAATTTGCAAACTTCCAAAGATGTGAAAGCGTGTTCACATGTCCAGTCGTGTGAGCTCACATGTTTCACGCACAGCGCCACGTGCCCGCATCCTCTACAAAGTGGCTGTGCTTTTCTGCATTTTACTACAGTAACACAATATCTTTATTTCAAGCCCAGGATGTCTGGAAGCATAAAAGCTTTCTTTTTGCATGTTTGCTATTTTTTTAATGCATTATTTGTGTGAAAAGTGTTGTTAACTCATTACAGTACAGTACTGTATAGCCAACTGTGTTAGTTGGGTACTTAGGCTAACTTTGTTGGACTTATGAACAGGTTAAACTTAGCACATTCTCTCTCAGAACAGAACTCGTTCATACATAGGGAACATACTGCTCCGTTAACTGAGTGGCCTAAACAACAGAAATGTGTTCTCAGAGTTCTGGAGGCTACCAGTTCAAGACTCGTGTCTGCAGAATAGGTTACTTCTGAGGCTGAGAAGGGGAACCCGTCCCATTCCTCTGCATTAGCTTACAGAGGCTTGCCGGCAATCTTTGGCATTCCTTGGCTTGCAGAAACATCACCCTGATCTCTGTCTTCATGTATAATGGGGTTCCCCCCTTTGCATGTCTGTTTCCAAATTTCCCTTTTTTATAAGGAAATGAGTCATATGGATTGGAGCCTATTCTAAGGAGCCTTATTTTAACTTGATTTCCTCTGCAAAGATCCTAAGTCCCGGAGAGATTACACTCTAAGGAATAGGGAGTTAGGACCTCAACATGTGAAGTTAGGGGAGATAATGACTCAACCCATAACAGGAGCAAACATGTATTAAGTATCTCCTCAGGAAGACCTGGTTCTAGATACATCGCCGTTCAGTCGCTCAGTCACGTCTGACTCTTTGGGACTCAGTGGACCGCAGCACGCCAGGCCTCCCTGCCCTGCAGTCTTCTGGAGTTTGCTCCAGCTCATGTCCATTGAGTCGGTGATGCCACCCAACCGCTTCATCCTCTTTCACCCCCTTCTCCTCCTGCCTTCAATCTTTCCCAGCATCAGCGTCTCTTCCAGTGAGTGGCCAAAGTGTTGGAGCATCAACGTTAGTATCCGCCCTTCCCCTGAATGTCCAGGGTTGATGTCCTGCAGGACGGGCTGGTTGGCAACAGTCTTTGAAATGCGTTTCATTGTCACCACTGTGTGGTTTGATTCTTCCATTTCTTTAACAAATATTTTTTGAGGATCTGCTTGTGCCAGGAACTCTATGATCTCTACAATTTGCAACAGATTTTCATTTTTTGGTCCACATTCCTAACATACACTCTTATTAGTTAAAATAAAAAAGGAAAAGGTCAAATGCAAATTTAAGAGGAGCATAATAATAATACATTATTCTTAAGATTAACATCATCAAATATAGAAATTCCAGTATCAAGTCAAATATTTATATGGCACCTTAAAGGCCTCTCATACTATAAAACACAATGATAATAGAGTAGATGTAATCATTTTTAACCTCTATCTGACTTTTTTTATTTATCAGAAACAAACCCTATCTATATTCAAAATGTGTTCATTGGAAAAGAATGCTTGCAAAAAGCCACTCGTAATTTTATCTAGAGATAAAACATGAAAGTTAACTCTACCATGCTTGAGTTTCTTAGCATGAAATTTATTAAACCCAGTATCAGTTGGTCAAAGACATCTAGTAGTTTTTGGTGCTACAATACACAGCTCTTCTTCAAGAAACATTTTAGCATACATTAGTTCCCAACATGAAAGAAAGTGAATGTCATTTCAAAACTGAGTCATTGACAAATCATTTGTCCACAAACATAATGACTGCTAACATAAACTGAATACATTATTTCTTGCATAGCAAAATGCATTCAAGTTTTTATAATTTAATTAAAATATAATAAACTATTATAAAGGTTTTTCTTTAAATGAACTGAACAATACAACATTAACGTAGAGTTAAAATAAGTATGTTTAGTTAAAGTTATTTCATTGTAAATCATCCAAAATCAACCCCCTCAGTCAAGGGGTTGCTGATAGGTAGGGTAGAGATTCAAGGGTTTTTATAGCAAGGGTTTTGAAAATGTTAGTGGGTCCAAAATATTCTGGGAAACATAAAGGAATGAAACATCTTCTTCTAAACCCTAATTGGATAAGTCAGTCTTCTCTAAAAGTCTTCACAAACATCACATCCACTACAGGTGATGAGCAACCTCCTTGAGAAGATGAAAGAGTTTGGTGTTCATGGTCTCACCCAGGTTGCTCCTTTTCTGACTCCTCTTCCACCACACACACACACACAGACACACACACACACAGACACACACACACAGACACACACACACACAGACACACACACACACACACAGACACACACACACAGACACACACACACACACTACCCCACTTCCACCTCCATTAACTTCAACCTATATCTGCTCTGTGGACTGAGCACTCTGATGTTTTTCACCTTCTGTATTTCATGGCCAGGTATTCCTGCCCTTTGAAGATGCTCATAGACCTCATCTGCCTTTGAAGTTTCCCCATCTCCCCTCAAGCTTGACTTTCTCTTCCAGGCTTCTGTTTCTCCTGCCCTTCACTCTCTCACCAGTAAATGAACCTTTTCCTCCTCCTCCAATCAACCTGTGTGCCAGCCCTGTGAAGAGTTCTCTGGGCGTACGTATGTCAATATATACACTATTAGACCTACGTATAAGACAGATAACTAGAGAGAACCTACCAAATAGCTCAGGAAAGTCCTATCAATGCTCTTCTGTCTTGACCTAAACGGGAAGGAAATCCGAAAGGAGGGGACATATGTGTACATACAGCCGATCTGCTTTGCTGAACAGTAGCAACTAATTGTAAAGCAACTATACTCCAATAAAAACTAATTTTAAAAAAGAATTGTATGGATGCAATTGCCCTCTTCCAGGAGTATGCCAACGCCTCTCTCTCCCCACGGTCTTGAACCCCTTGAGAACAGAAACTAAAGCCAGTCGCGAGTGGGTGCTTGTGTGGTTGACTGAATGGATGGACACACAAACAACCAAGGGAATGTTCTTCAGTTCTTTCATCTGGATGGAAGGAGTATCTTCCTGCCAAACCACAGTGAGCTGTGCTGAGGATACGGGTGGAGGGTATTCACAGGAATGGCCACATTCCTTTCACTAAACACAGTCTCTGTCAGGCTTGACATGCCTGACTACTGATGTCCAACCAGAATGCTTTTGTAAGAAAAAGTTCGTTTGCCCTAGATGGTATTCCAATTGGGAAATACTTTGAAATCCTCACAGTGTGACTACTTCCCATGTAAACATCCATAAATGTTTTAGTCAACAACTACTATGGACTCTGAATGGTGGTAATACAGTGTTCATAGAGACTGTAGTCCAAAAAGGTAAAAAGAAACCTGCTCTTACCCACAGGTTTGTTTCTCTGAGTTCTTTTCTCAAAGTACTTTTTTTTTTTTCGTTCTTTGCTCTTTTTCTCATTTAAAAAAATTGCTAATTTTAATTGGAGGATAATTGATTTACAGTACTGTGATAGCCTCTGCCACGCATCAGCATGAATTGGCCATAGGCGGGCATGCAACCCCTCCCTCCTGAACCCCCCTCCCTGCCCCCTCCAGCCCCCCAGGCTGGCACAGAGCACAGAGTTTGTTCCCTGCATCATACGTCAGACTCCCACTGGTGATCTACTCTACATATGGTAATGTACGTGTTTCAACGCCACTCTCCCAAATCATCCCACCCTCTCCTTCTCCCACTGACTCCAAAAGGCTGTTCTTTATGTCTGAGTCTCGTTTGCTGCCCTGCACATAGAATGGCGGGTACTGTCTTTCTAGACTCCATATATATGTGTTAACACATGATATTTGTCTTTCTCTTTCTGACTTACTTCACTCTGTATAGTTCATGCGCCTGTTAGAACTGACTCAAACTGTGTTCCTTTTTATAGCTGAGTAATATTCTATTGTGTGTATGGACCACAGTATTCTAATCAGAGCCTAATTATCAGTAATGAGTTGTATGGTAAGTGATTTGTAGCATATAATGAACATCTGATATTGTATGCTAAATCTCAATTTTTTTCCATTTTTATGGACCAAACGCAGGGTTATGCAACACTCTTTATTCTGATTCACATTTGAGTTTCTTTGGAAAATGGCACCAACAAAATTCCAAATTAAAAAATAAAACAGGACATTTAAACAGCTGATAAAGTAAAGTATGCTTTTTAAAATTTCTTTTCATTGATTTTTTTATGTGTTTGTGCCATGAAATGTTAGTCATATAGAATAAACTATATATTTTAAAAATCTCTTAAATGGGCTATCTCACAGATTAGATATACACTGATGTCTCTGGTAGCATTTTATATAGATATTTAATATAATATCTATATAAATAGATGTAGATGTTTAATATAAATGGCTGAGTCCCAAGGCCAATGACTTTCTCCTTTGTGTCTAATGAGCAAGATGTGCCTAACATTTCATTGCACTAAAACCAAGAGTTTTATAAAATCTGATTAAATGATTCGGATACACTGAAATACAGGGTCAGACCAAAATCTTTAGAATCAGCCTCCAGGTATATAACAAGAGACTTGGCAGATTGTTACAGCACAATATGAAGCCATTCAAGTTCTCAGCCAGTGTGTTCGATCTGTATTTGACATTACAGACCACATGTCTAATTACTAGCAATGTGTTAAAATCCTAGGATTTTGTTTCACCAGTGAAAGTGGTGATTCTGAACTAATATCAACCCCAGTCTATCAGAATGAAAGGATCCATCGATCAAACATCTGGATTGTAGAGACAGACTGCTGGGGGAGGGAAGCAAACTTCTCCACATAAACCCATAACTGGATGGGATCTAGAGACAAGCTTCACATTTTCGCCTTCATCTAAGTGTCTACTCTTACATACATTCTAATCAGGGTCTTACTATGTCTTTAAAATCAGAAAAACAGAGAGCAAAGATAATAGGTCATGTTTTGAAAAATATTGCCTATTTTTCAATAACTTTAAATAGTTATCTAATTGAGGAGATTACTTCTAGGGCTGAAAAGCAGGCTATTGATAAAAATAATGAAGGCTTTGTGGTAATTACAGGGGCCTGCGTTTGTACACATTTCTTTTCCTGCCCCTGAAATATATGGTGCAATTATTTATACATGAATTGAAATAAATGGTTATTAAACCTTTATTAAAGAGGTTGGAGACAGGTTAGTCTCCCACTAAAATGGTGAATGGTTTTTAAACCAAACAACCTTTAAAGTATGGTGACAAATTGGTAGGCTAATGAGACTCAGTAAGATGACTTATAGGCTGATAATAAATGGTGTGCCCCACCAGTCTCAAATGAATAACTCTTTAGATGTAAACACCTTTCCTCCTGAAGAAATCATTTTTAAATGAGACTTTTCTGCACACATGCTTTCATTGATTGAGTTCCTATTATACACCCAGCATGATTGGAGGGAAAGAATGAATTAGGTGCCTTGTCTCTGTGATCTGTACCTTGTTCGGGAGACAAAACCTCACTCTTGGACTAAACGAGGGCAGCAAGCAGTGTGATAGAGCAAGGGCAGTCACCAGAGAAGAGGAATTAAAAGCGAAGGGGAGTGTTGGTGAGAGACTTGTAAGAAAAGTGATTTTTTTTAAAAAATGCATGAAATGAAAAGATGGGCAAAATTTGGGAAAAAATTAAATGGATAGTCCAGATGAGGGAAAAAAAAAAAAAAAACAACAACGAGAAAAGCCTGTTCTCTACAGGAGCTCAGTGTGCTCAACGAAGCCGAAAGGGAGGAGGCGGAGCTAGTTCACCCAGGAGGGCACAGGGCTGCAGAGGTGCCTAGGTGCTGATCAGACTGCAGAGGGCTCCTAATGACAAGCCAAATACTGACTGTTTTCACTTCTTTTCTTTTTTTTTTTTCTTTTTTTTTTTGTTGCTTATTTCATACAGTTTTCCAGAAAAAAGAAAGCACACTGATTCAACGATTAATTTGTATGACCATGGATAAGTACTTCAATATGTTTGGGCCTCAATGTTCACTGCATACTTACTGATCTACCAGCCTAAAGGTCCTTTATTTTTTTCTAAACATTTCATATTGGGGTAGAGCTGATTAGCAAGGTTGTGGTAGTTTCAGGGGCACAGTAGAGGGTCTCAGCCACACTTACACATGTTTCCGTTCTCTCCCAAACTGCCCTCCCATCCAGGCTGCCACATAACACTGGGCAGAGCTCCTTATGCTATACAGTAGGAGCTTATTGGTTATCCATGTTAATTATAGCAGTATGTATATGTCGACCCCAAACTCCCTAACTTACCCCTTCCCCCATACCTCCCTTCAGGCAACCATACGTTCTATTCTCTAAGTGGGTGCGCCTGTTCCTATTCTGTAAATAAGTTCATTTGTATCATTTCTAGATTCTGCATATAAGGATGTCATATGCTATTTCTCCTCTTTCTGATTCACTTCACTCAGTATGACAATCTCTAGGTCCATCTGCTGCCGCTGCTGCTGCTGCTGCTGCTAAGTCGCTTCAGTTGTGTCCGACTCTTAGTGACCTCATGGACGGCAGCCTACCAGTCTCCTCTGTCCCTGGGATTTTCCAGGCAAGAGTACTGGAGTGGGGTGCTATCGCCTTCTCCAGTAGGTCCATCTAAAGACCCTTCAATGTGCCTGTCATCTCAAGAGTCTATGAGCCTAAAATTAAAAGAGTCTTGCGGATGAAAGATGATAATAAAACAACATCGGAGCCAACACAATTCAGATATCCACAGATCGACTTGATCTGGATGAAATCACTTAAATGTGTAAAATGGGTAAACTGTTTACGAATTCAGGAGTCACGCATGATTTATTTCCCTCCCATGGCTCCATGGTGGTCTCTCTCAATATTCACCAAACACCGACTACTACTGCATGTCAAGAACCAGTGTAGCCATTTGATGTGAAGTCAATGCTGTATTCATTTTTTACATAAATAAACAAAGGCTCAGAGCGAACAACACAAAAGCTGTGCAAATAGTAAGAAGCCAACAAGCCATTCAAGTCCAAATAAATTTCATTTAAAAGCCTATTTATTGCATATCCTTTAAAATTTTCTTTAGTAAAGAAGATCTGCAGAAGTAAATCTCTCAGGTTTACTTTTTTAAACCTAAAATGTCCTATATAGTGCCTGTGTTGTTTGCAGATTTTCTGGGTCAACAATTCTAGGTCAAACAGCTGTTTTTTTTCCTTAAAACTAATGCATCCGTATTCTTCTGGTTTTCGTCCTGCTGTTGAAGAGACTGTCATCAATGGGATTTTCTGTAGCTCTCCCTTTTTGTGTGATAGTCTTCGTTTTGAGTCTTCAGAAGTTTCACTATATTGTATAGGCATGAACTTCTGTTCTTTTCTTCCGTGTGATTAACATCATACTTCTGAGACATCAATGCTTCAATTATCACCCCATCCATGTTCCCAATTTTCCCACTCTGAAAATCTGACTTTAAGTATTGTAAACTTTCTCAAGATATCCTTCACGACTCTTAAACTCTTTTTCCCATCCTCTAGGCTTCCCGTGTTGAAGTCTGGATAGATGCTTTCACCACTAGCACCTTCTTAATCTGTACGTGACCTTCTTCTGTCAATGCGAGGCGCCCACGGCACAGGGAGTCCAAACAAACGGAAACTTGGGAGTTTGGAGCAGAGAAAGGTTTGTTGCAGGGCCATGCGAGAAGGCAAGTGGCTCATGTTCCAAAAGCCCTGAGCTCTCTGAAGGGTTTTGGCAAAGCACCTTTAACAGCCAGGTGAGCAAGGAGCGTCACGGGCTCTGTGATCCCCGCTTGTGCACGTCTCTGACCAGCTGGTGAGGCAGTAGCAGGGCGGTGTTACAGGGGTTCATGTTATCAGTCCTTATGCTCCGGGAGGCCTGATGCTATGTGCTCTTGGCCATCAAGTAGTTAGCATCTTCCATTCATTGGAGAGTGTATTAGAGAGGGGGAGGTTAATTACATCTGCAAAGCAACTCAGGAAATGAGCATCAAATACTATTATCTAGGTTCTCTAGACAGGAGATAAAGCGGAGGATACAAGGGGAGATTCCAGGGGGTCCTGCTGGGTTACAGTTCTCCATTCACTGAGTTTTCCACTCAACAGTTTTATTTATTTTTTAATATAAATTTATTTATTTTAATTGGAGGTTAATTACTTTACAATATTGTATTGGTTTTGCCATACATCAACAAGAATCTGCCTCTTTCAAACCTCCTTTGTAATTTTTAAAAGATTTTTGGTACTTTATTACTTTATATGTATTCAACTTAAATATATGCATTTGAATTTTAAAATGCTATGATTTTACAGATCTCATGTACAATTATTTCCTATATTTGAAGATTTTGAAACTTGAAATACTATTATTTTTTATTTTTTTACTTCTATTGATTATAACTGACAGTAGCTTGTTTCCTTATGTGTTTGGCAAATTTTTATAATAGGTTCATAACTTATTGAACTTAAATTATGAAGGTATGTAGGGTTCATTGGGGATGCTCTTCTCCAGGAATGGTGATACTTTCTTCTGCCAAAGGTGAAATAATGTTTATTGACCTAGACCACATTAATTCCTCAAGTCAAGTCAAGTGAAGTCGCTCAGTCATGTCTGACTCTTTGCAACCCCATGGACTGTAGCCTGCCAGGTTCCACTTTCCATGGGATTCTCCAGGTAAGAATACTGGAGTGGGTTGCCATTTCCTTCTCCAGGGGATCTTCCCAATCCAGGGATCGAACCCGAGTTTCCCACATTGTAGGCAGATGCTTTTACCATCTGAGCCCCCAGGGAGTCTCCACCTCAATTTAATCTGGATGTATCAGCGCTTTAGCTGCTCTCATATCTGCAACAGTCATTCGCTCCTGGTCACCAAGGTGATGTCTCTCTGCCCCACAGCCCAGGGCATTCATTTGCCGTCTTCTCCTCTTAGAAGTGCTTTCACCTTTGTTGTTCTTAGACTCACCTTCCTGAGACATTGTTGACTCTCTCACCCTCCATATTTGGCCAGCTGCCAAAATTTTGTCACTATTTCCTTCTCAGTCGGTTTTTTTGTCTTTTCCTCCATAGAATCTGTGTTCCTCTTGCTATCCATATTGTCTTTCATAATACTCTGAATATTCTTGATAGATAAATCTTTTACTTAATTTTCGTAAGCCACTTATCGCTCCTTTATCATCCCTGACACAGCAACACCAAATCATACTCTCCAAAGCACTTGTTTGTGAATTTATTGCTTAAAAATGAAACATTGCTAGCTTCAGCCAAGTCTTATTGGAGTACAGCCTCACTGTTTCATTTACACATTTTCTATGACTGCTTTCACATTACAACAGAGCTGAGTTGTTGCAATAGACATTGCATGGTCCTCAAATCTTAAAATATTTATTGTACTTTAGGAAAAGATTTTCTGGTTACAGAAAAACATCTATTTCTGCTTTATTGTTAATGTAAAAGCCTTTGACTGTGTGGATCACAACAAACTGTGGAAGATTCTGAACGAGATGGGAACACCAGACCACCTGACTTGCCTCCTGAGAAATCTATATGCAGGTCAGGAAGCAATAGTTAGAACTGGATATGGAACAACAGCTTGGTTCCAAATAGGAAAAGGAGTACGTCAAGGCTGTATTGTCATCTTGTTTATTTAACTTATATGAAGAGTACATCATGAGAAACACTGGGCTGGAAGAAGCACAAGCTGGAATCAAGATTGCCAGGAGAAATATCAATAACCTCAGATATGCAGATGACACCAACCTTATGGCAGAAAGTGAAGAGGAACTAAAAAGCCTCTTGATGAAAGTGAAAGTGGAGAGTGAAAAAGTTAGCTTAAAGCTCAACATTCAGAAAACGAAGATCATGGCATCTAGTCCCATCACTTCACGGGAATTAGATGGAGAAACAGTGGCAGATTTTATTTTGGGGGGCTCCAAAATCACTGCAGATGGTGATTGCAGTCACGAAATTGAAAGATGCTTACTCCTTGCCAAGAAAGCATATTAAAAAGTAGAGACATTACCTTACCAACAAAGGTCCATCTAGTCAAAGCTATGGTTTTTCCAGTGGTCATGTATGGATGTGAGAGTTGGACTGTGAAGAACACTGAGTGCCAAAGAATTGATGCTTTTGAACTGTGGTATTGGAGAAGACTGTTGAGAGTCCCTTGGACTGCAAGGAGATCCAACCAGTCCATCCTAAAGGAAATCAGACCTGAGTGTTCATTGGAAGGACTGGTGCTGAAGCTGAAACTCCAATACTTTGGCCACCTGATGCAAAGGGCTGACTCTTTGGAAAAGATCCTGGTGCTGGGAAAGATTGAAGGTGGGAGGAGAAGGGGATGACAGAGGATGAGATTCTTGGATGGCATCACTGACTCAATAGACATGCGTTTGGGTAAACTCTAGGAGTTGGTGATGGATAGGGAGGCCTGGTGTGCTGCAGTCCATGGGGTCACAAAGAGTCGGACACAACTGAGTGACTGAAATGAACTGAACTGAACTACAGAATGAAGCCCAAATACTTATCTTATTAATCAAGGATCCCAAGTACTTTTTCATTTTTCTCTCTCAACATTCTCCTAAAAGAACCAACAGCTTAGTAAAAAGCTTGTTTTAACTAAGCACGTATGCTTTCTCACCCATGTTTTATCCTATCCATTTATCTAATATTTATATGTCCTCAAGGGCCCCTTTTACCTACGTTCCCTCCCACAGTGGTTTCTCCCAAAGCATCTAAGCCCATTGCTTTATTATCTGAAGTTCACAAATTACTATCTCAGAGTATTCATCTATACTGGTACTTTCTTTCTGATGTACTGGCCCGATCTCTCCAACAAGATGGTAAGTTATAACCTCATACCCTTTGAATGTTCAGCACCTAGGACAGTGCCTCAAACTTGGCAAAGTGGCTAGAAGAGGCAGAATTGGATTTAAAGTTATCTCTATCATATACTGGTTTGAACAGGATTCTTAGTCTAACTTCTTACTCTGTAAAATATGTATTACCAAAAAAGTCACATTGCTCTGCTTCTTCCCCTCTCATCACATTACCTTTACTCACTCAGTGCCTGTCATCCCAGGTAGTAAGTTCAGTGAAGGAGGCTCCACGATGGACTTATTCACTGAAGTATCCTCAACTCTCCACGCAGAACCTGGAAACATTTGTTCAGTGAATGGATAGAAGTGTCCACCTTAAGAGGTTTACAACAAAAATCTGCCCTCATCAATTTTTTTTTCCCTTTTGCTTTCCTTATATTATGTAATAGAAACTGAGTGACCATGGTGACTTCATACTGATTAGGATGCACAGAAACACTGATACACAATTGATTTGTTAAGAAACAAATTAATACAAATAAAAGGCAAAGAAAGTTGGATGCATTACATTTGTAATGTAGTTACTTCAGAGTCTACAGAAGAGAAAGTTATCTTGTTTATAAAGGGAATCTTTTTAAAGTGTCCTAACTCTGGAAGTCAAGACTACATATTTGACATCAAAACTAACTAGATTTTCATTAATTCTTAAAATATAAGGGGGGAAAAGGTGTTCATAAACCCAAAGTGATGCCTACGGCTTTCCAATCAAGTTTCCCTGGGCTATGTCCCTGTTGTCATTTTTTTCTCATGCTCTATTCTCCCCCCCCCCTTTGTGATGTATTCTTAAATAACAGAAAAAAAATGAGAAGGTATTCCACTTTTGCTTTATCTTTGTTCCTAGCAGACATTTGAGTACCAGATGCAAGTTATAAAACTAAGTGCGAAGGCATCTATGCTCACCAATATACAACAATAACAAAAAAACAAGCTATTCTAAAAAAGAAATTAGGAAAACAATCCCATTTACAATAGCATCATAAAGAATAAAATACTTTGGAATCAATTTAACTAAGGAGTTGAAAAATCTATGTGAGACTGATGAAATAAGACACAAATAACATAAACCTAGATTATGCTTATGGATAAGAAGAATTAATGTTGTTAAAATGCCCATACTGTCCAAAGCAATCTATAGACTCAATGAAATCTCTATCAAAGTTTCAACAGTATTTTTCACTGAAATTAAAAAAAAAATCCTAGAATTCATATGAAACCACAAAAATTGTGAAAAGCCAAAATAATCTTGAGAAAGAAGAACAAGACTGACACTTTCTGGTTTCAAATTATGTTACAAATGTATAGTTATAAAAAAAGTATGATACATATTAAAAAACAGACCATAGATCCATGGAATAAAATAGAAAGCCCAGTAATAAACCTATACATATGCTAACTAACATTCAACAAGGGTGCCAGTAGTACAGAATGGGCAAAAGATAGTCTCCTCAGCAAATGATGTTGAGAAAACTGGATATTCACATGTGAAATAATGAAATTGGATCTTTATCTTACACAATACACAAAAGTCAACTCAAAAAGGATCACAGACCTAAACGTAAGACCTTAAATTGTTGCTGGCTAAAATCTTGGGTTTCCCTGCCCACCGAAGATGAAAAAATAATATGGAGACAGAGTTTAGAGGAAATGGAAAAGTAATTTAAGTCACAGTCAGCGGAAAGGGGAACACTACTGTGTTCATGCCTCAAGAACTGTACCCCATTCATGAGGAGTCTAGGGGCCTAGACAAGGTGAGGGCTCACGGTCAGGAGTCGGTGATGAGGAGCAAAGGTGTTAGGATCTCGCTTTCTTCCTCTTGCATTGCTGCAAAGACAGTCACAGGCTGGCGTCAGTGACCCAGTAACTGAGCCTGGTGTCTGGTGGCTCTGCAGCCTTCTTTCTGATATTAAAGAGAAGACCTATAAAGGAGAGAGTATTGTAAGGGTAAACACAAGATATTTAGAACAGGCTCAAAGCAATGCAGGAGTAAAGTATAACTCCTGCAGAGCTAGGGGGCAGAAAAGCAAACTTAGTGACAGACACTCAGAGTTAGGGGGAGTTAAAGTAAAACAAAACTAGAATGTTCAGGCCTGTTCTCTTTTCTTCTTTGTTCTCAGGAAAGAGAAAGAAAGAAAAAAAATTCCTCCTTTTTTCCCCCCTTTTCATTGCAACAGAACCATAAAATCCCTAGAACAGAACAGCAAAAAGTTTTCCTGACATTAGTCTTGTCAAAATTTTTTCAATATTACACCAAATGCACAGGTAATAAAAACACAGTCAAGTGGGACTATATCAAACTAAAAGTTTCTGCACAGCAAAGGAAACAATCAATCAGATGAAAAAATTAGGTATGGAATAGTAGAAAATATTTGCAAGCCATATATCTGGTAAGAGATTAATACATGAAAAACTAATACAACTCAATAGCAAAAATAAGTAAATAAATATAACCCAATTTTTAAATGGGCAGATACCTGAATTAAAATTTTTCCAAGGAATATACGCAAATGGTCAACAAATATAAGAAAACGTGTTCAACATCACTACACATCAGAGAAAAGCAAATTAAAACCACAGTGAGATATCAATTTATACCTGTTAGCAGGGCTATTATTTAAAGTAAATAACACAAACAAAAAATAAACAGTGATGTCAAGGATGTGGAGAACAGAAAACACTGATATGTTGTTGGTGGAAATGTAAGTTGGTACCTGAAAAATCAATAACCTCAGATATGCAGATGATACCACCCTTACAGCAGAAAATGAAGAGGACCTAAAGAGCCTCTTGATGGAAGTGAAAAAGCTGGCTTAAAACTCAACATTCAAAAGACTAAGGTCATGACATCTGGTCCCATCAAACAGATGGGGAAACAATAGAAACAGTGACAGACTTTATTTTCTTGGGCTCAAAATCACTGCAGATGGTAACTACAGCCATTAAATTAAAACACACTTGCTCCTTGGAAGAAAAGCTATGACCAACCTAGACAGCATATGTCTCAGCATAAAAGGCAGAGACATTACTTAGACAACAAATCTCTGAATAGTCAAGGCTATGGTTTTTCCAGTAGTCATTTATGAATGTGAGAGTTGGACCATTCTTAGGCTGAGCCCCGAAGAATCGATGCTTTTGAACTGTGGTATTGGAGAAGACTCTTGAGAGTCCCTTGGACAGCAAGGAGATCCAACCAGTTCTTGCTAAAGGAAATCAGTTCTAAATATTCATTGGAAGGACTGATGCTGAAGCTGAAGCTCCAATACTTTGGCCACCTGATGGGGAGAGCTGACTCATTGGAAAAGACCGTGATGCTGGGAAAGATTGAAAGTAGGAGAAGAAGGGGACAACAGAGGATGAGATGGTTGGATGGCATCACCATCAGTGGACATGAGCTTGAGCAAGCTCCGGGAGTTGGTAATGGATGGGGAAGCCTGGCATGCTGTGGTCCATAGGGTCACAAAGAGTCAACAGGATTGAGCAAATGAATTGAACTGAACTGACACCCACTTTGGAAAACAAGGGTTCTTCAAAGATTTTTTAATGGATTTACTATGTGATCCAATAATTCCACTTCTGGGTATTTTTTCAAAGGAATTAAAGTCAAGATCTTGAAAAGATTCTTGTATTCCTACATCTGCTGAAGCAATTTTCACTGTAACCAAGATAAGGAAGCACTCCAAATGTCCATCCACAGATGAATAAATAAATAAAAGCTGGTATATACATACAATAGAATATTATTCAGTCTTTCAAAAGAAGGGAATCCTACCATTTGCAACATATGGATGAACCTGGAGGATGTTAAGCTAAATTAAACAAGCAGCACAGAAAGACAAATACTGCATAATCTCACTAACATGTGGAATCTAAAATTGTCTAACTCATAGAAGCAGCAAGTAAAGTTACTAGGCACCGAGGAGAGGAGTGAACGGGAAATGCTGATCAAGTACAAATTTTCAGTTCAGTTCAGTTCAGTCCCTCAGTCGTGTCCAACTCTTTGTGACCCCATGAACCACAGCACACCAGGCCTCCTTGTCCATCACCAACTCCCAGAGTCCGCCCAAACTCATGTAAATTGAGTCGGTGATGCCATCCAACCATCTCATCCTCTGTCGTCCTCTTCTCCTCCTGCCCTCAATCTTCCCCAGCATCAGAGTCTTTTCAAATGAGTCAGCTCTTTGCATCAGGTGGCCAAAGTATTGGAGTTTCAGCTTCAGCATCAGTCCTTCCAATGAACACCCAGGACTGGTCTCCTTTAGGATGGACTGGTTGGATCTCCTTGCAGTCCAAGGGACTCTCAAGAGTCTTCTCCAACACCACAGTTCAAAAGCATCAATTCTTCAGTGCTCAGCTTTCTTTATAGTCCAACTCTCACATCCATACCTGACCACTGGAAAAGCCTTGAACTTTCAGTTACACAAGATGAATAATTTCTGAAACTCTAATCTACAGCATGTTGATTATAGGTAACAACACTGTACTCTATATTTGAAATTTGCCAAGAGGGTAGATGCTGAGTGTTCTTACCACACACACACAAAAGTTATTATGTGAGGTGATGGATATTTTAATTAACTTGTTTGTAGTGATTATTTCTGGCTTCCCTGGTGGCCCAGCTGGTAAAGAATTTGCCTGCAATGTGGGAGACCTGGGTTTGATCCTTGGGTTGGGAAGATCCCCTGGAAAACGGAATGGCTACTCACTCCAGGACTGTGGGCTGGAGAATTCCATGGACTACAGTCCATGGGGTCACAGAGTCAGACACGACTGACCGACTTTCATATACATATGTCAAATCATGAGGTTACACACCTTAAATATATGAAAGCAAGCAAAGAAACAAGTAAATAATAGACAGGACTTTAGAAGTGGCTGCTTAAGAGGTTCAAGTTAACATTAAAGAAATATTATACCAGAGGTCAAAAACCAAAGACCTCTTCCTGATCTGAAAACCTAATGGGCAGTTACATAACAATGGGTTAAGTCATTTAATATCTCTGATTTCTTTATCTAAAAATGCCAAGTGGATTGTTTTGTATGATCTCTGATGTTTCTTCTGAAAGTACATTAATTGCTTAGTCCTGTCAGACTCTTTGCAACCCCATGGACTGTAGCGTGCCAGGCTCCTTTGTCCAAGGGATTCACCAGGCAAGAATAATGGAATGGGTTGCCATTTCCTTTTCTAGGGGATCACACACTAGGGTCTCCTGTATTGCAGGCAGATTCTTTACTGATATTTCTTCTGGCACCAGACAAATCCATGAGTCTTTACAAACGCCCTAGGCAATTTAGATTCAAGAGTCATATTAGCCTTATTTTTCTTTCAAAACACTGTACCTCTTTTTTCCTTCACCAAGAAGTCAGGGAACATTTTTCAGTAGAGAAAATCCAAAAGTGCAACGGTTTGCTTCCAGACAGATTTATTGAAGATGGAAAATCCCAAATACACAGTGGCATCAAGAAAATCAATGCAAGACAATTCTAAGAGTTTTAAGAAGCAATCTTTTCCTCCTGTATTTAGGTAGGAGGAATTTGTGAAAAAAAAAAAATCTGTACAAGTAACTTTGAGCAATGAAGTAAATTCCCCTTCAGGTTATTTTTTTTCCTAATTTTATATATGTTTTTACATTCAACCAATCTCCTACAGTCATTTTATCCAATGATAAATTCTTTCCCTAACTCTTTTGTCTCATTTCAAATTCCCAAAATTTCATTGCATTGGGGCCACAGTTGCCTTTTGTATCCCTCTTCCTGATTTGAAGCTTTGGTGGCAGTTCTTGTGCATTAAAGTAAACCAAGGAGAATTATTCATAGCTGCCTATAGCTGCCTCCCTCCTCCCCTTTCCCCCCTCTTCACAGGATGATATTGGAGCTGGGACAGAGAGGAAGTCAGGTGAAGCAGAAAATAATTTATTATACTTTATAATTCCTCATGGAACATTTTATCTCAGCTTTCCTCCCACACACATTGTATACACACCACTGCCCTGTGGGTCACTTCAGGCACCTGGAGCCGAGTCAGACAAAACATATATTACCCATAAATTATCTCTGTAAACCATGTGAATCAGATAGCACAAAGGCAAAGGGCACATCCAATGGAAAGGCTCAGCCCTGTGATTAATGAATTGGAGAAACCAGAGGAAATCAAGTGGACAATATTAATGAACCCCTGACCCACCCCTAAGATGTGTGAAGAAGGAGTGTGCAGGCTATGAAAGGAAGCATGAAGCAAGATGGGTACAGGAAGAGAAGGCATTTTAAGAATCCAAAACTCAGCAAGGTACAGACAATTAGAAGCAAAACTAATTGCATCTTTGAAGCTATAAATTATAAAGGTTCTAACCCAAATATCCACACATTATCAAGTACAACTTGATAATGAAAACCAGACAAACAACAATAATTCAAAATTCAAGTGATTGTTGCCTCTATCAGCTGGCACAGGAAGTCCAGTGCATGCAAAGCTCCCTCTGTCTATAGACCCAGATATGTCAGTATTCCAGAGGATATTTAGAGTGTTTTCACAAATAAATCTATGCCAAGATTGACTAGGTTACCGCTTCATCACGTCCAGTCATGATCCTCTTGTCTCACCTGCTACTTGTCTGCCCCACCACTTCCGCCAGTAGCCATCACCACCCCACCAGTTACCACTACCCTCTAGCATTCTTCCACACCACCCAGTAGGACTTGGCATTTTCCTGCCAATGACTGTCACTGGTCCCGGGGCTTGCAGTCTCCTGAAGTTGTGTATCCATCACTGATTCATTGATTTATTCAACTAATGTTTGGACCTACTGTGTCCCAACTGTGATCCAGGTACTTGGAATACAGTGGCAAACGAGTCAGATTGCTCTTAAATTTAGGTAAGGTAAGCAGACTGAAAGAGATGGGAATACCAGACCACCTGACCTGCCTTTTGAGAAATCTATCTATATGCAGGTCAGGAAGCAGCAGTTAGACCTGGACATGGAACAACAGACTGGTTCCAGATAGGAAAAGGAGTACGTCAAGGCTGTATATTGTCACCCTGCTTATTTAACTTCTATGCAGAGTACATCATGAGAAACACTGGGCTGGAAGAAGCACAAGCTGGAATCAAGATTGCCTGGAGAAGTATCAATAACGTCAGATATGCAGATGACACCACCTTTACAGCAGAAAGTGAAAAGGAACTAAAAAGCCTGTTGATGAAAGTGAAAGTGGAGAGTGAAAAAGTTGGCTTAAAGCTCAACATTCAGAAAACTAAGATCATGGCATCTGATCCCGTCACTTCATGGGAAATAAATGGGGAAACAGTGGAAACAATGTCAGACTTTATTTTGGGGGGTTCCAAAATCACTGCCGATGGTGACTGCAGCCATGAAATTAAAAGACACTTACTCCTTGGAAGGAAAGTTATGACCAACCTAGATAGCATATTCAAAAGCAGAGACATTTCTTTGCCAACAAAGGTCCATCTAGTCAAGGCTATGGTTTTACCAGTGGTCATGTATGGATGTGAGAGTTGGACTGTAAAGAAAGCTGAGTGCCAAAGAATTGATGCTTTTGAACTGTGGTGTTGGAGAAGACTCTTGAGAGTCCCTTGGACTGCAAGACGATCCAACCAGTCCATTCTAAAGGAGATCAGTCCTGGGTGTTCTTTGGAAGGACTGATGCAAAAGCTGAAATTCTAATACTTCAGCCACCTCATGTGAAGAGTTGACTCATTGGAAAAGATCCTGATGCTGGGAGGGATTAGGGGCAGAAGGAGAAGGGGACGACAGAGTATGAGATGGCTGGATGGCATCAATGACTCGATGCCCATGAGTTTGGTTACACTTCGGGAGCTGGTGATAGACAGGGAGGCCTGGTGTGCTGCCATTCATGGGGTTTCAAAGAGTCGGACTGAGTGACTGAACTAACTGAACTGACTGAAGCAGACTCTAAAAGTAAACAAAAAATAAACAAGATAATTTGAGCAATAGTGAAGTCTGATAAAGTAAAATATGATAATGTGATGTCCTTACATGGCTGAGCACGGCAACATAGAAAGAACTTGGGTCCTGACACCAACAAACACTGAACCAGCCCTCCCTCTGTGACCTCCTTTCTTTGAGGTTCAACACGACTCTTTCCACTTTAGTCCCTGCATCCCTTCTCATCAGCGCAAAATAGAACAGAGGGAGTTAAAGGACAGGGCCATTACCTTTAAAGACACATCCTCAAAGTTGCATGTATCACTTATCCTTTAATTCTACTGTAAGTATCACTCATCCCTATAGTCTACTGTACAAAATTTAATTACTTGACCACACACAACTCATTAGTTATACGAGTAAAGTGAAATGTCGTCTGTATTCTAGTAGGTCACATGCCTAACCAAGAATTTGAAGTTCAAGTACTCCAGAGGAAACGGGTTAATAGATTGGAACAAGTAGCCCGGTGATAGTTACATAGGCAAATTTATTATTCACCTTTGACAAATGAGGAAACTGCAAGAGGGAGAGAAATGACTTGCTAATATGTGGCAGAGCCAGGACTTGCACCTAAGAAATCCAAGTCTCTCTGGTGTATTGAGATAAATACATTAAAATAAATGAAATAAAGAAAGAAAAGGGAAGAGGCTGAGTGCATTAATAAAAAGGAGAGGGATACCAATGATAACCTCCTTAATTTGTACAGCTTTAATTTAGAAGAAATATGTTAAGAAAGAAAAGTCTAATTCCTGGGAGTGAAAGTTTCTTACGTTTCTTCTTTGAAGATTCACCTGCCTCATGAGAAAGACCACAGATGTGGACAAGATCAGTTCTGACAGTAAAGACAGGATGCAATCTCCAAAGTCACTTGGGTACAGAAAGAGAGTGGTATGTGGACAGTGGCAATTTAGTGCCACTAATTAACCAATGCTTCTCAGCATTAAAAATAAGAAAACTAACTCTTGGCTGGCCCATGAACTACAAGGATCTCACCCACTTTCTTGATGTACTAGACAGCAAACAGAAGAGCAAATGGATGTGAGAGGGCAGGAGTTTGCCTTCAAAAAAACTCACCCAGCAATAATTCTAAATGCTCACAACCGTTAATAATGTTTCCAAATTATGTTTATATTTTGTGGAAATAGGGGGCTCAGGAAGCTACTGATTTGGGAGTGTTTATGTTTTCGTCCTTTGATCATTGCAAGGCTTGGCATTTTCAAGAACGCAAGCTCATCAAGATGCTAATCAAGGATACTGGACTGTGTCTCCCACAGGTCCAGGGTGAGGTGGGGGAGGTAAGTGCGGGGAACAAAGGTTCAGCGAGGTGGTTTGAGAACAAAGGCTCTGGGGACAAGGCACACGAAAGGCAGTCATGAAGTAACCTCTCATTTCTTTAGTCACTGCACAAGTCTTGCTTATAGCTACAAAATTAAGCAAGTGTTTTCAGTGGTTTCTTCTGGAAGCTAACAAGTGCCCGATGGCTGAGCTGACGGGACCCAAATAACCGTCAAGAATCCAAGGGAGCCCTGAATAAGTGAACTCAAGAATTCACCCAGATTCACAGGAAGTCATGGTCTTGCAACTTTTGCATAATTTTCAACCAAAGGTTTCTAAACCTCTGAGGAATAAAAAATACTGAAGTGACTTGTGGATTGCATCAGAAAGCAAAGCACAAGGTCTATACTGATAAAGGACTCAGGCATTCTGACATTTGGGCACAGGGTGAGAGAGTTAAGCAAGTAACTGCTAGACACTGCACTAAAAATGAAGAGAAGCTGCAAGAAGAAGAAGGTTAAGAAGGAAGGAAGCTAAAGTTGTCTACCACCGATATGCCAAGCTGTGTGCATCCTGTATTTTCTCTCATTTAATTCTCACAACTGCTCTGAACCAGGTTGCATCCTAATGAAGAAATGTTGAAACTGAAACTCAAAGAAGATAAGCTTCTTTCCAAGTGGCACCTTGCTTGGAATGGAGGCACTGCATAAAGAAGAGTATATTTTGGTTTCTGACTCAAGGTTCCAACAGAGCCTTGGAAACTCTCACCCTCCAAAGCCCATGGCCAACACCAGAGGTGAGACATTCATTGCAGACGACCAAGTCTCCACAATGGTGTGGTAAATCAGGACAATAGGATCCAGCTCACTCATAAATCGTCCTGCTTCCAGCCAACTCAAGAAAATCCAATCTTCTGGCACTAAAAATTTGAAGAAGTGTTCAAGCTCAATTAAGACTTACCAGATTGGCTTGCCCTGGCTCTTTTGAAAAGGAGTAAAATGTCAAGGTAAACTAAAGTGCTTAGAGCTGTGGCAGTGTTGTGGCATCAAATCGTCCTTGGAGTTCTTTGGGAATACACAAATCCAGACCTTCCCTTCTTGAAATTCTGATTCATTAGGTTTGAGATCAGACCCAGATAATATGCCTTTATAAAAGCTTCTTGTGGGATGCCTCATACATTTCATTGTGAGTCTAATCTTTGCGACCCCATGGACTGTAGCCTATCAGGCTCCTCTGTCTATGGGATTTTCCAGGCAAGAGTGCTGGAGTGGATTGCCATTTCCTTCTCCAGGGGATCTTTCCCTACCCAGGAATCGAACCTGGGTCTCCCGCATTGCAGGCAGATGCTTTACCATCTGAGCCACGAGGGAAGCCCCAGTGAAAGCAACACAGTTGAGCCCTACTGCATTAACACAAACTAAGGGGCAGGAAGAGGCATCCAAATTAATGGGAAATCTGTCTAAAATATTAATAATAATAATAATAATAAATTGAGATTGATCAGAATGGGGGCTAGAACATACAATTTCCTCTCCAACTACCAACAGACCAAAGAAAGCTTTGAGAATAACCTCTCTGTATGTGTTAACTCCCAGATAAGTGTGTGCATGCTAAGTCATTTCAGTCATGTTCAACTTTGCGACCCCATGGACTGTAGCCTGCCAGACTCCTCGGTCTATGGGATTCTCCAGGCAAGAATACTGGAGTGGGTTGCCATGCCCTCCTCCAGGGGATCTTCCCAACCACCAAGGTACTGAACTTGTGTTTCTTATGTCTCCTGCACTGGCAGATGGATTCTTTACCGCTAGGGCCGCCTGGGAAGCAGAGAAGTAGATGCTGAAGTTCCTTTTATGACTATCAGAAGAGACAACGTTGGCAAATGCAGCTTCCTCCCTTGCTGATGGCTGCTGCTCCTGTTGGTAGATCAGACCGTGACTCCTTCATCTGTGGTTCTTCACTCGGAGAAGCCCCTGGAGTTTATGGCTGCACAAAGACACCCCCTCCCCAAACATGTAGTCAATGATGCTTCATGATCACCTGGCTGACTCTCCACTCGTGTTGCCCAGCTCCATTTATGCACGCCCTCAAACAGGAAAGCCACCAAATTATCACACACATCTTACACGGTGATTTGGTGCCAAACCTTCCACACGGATATTCCAAGACTATATCAGAACATATAAGGGAAACAGCAACAGAAAAAAGTTATTATTATCATGATCATTAAACTGATTGTGATGGAACAGTGGGCAATTTAGGTGCTTTATTACCTTGTTTAATCATCACAGCCTATGAAGTAAGGCGATGCGCAGAAAGGAGCAGGCGCCAGCTTTGCCAGGGAGGTGGTGTATGTGTCAGTCACCCAGCTGTGGCTGACTCTTCGCCTCCCCATGGACTGCCAGCCACCAGGCTCCTCTGTCCATGGAATTCTCCAGGCAAAAATACTGGAGTGGGTTTGCCATTCCCTTCTCCAGGAGCTCTTCCCAACCCAGGGGTCAAACCTCAGCCTCTTTCCCTACAGACAGATTCTTTACCATCTGAGTCAACAGGGAGGTGGAGAGACCCTAATCTTATTCCAGGGGATGGGGGAAGCTGCGGCTTTCCTTAAAAACCCCGGCTTAGTCGCCTTTATTCATCAGTGGCACCAACTTCAGCCAAAGTGTCACTTTATGACTGGGGAACTGAGCCTTCTCTCCCCATTTGTCATTTCATTTCATCCTGCATTTTGCATGAGATATTACTGTCTAAGACTCCAACTATAGTACCTTTAAAGAATTCTCAGACGTCATTAGCATGTAAGTAAAGGACTATCCTATAATCCTGCATCTTCGTTCAGCCAACGATTTCTGGTTAGAGAGTAAGGAGAAGCACCTTCTCAGAGCTTTCCCTTGATTATTGTAAATGTAAATTATTCATGATGGAGTAAATAATCTTAAACACACTTAGCACAGCCGTGGAAATGACAAATCCACCAGGTACACTCCTTAGGACGATTTTTCTACACACTCCCAGTAAGCTCTGAGAATTTGCTACTTCAGAAGCTCTTATAGAGGAGAAACCGCACGAGGCTAAAGATCATACAATAAAAGAGCCAGCTGGTTCTCCTTTGAGGCAATGGATACAGTTCCAACATTTGCTCTACCCTGCGTCTATCAATGTATGATGCGGAGGAAAGCCCAGCTTGTCATATCGGAGGAGAAACTGAGCCACTGACCGTTCACTTCAAGGATGCCTGCATTCTGTACAAATCTAGATACCTGCGCTCTCTATGCTCCACCCCATCCTTAGGAGAATTTGCATCTTCAGGATAGACATCAAGAAGAAAGAAAGATGAGGAAGAGGAGGGTTGCGGTTGTTAAGTCGTTCAGTCATGGCTGACTCTTTGCGACCTCATGGACTGCAGGCTTCCCGGTCCTTCACTGTCTCCTGGCGTCTGCTCAAGCTCATGTCCATAGAGTTGATGATGGCATCCAACCACCTCATCCTCTGTTTCCCCCTTCTCCTCCTGCCCTCAATCTTTCCCTGCATCAGGGTCTTTTGCAAGAGAAGGGTGGATGGGGGAAAAGAAAGAGATGGAAGGGAATAAAAAGAGAAGGAGGAGGAGAAAGAAGCAGGGAGATGAACAGACTTTTTCAAGTGCTCGTCGCTGAAACCCGGACAGCCTCTCTTCAGTTTGGATCATTATCTGGGAATATACAATTATTTAGTTAAAAACTGTTGGGCAAACTATGGAGGAAAGCAAATGACTCTATACTTTAAGTGTTAAGAAACACGACTGTTGTAGGGGAAGTTGACAGTATCAACAATTCAAAGCATTTTTCTGACAATACATTGAAGGGCCAATTACTCCCTGATATGACACTACCGATTTGAACTTGTCAGTTTGATGGCAAGCCATTTTTTCACAGTTTGCATTTTTGCTTTCTTGACAGATGAAATCTGGTCCCAGAGTTTCTGTAAACAAGGGAATGCATGATCTGAGCTCCATCTCCCTCCCAGTAATGCAACACTTGTTTGATTGCTTTTTTTTACTTCTTATTTTAAAGGATGAGCTTTCTGAAAGAACATCCTTCAAAAATGACTGACTATATACACTGAAAAGAGTTGTTAACAACTGGACATTTTTCTTACAGGGGATGAAATAAAACATAAACATCACATAACTAGGCTTGCCATTTTTATTTTCTAACTACGTCTTTGCAGCTTCGATATACATGAAAGGGGAGTTAAAAGTTTGGCGAATATTGTATTTTAGTTACATAAAGATATACATGGATACAGGTATGTGTTTCTATACAGGCATCTTTTATATAAATGTATGTATGTATGTATACATGTGTGTGTGTATACATGTATGCCTGAATATGTCTGTGTGTGACAAGTAATAAATAAATAATAATAAAGTAATAAATAAGTATTTATTATTTAGAGTGTCTTTTAAAGGAGAAATATATCTATTTAGGGAATCAGAATTATGGTCCTCCCCATCTTTATTTGATTTTTAACCTCATAAATATTATAAATACTGTTGTTGTTTAGTCACTCAGTTGTGTACAAATCTTTGGAACCCCATGAACTGTAGCCCCTCAGGCTCCTCTGTCCATGGGATTTCCCACGAACCCACTCGAGTGGGTTGCCTTTTCCTTCTCCAGGGGATCTTCTCGACCCAGGGATCGAGGCTGCCTCTCCTGCTTGGCAGATGATGGTTTCTGTGTATAGAAAGAGATTGGTTGTAAGGAATTGGCTCATGCAATTGTGGAGGCTGACAAGACCCAAGATCCACAGGTTGAGTCAGCAAGCGGGAGGCCCAGAAGGACCAATGACGTGGTTCCAATCTAAGTCTGAAAGTCGAAGAACCAGAGGACCCAACAGTATACACTTTCAGCCCAAAGCCTGGCAGCCTGCAAAGTCATGATATTCCGGTTCAGTCACCCTTTACCTCTCTCTCTCTCTCTCTCTCTCTCTCTCTCTCTCTCTCTCTCTCTCTCTCTCTCTCTCTCTCTCTCACACACACACACACACACACACACACACACACCACCTAGCAAAGGCAGCTCGTTTTCTTTGCATGCTTTTTAGCACCGACTACATTAGCTACTTTACTGAAGCCTCTTTATTCATGATCTTGTTTAGTCCTCATAGCAACTGTGGTTTAGGAACTTATTATTCCCTCTTTGGGCTTTCTTGGGGGCTAAAATGGTAAAGAATTGCCTGCAATTCAGAAGAGCTGGGTTCAATCCCTAGATTGGGAAGACCCCCCGGGGAAGGGTATGGCTACCCACTCCAGTATTCTTGCCTGGAGAATCCCATGAACAGAGGAGGCTGGTGGGCTACAGTTCATGGGATCACGAAGAGTCAGACATGACCGAGCAACACCATTCCCTCTTTAAAAATGAAGAAATTGAGGTCTAGGAGGTTTGTCTGAGGTCACAAGTGGTAAATTCAGAAATAGCACCCAGTTCCACTTTCTCCAGAATGCTTTTCCCAGGAAGTCAATTCATTGATTAACTTCACTCCACACAAGTTTGTTGAACACTTAGTTCAGTTGCTCAGTCATGTTCAACTCTTTGGAACCCCATGAACCACAGCACACCAGGCCTCCCTGTCCATCACCAACTCCCAGAGTTTACTCAAACTCATGTCCATTGAGTCAGTGATGCCATCCAACCATCTCATCCTCTGTCATCCCCTTCTCCTCCCGCCTTCAATCTTTCCCAGTATCTGCTGGGAAAGAGCGCTCACTATGTTGCCATTTGAGGTCCAGTGTTGGGTGTGCAGCGGGGAATGGAAGAAGTAAAGCCTTGACCATCACAGAGCTTACACTGAACTGCATGCATTCTTCACAGCAGCGTCCCCAACTATTTAAGCACCATTTTCCTGGAACACTATTTTTCCACAGACAGGGGGAGGAGAGGACGCTTTGGGGAAGACTCAAGAGCATTACATTTAATGTACCCCTACGAGAATCCCTGGTGGCTCAGATGGTAGAGAATCTGCCTGCAGTGCAGGAGACCCGGGTTCAACCCCTGGGTTGGGAAGATCCCCTGGAAAAGGGAATGGCAGCTAAGGATCTGTGTGGCCCTCTACAAGTTAAAAGCTATTCTCTGGGGCAAAAAAAGAAAATCTTACTCTTTTCATGTATACAGCACAGATATTGCTGGTGCAGGAGGGCCGAGAGGAGCTACTCCATGTTCAAGGTCAGCAGGGGCGGCAGTGAGGAGATATCCCTCGTCCAAGGTAAGCAGCAGTGGCTGCGCTTTGCTGGAGCAGCCGTGAAGAGATACCCCACGTCCAAGGTAAGAGAAACCCAAGTAAGATGGTAGCTGTTGCAAGAGGGCTTCAGAGGGCAGACACACTGAAACCATAATCACAGAAAACTAGTCAATCTAATCACACGGACCACAGCCTTGTCTAACTCAATGAAACTAAGCCATGCCCTGTGGGGCCACCCCAGATGGGTGGGTCATGGTAGAGAGGTCTGACAGAATGTGGTCCACTGGAGAAGGGAATGGCAAACCACTTCAGTATTCTTGCCTTGAGAACCCCATGAACAGTATGAAAAGGCAAAATGATAGGATACTGAAAGAAAACTCCCCAGGTTGTTAGGTGCCCAATATGCTACTGGAGATCAGTGGAGAAATAACTCCAGAAAGAATGAAGGGATGGTGCCAAAGCAAAAACAATACCCAGCTGTGGATGTGACTGGTGATAGAAGCAAGGTCTGATGCTGTAAAGAGCAATATTGCATAGGAACCTGGAATGTTAGGTCCATGAATCAAGGCAAATTGGAAGTGGTCAAACAGGAGATGACAAGAGTGAACGTCGACATTCTAGGAATCAGCGAACTAAAATGGACTGGAATGGGTGAATTTAACTCAGATGACCATTATATATCTACTACTGCAGGCAGGAATCCCTAAGAAGAAATGGAGTAGCCATCATGGTCAACAAAAGAGTCCAAAATGCAATCTTGGATGCAATCTCAAAAATGACAGAATGATCTCTGTTCGTCTCCAAGGCAAACCATTCAATATCACAGTAATCCAAGTCTATGCTCCAACCAGTAATGCTGAAGAAGCTGAAGTTGAATGGTTCTATGAAGACCTACAAGACCTTCTAGAACTAACACCCAAAAAAGATGTCCTTTTCATTATAGGGGACTGGAATGCAAAAGTAGGAAGTCAAGAAACACCTGGAGTAACAGGCAAATTTGGCCTTGGAATATGGAATGAAGCAGGACAAAGGTTAATAGAGTTTTGCCAAGAGAACGCACTGATCATAGCAAACACCTCCTTCCAACAACACAAGAGAAGACTCTACACGTGGACATCACCAGATGGTCAACACTGAAATCAGATTGATTATATTCTTTGCAGCCAAAGATGGAGAAGTTCTATACAGTCAGGAGAAGCAAGACCAGGAGCTGACTGTGGCTCAGATCATGACTCTTTACTACAAAATTCAGACTGAAATTGAAGAAAGTAGGAAAAACCGCTAGACCATTCAGGTATGACCTAAATCAAATCCCTTATGATTCTACAGTGGAAGTGAGAAATAGATTTAAGGGCCTAGATCTGATAGATAGAGTGCCCGATGAACTATGGACAGAGGTTCCCGATATTGTACAGGAGACAGGGATCAAGACCAACCCCAAGGCAAAGAAATGCAAAAAAGCAAAATGGCTGTCTGGGGAGGCCTTACAAATAGCTGTGAAAAGAAGAGAGGTGAAAAACAAAGAAGAAAAAGAAAGATATAAGCGTCTGATGCAGAGTTCTAGAGAACAGCAAGAAGAGATAAGAAAGCCTTCTTCAGCGATCAATGCAAAGAAATAGAGGAAAAGAACAGAATGGGAAAGACTAGAGATCTCTTCATGCAAATTAGAGATACTAAGGGAAGATTTCATGCAAAGATGGGCTTGATAAAGGACAGAAATGGTCTGGACCTAACAGAAGCAGAAGATATTAAGAAGAGGTGGCAAGAATTCATGGAAGAACTGTACAAAAAAAGAGCTTCATGACCCAGAAAATCATGATGGTATGATCACTCACCTAGAGCCAGACATCCTGGAATGTGAAGGCAATTGGGCCTTAGAACGCATCACTATGAACAAAGCTAGTGGAGGTGATGGAATTCCAGTTGAGCTATTTCAAATCCTGAAAGATGATGCTGTGAAAGTGCTGCACTCAATATGCCAGCAAATTTGGAAAACTGAGCAGTGGCCACAGGACTGGAAAAGGTCAGTTTTCATTCCAATCCTAAAGAAAGGCAATGCCAAAGAATGCTCAAACTACCGCACAATTGCACTCATCTCACATTTTAGTAAAGTAATGCTCAAAATTCTCCAAGCCAGGCTTCAGCAATACGTGAACCATGAACTTCCAGATGTTCAAGCTGGTTTTAGAAAAGGCAGAGGAACCAGAGATCAAATTGCCAACATCCGCTGGATCATGGAAAAAGCAAGAGAGTTCCAGAAAAACATCTATTTCTGCTTTATTGACTATGCCAAAGGCTTTGCTTGTGTGGATCACAATAAACTGGGGAAAATTCTGAAAGAGATGGGAATATCAGACCACCTGACCTGCCTCTTGAGAAATCTGTGTGCAGGTCAGGAAGCAACAGTTAGAACTAGACAACAGACTGGTTCCAAATAGGAAAAGGAGTACGTCAAGGCTGGATATTGTCACCCTGCTTATTTAACTTCTATGCAGAGTACATCATGAGAAACACTGGGCTGGAAGAAGCACAAGCTGGAATCAAGATTGCCACGAGATATAACAATAACCTCAGATATGCAGATGACACCACCCTTATTGCAGAAAATGAAGAGAAACTAAAAAACCTCTTGATGAAAGTGAAAGAGGAGAGTGAAAAAGCTGGCTTAAAGCTCAACATTCAGAAACGAAGATCATGGCATCTGGTCCCATCACTTCATGGCAAATAGATGGGGAAACAGTGGAAACAGTGTCAGACTTTATTTGGGGGGGCTCCAAAATCACTGCAGATGGTGATTGCAGCCATGAAATTTAAAGATGCTTTCTCCTTGGAAGGAAAGTTATGACCAACCTAGATAGTATATTCAAAAGCAGAGACATTACTTTGCCAACAAAGGTCCATCTAGTCAAGGCTATTCTTTTTCCTGTGGTCATGTATGGATGTGAGAGTTGGACTATGAAGAAAGCTGAGCACCAAAGAATTGATGCTTTTGAACTGTGGTGTTGGAGAAGACTCTTGAGAGTCCCTTGGACTGCAAGGAGATCCCACCAGTCCATTCTAAAGGAGATCAGCCCTGGATGTTGTTTGGAAGGACTGATGCCAAAGCTGAAACTCCAATACTTTGGCCACCTCATGTGAAGAGTTGACTCTTTGGAAAAGACTCTGATGCTGGGAGGGGTTGAGGAAAGGAGGAGAAGGGGATGACAGAGGCTGGATGGCATCACCGACTCGATGGACATGAGTTTGAGTGAGCTTCGGGAGCTGGTGATGGACAGGGAGGCCTGGTGTGCTGCAGCTCATGGGGTTGCAGAGAGTCGGACATGACTGAGCGACTGAACTGAACTGAACAGATATTGTGCAGTACATAAACAGATGGATAGCATATTTATGGAGGCAGGTGATCAGGAAAAAATGTCGACAAAACTCCTTAGAGGATGATAATGAAAAGCAGGTTGAGAAATGCTGCTCTAATATGACATGCATCTACTAAGCAAATAATTACACAAATAAATATGATGACAAACTCTCTCATATACTGTGAAGCAATAGGAAAATGTATTATAAAAGTGAATTTCTTAAAAAAGAGTGATCTCATATTCAGAAGGTCAGAGAAATCATTTCTGTGTAAATGACATTTAAGCTGAAAACTGAAGAGTTTCCCAGGGTAAGAGCAACACGTGTGAAAGGCTTTGGGGGTGTGGATTAGTCAGAGTTCTCCAGAGAAACAAAGCTAACAAGATTAATAGGATGTACGTGTGTGTGTGTGTGTGTGTGTGTGTGTGTGTGTAGACAGAGAGAGAGAACGATGATTCTAATGAACTGGATCATTGAATTGTGAAGCCAAAATTCTTCAGGCATGCCAGCAGGCAACAGACCCAGGGAAGAGTCAGTGTTGCAGCTCAGACCTGAAGGCAGTGCTGGCAGAACTCTTTGTTGCTTAAGGGAATTCGCACTTTGTTCTTTTTAAGGCCTTCTACTGGTTGAATGGAGAAGACTCCTGAGAGTCCCTTGGACTGCAAGGAGATCCAGCCAGTCCATTCTGAAGGAGATCAGCCCTGGGATTTCTTTGGAAGGAATGATGCTAAAGCTGAAACTCCAGTACTTTGGCCACCTCATGTGAAGAGCTGACTCACTGGAAAAGACTCTGATGCTGGGAGGGATTGGGGGCAGGAGGAGAAGGGGACGACAGAGGATGAGATGGCTGGATGGCATCACTGACTCGATGGACGTGAGTCTGGGTGAACTCCGGGAGTTGGTGATGGACAGGGAGGCCTGGCGTGCTGCGATTCATGGGGTTGCAGAGAGTCGGACACGACTGAGCGACTGAACTGAACTGAACTGAACTGATTGAATGAGGCCCGCTCACATGATGAAGGGTAACCGCTTTTACTCAAAGTCCACTGATTGATACCTTAATCTCATCAAAATCTATCCAATGCAGAATAATATTTGACGTAATACCTAGGCAAGTGGGCACATAAAGTAATCATTACACTCTGTCTCGGTATTTTGAAGGATGGAAAGAAAGCAGTTTGGTTGAAGGAGGAGCTAGGAGGGACATGGTGCAGAATGAGGCCTCAAAGGCAGCAGCAGCAGACTGAGAGGGCTCTGCAGTCATAATGAGGGTCAGAACCAGAGCCTACATGCGATGGAAAACTGCTGGAGGCTTCCATGGAAGGGGTGAGCTGATTCACTTTGTCGTCACTGTAACTAAGAACCACTGATGGGACAGATGAATGGAGAAAGAAGTTGTGGTACATATACAGATGAGGGAATATTACTCAGCCATAAAATGGAATGAATTTGAATCAGCTGAAGTGAGGTAGGTAAACGTAGAGCCTGTTACACAGAGTGAAATAAGTCAGAAACCAAACACCCGAGTATCATCAGTTCAGTTCAGTTCAGTTCAGTCACTCAGTCGTGTCCGACTCTTTGTGACCCCATGGACTGCAGCACACCAGGCCTCCCTGTCCATCACCCACTCCCAGAGTTCACTCAGACTCATGTCCATCAAGTCGGTGCTGCCATCCAGCCATCTCATCCTCTGCCATCCCATTCTCCTTCTGTGCCCAGTCCCTCCCAGCATCAGAGTCTTTTCCAATGAGTCAACTCTTCACATGAGGTGGCCAAAGTATTGGAGTTTCAGCCTCAGCATCAGTCCTTCCAATGAACACCCAAGACTGATCTCCTTTAGAATGGACTGGTTGAATCTCCTTGCAGTCCAAGGGACTCTCAAGAGTCTCCTCCAACACCACAGTTCAAAAGCATCAATTCTTTGGCACTCAGCTTTCTTCATAGTCCAACTCTAACATCCATACATGACCACTGGAAAAACCATAGCCTTGACCAGGCGGACCTTTGTTGGCAAAGTAATGTCTCTGCTTTTGAATATGCTATCCAGGTTGGTCATAACTTTCCTTCATGGCTGCAATCACCATCTGCAGTGATTTTGGAGCCCCCCAAAATAAAGTCTGACACTGTTTCCACTGTTTCCCCATCTATTTGCCATGAAGTGATGGGACCAGATGCCATCATCTTCGTTTTCTGAATGTTGAGCTTTAAGCCAACTTTTTCACTCTTCTCTTTCACTTTCATCAAGAGGCTGTTTAGTTCCTTTTCACTCTCTGCCATAAGGGTGGTGGTGTCATCTGGATATCTGAGGTTATTGATATTTCTCCCGGAAAACTTGATTTCAGCTCCAGCCCAGTGTTTCTCATAAGCCCTTAAATTACCCTATATGCCATGTTACTATTTACTTTATATATCATGTTACTATTTACTTTATATATCACATCTAATAATTGTCTGCTTCCCTAAAAGAAAACAAAGCAGCAGTTTAAATACAAAAAAAAAAAAAAAAAGCAGCACTGATGCTAAGTAATGATAGCAGATGTGAGAGAGCAGGCTGAGCCTCCAGGACAGACTTTGTGATGATTTGGACTAGAATAATAGACTTGTGGGGAGAAATGCTTGGGTCCCATATATACTTAGGTAAAGACTCACTGGGATTCGTTGATAGATTTGCTGTGTAAGTTTGAGAGGGAGAATCAAAAGTTTATCCTCATATTCCTGGAGTTCTTCAAGAATTCCTGCACCATCACTGTCTCAGTGAAGCTCTCCCTGATTCCACCCACTCCTGGTCATGCAGCTCTGGCAAAACTAACTTGCAGTCTTTTGCACTTTTTTTTTTCCTGTCTGCCTTCTCCACTGGCTCATTACTGCCTCAACTTATTTACCTTTGTGTAACTGATTAGCACTGACCCGGGTTCTCATTAACTGCCAAATGAATGTGTGGCCATGGAAAGCAGACAGAATTAGGAGTCCTAATTCCATCTTTAACCTTTACCAGGGTTACCCAGCAATCATCTAACGTTCACCTTGCCGTCCCTGAGCTTCAGTCCCTTCCTTCTTTGGAAAAGTTAATTCCTGCTCTGGGTAACTTTCTGTGGCTACTGTATCACATAAAATAACACATGTGAAATGTACAGAAAGAAGGACTGCTGTGTAGAAAAAAAATTGATATTCCATCATTTTAAAAATAAGCCAACAACAGTATGGATACATAACAATCGTTCATTTCAACTTATTACATGGATAAGACATTAATTTCATGCTTTATAAAGAGCATTCTCTACTATGAATAAAAGCCATTGAGAAAAATAAGGATCAGAGTAACTAGGATTTTTCAAAGTGATAAAATGCACATAAATATAAAAAGGGTGAAAGCAGCAAATATGGTCTAATATTTCTGTTCATTAAGAACTATTCTGTTTGTGTTAAAATCAGGAGAGAAGCTCTAAAAATACTTAAGTAGAAGACAATTATTTTCCTATATATATATATATATATGTTGATCTTATATACATAGTGTTCAAGAGGTATTCTGTCTTCTTTGATTTTGGTTACATATCACAATGTGATCAAAAATAGATCTATTTCTATTTTGAAATTTGAAAGACAAACCATATAATTTTCAAAAAGAAACAGGTCAATACCAGAGTTTAGACTCATAGTTAACATTACTAATTCTCTGTCCCAAAATCTGACCATGAACATTATTATAAAATTTGAAAAACACAGTTGTGTCTAGGTTGCCCTATTTAAAAGTTAGACCACAAAAATAAATAACACAAAAATTGAGAATTGGAGATGAAATGTAAGAATATTTTACTTCTTTGTATCTCTGCTCTTATTGAGTCATGTCCGATTCTTTGCGACCCCGTGGACTGTAACCTTCTAGGCTTCTCCGTCCGTGGGATTCTCCAGGCAAGAATACTGGAGTGGATTGCCATTCCCTTCTCCACGGGATCTTCCCAACCCAGGGATCGAACCCAGGTCTCCCGCATTGGAGGCAGACGCTTTAACCTCTGAGCCACCAGGGAAGCTCTTATTGAGTAGTAAGAATTATCTAAAGGGAATATTTCTACAAGTTTTCTTGCTGAACAAGGCATATCTTCTGGGTAATGTCTCTCTATATATATACTCATGATATGGGTGTGTAACCTACTATTGATTTAGCATTTACTGACTTCCCTGATGGCTCAGATGGTAAAGCATCTGCCTACAATGCAGGAGACCCAGGTTCATTCCCTGGGTCGGGAAGATCTCCTGGAGAAGCAAATGGCACCCCACTCCAGTATTCTTGCCTGGAAAATTCCATGGACAGAGGAGCCTGGTAGACTGCAGTCCATGGGGTCGCAAAGAGTCAGACACAACTGAGCGACTTCACCTTCACTTAAATGTAAGTTAAAAAGTACTCTATATTGTTATAGACAAAAGAAAATCCAAAAGTAATCATCAAAGAAGAATATCTGCTCTACTCCCTAGAAATAATATATTGTCTATAAAATGCATATATGTTAGAAATCTGAAACTTGAGATGATTCTGTCTCTTCAAAGCTTCCTATAAACTGACTGTATTAAATTCCTACTTATATTTCTCAGCACTCACACATGCGCATACGCAGATGCACAGACAAACGTTCTATAAACAGAGGAAAGAAAAGTGAAAGCGGAAGGCGCTCAGTCGTGTCCGACTCTTTGCGACCCCATGGACTAAACAGCCCATGGAATTCTCCAGGCCAGAATACCAGAGTCGGTAGCTTTTCCCTTCTCCAGGAGATCTTCCCAACCCAGGTATCAAACCGGGGTCTCCACCATTGTAGGCAGATTCTTTACTAACTGAGCTATCAGGGAAACTCCACAAATGAAAGAATCACCTAAATAATCACCTTAGAAAGATATTTTAAAGCCCTCAGGATGTGTACTATCATCATATGTTTGTGATTTTGATATAATAGATTTAAATTCACCAAATAAGCAAGATACCTTCATGATCGGTCTTCAGAAGCATTCTTAGAATTTAAAACTTTCCTAAACGTAAAATGATTTACAGATCTCTTTGTTGCATCATTCTATTATCAGTCAAATCAGTCATACAGTCTATTGGGTCATTCCATTGGATGACTTGAATGATATTTTTCAAAGGCCAACTATCTAACTGAAGAGAGCAGTTGTGTGCGTGTGTGCGTGTGTGTGTGTGTTAGTTGCTCAGTCGTGTCCGACTCTTTGTGACCCCACCAGGCTCCTCTGTCCATGGGATTCTCTAGCCAGGATACTGAAGTGGGTTGCCATTCCCTTCTCCAGGGGATCTTCTCAACCCAGGGATCAAACCTCTATCTCTGACATCTCCTGCATTGGCAGGTGAGTTCTTTACCACTAGCACCACCTGGGAGGCCTGTATTATACATATGTTGTTCAGTCACTCAGTCATGTCCAACTCATTGCGACTCCATGGACTGCAGCATGCAAGGCTTCCCTGTCCTTCAACATCTCCCAGAGCTTGCACAAAGTCATGTCCACTGAGTCAGTGATGGCATCCAGCCATCTCATCCTCTGTTGTCCCCTTCTCCTCCTGCCTTCAGTCTTTTCAAATCAGGGTCTTTTCAAATGAGTCAGTTCTTAGCATCAGGTAGCCACAGTATTGGAGCTTCAGCTTCAGCATCAGTCCTTCCAACCAATATTCAGGACCGATTTCCTTTAGGATGGACTGGTTGGATCGTCTTGCAGTCCAAGGGACTCTCAAGAGTCTTCTCCAACACCACAGTTCAAAAGCATCAGTTCTTCAGTGCTCAGCTTTCTTTATAGTCCAACTCTCACATCCATACATGACCACTGGAAAAACCATAGCCTTGACTAGACAGACTTTTGTTGGCAAAGTAATGTCTCTGCTTTTGAATATGCTGCCTATGTTTGTCATAACTTTTCTTCCAAGGGGCAAGTGCCTTTTACTTCCATGGCTGCAATCACCATCTGCAGTGATTTTGGAGCCCCCCCAAATAAAGTCTCTCACTGTTTCCACTGTTTCCCTATCTATTTGCCATGAAGTGATGTGACCAGATTCTATGATCTTAGTTTTCTGAATTTTGAGCTTTAAGCCAACTTTTTCACTCTCCTCTTTCACTTTCATCAAGAGGCTTTTTAGTTCCTCTTCACTTTCTGCCATAAGGGTGGTGTCATCTGCATATCTGAGGTTATTGATATTACTCCCAGCAATCTTGATTCTAGCTTGTGCTTCATCCAGCCTGCCATTTCATTTATTCATACAAGTTAAATAAGCAGGGTGACAATGTACTGTCGTGATGTACTCCTTTCCCAATTTTGAACCAGTCCTTTGTTTCATGTCCAATTTTAAATGTTGCTTCTTGACGGGCATACAGGTTTCACAGGAGGCAGGTAAGGTGGTCTGATAGTCCCATCACTTCAAGAATTTTTCACAGCTTGTTGTGATCTACACACTCAAAGGATCTAGTGTAGTCTTTGAGACAGAAGTAGATGTTTTTCTGGAATTCTCATGCTTTCTCAATGATCAAACAGATGTTAGCAATTTGATCTCTGGCACCTCTGCCTTTTCTAAATCCAGTTTGAATATCTGGAAGTTCTCAGTTCACATACTTGAAGAAGATTAAGCATACATTGGAGAATTTTGAGCATTACTTTGCTAGCATGTGAGATGAGTACAACTGTGCAGTAGCTTGAGCATTCTTTGGCATTGCATTTCTTAGGGACTGGAATGAACACTTACCTTTTCCAGTCCTGTGGCCACTGCTGGGTTTTCCGAATTTGCTGGTGTATTGAATGCAACACTTTCACAGCATCGTCTTCCAGGATTTGAAATAGGTCACCTGGAATTCCATCGCCTCCACTAGCTTTGTTCATAGTGATGCTTCCTAAGGTCCATTTGACTTCACACTCCAGGATGTCTGGCTCTAGGTGAGTGATCACACCATCGTGGTTATCTGGGTCGTGAAGATCTTTTTTGTATAGTTCTTCTGTGGGGTCTTGCCACCTTTTCTTAATATCTTCTGCTTCTGTTAGGTCCATACCTTTCCTGTCATTTATTGGGCCCATCCACACATACATATTATAGATTTTATAATACTCTGATCAATCTAAAAGAAATTTTTAAAAAGTTAAAATGTTTTGTGAATAGGATGCTTGAGCAGTTTCTTATCGACTACCATTTCATTTCACATCTGGAAGATGTGTCTTCTGTTTCTCTTTTTTGGAATCACTGTGCTGAATAAGTTTGGAGGTAGTAATTGATCAAAGAAAAAACTAGAATGCCATTATCAACTCTAGGTTTTACTTCCAATTTTATCTTATGAAACCAGAATCAAACTTCTATTGAGCAATAAAATTAATTAATCCTTCTGTATTCTCTTAAGTACAATTATAACGCTAACACAGAACAAAATTTTTCTGATTATTTCTTGCAGCACATTTTCAAAATTATAATAGATCTTGCATTCTTTTTTCATTTTTATTTTTTAATTAAATTTTTTATTTTACTTTACAATATGGTATTGGTTTTGTTGTGTTCTTTTTTAAAGTCATAGGACTACCTAGCAAATTAAAAATCTTGTGCATTTCTTTTTGTCGAAAGAGTAAAGTCACTATTGCTATTATTCGGTTTGCAAATATTATTATTTTACTTAGCAATTTGGAAAGCCAGTCAACAAAAGACACACAAAAATTAATTGCAAGCACATTTTATTTTCTTGTGCTTTGCAGATACTGTTCTTAACAAATTGAATGTTTGTGGCAACTTTGTGTGAAGCAAGATCACTGGCACTGTTTTTCTAACAGTATTTGTTCCCTTCATACTTCTGTGCCACATTTTGATAATTCTTATAATAATTCAACCTTTTTCAATATTATTATATTTGTTATAATGACTTATGATCAGTAATCTTTGATGTTACTATTGCAAACATATTTAACTCACTGAAGGGTCGGATGATGGTTAGACACTTTTAGCAATAAAAAAATTTAATTAAGGGATATACATTGTTATTTTAGGTATAGGGCTACTGTACACTTAGCAGGCTATAATATACACATGAGTTTAAAATGCGTTGGGAAACCAAAAATACCGTGTGACTCACGTTATCATAGTATTTGCTTTATTGTGATGACTTGAAGCTGACAGACTTTCTTTCCTTGGGCTCCAAAATCACTGCAGATGGTGACTGCAGCCATGAAATTGAAAAACACTTGCTCCTTGAAAGAAAAGCTATGACAAACCTAGACAGCATATTAACAAGCAGATATTACTTTGCCAGCAAAGGTCTGTATAGTCAAAGCTATGGCTTTTCCACTAGTCATGTATAAATGTGAAAGTTGGACTATAAAGAAAGCTGAGCACCGAAGAATTGATGCTTTTGAACTGTGGTGTTGGAGAAGACTCTTGAGAGTTCCTTGGACTGCAAGACGATCCAACCAGTCAATCCTAAAGGAAATCAGTCCTGAATATTCATTGGAAAGGTTGATGCTAAAGCTCCAATATTTTGGCCACCTGATGCTAAGAACTGACTCATTTGAAAAGACCTTGATGCTGGGAAAGATTGAAGGCGGGAGGAGAAGGGGACAACAGAGGATGAGATGGTTGGATGGCATCACCGATTCAATGGACATGAGTTTAAGCAAGCTCCAGGAATTGGTGATGGACAGGGAAGCCTGGCATGCTGCAGTCCATAGGGTTGCAAAGAGTCAGACATGATTGAGCAACCGAACTGAACTGAACTGGAACTGAACCTTCCCAGTGTCGTAGGTCTGAATGTACATGGCGTTGAAGTCCTATTCTATAAGACAATAAAGCCAGTGAGTCCTGTTGCGGTGTAGGTTTGTCTCTCATTCTGTGTGAACTTTGCAACCAGCCAATTAATCCCAAACCACAATTTAAAAGTGAAGTGTGAAAACTAAAATAGGGAGTTGTCTGACTCTGCAAACAGGTAAAAATATACATTGTGTATGTTTTAAATATATTACATATGTATTTGTATTTGTGTTAATATACACACACAGAGAGAAACACATTCTGGGTATAGTTTTATTCATCCATTCATTTCCTAAATAGCTATGGAGTGTTTGTTAAATGTCAACACGTATGTCAGTAAGTTATAGCTGCAAAAGCGTAAACCACAAAAATGTAATCATTAAAATCATAGTCATTGACAATTACAATGTGAGTGTCTCTAGATCACTGGGAGGTCTACTGCTGTAGGCAGGGTTGTGGGCTGGTCCTGGGTCTGTGGGCTGGTCCCCTCCTTTGTGCACCTGTAGAGAAGCTGACGGCTCAGGACACCAACAAAGGAACAAGGTGGACAGGGCTGCACCACGATCCCGTGGGGCTGATGCTCAAAACAGGCAGCCATCCCCTCTGCCTCACTCCAGGGGCTGAAGCAAATGAAATGGTGTTGGGAAACAGATTCCACCTCTCTAGTGGATTCCACCTCTCCTCCTACAAAATCAGGAGACTCAGGGTATGGACGCAGAGGCCCATCAAGAATTAAGGTCCTGGATGCCATCAACTACACCTGCTAGAGGCAGGAATTCTCTCAGTTGTAGAAGTCCTCGGCAGGAATCTAAAAAAGCATAACGACAACCTGGAGGGAACAATACTTTAAAAATCTTCATTACAACAGTATTGGGACTTTCCTGGTGGTCAAGTGGCTGACTCCCCGCTCCCAGGGCAGAGGGCCCAGGTTCGATCCCCAGTCAGAGAACTAGATCCCACGTCCCATAACTAAGGGTTCGTGTGCTGCAACGAAAATCAAATATCCTGCGTGCCTCAACTAAGACTAAGTCGCAAATACATCAAGGAGAATAAACGTTAAAAAGAGCATTTCTTTAACAAATAAAAGTATCAAAAGACATGGTTCCGGATCCAACCCAGCTGGCAAATCGTCCTGTGTTTACCGGTGGGAAGAGTCTCTCTTGGGGTAGGACACTGGGAGAGAAAGGGAGGAATCCTTCGTTCCCCTTTCATGCCTGATCCGTGAGTTGCAGAGCAGTGCAGAAAAGCGGGGTGCTTGGAAACAGGCAAAGCTTGCATTAAGGGGCATCTGCCCCACCTCCTACTCATTGTTTGCACCCATTTAGGATGATAGAAGTACTTCCTGACCTCCTGTCATGATTTTTCTCTACATTTGAAAAAAAAAAAAAAATCTGATCCCACACAGAGAATTCTCATAGAGTGACCACAAAGATCTTTATCCATTTTAGGAACTTGACAGCTGATACAACAGAGTGTAAATCCACATTCTTCTAGGCTGAAACCCACCATACTTCTATCCTCCTTCCTCACCTTCTGCTTAGGCTGAGCTCCTCTTGAGGGAAGCCGCTGGGGACCACCAATCCCTGACTTCCCTTACGTGCAAAAGACGCCCCCCAGGATACCACCTTCAGCTCCTGCCATAAAGCTTTGCTGTGTGCCACTCAACTTCAGATGGGCCATGAACCATTGCTACATCCTCAAGAAGCGGAAGGACTTGGGCTGTTGGGCGGGGCACCCGCTGAAGTCCTAGAAGAAACAGCACACGTGGTCGTAGCGGATTCAGGGCTGTTAGTTTCTTGGAAAACAGCTGTCACTTTGTGTTCAGGGAGTGATTCCAGAATATGAAGGCTGAATGTTAGGGTATTGAAGTCAGAGGTTGTCAAAAAAAGAAAAAAAAGATAAGCAAGTTAGTTTCTGATCAGAGTGAAAATAACATAATAAATTGATACAACTCTTCTGGGTCGAAGTGTTTAATTGGTGATTCAACGTTCAGTTGTGAGTCTGCCAAAAATGGATTTTTTGTTTGGTATTTCTTTGCATTTTTCCAGCCTTGTGTGTTTGGTGTGTGTTTTAATATCTAAATTTAAAGATGCACGTGACATCCACTTACAGTGGAAAAGGCTTACCAGCTGGCCCTCTTAGCTATCAAACGCAAATATGAAAATTCAGCACAGCACACTTCTGATATTATAATTGGCGAGTGTGGAAAATGAATTCTGACTGAAGTTATCTGTAGTTCCAACAGAAGTTGATGAAGTATTTAATAGACTTTTAATACAGTTTCTGAGGCCCAAATCACAAAAAAGCAGCTTGCCATGCAAATCATTCCCTAACTCTCCATCAGCAGGGCAAGGCTTCCAAGAAAAAGATTCACTGTGTTTTCTTCAGTGGAGTTGAGTTCATTTATAGTTCCAAGCAGAGGATCTTGCAGCTAACAGCTTTTGCTAATAGTTCCTCAGTAGAGAGACAGGGCTCAATAGATAGAGCCAAAAGGAATCTTGTAAAAGCAGGCAAGATGTTAAGAAGTGGTATAGAAAGCTCTTTAATGACAGCAATGTGGATTAAGTAAATCCTCTGCATTCTGCTAGAGAAAAAGGAGCAAGGCACATTTTAATTAGGGCCCTAGGCTTCCCTGGAGGTCCAGTGGTTAAGCGTCCACCTTGCAATCCAAGAGACACCGGTTCGATCTCTGGTCCGGGAAGATCCCACATGCTACGGAACAAGTAAGCCCGTCTGCCGCTACTACTGAACCCACGCTCTCGAGTCCGCATGCCTAGAACCTATGCTCTGCAGCAGAAGAAGCCACCGCAGTGAGAAACCCGAGAACTTCAAGGAATAGTAGAGAAAGCCCGGATGCATCAGAAAGACCCACCTCAGCCAAAAAGCCAAATAAATCTTTTTAAAAAAATGTATGCCCTAGAATTTGGATGTGAGAAAATGCAGGGAAAAAAGAAATTTTCTCTACTAAAGGGTTGTTCCCATTGCAGTTGGTTTGACTATAAATTCATATAATCTCAAGACTGTATTTTATGCTGCTGATTAATAGAATAACGTCCCTCTACCCTCAAAGGTGTTCATGTCCTAATCTCCGAACTTGTGAATTTGTTGCCTTAAATGGCAGAAGGACTTAGTAGATGAGATTAGGGTTAAGTACCCTGAGATGGGAAGATGATCCTGGGTTATCTGAGTGAGCCTAATCTAATCATACTTGCATCAGAGCACTCACATTTAGAGCAGAAAATCGGCAGGCTGGAGATTTGTGATGAGGGAGAAATGGTCAGAGGGGTGCTGTGGTGCTGGCCGTGAAGACTGCTTCAGTGTGCTAGGGCTGCCATGACAAAATACCCCAGACTGAGTGGCTGAAACAACCAAATTTTCTTCTCAAGTTCTGGAGGCCGGAAGTCCAAGATAAAGGTGTCAGCTGGTTTCTCATGAGGCCTCCCTTCATGGCTTGCTGGTAGCCCCCTCCTCCCTGTGTCCTCACATGCCTGTCTCTGTGGCAAGACATCACCCTGATATCTTATAAGGGCTTCAGATGGTAAACAACCTGCCTGCAATGCAAGATCCCCAAGTTCAATTGCCAGGTCGGAAAGATCCCCTGGAGAAGGGAATGGCAACCCACGCCAGTATTCTCGCCCAGAGAATTCCATGGACAGAGGAGCCTGGCGGTCTACAGTCGCAAAGCGTAAGACATGATTGAGCAAACCAACACTTTCACTCACACTTTCTTCTAAAGACCCCAGTCATGGACACTGAGATGTCTTGCAGGCAGTGAGTGAAGATCCATTGTGCAGTGCGTCTTCCCATTGGTTTTCAAACCTGTATCAGTTTTGGAAAACGCTTTTTGATTCTTCTAGATGTTTGTAGCTCGACTGGCTTCTCACATGAAACATTAACAAAATCCTTGGTGTTTCTGAAGAGTGCTTCCACACATGTATTCATCTCCTGTTTCTATTTTCTGGCTGGATTTCATTTGTTAAACAATTCAAGACCTGTTTAATGTCTTTGCAGGCATTCCCATCTGCAGCAATTCTAACTCCTGGTTCAATCTGTTAACTGAAGAGCCAGCGGAAAGATTGGGAAAGGCCCAAACCAGATTAAATAATTTCTTTGGTTATTTTTCTTTCCAGTACATCACTAGCCATTCCATTTTGAAATATTAACCTCATATTAATATGCTTAATTACATCACTAGCTGTACTTTTAAAGCTAAAATTGTGTGTTTAATATGCTACTGCTGTCCAATAATAGAAACTTTATAGGAAACAAGGACAAGTGAAGGCTTCTCAAGTACAAATTCTTATCTGCATATGTTGTCAGAATCCAGCTGATGAAATTTGTCCCCCTACTCCATACCCTTTAAAAATAACTTTTTTTCCCCCAAATGTGTACCCATGCACTCTCCTTCCTGATTTGTCAGAGTGATGGACCGCAGATTATAAAATTAATGGATGCCTCCCTTTTTCCATTCTCTCACCAGATGAACTGGGCAAACATGACAGTTTTGAGAAATTGATCTATTTTATTGTTCAGATAAAAGGGGGATCTTCTTGTCAAAAATTTTTTGCAACAGAAATTCCTTCCAGGATGAGATCATTGTGTGTATCTATCTTAATCAGTCCTCTTCCTTAGTAGGCAAATTTGGTAGTGTATTAAACAATGACAGGACTCCCTAGCTCATAATGTGTCCTTTTTCTCCAAAGTGCGTGGGAAAATAAAGATCCAGGATATATGGTGCCTTGGGGACCCTAGACCAAGCACTCCAGCAGACTCCAAGCTCACTCATTTCATTCAGAGCTCTCCTTGCACTCAACACACCATGAACTCTGTCCCTCTGCTTAGAAACAGGCTTAAGGTTTTCCTTTACCCCAGAGTTAATCTTTCTAACCTTCAAATGATATCAAATGAGTTCATGATTTGAGTCAAATGATTTCAAGAAAGAGAGAGAGAGAGCGAGGACAGAAGGATGAAAGGAGAGCAGAGGGAGGGGAAAAACACTCTTTTTTTAGCTTCTACCCCAAACCTCTTGGCTTTATGGCTGCCTTATTCAGATAGATTTTATTCTCGGGTGTTACCAATAGCAAATATAATAGCATCTCTGCAGCACAAGTTTCTCCTTTAATAGAGATAGCAGTCAAAGGCCAACAGGGTCACCAGAGTACACCCGTGAGGGCGGCAGACCTTAGGGAAACGCCGGGGACTGAGGTTCTTCCAACCCCAGCCTCTGTTGCTAGGTGAGCACTGGAGCAAGTGCAGAAACATAAATACTGACTTTTATAGAAAAGACCCAATTTTTTTTTTACATCTGTTTTCAAATTTTCTGTATGCCAGGGGATAGCTGAGTTGGCAAAGAATCCGCCTGCAATTCAGGAGTCTCCAACCTGATTCCTGGGTTGGGAAGATCCCCTGGAGAAGGGAAAGGCTACCCATTCCAGTATTCTGGCCTGGAGAATTCCATGAACTGTAGAGTCCGTGGGATCACAAAGAGTCGGACACAACTGAGCGATTGAACTGAACTGAACCCACAATATCTGTGACAATCTCCTACCAGATTATAAATTTCATGGGAATGAGGATTATATTCTTGAGTGAACAGGTCCAAGATAGAGCAGGAAAGAAGACTGTGAATTAATGCACTGCTAATGCACTTTAGTACCAAACTTGACATCTAATAAGAATTGAATAAATATTTGATTAACTGAACAGATTTAAGAAGTCCCTTAACAGAGGTCTATCCAGGACACATGAGAGAAGAAAATAAAGGAAGAGTACCTTTGCATGGGAGGGTCCGAGAGGTCTTTAGCACAGAGATAATACATTGAGAGCAACTATTAGGCTCTTATTAAATCTATTTGTCTTCATTAAGCGAATTTATTACTCTTTCACCATCGTTGCCAGGTGGAATGACTCAGCTACACGCCCGGCCTACTGAGGTCACAGTCAGAATTTACTATTCTTCTCTCCTTCACTAGGCTCACACAATTGGAACATATCTCTTTATCTAAAAATAACTCAATAGTGACAAGCAAGACAGCAAAGCCACCTCCGATCTGTGTTCCAGATACTAAGGTCTTGAAACCCTTACAGCGTTAAAAGAAGGTCAACCAGTAAGTCTGTGATATTCTTTTTGTTGTTGTTTTTCATCGTGGATTTTTCTTTTGCAATAGTTTTTATTTTTATGTATTTTTGGCCATGCCCTGCAGCAGGTGGGATCCTGGTTCCTCAACCAGGGATCAAACCCAAGCCCTCTGCAGTGGAGTCCCAACCGCTGGACCATCAGAGAAGTTCCTGTGATATTCTTACTATTTCCTAAATACCTGTCTTCCTACCTCTGAGTAGTAATATCTTTGATCTGAGAGCAGAGATTCTTCATTTCTTGCCTCCAGCTTCTCCATTTTCTCACAGATTGATATGAATAAAGAATGCCACTCCACCTCAGCCTTGCATTTTCCTCCTGAATGATACCAGGATTGGGTAATCAAATCAATTTATTGTTAATCTGGAGGAATTTTCTTTCCAATGGGACTTGTCAGACACATTTATGTCCTTTGAAATCACTGTAATTGACCCAGTAGAGGTAAAACGTGGAGCAGCACCTGTCTGCCCAGGCAATCAATGGCAAAACAGGCGGTGCTGAAAGCAGAAATCCTGGCCCCTCATCCCTCCTGAGCACTTAGGCCGTGATGGATAGGAGGAGAGTCCCAGGAGACTTCCCAGCTCCAGCGTCAGCTAATGAATGCGTCCCCATGAAGCAGCAAATGGATAGCCATTCAGGATGAAAGACAGCAGCTCATAAAAGGAACCAAAGCCATGACCGCTGGTCGCAGCTGCGCACTGCGCTGGCAGCTAGCACTGACTGCCGTCCAAGGGAAGGAGGACATTCTGGACCTTCCAGCCATCCCAGGGTAGCAACTGATACTATTTGATGCAGACGAAGTGCTTGGTCAACCCACAGGATCATGAGAAATAAGATTCTCTTGTTATTCAAAGCCCGTATGCTTGGGGGTAGTCTGCTACACAGCAGTAGGTGCTGGGAACATTGATATCCTCTGAGAAAAATGGGAGAGGCCCTGAGGACCATGAGGGACTGATACCAGGTAGTAACTGGTCCTGAGAGTTGCCTTGGTTTCCAAAGACTGTCCTTTTCTACTTTGGAGGTTTGTTTAGCCTCCAAGTAAACCCCTCTTTCCTGCTCTAGATGGCTTATCTCACTTGCAACAACTAATTCACCAGATCAGGAAGAAATAGGGCTCAGACCAAAAAGCTCAGCTCTGGATACTGGGTATAAGCCCGGGACTTTGAGGGTGAAGCAGGGTCTACTCCAGGAGGATCCTGGGTCCTGAGTAAAAGTCAAAAGAAGGGTTAAGAAAGAAGTGCACAGAGGCACCAGGAAAGGCCAGGCAGACAACACCCAGCCTAACAAGCAGGGCTGCTCAGATCTCCCCTCCAAAGTGCTAGGAGGGCCTGGAAGCAGGGCGGAGGCTGCGTCTGGAGGCGTGGTGGCCCTGTGTCCCTGAAGATGGCAGACAAGGATGGACACTGCCCCGGCCCACCACGCGGAGGCTGCTGGAGGGAGGACAAGAGGCCGAGAACGGCAATGTAGCCTCTGTCTGTCAGCGCCAGACCCACACCTGCCTTACCCTCAGCCTCGCCTCTCTGTGGGGCTTTCCATGCCCACTAGGAGCTTGAACGGTGAGCACGCAATGAGAGACAGGAAATGAAAGGAAAATGGAAGAAGGGAGGCTTCCCAGAGTCACCCTGGTGCAACCACCTGATGCAAAGAGCTGACTCCTTGGAAAAGACCCTGATGCTGGGAAAGACTGAAGGCGGGGAAAGGGGAGGACAGAGGATGAGACGGTTGGATGGCATCACCGACTGGATGGACATGAGTTTGAGCAAGTTCTGGGAGCTGGTGATGGACAAGGAAACCAGGCGTGCTGAAATGAACTGAGTCACCCTTCTCAGCCTCAGCTTTCTCTATGTCTGTGTATTATAACTCAGTTTGAAGGTGAGAGCAGCTTAGAGTCTAAGTAGAGTAGGTAAGGGGGCTTTGCAGGTGGCGCTAATGGTAAAGAATCTGCCTGCCAATGCAGGAGACTCGAGAGACCTGGGTTCAGTCCCTGTATTGGGAAGATCCTCTGAAGTAAGAAATTGCAAACCACTCGAGTATTCTTGCCTGGAAAATTCCACAGACAGAGGAGCCTAGCGGGCTACAGTCCATGGGGTCACAAAGAGTCAGACATGACTGACAGAGCACACCCACGTAAGAAGCAGTAGAAGACAGTCTGAGCAGGCGCGGGTCTGACCAAAGCATCGGCTTGCAGCCTTACTCCGCCCGTCTGGTTGTTATTAGCAGGGCAGAGCAACTTGGGAGGAAGTCGAAATCTACATAAGTTGATGGGGCAGTTGACAGGTAAAGAGAACTCTAACTCAGAGCTAGAACTGGAGGGTAAGGCTTGTAGTAATCAGGATGGGTTGGGTTGTACCACGATAACAAACTTAAAAAGCCCTTGACTTAGAGTGGAAAAGTTTCTTTCTTACTCTCAGTATCTCTGTCACAGTTATCAGTGGACCTCAGCTCGTCAGTCACTCAAAGACTTAAGCCTTGTTTAGCTGCACCCTGTGTTAGAAGCTCTGCCTGGCAGTGGCACTCCAGGTTTGCCTCCATTGCTCTGGTCAAGATAAATCACACGGCGGTACACACATCAGGAAGGTGGGGCTACGTGATCCTCCCAAGAGCAGGGACTTCAACATGCGTGAAGAACAAAAGCCTGCCACGGGGCCCAGGCTGTGAAAGGACCAAGGCGGGACTCCAGACATCTGCAGGCTCAGGTGCTCAGAATCTCACCAAGTGAAGGATTTGAGCACAAAGAGAGGTCAGACATGCTTCTCTGAGACTGTGCAATTAGGCTCACAGAAGACTGGTGAAAGCAGGCTCCTGAAGCCAGTAATAAAAATAGATAATGGCAATGATAGCAACTATCATCCACTGAATCTCCCGTTTGGGGGCCGGAACCTTTCTATCTCTTAGATCTATCTTATCCTCCATCATACGCCGTGCATGCATCATTCTATCCTCAAGAATTAAATGGGTCTAGTGCTTCTACTTGGAGAAGGAAATGGCAACCCATTCCAGTGTTCTTGCCTGGAGAATCCCATGGACAGAGGGGCCCGGTGGGGCTGCGGTCTATGGGGTTGCAAAGAGTCGGACACGACCAAGCAACTAACACGCACACAGCGCTTCTACTATACTACAGAGGAAGACTGGGTCCAGAAAGATTCTATCACTTGATCACGGTCAAGTGCAGAAACTGGCAGAGCCAGGATCTGAACGTAGCTCTAGTGGCCTCCAAAACCCAAGATATTTGTTCTCTGCCCACAGTCCTATCCTGCCTCTCTCGGCACAAATGCACAGTAGGGTCAGCAATGAGAAACACGCCATCTGACCTGCCAAGCCAGTGGCCAGATCTACAGAGATGTTCACACGAGTGGCTTGAGTGTACTGTGAGCCCACAGTATTGTGGAGGGTGGAAGGAGGAGGGCGGGGTGGGGGGTACAGGGGAGCAAGTTTCTTCTTCCAGATTAAACCCCACTGCCTGTTATCCACAGCTCTCCTGATGGTTCCATAGTAAACAATCTGCCTGCCGATGCAGGAGACGTGGGTTCGATCCCTGGGTCGAGAAGATCCCCTGGAGGAGGAAATGGCAACCCACAGGATTCTTGCTGGGAAAATCCCATGGACAGAGGAGCCTGGGGGGCTACAGTCCATGGGGTCACAAAGAGTCGGACACAACTTAGTAACTAAACAACAATGCGTTCCTTCCATATCTATCAAGACCCCAGTGCAGCAGAAACCAGCAGCTCAAGAGTTCTTTGTTGCAGGTCAGGGTCAAACTTCTCTTCCATGCCTTACTCACGTGAGCCTTTTAACAAACACAAATCCCCAAGTCACATTGCACTGCTGAGGAGCAACTGTGAGGCATTCTGCCGCACGGAGTGCCGTCTCCACTGACTTCACAGATGAGGGGCTTTCACTTCGCTAGAGATTTACTCTGAGCATCGCTTCTGCTGAGCTGCACACCCATAATGAAGGCGGTCAGTGTTCTCCATCTCTCCTCCATGTCCCCATGTACTTGTTCACTTAATGTAAGCCTCAAGCCTGATAGAGTTCAAATTAAAATGCTGTTTGTCATTGAGCATGAAAAATACATCCAACTATGAGACATAGTAGTTAAATTGGAATTTAATACCAGATGTTCCCCAGCTAAAGAAATAAGGCATCTCGGGGCATACAGACCACCATGGTAGATGCCCCAGGCCTCCTCAGAGCACATCTGAGTTGTGTGCTTTTTACTGGATGGTATAGGTCAAATAGTTGGAAGAAGACTTTGGTCATCTCTGGAGGCTTATCTCTCTGAGAAATCAAGAGAGTCAGAAAATGCACCATCTCACTGAATGATCCAAAGATCTTCAGCAACATTAAGCAATCGCATATCAAGTTCCCAGTGGGTTCCAGGCTTTCTGCTCAGCAACAGGAAAATAAAGGCAAATGAGACATCATGCCTGCTCGCAGAGACTCTGTCTGGAGGGGGCTACAGACACGAATGCTGTGCCACAGGAACAATGCAAGGTGCCAGGGAAACACCAAGGTGTGGGGATTTACCTTTTCTTCCACGAAATTCATAAGCCAAATTAACACGACTGCTTTCAAATAAAGCAGGGTGGGGCTTTGATTACCTGTATGATTGCAAATAACCAGATAGCTGCTCTCAATGAATGAGGAATAACCTGATTGTTGTGACGGTTGTGTTGCTGTATTGGATGTGCTTTCTATTTTATTTATTGATGGATATTTATTTATTTGGCTGCACAGGGTCTTAGCTACAGCACATGGGATCAAACCCGGGCCCCCTGCATTGGGAGTGTGGAGTCTCAACCACTGGACCCCCAGGAAGTCCTGGGTGTGCTTTTTGTTGTTGTCATCCAGGTGCTCAGTCGTGTCTGACTCTTTGCAGCCCCATGATCTACAGTGTGCCAAGCTTCCCTGTCCTTCTCTGCCTCCAGGAGTTTAATGGGTGTGCTTTCTCGACGCTGCTAAATATTTGTCTCAAAATTCAGTCAGTTCAGTTGCTCAGTCATGTCTGACTCTTTGCGACTCCATGAATTGCAGCACGCCAGGCCTCCCTGCCCACCACGAACTCCCAGAGTTCACCCAAACTCATGTAAATCGGGTCAGTGATGCCATCCAGCCATCTCATTCTCTATCATCCTCTTCTCCTCCTGCCCCCAATTCCTCCCAGCATCAGTCTTTTTTCCAATGAGTCAACTCCCCATCAGGTGGCCAAAGTATTGGAGTTTCAGCTTCAGCATCAGTCCTTCCAATGAACACCCAGGACTGGTCTCCTTTAGGATGGACTGGTTGGATCTCCTTGCAGTCCAAGGGACTCTCAAGAGTCTTCTCCAACACCACAGTTCAAAAGCATCAATTCTTTGGAGTTCATCTTTCTTCACAGTCCAACTCTCACATCCATACATGACCACTGGAAAAACCATATCCTTGACTAGATGGACCTTTGTTGACAAAGTGATATCTCTGCTTTTGAATATGCTATCTAGGTTGGTCATAACTTTCCTTCCAAGGAGTCAGCGTCTTTTAATTTCATGGCTGCAGTCACCATCTGCAGTGATTTTGTCTCAAAATTATTCAACTAAAATATCAGTTTCAGCTTGGATACACAGAGAGATGAAAAATAGCATCCAAACTTCTAACAAAAGACAAACTGCAAATTGCTGAATTTTCTGGGACTCACCAGAAAGTTTAGACTGTGGAGAAAGAAACTAGACAGTGTGACATCTAGGAAGACAATGGTACCTGGAGGGAGAAACAGGAACCAAGGGTTTCTTTCCTTGGGGCAGAGGCTGCTGGACGTCGTATAAGCTAGTACGAAGAAGGGAGCTTCCCAGGAGGGGCTAGTGGTAAATGCAGTAAATGTGAGAGATGCGGGTTCAACCTCTGGGTCAGGAAGATGCCCTGCAGAGGACATGGCAGCCCAGTCCAGTACTCTTGCCTGCAGAATCCCGTGGACAGAGGGCCCAGAAGAGCCACAGTCCATGGGGCTGCAAAGAGTCGGACACGATTGAAGAGACTGAGCACACAGATGAAGAAGCAGCAAAAATATTTTAATTAGTTGTTACAGTATAACAAATCACAATTAATTAATTGCACGAGTGTGAGAGTATGCCACCTTCAGGAGCCACAGATATAAGAGGATTCACGCTCTCGTGCACACTGTCTGTCCACAAACCCACAGATGTTCAGAGGGAGACTGGGAGAATCCCAAGAATGTTTCTCAAATACGAATGTTCTGGGAAGTGGAACAGCAGCCACTACTGAGATTTTACCTGGACCCATCTCTACCATCGTCCCTAAATAACACAGGGAAGGGTAACTAACAAAGTCTGTTACCTTAGGACGCTGGTGGAAGGAAGAAGTCCACAAAGCCCAACGCTGGGAGGTGGGGCAAAATGCTTGCGGGTCCACACACGAAAGCTGGAGCAGATGCAAGATCACAGAACTGAGAGCCAGGAGTGAAGTGTCTGCTTAGCACTGAGGCTTCCTAGGAGTCTCAGAGAATTCCTCTGCACCCCCAACTCTACCACCTAGAGCTAGCTATCTCAAGCGAAAGTTACAGGAGAGTAGAACTGACAGAGGTATAAGAGATATAATCTCTTCAGGGCAAAGCACAGAGGAAAACCCAAACCCAAGAGAAAGTGGAAATTGAGAAAATGACCTCTGTTACACCAACCCACACCCCTAACACAAGATATTGTTAAAGGAATTTGATGCCTGCGGTAAACTCGGGGTAACTATGGCAACAGCAAGCCTCAAGCACAACTTAACTCCTAACCAGACTAATTTACTCTTGCCACAACTTTAAAACCTAAGCAGAAAAGGCATGCTTATTTCTAAACATAAAAAATATTTTTTTTTTACTAACTACTCTCCTAGATAAGATGTCTGGGTTTTACCACACATACTAAAAGGCAAGAGAAAAGACACTGCAAAGCGATAAAGCAATCACTGGAACCAGATTTTGGTATAAAAAAACATACTGGAACTATTGGACAGAGCATTTGAATAACTTATTAAGGTATTAAAGATACTAATGTAAAAAGTAGACAACATGTAAGTTCAGAGGGCTCACTTCAGCAGAGTTGGTACTTCTAATAAAGAACCTAAAGTAAATGCTTTCGAAAAAAAATTGTAAATGGAGAGTAATTTCTATGGGTTTTAGTAGACTGAACATGGCCAAGGTAAGAAGCGATAAACTTGGAGCTAGAAATTATCCAAGCCGAAATGCAAAGGGAAAATGAGTGGAAATAAAAACAGTTCTCGTGAACTGTAGGAAAATATCAAATGGTCCAAGATACATATGACTTAAATCACAGAAGAAGAAGACATTTTGATGGATATTAAGTATTTTGCCAAGATTTTTCCAAAATTAAGAACAGACATCAAACTCCAAATCCAAGAAGCTCAGAGAACACCATGTAGAATTAAAAAAAAAAAAAAATCTAACCAAGACATATCTTATTTGAATTGCTGTAAACCAAAAACGTAAGGGCACCCAAAGAACAGAGGTATATTACCGATGGAAGAACAAAAGTTACAGGAACCTTCTCATCAGGAATCATATGGACAGAAGGACAATGGGTGATATTTTTAAAGTTCTGAAAGAAAAAGGTACTGTCAACATAAATTCTATACTCACTGAAAATACCTTTTATTAAAAACCCAAAGGAAAGATTTCCCTTGTGGTCCGGTGGTTGAGAGTCTGCCTGAGTGGCGGGGGACATGGATTTGATCCTGGCCCAGGAGGATTTCACATGCCTCAGGGGGCTGAGCCCATGTGCCACGATTATGGAGACTAGGTTCTAGAGCCTTCAAGCTGCAGCTACGGAAGTCCCCGCACCGAGGGCCTGTGCTTCACGGTGGAAGAAGCCACCCCAGTGAGAACCCCGGCACTCCGCAGCAGAGTGCCCCGGCTCACTGCGGAGAAACTCCGCGCTCGCAAGGAAGACCCGGCACAGCCAACAGACCAATTAATTAAACACACACACACACGAAGGAGGGTTTTCTTAGGTAAACTAAAGCCGAGCGCAGTTATTGCCAATAGACATTTTCTTTAAAAAAAAAAAAAAAAGGAAAGCTCTTCAGACAGAAGGAATGTGTCAGTCAGAAACTTGAATCTACAAAAAGTAATTAATAATGTTGGAAGTGGAAAACAATGAAGGTAAAAATGAAAGAGCTTTTATCCGTATTTGTAGTTGTTCTAAAGGATGACTGTCTAAGTGGGTTCTTTACCATGCGTGCCTCCTGGGTCAGCCTACACTGTTATCCTGACAGCGCTGATATAATCACATGAGCCCTTAAACTCAGGCTGGAAGCGGAAGTTGGAGACACTTGAAGCAGGAAAACTCCACGTAGCATTTCTTCTTTGGACATGAACGGGACTTGTGGGATGGAGTGCTGGTGGTCTTAAACAGTCAAAGATAGCCAGCCATGGAGCAGGGAGGGACCTCAGATCCACAGCCACAGAAAACTTCATCCCACCAGTTTCTGAATGAATTTGGAATCAGGTTCTTCCTCAGTGCCTCCAAGGGGGAGCCCAACCCAGGCAGGACTTGGAGCGTGAAACCCCAAGAATAAAAATGCCCATCAAGCCCACCCAGATTTCTGACTACAGAACTGTGAGATAAAACACGGGTGCAGTTTTAAGTTACTCTACTTGCGGTAATGTTTCACAGAGTGATAGAAAAATAATGCTTGGCCAATAAGTGCAAGCAAACGAGAAATACACTTAAACGGAAATGGAGAAATTTTCCAGAAAATTATCTCAGGTAGGGGGAAATCTGAGCCATAGGGAACATTGCTCCAGCAAGCTAGACATAACAAAAATTGTGGTCACCTTAGCTTTACTAAAGATGGGAGAAAATCACCAGACATAGTTGGGGGGGGGGGGGGCAGGGAAACAAGAAGGTGACCATTTAAAGTATTCAGGGCAAATATTTTCATGCAAAATTCCCTCCAAGAAGACAAGAAAAATTCTCAGATAGCAATTTCTGATGAATTTTCTGAACAAATTTCAAGAGAAATTTACTCAATTGAAATAGTGACAAGATTTGGCTCCTGAAAGACGTGACTAGCAAAATTCAAAATGCTTTCAGAGCCATGAACAATACGTTGTATGGTGTAGCAAACCAAATGTCTGATTTACAAAATCAACTCGAGAAAACAAAGATAAAGAAAAAATAAGGAAAAACCAAGAGAATGATGAAGGACCCATCCCAGAGACGTAAAACATATAAAACCACAATTCCAGAAGAAGGGAACAAAGTAAATACGGGCTATGCCATAAACAACAAATATTAGACTATTTGTTTTGTAAAGGAAGAACATTTCAGATTGAAAGAGTTCACTTGAATCCGGGCAAAATCAAAGAAAATGTGCATATGTAACTGTACACAAGTTCATTTTTTTTTTAATTTATAAGAAAAAAATACTTTAGAAAAAAGAAAACAGGGGAAAAGAGGGTGGGAGAAGAAGCAGACAAAATAGTTGCTGACAAAGAAAAAAATGCTCTGACATCAAAACTGCAGTAACACTGGATGTCCTCATGTTTGAGTTCAAAAACTGGTGATCCAGGTTATATTCAGTCAGAAAATCTAGTTGTGAAAATATTCCAAGTGTTTTTTAAAGTTAAAAAGTCTTACTACAACAAGCCTAAATGTTCTGACATTCCTGGCAAAATGGGAACTTAAAATTTTTAGAGAGCCATGTATAAGTTATCCATAACTCTCTTCATAATTGTGTCAATGGTCAACCATGTTTTCAAGCATCCAAAGAGAATGCATTTATTCACACAAGAAACTGTGGGGCACAGTTAACAAAACCCTGGATTTGGAGCCATAATGCTGACTTGAGTCTAAACCCTGCCTTCTTCCTGCCTGCCAGGTGTGTGATTTCCGGAAAATGACTTTTTATGTTTGGGGACTTGGTTTCTTCTGCTATGACATGGGCATAAGAATGTGTGTTCTGGGGTCCACATCATGCTCCCAGCACTTCTTATTAGGATGCATGAAGACCAGAAAACTGATGACATATGCAAAAACATAACAAGAGGTTAGAGTTTCTGAAATTTGGGGGTTAATCACCAAAAAAAAAACCCAAAACAGATGTTAAAAGGAGCCACAAGATACGCTACTAAATACTGGTACTTCCTGCCTCAAGTTCTTAACAACTTATTAAAAGTCCACATATATTCATGGAAAAGATTGCTATCTTTAGAAGCACGGGTGTAGAACATTCTAGGCTTCACTTATTCCTCTGTTTCCCTTTTCACCTACACCACCAAACAGTATTATATTATTCAGAGTAGGCATCTTCACAATAGACAACCCCAGATCTCAGGGGCTTAACGAATAAGCTGACTTTTCTCCTAAGTTTCATTGTGGGTAGAGTTGAAGAGTTCAGTCTCCCCAGTGCAGTCACTTGGGGGACCATTCTTTCCATCTAATACCTTTCCACGAGTCCCTGGGGACCTCATGGTTCTCCACTGGACCCCCTGATTCTGCGATTTCAGAGAAGGAAGATGTAAAACATGGAACAATGTGCAGCATCTTTTATGGGCCAGGTTTGGAGGAAGTACATCCTCTCTGCCTACATCTCAGTGGTCAGAACACAATCATACAGGCACATATAGTTGCAAGAGAGGCTGAGAACCATCAGCTATCATTTTACCCAGAAGGAGGAGGGGATGATCTTGGGAAAATTTTAGTCAGTCTGTGTCAACTAAATCCCTCCTTATTATTCAACTGCTCCAGGCAGTTGGGGAATGTCTTCTAAATTTCTACAGAACTTATTTTTCCATCCTTTCTTTTACATATTCCACAAATATTCTTATATATTGCCACTAAAGGATATGTGTTTGATTGTCCATCAGGAAGTATGATCACTTGTAAGACAATAGTCATACTATTCAATGTGTTGTGTTTTTTTTTAACTCTGTGAAGTCAAGATTGATTTTATGCATGTGATAAGCATATTAACACATTTTCCAGTGAGTCAGTTCTACCCATCAGGTGGTGAAATAATTGCAGTTTCAGCTTCAACTTCAGTCCTTCCAATGAATATTCAGGACTACTTTCCTTTAGGATGGACTGGTTTGACATACTTACAGTCCAAGGGACTCTCAAGTGTCTTCTCCAACATCACAGTGCAAGAGCATCATTTCTTCAGCATTCAGTTATCTTCATAATACAACTCTAACATCCACACATGACTGCTGGAAAAAACATACTTTTGGCTAGACAGAGCTTTGTTGGCAAAGTAATGTCTCTGTTTTTTAAAATGCTATCTAGGTTGGTCATAGCTTTTCTTCCAAGAAGCAATTGTCTTCAGTCACATTCTGCAGTGATTTTGGAGCCCAAAAAGCTAAAGTCTGTCACTGCTTCCATTGTTTACCCATCTATTTGCCATGAAGTGATGGGACCAGATGCCATGATCTTCAGTTTTTTGAATGTTGAGTTTTAGGCCAACATATTCACTCTCCTCTTTCACTTTCCTCAAGAGGCTCTTTAGTTCTTCTTTGCTTTCTGCCATAGGGGTAGTGTCATCTGCATATCTGAGGTTACTGATATTTCTCCTGGCAATCTTGATTCCAGCTTGTGCTTCATCCAGCCCAGCATTTCACATGATGTACTCTGCATATAAGTTAAATAAGTCGGGTGACAATATACAGCCTTGATGGACTCCTTTCCCGATTTGGAACCAGTGTGTTGTTCCATGTCCAGTTCTAACTGTTGTTTCCTGACCTGCATACAAATTTCACAGGAGGCAGGTCAGGTGGTCTGGTATTTCCATCTCTTTAATAATTTTCTACAGTTTGTTGTGATCCACACAGTCAAAGGATTCGGTGTAGTCAATAAAGCAGAAGTAGATGTTCTTCTGGAACTTTCTTGCTTTCTCAATGATCCGACAGATGTTGGCAACTTGATCTCTGGTTCCTCTGCCTTTTCTATTTTTTTTTAATTATTTTTTTTAATTTTTATTTTTACTTTATTTTACTTTACAATACTGTATTGGTTTTGCCATACATTGACATGAATCCACCATGGGTGTACATGCGTTCCCAAACATGAACCCCCTCTGCCTTATCTAAATCCAGCTTGAACATCTGGAAGTTCATGGTTCATGTACTGTTGAAGCCTGGCTTGAAGAATTTTGAGCATTACTTTGCTAGCATGTGAGATGAGTGCAATTGTGTGGTGGTTTAACATTCTTTGGCATTGCCTTTCTTTGGATTGGAATGAAAACTGACCTTTTCCAGTCCTGTGGCCACTGCTGAGTTTTCCAAATTTGCTAGCATATTAAGTGCAGCACTTTCACAGCATCATCTTTTAGGATTTGAAGTCACTCAGCTGGAATTTCATCACCTCCACTAGCTTGTTCATAGTGATGCTTTCTAAGGCCCATTTGACTTCACATTCCAGGATATCTGGCTCTAGGTGAGTAATCACACCATCGTGGTTATCTGGGTCATGAAGATTTTTTTTGTACTGTTCTTCTGTGTATTTTTGCCACCTCTTCTTAACATCTTCTGATTCTGTTAGGTCCATACCATTCCTGTCCTTTATTGTGCCCATCTTTGCATGAAATGTTCCCTTGGTATCTCTCATTTTCTTGAAGACATCTCTAGTCTTTCCCATTGTATCACTTTCCTCTATTTCTTTCTATTGATCCCTGAGGAACTGATCCCTCTCAGTTCTGGTAGTCATCTTGAAATTGGTCTTCAGTGGCCTGACCCTCATCATCGTGACTGTTTTAGGTGCAGTTAGTCTTCAGTTCCAGAGAAGGCACTGGCACCCCGCTCCAGTCCTCTTGCCTGAAAAATCCCACGGATGGAGGAGCCTGGTGGGCTGCAGTCCATGGGGTCGCAAAGAGTCAGGCACGACTGAGCAACTTCACTTTCACTTCTCACTTCTCACTGAGCGACTTCACTTTCACTTCTCACTTTCATGCATTGGAGAAGGAAACGGCAACCCACTGCAGTGTTCTTGCCTGGAGAATCCCAGGGACGGGGGATCCTGGTGGGCTGCCATCTATGGGGCTGCAGAGAGTCGGACACGATTGAAGCGACTTAGCAGCAGCAGCAGCAGCAGTCTTCAGTTCCAGGGTCGGCTGTTCCCTTCTCTCTGAGGCCAGTTCTTGGAGTCACAGCACCTATGTCATGGCCACAGTCTGCTCACCAAGTAGTTCGCTTCTCCCACCTTGTGGGAACTTCAGGATCTGTAAGAAAGCTCACAAGACATGGCTCAGAATATTATCCATCGCCCATGCAAAGGAGCTGAGGGCCCCTGACTTTGCTTAATGACTAGACAACTATTGCTTGGTCTCCTTTGACTGTTTTTCTTTTTTTTCTGCCTTTTCTCACTTCTCTCGTCAAACTTAGGCTTTGTTTAAAGTTTTTCAGTGGACAAAAAGCAGGCTGAGGACATGGGGGTCAAAGACCACAGTGCTCTGCTCTGTTTCATACCCACTAATTAAATGGACAAGGTCACCAGAAAGTCTGTTTTAAAAATATCAGAATCATGATCAGCAATAAGTGCCACTTTTCACTGTCTTTTAAATTAACAGAACACTTAAGGACCTTCATTTTACAGCATTCCAACCAAATAAGTGCCTGAATTAAAGTACGTGATGTAGACCAGCAAAACTTTCAAAATTAATCTTTAATGGTGGATCAGCTGATAAAGAATCCGCCTGCAATGCGAGAGATCTGGGTTCAATCCCTGGGTTGGGAAGATCACCCTGGAGAAGGGAAAGGCTACTCACTCCAGTTTTCTGGCCTGGAGAATTCCATGGGCTGTACAGTCCATGGGGTCGCAAAGAGTCGAAAGTGACTGAGCGACTTTCACTTTCACTTTTAATAAAGGAAAGAACTTTCAGCAGTGTGTTGAAATGCTTTCCATTATTTGGTTACTTTGATGAAGGATGGAGTGAGAACCCACACACCCCTGTAAACGTTCAAAGCACCAAGGAAATTGAGTTGCTTTTACCGTTAACTCCCTATTATGCTTTTCTATTTCCACTTAGTCATGACATCTTTTCTTAAATGAATAGGGAGGGAAGTAAAAATATAAAGAGAAAGAAAATCTCCACCCCTGTCTTTCCTCAGAAACAGGGTATAAGAGCTTTAAATTTGCATTGTAATTACTTATAAAAGGAAATTTAATTCATTTTCCTCTCATAACTCATCTTTCAGATATAATTAAAATGACCCAGGGAAGCAGGTTAAAAATAGCAGAGTCGATTTGTACAGAGTATATCCTAGACTTGTCAGTGTTCACTTCTTAAGAACTCTGGTTTTCTGAGAAGCAGAAATATCCTTATCACTCTCTTCTCAATAAGCACGGTTTTAGTTGGCTTTATTTTCCTGAAGTAATCTGGTCAAAAAGCCTACCATGTATGTGATGGAGGTTTTTGTCCCTCCAAGCAGGCAAAGCCTGAAATTACCATTCCAAGGGCAGAAGGAATGCTGAGACTCTCAACTGTCCCCACACACTTGCCAGTTGCCTTGGGATGCTTGAATTCTATAGACATGTATTTCCTGCTTCCTGGAGAATTGCAAGCCCCCTTTGGAAATTTGACCTGATCAGCCATTTGTACCTTGTCAATGAGTTCAACAGATAATTTTTCAGAGCTGGTATTGGTCAAGTGAAAGTTGTGTAAGTGCTGAAATCCTGGGACCTGGAAAGAAGGGATAAGACAGTAAAAAAAAAAAAAGAAGAAGAAGGGGGGCCTGGGGGAAAATATCTGAAGTAATGAATCCATATCCTGAGGGTGGGTGTGATCAAGAGGAAGCTGACACATGGAGCAGACAGGTTGGTAAACCGCTGATTTCTCACAGGGTCCCCATGAACAGCATCACCTCAAAACTGTCCAGGAAGCTTCGGGAATCTCTGAAAATGCCAACGCCTTGTTTCCAAGGCAGCAGATACAGTGGCAGTTCAGAGTTGCTTTATCCACGTTGCTCAGAGAAGACCCCCAAGTCACTCTAGAGTTCTCCTGTGATTCCCCAGGTGTTCCAGCAATTAACCATGGTCCCCAGGAACGCCTGGTATACCGCTAGTCACAGTAGCCTTTCGAAAGTAAACTCTCCGGGGGAAATGAAAAGCAGAAGACAAAGCGTAAGAGATAATTCACCAAGTTCAGCCCAGGCCCCAGAAGAAAAGGCCTGACATCCTCTGGCGTTCGTTTCTCGTTGTACTGAAATACTTTGATTTTCATAAATTTGCCCTGTGGTTCTCCCATGTCTGCCCCTGTGACTCTTTCTAAAATGTCTTTAACCCTTTTAGAAGAGGCTCATTTTCTCATTCATCAACCAACAAAACATATTCTACAACGTATTTAGCATATTAATACCCAATAAATTACTCATTATTGAATATTCAAAGAACAAGAATTCAAAGCTAAATAAGACCTTCTATTAGCAAATATTTATTGTAGGAGTATGTGTCAGGCACAGTCTATCCTCGGACTTAGTTGTCAATGCCCTCCAACCAAAGACCACCAGGAACATAACCTGTAAACCTGGGCTTATCAACTTGTTGCCACAGGGAGCCCACACACGTGGAGAGCCGTGGAGTATCTGGTTAAAGTGAAAGTGAAGTCGCTCAGTTGTGTCCAACTCTTTGTGACTACATGGACTGTAGTCTACCGGGCTCTTCCGTCCATGGGATTTTCTGGGCAAGGGTACTGGAGCGGGTTGCCATTTCCTTCTCCAGAAGATCTTCCTAACACAGGGATTGAACCTAGGTCTCCCACATTACAGGCAGACTCTTTACCCTCTGAGTCACTAGGGAAGCTCTGGTTAAAGGGCATCTGGTTAAGGGGCATTAGAAAGACCTCATCATTGGGTTTGGGCTTGTGATAGGTTTAGAGGGGAGAGGAGGGCAAAGAATCAGGGCTTTTTTCTGCTTGGATGTTGTCAGAAAGTGAGGACAATTCTATTCTTCAGTAGCTTAATAATTGTTTCTGGTATGTTGATAATTCTTATCTAGAAGATAGGAGAAGCAAAGCAAAGTTAAAGCTATATTTGGTTTAAAAAAAAAAAGCAGGAGCCACTCATATTAGCCAAGATTGGGGAATGCTTGGTCTTTTTTGGACAAATTCTTATTTGAACAAATTCTTATCTTTGTCTGACTGTAGACGTGACTGCACAGTGGCTTTGTTCCTGTCTCAGTCTATCACAGTCACAGTGACCTTGCCTGATGCTGGTGTTTGGTGAGCTTATATTCAGTCGGAGAAAAGCAGGACCAAACTGTGACTGACAGCTTAGCTCTTAACAATACCAAGGTCCAGCGAAGAGTCAGGCCACTCCCATAGCATTTGGCTGTCAGACTAAAAAAGATGCCTTTGCTAGATGTTTCCATAACCCCAGAGATGGATCTGTAATCCACACTCATATCTCCCTTCATAAGTGAAAACCTCAACTGCTCGGGGTGCTGTTAGTGAATAGCCTTCAGCTGTCGGCCACATTCAGGGATTGCCTCAGCCAAAGGAGGGGCCTCATCCAAGGTCATGCCTGCTTCATGGAGAGACCTTCACTAAATCACTGGTTACCATAGGGGTATGAAAGCCCTGCACTCTTGCCCCAACTCAGAACTGTTCTGAAGGACTATCCTATCATCAGACCATGCCAGCAGGTTACCCGAGGTTTCCAATGAAAGTCTCAGTTCAGTTCAGTTCAGTTCTGTCACTCAGTCATGTCTGACTCTGTGACCCCATGGACTGCAGCATGCCCAGCTTCCCTGTCCCTCACCAACTCCTACAGTCTACTCAAACTCATGTCCATCGAGTCGGTGATGCCATCCAACCATCTCATCCTCTGTCGTCCCTTTCTCCTGCCTTCAATCTTTCCCAGCATCAGGGTCTTTTCCAGTGTGTCAGTTCTTCGCATCAGGTGGCCGAAGTATTGGAGCTTCAGCTCTATCACAAGCCTAATTCTCTCCCTACTGGTTCCCACTTCCATCCCATCTCATCCTCAGGTGCTAATCCCAAAAGTCCTCTCTAAGCCTCTTGCAAGCTGTCTCTCTCATAGTCAGCCTCCTGGTAAACCTAGCCTGCAATAGCATCTCATACACATTTTTATTACTAGTCTTATAATTCTAGGCAGTAGTCATCTGTTACTAGGTGCAAAATCCTTAGCACCTAACAGAGCATCTTATTCATGGTGGTCCCCAATATATTATAAATAAACAAGAGCCCTGGGGAAGCAATCAGAAAGGTGTGCATTTAGCATCATACCATATGCAAAAGGATGATGGGAATGGACAGGCAAGAAAAGAGAAGACTTTGGAAAGCTCAGCACAGTAAGCAGAGTGTGTGCTTAGTCACTCAGTCATGTCTGACTCTTTGTGACCCCATGGACTGTAGCCCGCCAGGCTCCTCTGTCCATGGGGATTCTCCAGGCAAGAATACTGGAGAGGGTTGCCATGCCCTGCTCCAAGAAATCTTCCCAAATCAGGGATTGAACCCAGGTCTCCCTCATTGCAGGCAAATTCTTTGCCATCTGAGCCACTAGGAAAGCCCAGTAAGCAGAATAATGACCCCTAAAAATGTCCATGCCCTAATATTCAGAACCTCTGAATATGTTAGGTTACATGGCAAGGCAGAAATAAGATTGCAGATAGAATAAATTTGCTAATCAAGTGAGTTTAAAGTACAGAGATTATACTAGATTATTGGAGCTGATTCAGTGTAATCAGAAGGGTGTTTAAACTTGGAGGACAGAACAGAGCAGTCCAGAGAAAGGTATGTGGTGATAGAAGCGGAAGCAGACAGACGTCGCATTTCTGGCTTTGAAGATAGAGAAACAACACTGGGAACCTCTAGGAACTTTCGGTCGCCTAAATTAGGTAGCTTCTAGAAAATTTAAGAGGCAGGGACGTGGGTTCTCTCAGAAAGGAATGACGCATTCATAAAGGATTTTAGCCCAATGAGACTTCCGTTGGCCTTCTGAGCTCTAGCATCACAAAAGAATACATTTTTGCTATTTTAAGCCACCAACTGTGTAGTAATTTGTTATGGCAGAAAGAGACAGCTAGAGGCTTCAGAATTTTTACAGACGTGGGCTTAAGGGGCTGTGGTCAGATGGCAGGGACTCTCCAGAAACAAGGTTGGCAAACTCATTGTTCTCGCCAAGACTGTGTGTTCACTTGGGACACTCTGGCACTGCTTCTGCACAAGCACACTTATGGTTAAGCCACGAATGCAGTTCACTTATAACATGGAAGGTTTGCATGGTGATAAGGCGAAGGCTGAAGTCCTTCTTCAAGCCACAGCTTAATGTCACCAGATTATTTCATTGCTGGCCAAAGCAGGAGGGGGGTTGGATGGATTTTCTGTTGTATGAGAGCTTACATGTGTATACATGCTCAGTCATGTCAGACTCTTTGAGACCCCATGGACCATAGCCCACACAACTTCTCTGTCCATGGGATTTCCCAGGCAAAAATACTGGAGTAGCTTGCCATTTCATCCTCCAGGGGACCTGTCCACAAGGGATCAAGCTCCGGCATCGCAGGAAGTCTCTTTTTTTTTTTTTTTTTTAATCACTGAGTCATCGGGAAGCCCTAAGAGCTTACATAGAAATAGTGTTTTGTTGTTTTGTTACAAAACATCTTCCCACCTGTGTGTGTCTGAAAGACAAAACTGAGACAAGAAGATAAAAAGTAAAACGCTGCAGATCACAAATCAATGAAAAAAATAACAATTTACCTCTTCCCCAAATGAGAGCTCGGTTTTGAAGGAGTATACTACACGTTAAAGGAGAGCTGATATCTAGCTGAGAAAGGAGAAGGAGGGCGTGAGATAAAAAAATGGAAAAAGTTTATCTTGAGATTTCTTCCAACTTTAATACTATATAATTGGAATTGTTTTTAAACTAAGACAATCCTAATATGCTTTTCAGACCTTACCTGTGATATCCTACGTAAAAAAGAAAACATTCATGCATTCCCAAAAGGCAAAAGGAGCACTTTCATAGGATTCCAAGGATGGTGACAGTTAGTTAAATAAAGCAAAGCTCATTTGTAACATTTTAATGTCTCCCCAAAGTGGTGTTTATCTTTAACTTTCACATCTAATGTAAACACCAGAAGTCAAACGGTAATAAAGATCCCTTTAACTGGAAGTGTCAGCAAAAACTCACTAGCCATATAGTTTATTCATGGGGGCCCAGGTTTTTTCTCCTTTTAAGTTAGCTGTCCTAGTTACTATTTGGTCTCACTGCAATTTATAAAATGTATAAAATGCAATTTATAGTGTCTGTAAATGTAAAAGAGCATCTGGTCAACCCTGAAAGATTTTTTTTTTTTTTTTTTTTTTTTGGTGAGGCAACACAGTCTAGTTAAAATGCAAGGGCATTTGTATTTAGAAAACCTGTCTTTGACTCTCAGCTTCTTAGTGGTTGTGACCAAGGCAAGTCACATCCCCTTCCTCATCTCAGTTTTCTCATCTGGATAACGGGTTAAAGAAAGTCACGCTCTTCTTGCTTCAGAGAGTCCAACGCCTCAAAGGACATCATGGGTATAAGAGTGATTTAAATGGGAATGTGACTCCCGATAACGACCCATTGAGTTTCTGTCCTGCTTGTAAAGTATTCCTCTGTCATGCTCCTTAAGACTAATAAGGCGAGAGCTTCCATCCCACGCTAATACTATTCCAAGCTCTGCGGATCGCCAGTGCTGAAAGATTGCAAAATGTGATGATAATGTTTCAGCTCTGTGGAGGGAGGGAGGCTGTGTCCCTGTTTCATCAGCTGAAAGCTTGCCCATCAGATGCTGAATATCATGAATAGAAATGTGTGCACGGGAATGTGAAGAAACACTTCCCTGTAAAATTGCTAATGAGTTTAATCCTTTATGCTCTTTACCACTTACCAGATTTGCAGAGGGAATGAAGGGAAACAGGATTATTCTGGAGAATCTGAAAGCAGAGAGAGGGCCGGAAATGAGGTATCACTTGGTCGTTCATATATGGTACACAATTCATCCACAATGAATTGAAAAATAAGAACACCCTGGATTTTTTTTAAGTCTTCATTGAATTTGTTATAATATTTCTTTTTTTGTTTTGCTTTGTTTTTTTGTTTTGTTTTGTTTTTTGCTGTTTCGGCCATGAGGCTTGTGTGATGTTAGTTCCCTGACCAGGGACAGAACCCACAACCCCCGCATTGGAAGGCAAAGTCAGTGCACTGTACTGCCAGGGAAGTCCCCACAGACGAGTCTACAGCTCATTTGAAGGCCATCTCAATCTTGACCTTCCTCTCAACTCTTTCTAGAGGTAATCACCATTCAACTTCATATACATTTAAGTCTAAGACACTTTCTTCTGTGTTTGCATACATACATCACGTTTAACTACTCACAGAAGTCATATTGTGGAGAGGCTTTTTTTAGGACATAAATAATATCACACTGAATGTCTCATTCAGAAATATAAGAATGTAGACTTCAAGTTCAGACTGCCAGATTCAAATACCTTGACTTCATACATGAGTGACCTTGGGAATCACGTAGCTTCTATAACTCATGTATTCATCTGTAAAGTGGGGACAATAACACAACTCAGCTCAGGAGATTTTGATGAGGGTTAAGTAAGCTCATTCACATGATAAAGACAGTCCAGTGCCTCAGTTCAGTTCAGCTCAGTTCAGTCGCTCAGTCATGTCCAACTCTTTGTGACCCCAAGAATCCCAGCACGCCAGGCCTCCCTGTCTATCACCAACTCCCAGAGTTCACCCAAACTCATGTGCATCAAGTCAGTGATGCCATCCAGCCATCTCATCTTCTGTTGTCCCCTTCTCCACTTGCCCCCAATCCCTCCCAGCATCAGGGTCTTTTCCAATGAGTCAACTCTTTGCATCAGGTGGCCAAAGTATTAGAGTTTCAGCTTCAGCATCAGTCCTTCCAATGAACACCCAGGACTGGTCTCCTTTAGGATGGACTGGTTGGATCTCCTTGCAGTCCAAGGGACTCTCAAGAGTCTTCTCCAACACCACAGTTCAAAAGCATCAATTCTTTGGCACTCAGCTTTCCTCACAGTCCAAATCTCACATCCATACATGACCACTGGAAAAATCATAGCCTTGACTAGATGGACCTTAGTCGGCAAAGTAATATCTCTGCTTTTGAATATGCTATCTAGGTTGGTCATAACTTTTCTTCCAAGGAGTAAGCGTCTTTAAATTTCATGGCTGCAAGCATCATCTGCAGTGATTTTGGAGCCCAAAAGCATAAAGTCAGCCCCTGTTTCCCCATCTTTTTCCCATGAAGTGACGAGACCAGATGCCATGATCTTAGTTTTCTGAATGTTGAGTTTTAAGCCAACTTTTTCACTCTCCTCTTTCACTTTCAACAAGAGGCTTTTTAGTTCTTCTTCACTTTCTGCCTTAAGGGTGGTGTCATCTGCATATCTGAGGTGACTGATATTTCTCCCGGCAATCTTGATTCCAGGTTGTGCTTCTTCTAGCCCAGCGTTTCTCATGATGTACTCTGCATAGAAGTTAAATAAGCAAGGTGACAATATACAGTCTTGACGTACTCCTTTTCCTATTTGGAACCAGTCTGTTGTTCCATGTCCAGTTCAGTGCCTAGCAGATCACAAACATCCCATAAATGTTAGCAGCTAGTTTGCTGTTACTCTTGGACATGTGAGCAGCTCATATATATTTCTTATCAAAGATTTGGAAAGTCTCTGTTACTAGGATCTGTAGTGAGCACAGCAGATGTGTTGCAAATATGGCTCAACCATACTAAATTGTTCAGATAAAAGATTTCTTTTCACTAAAATAGGTTGTTGTAAAAAGAAACCTGGTACCTGTACATACTAACATTGAGTAAACATTAGCTTCAAAGATGCATTTCACATGTAAAATCAATGAATGCCAGTGGAAATGTCTTAGGTAAACTTGTTTGGAGAGCCTATAATGACAAAATCCAAATATAGTACCAGAAAAAAAAAAAAACACCTGCATGGCAAGAGGTAGTCAGCATGAGAAGATCTGAGCAACAAATAAAGGGGATATCAAAACCAAGCAGGACCAGATGGGTCCTATAAAATTTAAAAGATACATGCACCCTAATGTCCGTAGCAGCTTTATTTACAGTTGTGAAGATAGGGAAGCCATCAAAGTGTCCATCAACAGATGAAAGTATAAAGAAGATGCGGTATATGAACATAATGGAGTATTACTCGATGAGATGGTGGGATGGCATCACTGACTCGATGGACATGAGTCTGAGTGACTCCGGGAGTTGGTGATGGACAGGGAGGCCTGGCGTGCTGCGATTCATGGGGTCGCAAAGAGTCGGACACAACTGAGCGACTGAACTGAACTGAACTGAACTGACTCAACCTTAAAAGAACGAAGTTTTGCCATTTGCAACACGGACGTACTTGGAGGACGTTATGCTAAGTGAAACAAGTCAGATGGAGAAAGACAAATATGGTGTGATGTCACTTCCATGTGAAAACTAAGGAATACAAGGAACTACCGAATATAACCAAAAAGAAGCCGACTCACAGATAGAGGCAACAAACTGGTGGCTCCCAGTGGGAGCGGGAAGTCGGGGGCAGCGGGAGACAGGAGTAGGGGATTGAGAGGTACGAGCTATTATGTATAAAATAAGCTACAAGATACAGTGTGGAACACAGGGTCTATAGCCAATATTATATAATAACTATAAATGGAGTATAATCTTTAAAAACTGTGAGTCACTATACTAAACACCTACAATTTATATGATACGCATCAACTACACTTCAGTTCAAAAAAAAACACTGTTACATAAGTTTATGTGATATTTCCATTGACTACATCAAAAAAATTAAAATAAAAAAAAAGGGAAAAAATTTCCAACAGTCGTACAGCAGATGCTCCTTGAATGTTGAATAAACAAAAAATATTATGAGAAAAAAATGATATGGAGTCATATACACAGACATAATATGATCTTAATTAGATTCCCAATCTATGTGCTTGGGAAAATGAATTAAAGAGCACAGACTAAGACATTCAAAATGGTTAACTCTAGTAGGGAGAGATGCTGATTGCACACAATTTCTTTTCTCTGCTTTAAGAGTCTTCTGTGCTTTCCAAGTTCTCTTCAGTAAGCAGATATCGCTCTTATAAACAAAAAAATACTAAGCAGATATAAGTTGAAATGTGAAGGTGTGAACTTGCCTACCTCTCAAGCACCTTCTTTGGGCCCATGTACTGCCTCACGGTTCCTTCTGTGTTAACACCGTGTTCATTTCACGCCGGGCTTCCAGCCTGTGGCATCTCCAGGGCTGTATTTGGACTCCGCTGAGCCTCACTGTCTCCACAGTCCCAACCACTTACCTCCTGGCATCCCACCTCCCAGACCCTGCCTTGCAGCAGACCCCCAAGGGTGCGCCAGCCAAGCCCAGGAAGCCCTTTTCTCTTAGGCTTCTCCAGCCTGAAGGGTCAAGACTCTCCATCCTGAGTCTAACAAAACAGGAGAGGTTGCATTTATAGGTATGAAGGAAGCATTGTTTTTCCAAATATCTCCCTAAGTTTTTACCTGAAGTAGAACAACCAGGATTCTGTCTTACCTATCACATTAAATTGCAAAATTCAATCTCATAAACTATCTTAGGGAGCACATCCAACATAGTCACAAAATGAAGGTTATAATATGTAAGGGAAGTAACCGAGCAACAAAGTCCCAACTCCGGGGGAACAGATATGAAATTTCATATACTATTTATCCTGGGAGACTTTCTCACATTGTAGAGTTACCTTGTTGCAGTCAACAGAAGAGTAAAAAGGATAAATTATTTTTTTAAAAGATTCATCAGTATCTTTCCAACGTCTTAGATTGAGTTAAAAATGCCATTTCAAGCCCACTAAAATTTATTTTGATGGAGCATATAGTTACTAATAGGTGTTTTTATTTTATATTTTCACACATGTGTGTCAACCAAGAAAGGCCGAGGTTTACAAAAATAAAAGTATTTAGGATCTTGGAATTGCAATTTAGGAGACACATTTTCAGATAAAAGTGTTCTGGGGATGAGAAAAAGTCAAGGGCTTACAAAGGTAAAAGCTACAAGCTTGCTAAACTTGTCTGGCAAGAATAATGATCCACCCCGATGCAGAAAAGGAGAGTGTTTGTCCTTAATAGGTAGGCTGCCATGAGTTATTTTAGAGTAAGGGATTTGATAAGTACTTCGAGCTTCTGGAACATTGGGCAGATGGTCTAGATGGTCAAGGCAGCATTAAGACAATTAGTGGTCAAAGGTCACGAGAAATGGACGATTTCCCACCGAAGCAGTAAACAAAGAACATCCTGGTCAACAGAGACTGCAGCCGTCCAGTGAGAACCCGGGAGCCCGGGAAACTCAGGAAGGAGAGCGCCTACCATCCAGCCGCCTTCAGAGGCAGGCGCTCCCCCGGAGAGCACTGAGGAGCCCCGGGTGTGGAGACAGGACACTTGCCTCAGACGAGCTGAGGTGCACGTCGAGGGAATGAGTTCACTGAGCCCAGACTCCTGCATCTTACCAAACACACAAAAGTGCTAAATTCCTCAGCCTGAGATATCTGGTTTTCCGTAATTAACAATGATCCTTTGGCGTTTAGACTGCCTGCCCTTTCTTGCAAGGCTTCTGTATAACCCGACTCCTCTGCTCACCAACCCGGAGAAGTTCTCTCAGGGTTACCTGAGGCGCTGCTGCCCCCACCCGCCCAGGGTAGAAATTCTGAAAGTCCGAGCAGAACAGAATGGAGCTCTCAACTCTTAGGCTGTGAATGTTTCATGGCATCCGGTCCCATCACTTCATGGCAAATAGATGGAGAAACAGTGGAAACAGTGGCTGGCTTTATTTTGGGGGGGGCTCCAAAGTCACTGCAGACGGAGACTGCAGCCATGAAATTAAAAGGCACTTACTCCTTGGAAGAAAAGATATGACCAACTTAAACAACATTTTAAAAAACAGACATTATTTTGCCAACAAAGGTCCATCTAATCAAGTCTATGGTTTCTCCAGTAATCATGTATGGATGTGAGAGCTGGACTATAATGAAAGCTGAGTGCATATGGAGAACAGTGTGGAGGTTCCTTAAAAAACTGGAAATAGAACTGCATTATGACCCAGCAATCCCACTACTGGGCATACACACCGAGGAAACCAGAATTGAAAGAGACACGTGTATCCCAATGTTCATCGCAGCACTGTTTATAATGGCCAGGAGATGGAAGCAACCTAGATGTCCATCAGCAGATGAATGGATAAGAAAGCTGTGGTACATGTACACAATGGAGTATTACTCAGCCATTAAAAAGAATGCATTTGACTCCGTTCTAATGAGGTGGATGAAACTGGAGTCTATTATACAGAGTGAAGTAAGTCAGAAAGAAAAACACCAATACAGTATACTAACACAAGTATGTGGAATTTAGAAAGATGGTAACAATAACCCTGTATGCAAGACAGCAAAAGAGACACAGATGTATAGAACAGTTTTTTGGACTCTGTGGGAGAGGGCAAGGGGGGGATGATTTGGGAGAATGGCATTGAAACACGTATAATATCATATATGAAACAAATCGCCAGTCCAGGTTCAATGCATGATACAGGATGCTTGGGGCTGGTGCACTGGGATGACCCAGAGGGATGGTACGGGGAGGGAGGAGGGAGGGGGGTTCAGGATGGGGAACACGTGTATACCTGTGGTGGATTCATGTTGATGTATGGCAAAACCAATACAATATTGTAAAGTAATTAGCCTCCAATTAAAATAAATAAATTTATATTTTTTAAAAAAGAAAGCTGAGTGCAGAAGAATTGATGATTTTGAACTGTGGTGTTGGAGAAGACTCTTGAGAGTCCCTTGGACTGCAAAGGAGATCCAACTAGTCCATTCTGAAGGAGATCAGTCCTGGGTATTCATTGGAAGGGCTGATGTTGAAGCTGAAACTCCAATATTTTGGCCACCTGATGCAAAGAACTGACTCATTTGAAAAGACCCTGATGCTGGGAAAGATTGAGGGCAGGAGGAGAAGGGGACGACAGAGGATGAGATGGTTGGATGGCATCACTGACTCAATGGACATGAGTTTGGGTGAACTCTGGGAGTTGGTGATGGACAGGGAGGCCTGGCGTGCTGTGGTTCATGGGGTCGCAAAGAGTCAAACACGACTGAGCGACTGAACTGAACTGAGTCAGAGTCCATCCAGGCCGAGAAGCACGTGAGTCTCACGTTCTCGGCGGGTGCCAAGCCCACTTTAGAGAGTTCTCTCAGCAACAGCAGCTCCATTCTGATCATCCTTCCGCCGTAGTGACAGTAGTTTTATGTTTTATTTCTGCCTTTAAAATATGATCGTGCCTTTGGTGTATAAACTGCAAATTACAACCCAAAGACAAAAGGGAAATATTCGGCAGCACTGAAAGAAGCACCCCTTTAACACCTACACACTCACGAGGCGCTGCGCTTGCCACTGATCTCAGCGACCGAAATGCGCTTGCCACTGATCTCAGCGACCGAAATGCGCTTGTCACTGATCTCAGCAACCGGAATGTTTGACAGCAGACCTCTCATCACTGGACGACTGTATTGCCAGTCATTCCTGATCTGAGAGACTATGCAAGAGAAATTCCTATTTTCTCCTCACTATTTCCTACATTAGAGGGCACAAAGTCTGCCAACTTCCCATCTCATACAACCCTTCCAGAATCAGAGTTTTAAAAAAAAACTGAAATAAAAAGCTCACAGAAAATTCCAAAACAAAACTGAGATAGTGATGAGAACACTTGAGTACAGAGTAACAAATCTCTACACTCTGATGGCAATCCAATGCCTTCAAAAGAGCCACCCACAGCTTGGACAGCCTGCTTTAGGATAATGTTTACAAATGATTTTATCCAGTTTTAATTGCCATGCATTCACAACAATCTATCAGCTTTTAACCAGTGAGACATCCTCACAGTCGGAGAGGACCCTCAAATCACCAGAGAACTCAAAGGGGCAAGCCAGAAAAATATCTTTCCCTCTGCTAGTCCCAGACATATTGTGGGAAGAAGCGTCCCTGTACAATTCTTGGCCTCTCCACACTGTGCTAAACAGCAGACACCCCCAGGAGTTCCACTAAGTAGCTCTCAGGGAGTTGCTGGTGAACAAAAACATTCCTCCTACCATTCTAGGTTCTTCTAGCTGTTGAAGAGTTAAACTGACACAGAAGAGATTAATAGGGGCAAATCAGACCAAAATTTAATAACATGTACACTTGTGTCTACCAAAAAAGATACCCACAACCCAAAAGTTGAGTTACGTTTCATTCTGTGGGCAAGCTGAGGACTTCATGCCTTGGAGGCAGCATCTCAAACAACCCTGAGAAAACTGCCTGAGGAGGTGAGGGTGGGGTGCGGGGGAGGATATACGGGAGTTTTGTGAGCAAGGGCAAGTGGAAGAACAGAAGACATCTGTTAACAAAAGGAAGCTAGATATCTCAGGCTAGGGACTTTAATGCTTTTGTAGGCATGAGATGGTGAAAGAGTGTAGGTGCATGAAATCATTCCTTTTGAAAGAGAGCAGGACCCTATGGTCCTTGCCTCCCATGTCCTCAGCCTGTGGAACAACTTTTGCCAAAGAGCATGTTTAATCAGCAAACTGAGAAAATGCAGAAACAAAGGGAAAGAGTCCAGCAAGACTGAACAGTATCAGCTTAGTCATTAAGCATAGTTAAGGACTTTAGTTTCTTCTCAAGAGCTGTAGATAACATTCCGAGCCATCTCCTGCGATCTGTCTTGTAGACACTGAAACCTCCACCAAGAGAAAGAAGCTAACCATGTGATGCCCAGACTGTAGCCATGATATACGCTGCTGCAGTCCCAGGAACTGGCCTCTGATGGCTGCTGAGCTGCCTGAGGTCTCACCAGTTCACCTTAGATGATGGTTGCAGTTGCTGATGACTGTCCTGTTGTTTAGTCACTAAGTCATGTCTGACTCATTTGCCACCCCAAGGACTGTCCATGGGAGTTCCCAGACAAGAATATCAGAGTGGATTGCCATTTCCTTCTCCAGAGGATACTCCAATTCCCAAACCTAACACGCTTTTGTTTTCCTTTACGGCAGACCCATCTATGAGTTCAGCCCATTGACTTGATCTTTGTGGATGAACCATCAGAAAATGGGGCAACAAACCAGACTGAGATTAGCATGGACTGTATCTGCATGCAGGACTCAGACCTGAGCAACCCATGTGGGTGAGTGGCATGGGCTTCCCCTCTAAATCCGTGGGCCATGCTATCCACATCTTCCACGGTGCATGAAAAAGCAGGTGACTCTGAATGATCAAGGAGGGCATTGGAAAGAGAGTCACTGTGGTCAGCAGAGAAATAATTAAGAGCCGTGGACTCTGAGTCTGCCTCAGCTCTGCATGACACATATGTTTCCATTGGTGTGGGGAAGAGGGTTGGAAGTAATTCCTTGCGTTCTTTACCTGAGATGCTCCTCCCAGTGTTTCACAGCTGGTGGAGACAGAACCAAAGTCAAGACCTTCAAGACCTTAAACTGGGATTGAACCTGCATCTCCTGCATTGCAGGCAGAATTATTACTGCTGAGCCACCAGAGAAGTCACCCTTTGTTTATTGATATGTCAGGAAATATTCCGTTTCTCACAAGGGAAAGACCCAGGGAAACAAATTTCTAAAATGGATGAAGTGAGTGAAGTGAGCGCATCCCTGGTGGCTCAGACGGTAAAGCGTCTGCCTACAATGCGGGAGACCCAGGTTCAATCCCTGGGTTGGGAAGATCCCCTGGAGAAGGAAATGGCAACCCACTCCAGTACTCTTGCCTGGAAAATTCCATGGACTGAGGAGCCTGGTAGGCTACAGTCCATGGGGTCGCAAAGAGTCGGACACAACTGAGCGACTTCACTTTTTTTTTCACTAAAATGGATGAAGGCACCGCCTTAAATACCACCTTCAGTTAAAAGCGAAAGTAGAAGTGGAGGAGGGAGGCCAGCTCTAGGAGGAGACCAAGAGAAGTACAGTCAACAAGGGTGAGACTGTGTGGAGGAATCTGCCTGGTCAGTAGACAAAGGATGCTGAAGCCATCAGCCTCTGTGACCATGTCCAGCTGTGCACCCCAAAGGGATTCAGGATGAAGGAAAGCAGAATCCTAGGCTTGTACAGAGTTGGGCTACAAATAAACCTGAGTGTCAAAGAACTGATGCTTTCAGACTGTGGCACTTGGGAAGACTCTTGAGAGTCCCTTGGACAGCAAGGAGATCAAACCAGATAAGCCTAAAATAAATCAGCAATAATAGTCACTGGAAGGACTGATGCTGAAGATGAAGCTCCAATACTTTGGCCACCTGATATGAAGAGCCTACTCACTGGAAAATACCCTGATGGTGGGAAAGATTGAAGGCAGAAGGAGAAGGGGGCAACAGAGGACAGAGATGATTGAATGGCATCATTGACTCAATGGACGTGAGTTTGAGCAAGCTCCAAGGGATAGCGAAGGACAGGGAAGCCTGGCATGCTGTAGTCCATGAGGTCACAAAGGGTCAGACACAATTTAATGACTAAACAACAAGTCAGCTAAGATGCATATAAAAGGACTGATTTTAATGAATCCAGAGGCTTACATCTTCCTGTACACAGAAAAGTACTAAACTCATTGATATGAGATGTCTGGTTTTCTCTAACTTTATCTGTCGATGTTTGACTACTCCCATATATTTTGGCTGCGCCCCTACCTCTTGGGAGCAGTTCATCAGAGCAATCTGAGAAGCTGTCTTCTGGACTTGAAATCCTCAGAAATCCACCAAATGAAGCATAATTCTCAACTTTTAGGTTGCTCTTTTTTTTTTTTCCCCAGGCAACAGTTGCTCAGCACATTTAAATCCTTGTCTTCTCCACGTATGAGAGTTTCTAGAGATAAGACCAACCAAAGTCTGCCTTCCTCTGCTTGTCATTTGCAAGATTGGATCCTGTCTTTGTAATCCTACATTTCCCCTGGGCTCCATTTTCCTCGAAGTCTACTCCTAAAACTGCACAACCTGAACATCCTCTGGACACTCCAGGAGAGTTTGAATATGCCTACTTTCTCTGATTCTCATCCAGCAAAACCTCTTATAACACAGATAAAATGGGACTGGCCTTGGCGTGGTGTGATACTCATGGAAGATGCAAGTTGAACATAAAAAAAGCATTAATAAGCAATTTAAACTTTTACGGAAGTCTTGAATGAAAAACATACTTTATGCTTTTGTGATCTGTGTGTATATGCTGAGTCACTCAGTCATGTCTGACTCTTTGCGACCCCATGGACTGTAGCCCACCAAGCTCCTCTGTCCATGGGTTTCTCCAGGCTAGAATGCTGGAATGGATGGCCATGCCCTCCTCCAGGGTATCTTCCAAACCCAGGGATGGAACCTGGGTCTCCCACGTTGCAGGCGGATTCTTTACCGTCTGAGCCACCAGGGAAGCCCTGGCTACTGAATAAGATTGTTGGCTATAAGAATGCATGCTCGCCTATCCCCTCTCCAGGGGATTTTTCTGACTCAGGAATTGAACCAGGGTCTCCTGCATTGCAAGCAGATTCTTTACCAGCTGAGCTACCAAGGAAGCCCCAGAAAGCAACTAATGACTCCAGAGGCACCACTGGGAAGCCTATGACCTAAGTCAAATCCCTTAAGATTATGACTGGCCTCAGGTACTATAAATTCTCAAGAACAAAACCAAGACACATCTGTGGTTGCTATGAGGCCCTTACTGTTTCAAAGGGTCTATGGTTTTCTGCTAAATTTCTGTGAACTAGAAAAGTCAGCTAAGCAATTTATCCTTTAAGTATCCTTGTTTGTCGAAGGTTTTTGAAGTAATGATGCTGACATCACTCTATGAAAATAGGTGTCCCTCCACAGTCATCGTTCACTTTTACAAAGAAACCCACTTGCCTGGCCAGAATCACCCCGTCTTCTGAGTCACTTCACTTGCATTAGTTACCAAGCATCCAATAGCTTGCGATATTAGGACTTGAAATAGAATGAGACCAACTCCCTCCACCCCTCTAGACACTCAGAGAAGTCTCCACAAGCGCTACCTTCAAGGCCAGAAATAACACATCCTCATCAAAACAACCTTAATTCCCTGCAGCCTTCAGGGCCCAAGTCCACCCACTTCAGAATCTATCTTGTACTAGAATGAGTGGCCATTTTGAAATCAAAGCATGAATTTCAGGTCTTGGCTTCTTTTAAAAGCATCAAGAGAATAAATTTTGGAAGAAGAGAGGAAAGAAAGTGTCTGAAAGGGATGAGAAGCGTGTGTGAATTACTGAAAATGGACCCTTGAATGATTCTCAGTTGTCACCTCAAGACAGTGTGCAGCATTTCCTAGTGTGAGGGTCATTCTGGCTCCATTTCTGAGTGGCATGGTGCTGGCATGCCCACTGCAGGCTGGAGGAGGCTGTCCTGCAACACAGCTGCTCCAGGCCTGGGGGTATTGCATCAGTTCCGCTAAGCGAAAGTGGAAGTCACTCAGTCGCGTGCGACTCTTTGTGACCCCATGGACTATACAGTCCATGGAATTCTCCAGGCCAGAATACTGGAGTGGGTGGCCTTTCCCTTCTCCAGGGGTCTTCCCAACCCAGGGATGGAACCCAGGTCTCCCGCACTGCAGGCAGATTCTTTACCAGCTGAGCCAGCAGGGGAAGCCTAAGAATACTGGAGTAGGTAGCGTTCCCTTCCCCAGGGGACCTTCCCAACCCAGGGATGGAACCCAGGTCTCCCGCACTGCAGGCGGATTCTTTACCAGCTGAGCCACAGGGGAAGCCCACTAAAGCACTTCCCTTTGTCCTGGTCTGAAAGGAGGGGTGCCACTCTCCCACTCTGAGCACTAGGGGCGCTTGTCTCCATTTCTGTACCTCAATTTCCTCACTGTCCTCTCAAGACAGAAAAACTACCAGCAAGTGTTCCTGAGAGGACTAACTATGGCCCTTAAAGTGCTGTGAAACTGATGATTAGTTCTATTATGTTTAGCCTCAGTTATTAACATCACCGCCAGGCGCTTCCCTGGACAGAGCTTCTATTCCCAAGCTTGTGAGGAGTTTAAAGAAAGTTCCAGCTTCATTTCTCTCTTTTGTGGGATTTAAAAAAATTTTTAATTTAAAAAAACTAATTTAATTTTTAACAATTTTTTTTAAAATGTAATGCAATTTTAAAGGTCACTTTCCACTTACAGTTGGGGCTTCCCTGGTGGCTCAGATGGTAAAGAGTCTGCCTGCAATGTGGGAGACCTGGGTTTGATCCCTGGATCGGGAAGATCTCCAGGAGAAGGAAATGACACCCCTCTCCAGTATTGTTGCCTGAAAAATCCCATGGATGGAGGAGCCTGGCAGACTATAGTCCATGGGGTCACAGAGTCGGACACAACTGAGTGACTTCACTCACTCACTTCCGTTTACAGTTACTATGAAATAAGGGTTACATTCCCCATGCTGTCCAATGCATCGCTGCACCTATCTTAGACCCAGTAGCTTGCACCTGCCATTCTTCCCCAACGTTGCCCTTCCCCCAGTCCCCATCGGGAACCACTGAGTCTGCTTCATCCAGACAGCGAGTAGCCTCCACTTCTCGCCTCTCTCCCTCTCCTTCACCCTCTTTCTCTTCTGTTTTTCTCTTTCCTGTTAATGGACAGAGCTGAAACTCTTTTCTATTTCTTCAATGCTTTGATTCCCTTAAGACTGTCATCTTTACCCGTGAATTGCCCCATCTACCCTCCCAATATCAACACCCTGGGCAAATCCCTTGAAGGTGCCAGAGGAAGATGTCCTTGCAGGTCACGTAAAGCCCATCACAGTACAACGGTTGAAAGAAGACAGCCAAGGTCTGAGAAACTCTAGTCACTGAGGACTTGGTTCAAATCCTCTCTCACCGCGGATGACTGAAATGGACGCCAAGAAAGGGCTCCTAGGTGGTAAAGGAAATAGTCACATACCCATTCCGTAGACTACCAGGGAGCCAGTAACAACACGCTGTAAAATAAAATGAGCTATTTTATTGTTGAAATATGTGTCGTTTGAAAAATGTGTTGTTTCATATTCCTATTCTAAAGACTGTTTGTACTAGGTAAATATAATATGCACAATGGCATCACCAACTCAATGGACATGGGTTTGAATAGACTCCAGGAGCTGGTGGTGGACAGGGAGGCCTAGTGTGCTACAGTTCATGGGGTCACAAAGAGTTGGACATGACTGAGTGACTGAACTGACCTGAACTGAATATACACAAATATGTAAGTCTTAATAGAAAAACACTGGATTCATCAAAATAGGAACATAGATAACTCTGGGAGATGGAATTGTGACATTTATGAACTTCCTAAATTTTTGATAGTAAGAATTCTGAAAATACGTATTTGTAAACTTACTGCTGCTAAGTCACTTCAGTTGTGTCCAACTCTGTGCGACCCCATAAACGGCAGCCCACCAGGCTCCCCCGTCCGTGGGATTCTCCAGGCAAGAACATTGACGCAGGTTGCCATTTCCTTCTCCAATGCATGAAAGTGAAAAGTGAAAGTGAAGTCGCTCGGTCGTGTCCGACTCTTCACAACCCCACGGACTGCAGCCTACCAGGCTCCTCTGCCCCTGGGATTTTCCAGGCAAGAGCACTGGAGTGGGGTGCCATTGCCTTCTCCTTGTAAACTTAGTACAACCCAGCAACTCTTTGCACCATATGGAAGTGCTCACACATGCATGCAGATGGCCAGAGAGATCCACCACGCGCACACAGGCTCATTCCCTGTTCATTAGTTTTCTCTGCCCTGTGAGGTTGGGCTCAGTCTTCCCAGCCTCCCTGAGATCAACAATAAGGGAAGAAAGCATAATACAATCAGGTGAGATGAAGTTTAACTTGCCAAACTGCAGCAAGGGCCCAAAATCTCTCCTCCCTCCCTCCCTGGACAAATCCACAGCTGTTGCTCACGAGAGTTGAGCCGTCTATGGAAAACATCGGGTTCTCATGTGGCAGGTTCCACAGTTTGCTCCAGGCCCCTGAAGTCTGAATTTGCAGGGCTGTTTTAAATTCTAAGAAATAAGGGGATGGTCCTCAACTTTTTCATCAAAGGGATTCGAATCTCATTCTTCCTGCAAATCTGAGATCAGCAGCCTTGTTTGGACCAGGCTTCTTGAGAAGGGAGTCAGTCAGTCACATGCTAAAGGAGAATGTTGGAAAGTAGATTCATAAAGCTACTTATTTTTCGTTTGGTTTTCTTTGTAATTTCGGCCATGCTGAGTCTTCATTGCAGTGCACAGGCTTCACTGGCCTGAGACATGTGGGATCTTAGTTCCCCGACTGGGGATCGAACCTGCATCTCCTGCATTGGAAGGTGAAGTCTTAACCCCTGGACCACGAGGGGGCCCTTCAGATAGATATTTGAACCAAATGAAAAGAGACAGGACCTTGGAGCCTCAGTCACCCTACTTGAAGACGTTTGCTTTAAAAGGGATGTGTACTGGTTGAGAGCCTCAGCTTTAGGGTCAGACAGTCCAGAGCTTGATTCCCTGGGATCTCTATTGATCAGCCATGTGGGTTCTGGTAAATTTGTCTGTTACATAAAATGAAACAATAATGGGAACTATCTCATTAAGACTATTGAGACCGAAATGGAGAGGGACAGGGCGGGATGATTTGGGAACATGGCATTGAAACATGTATAATATCATATAAGAAACGAATCGCCAGTCCAGGTCCAATGCAGGATACAGGATGCTTGGGGCTGGTGCACTGGGATAACCCAGAGGGATGGTATGGGGAGGAAGGTGGGAGGGGGGTTCAGGAGTGGGAACTTATGTACCCCAGTGGCGGATTCATGTTGATGTATGGCAAAACCAATACAGTATTGTAAAGTAAAAAAAAAAGAAAAAAAAAATAATGTTTACTACCATGCCTGGCAGAGTCAGTAGGCCATATCAGTTACTGTTACCCCCATTCTAAACTTGTACACCCACAGCTTTAAGCACGCAAATGAACTGGGCATTGAATTAGGTGTGGTACAGGACATATGAAATAAGATATGGTTTCAGCCTAAATAACAGCATAATCCAGCTAAATAGTCTCTTCTCTCTTACCCTCTTTTTCTCTGTTTTTCTGCCTCTCTTTCTGTTTATAGACCATTATGCGCACACATGTATGTGTTGAAAACCAAAAGATACATAAAATTGTAAAACAATAGAGAAGCAGACAGGAAGAATTCAGGGGGAAAGATAGTGGTAAAATTCTCCTTCAAAAGCTGAATAAAATAAAACCAAAAACAAGGTAACAAATTGGTGATCCTTCTCTGACCCTCCTTGACCATCCTCTCTTCCCAGCTTCTCAGCCACCAGCTCTGTTCACATGTGCACCAAACAATTAAATGACAGAACAAGTGGGAAATACCCTTAACAAACATGGTTTCCCACCCTCCAAGCTTGTGCCCTAAGGAAATATTAGCACATTGCCCGTGAAAGCAAAGAAGCAAAGTGAGATGCATCTAAGTACAGCTTAGGGGATCGAGAGGAAGTTCAGGACAGCACACCTGACACTCAGGAGATGAACAAATGTGTTTAAATGAAGGAGGAGTGATATGCAAAGAACTGTCTACAAGCACAACAACAGAAAAGATGAAAGAGAGCAAGTAGATGCCAATAAAGAAAGCAACCTTGGGAAGATGTACCTCCAGGAACGAAAAGAAATCTTTCAGCAACAGTGCTTTACGTCCTCAAAGAAACTAAGGGAACATATCCTGCATGAATTCAGATGAAAGAGGAAATAATAAAACAGTTTTTAATGGAAAAAGAGATGGAATTAAAACAGAATAGTAGCATCAAAAAGCTGAATGAACACTGCATGAAAAGGAAAAATGGTATGGGCTTAAAAAAAAATCACACACGATAGAAAGAAAATGGAAAAATTCAAAGTATTCAGAAGACGATGGTCCGCATGGGGAACCCACTGTAGGGACCCAACATGTAACTATTTGACCTTGAAGAGAAAGAGAACAGAGGAGCCAGTGAACACACAGTGTTCAAAGGCGTAATGAAGGAGAGTGCTTCTGAACTGAAATAGCACGTGAATATAGATTCACCAGGGTGAAATCTACGTAACATTTACAAACATAAAGAATACTCCTTCATTCTTGAATAAGTAATTGAATTTCAAAAGTAGCTTACTTTAAAAAAAAATGTAGATACTGGAAAATAGTGGACCTAGTCTACTAAATTCTGAAAGAATAAAGGGAAATATGATCCAAAAACTTTCCCCAGTTTAGGTGTTATTCCTTATGGCAGAGTCAGAAAGAAATTCTCAATTATGCAGGGATTCTGGAAGCATAAGTAATATATAATCTTCTTTAAAATATCATAGCAACATAGCCCTGCTGACTAAGATGAAAATCAAAATAAATAATCACAGAAGTATACATTTCTATATGAAGGGATTAGAAAGACCTTTGAACTATTTCAGAAGAAGATTTAGTCCAGAAAGTTATTTCTGACTATGGTTAGAACACTGAATGCAAATATCTTAATTCTTATTAAAAAACATTTTATTCCAGTTTTATATTATAGTATTATGTTATAGCTTATAATAGCATTTTAGTTTTATTAATGTATTTACTATACCATTATAGTTTATTAAGGTTCCATTACAGTTCATTATAAGTATTCATCATTTAAATTATAATGAGCTATAATAAAAACTCTTGAGTCTACTAATACAGAACAGAAGGTAGAAATGGATAGCGGGTACATTATGGGCCATTAAAAGTAAACCGATTTTTCACCTTTCATGGGAAGAGTCAATAGTCACCAATAATTTCAGAAACTGAAGTTCAGTGTAAGTGTTTTAAATATTCAAATCAATAATATGAAGAACAATAAATTTGACTATGTGTTCCAAATTACTGGAAGGAAAATTATTACTAAAAAACATAACATCCAGTTAAATGTAAATGGAGAATAATTGTCAAAAAATATGAATTATCTTGGGATCTCCCTGTTTAAAGATAATTGGGGGTTACCATGATTGAAAGTTATTAAGTAATGTTTTAAATAGCAAATCAAAAGATAGTGATTGAGTACATTATTTAGAAGTAAACATAAGAAACAAGTGGCGAAAAGGTCTGAAAAGGGTTACACCTCATACATGAAACTGGAGGCAGAATGGGGGCATAGAAAACCAGAGACCGGCTTCCGTTATTGCCCTGTTTCACTTTAATGTAGCTTTGCAGAATGAGTTATTTTTATGAATGTAGTGCCTTTTTTTCTTTACGTGGAAAAAAACTAATATATGCAAGGAAATTTAAACTTTTTTAAAAGGGATTATTATAATCACACCTGATAAAATTGAATTCAATGTAAAGAACATTAACTGAGACTAAGATAGTCATAATTTTCAGAAGGATAAACAGAGGGGATAAAAAAGATTTGAAAACTTTTTGTCAAAAGAAGAAGACAAGAAGGGGAAGCAGCCCTGCCAGGCAGGACTTCATCCCAGAGAGCAGGAGGGGGCTGGTTCGGAGACGCATGCCCAGAGCAGAAGGCAGAGCGGACGCTCACCAGTGGCGTCTAAACTCTGGGACAGCAACGGACTCTTGAACATTCACGTATTTACTGTTCTGTCCCAGGTCTAAGTTGCTGCACTTGCATCTTTGACCTGAGTTGTGCCATGTGGGATCGAGCTCCCTGAGCAGGTATCAAACCCAGGCCCCGCACTGGGAGCCTGGAGTCTGCGTCACTGGACCACCAGGGCAGCCCCACAGTGGACTTTTTAAACCAGTGGTGATGCAGAAACTGTGCCGCCACTCAGAAAACGACCCATGCCTCACAGCATACAGGAGAACAACCCCCAGTGGAAAAATGGGTCGGGATCTGAATACAGGAAGGAGGACGAGAAGGAGGAGGGGGCAGGGGGAGAGATGGGAGGACGGGGAGAGGAGGGGAGCCGCAGAGAAGAACACTAGGGAGTTCTCTCTTAACCTCAGTGCAGAGAAAAGCTTTCTAACTGTGACTCAGAACCAGACACGAGAGAAGCCTTGAAAAATGCGACCGCGCAATTTTTCTGTTTCTCATAGAGAAAAACACTATAAAAAAGCAAAGTCAAAATACAATTGGTTCACCAGAAGAAAATTTTTGGAAAGGATATCTCAAACAAAAGACCAAATTCCCAAACCGGGGACAAACGAACTCTTAAAAACAGACAGACCTAAATCCTAACAGAAAAGTGAGAAAGAGACATCAACAGAAATACACACACACACAAGCAAGATTAAAAATGGTACTTAAATACACTTAAATGCACTGGAAATATTAAGCTTCATTTCTAATGCGAGAAATGCAACTTGAAACAACACGGGACTGGTACTTCTCACCTGTTAGACTGACATAGATTAGTGTGTGAGGACACATTCTTTGGGTAAGGTTGGGAGGAGAGGCACCCTCAGACATTGCTGGTGAAAATACCAAACGGGAGCAACCTGTGGAAGGAAACCTGGCAAAATCTAACAAAACTACATATGTATTTACATCTGGACTCAGAAGGAAATGGCACCCCACTCCAGTATTCTTGCCTGGAGAATCCCAGGGACAGAGGAGCCTAGTGGGCTGCCGTCTATGGGGCCACACAGAGTCAGACACGACTGAAGCGACTTAGCAGTAGCAGCAGCAACCCACTTCTAGGGATTGGCACTACAAATAAGCCTCCAACAATACAGAAGTAGACATATTCAAAAGGTTACTTATTACAACAATATCTCTAATGTACAAAATGCTGGAAATAACCTAAATAATTATACCTTAGAGTATGAATAAAGCACAGGGTCCTGTTTGAATAAAGCACCGTGTTCTCACGCTGGAGTCCTTGACAACTGAAGAAGAGTAGAGAGGGGCACTAAGAGCTGGTACGAGGAGGTGTTTAGGATCTGATGCTAAATAGAAAAAGCACAGTACAAAATACAGTAGGACCTTCCTTAGCTGTGGGTTCCAAATCCACGGATTCAACCAACCACAAATCAAAAATATTTTCTTTTTCAATTCCAGAAAGTTTCACAAAGCAAAACTTGAATTTGGTGCACCAATAACTGTTCACATAGCACATTTACATGGTACTTACAACTATTTACCTCTCATTTATATTGCATTTGGTATTATAAGCAACCTAGATGTTTAAAGTATGTGGGAGGATGTATGTAGGTTGTACGCAAATACCATACCATTGTGCATAGGGACTTGATGTGGATATTTGGTATTTGGGGTGGAGAGGAGGGGGGAGTGCCCTGGAAACCAATCCACCATGGATAGCAAGGAATGACTATAAATCTATAGTATATTGTTTTTCCAGTAAGGAAATGTATAAAACTTAAATGTATCCATGCACCTCTTAGGAAAGAAATATAAAAATAGCTCAGAAACTACTGAGGTAAGTGCCAATAAACTGGGTGGGAATGAGGTGGCAAAATGGGGACTTGGGAACAGGGTAAACACGTCTCTGGTTTACTTTTTTAATAAGCAAATAAGCAACCAAGATTAATCATGATGTAGAACTCCAAATGGAACAGCAACGAATGAACCCTAATGTACTGCAAATGAGTAACATGCCTCACCGATGGAGGTGGGGAAGGAAAACCCTCCTCTAAGTGACTTTGAAAAACAGCATTTGCCCGCATCCTGTGAGGCTAAAGACTAACAGCACTGTACATCAAAACTAGATTTTGGTACATTTTTCACAGGGCATTGGGTTAGCGATTGTAAAACTACATCATGTGTCTGCCAGGACTGAGCAAATAAGTCAATATATCGTGGGTAATCGGAATCTGATTTTTATAAACCTTGGCGATGTGGTAAGAATCTGGTTTCTCACTATCACAGAAAAGAGTAACAAGTAAAGGGGAAAGAAGAGATTAAAATCTGAGGTATCAGTTTGAACTCAAAGTTAGGCAGATGGAGACAGATAACAGATCCATGGACGATAGACAGATACAGACAGGAGACAGAAATGCATAAGTGCACATATCATACCTTCTACTACTGCCTACTGAAAGAGCTCAGAAATGACGGTGGTGGTGTTTTGGTTTTAGTCGCTTAGTCCTGTCTGACTCTTTCGTGACCACGTGGACTGTAGCCCGCCAGGCTCCTCTGTCTGCGGGATTCCCCAGGCAAGAATCCTGGTTGCCATCTTCTTCTCCAGGGATCTTCCCGACCCAGGGATCACATCCATGCCTCCTGCACTGGTGGGCAGATTCTTCAGTGCTGAGCCCCCAGGGAAACCCAGAAACTATGGTGCCTAGTGGAAATGAGCACACCTGAGATCCAGATTTTGTTTTCTGAATATCATCTTAGATAAAAGGAATGAGAGCTCCTTGTGAAATCGGTTGATACCAGGACTAAGGCAAGCAAATTACAGGAGGAACCCCTCAACATTCAAATTTGCGAGAACTTGATCATCAAATTAACTAATGACAGTAATAGATTATAACCCAGAGAATAAAAATAAGTATCCATGAGTCCTTACTCAAGTAAATAAGTGGATGAACAAATAAATAAATTGGAGAAATGGGGCAGCTTTTCCTTACAACAGAATTCTAACTAATGAATAAAGGAAGAATGAAGGAAATACAAAGTCTCCATTAGACAAACACAGAAATAATGTCACAGGCAGGAGGCAACTGAAATTCTCTGGTGGCCCAGCGGTTAAAGCTCTATGCTTTGCCTTCAGGGGGCATGGGTTTGATCCCTGGTTGGGCTTCCCTTGTGGCTCAGCTGGTAAAAATCTGCCTGCAATGTGGGAGACCTGGGTTCAGTTCCTGGGTTGGGAAGATCCCCTGGAAAAAGGGATGGCTACCCACTCCAGCTCCAGTACTCTGGCCTGGAGAATTCCATGGACTGTGTAGTTAGTGGGGTCGCAAAGAGTCGGCCACAACTGAGAGAATTTCACTTGCGGATTTAAGGTCCCACGGGCCTCCTCAGTACAGCCAAAAACGAAAAAGAGCAAACAGAGAAAGAACCAATGAAGGGTGCTAAAACCAGTGGGTGAAGGGTTGGTGAGAAATGGAGTCTTTGCGTAGTCCCTAATACCTCCCCGTGAATTATTTATTAATTTCAAAGAGAAAAATAGTAACTTACTAGCAGAGAAACCTGGCAGACACTATGAGAAACAAGTGATCAAAGTAATAAGTCCTCACTGCTGAGAAGACTTAACACCCTGTACACTCTGACATCATACACTGAGAAGGGCACGTCCCTTCTGTGGGATTCCTGCCCAAATACATAACCTCAATTATGAGAACACATTGAACAAATACAACTGAAAGAAACACTGGAAAACAACTGGTCTGTCCTTTTGGAAAGTCTCAAGGTTGTGAAAGACAAAGAATGAGAAACAGACTACAGAGGATTAAGACTGATAAAGTCTATAGATTAATTAACAGTTTTGTAACAGTGTGAACTTCCTATGTTTGGGTTATGTACCTTGTCAACAGTAGGGAATGGAGGTGAAAGATAGATGGGACTTGTACTATTTTTGTGATTTTCTATTAAATTTATTGTTTTTACAAGGACAAATGAAATGTTTAAAATTGTGACATAAAATAACACAGAAATAGATTCATTTACTATCTCAATTTAATAACAAAGAGTAAATTTTATGATTAAGTGCAATCAAAATGAAACATGAAGTTGGTGGGCTTCAGACAAAGTGGACAGAGTCACACACATACACACACACACACACACACACACACGAGCACGCGCACGTGTGTGAGCCTAGAAAGACAAAGAAATGTGAAAGAGCGACTTCCGGTGGCTCGGTGGTCAAAAGTCCCCCTGGTGATGCAGGAGACGCAGGTCTGATCCCTGTCCCGCTGAGATCCCACAGGCCACGGAGCAGCTAAGCCTGGGCGCCACAGCCCTCCACCTGTCCTCCAGAGCCGGGCAGCCGTGGCTCCTGAGCCCAGGAGCCCAACCCTGAAGCCGGCATGCTCTAGACCCCGGGTAAGGCAACAAGGAAAGTCACCGCAGGGAGCAGCCCCTGCCCCGCAGCTAGAGAGGGGCCCCCGCTCACCACAGCTAGAGAGGGGCCCCCGCTCACCACAGCTAGAGAGGGGCCCCCGCTCACCACAACTAGAGAGGAGCCCCCACTCACCACAGCTAGAGAGGGGCCCCCGCTCACCACAAGTAGAGAGGAGCCCCCACTCACCACAACTAGAGAGCCCCCGCTCACCACAACTAGAGAGGGGCCCCCGCTCACCACAACTAGAGAGCCCCCGCTCACCACAACTAGAGAGGGGGCCCCCGCTCACCACAAGTAGAGAGCCCCCGCTCACCACAAGTAGAGAGGGGCCCCCGCTCACCACAAGTAGAGAGGGGCCCCCGCTCACCACAAGTAGAGAGGAGCCCCCGCTCACCACAAGTAGAGAGCCCCCGCTCACCACAAGTAGAGAAGAGGCCCCGCTCACCACAACTAGAGAGGGGCCCTCACACACCACTAGAGAGTGGCCCTCACACATCACAACTAGAGAGCGGCCCCCACTCACCACAACTAGAGAGGGGCCCCCACTCACCACAAGTAGAGAGGAGCCCCCGCTCACCACAACTAGAGAGCGGCCCCCACTCACCACAACTAGAGAGCGGCCCTCACACACCACTAGAGAGGGGCCCTCACACATCACAACTAGAGAGCGGCCCCCACTCACCACAACTAGAGAGCGGCCCTCACTCACCACAACTAGAGAGGGGCCCTCACACATCACAACTAGAGAGGGGCCCCCGCTCACCACAAGTAGAGAGCCCCCGCTCACCACAACTAGAGAGCGGCCCCCGCTCACCACAACTAGAGAGGGGCCCCCGCTCACCACAAGTAGAGAGCGGCCCTCACACACCACAACTAGAGAGGGAGCCTCTCTCACCACAACTAGAGAGGGGCCCCCGCTCACCACAGCTAGAGAGGGGCCCCCGCTCACCACAGCTAGAGAGGGGCCCTGCTCACCACAGCTAGAGAGGGGCCCCCGCTCACCACAAGTAGAGAGCCCCCACTCACCACAAGTAGAGAGCCCCCGCTCACCACAAGTAGAGAGAGCCCCCGCTCACCACAACTAGAGAGTGACCCTCACACATCACAACTAGAGAGCGGCCCCCACTCACCACAACTAGAGAGGAGCCCCCACTCACCAAAACTAGAGAGGGAGTCTCTCTCACCACAACTAGAGAGGGGCCCCCACTCACCACAACTAGAGAGGGGCCCCCGCTCACCACAAGTAGAGAGGGGCCCCCGCTCACCACAAGTAGAGAGACCCCGCTCACCACAACTAGAGAGGGGCCCCCACTCACCACAGCTAGAGAGGGGCCCCCGCTCACCACAAGTAGAGAGGGGCCCGCGCTCACCACAAGTAGAGAGCCCCCGCTCACCACAACTAGAGAAGAGGCCCCGCTCACCACAACTAGAGAGCGGCCCCCACTCACCACAGCTAGAGAGGGGCCCCCACTCACCACAACTAGAGAGCGGCCCTCACTCACCACAACTAGAGAGGGGCCCCCACTCACCACAACTAGAGAGCGGCCCCCGCTCACCACAACTAGAGAGTGGCCCTCACACATCACAACTAGAGAGAGCCCCCGCTCACCACAACTAGAGAGGGGCCCCCACTCACCACAACTAGAGAGCCCTTGCTCACCACAACTAGAGAAGAGGCCCCGCTCACCACAATTAGAGAGAGCCCCCGCTCACCACAACTAGAGAGCGGCCCTCACACATCACAACTAGAGAGGGGCCCCCACTTACCACAAGTAGAGAGGGGTCCCTGCTCACCACAACTAGAGAGCAGCCCCCACTCACCACAACTAGAGAGAGCCCCCGCTCACCACAACTAGAGAAGAGGCCCCGCTCACCACAACTAGAGAGCCCCCGCTCACCACAACTAGAGAGAGCCCCCGCTCACCACAACTAGAGAAGAGGCCCCGCTCACCACAACTAGAGAGCCCCCACTCACCACAACTAGAGAGAGCCCCTGCTCACCACAACTAGACAGCCCCCGCTCACCACAGCTAGAGAGGAGCCCCCGGTCACCACAGCTAGAGAGCCCCCGCTCACCACAACTAGAGAGCCCCCACTCACCACAGCTAGATAGCCCCCACTCACCACAGCTAGAGAGCCCCCACTCACCACAACTAGAGAGGAGGCCCCGCTTACCACAACTAGAGAGCCCTCGCTCACCACAGCTAGAGAGCCCTCGCTCACCACAACTAGAGACAGCCCTCACTCACCACAACTAGAGACCAGCCCCCGCTCTCCCCAACTAGAGAGGAGCCCCCGCTCACCCCAACTAGAATGGAGCCCCCACTCACCACAACTAGAGAGACCCCGCTCACCACAACTAGAGAGAGTCCCCGCTCACCACAACTAGAGAGGAGCCACTGCTCACCACAACTAGACAGCCCCCACTCACCACAGCTAGAGAGGAGCCCCCGGTCACCACAGCTAGAGAGCCCCCACTCACCACAACTAGAGAGGAGGCCCCACTTACCACAACTAGAGAGCCCTCGCTCACCACAGCTAGAGAGCCCTCGCTCACCACAACTAGAGAGCCCTCACTCACCACAGCTAGAGAGCCCCCACTCACCACAACTAGAGAGCCCCCACTCACCACAGCTAGAGAGCCCCCACTCACCACAACTAGAGAGCCCTCACTCACCACAGCTAGAGAGCCCCCACTCACCACAACTAGAGAGCCCCCACTCACCACAGCTAGAGAGCCCCCACTCACCACAGCTAGAGAGCCCCCACTCACCACAGCTAGAGAGCCCCCACTCACCACAGCTAGAGAGCCCCCACTCACCACAGCTAGAGAGCCCCCACTCACCACAGCTAGAGAGCCCCCACTCACCACAGCTAGAGAGCCCACACTCAACCACAGCTAGAGAGCCCCCACTCACCACAACTAGAGAGGAGCCCCCGGTCACCACAGCTAGAGAGCCCCCGCTCACCACAACTAGAGAGCCCCCACTCACCACAGCTAGAGACAGCCCTCACTCACCACAACTAGAGAGGAGGCCCCGCTCACCACAACTAGAGAGCCCTCACTCACCACAGCTAGAGAGCCCCCACTCACCACAACTAGAGAGCCCCCACTCACCACAGCTAGAGAGCCCCCACTCACCACAGCTAGAGAGCCCCCACTCACCACAGCTAGAGAGCCCCCACTCACCACAACTAGAGAGCCCCCACTCACCACAGCTAGAGAGCCCCCACTCACCACAGCTAGAGAGCCCTCGCTCACCACAGCTAGAGAGCCCACACTCACCACAGCTAGAGAGCCCCCACTCACCACAACTAGAGAGGAGCCCCCGGTCACCACAGCTAGAGAGCCCCCGCTCACCACAACTAGAGAGCCCCCACTCACCACAGCTAGAGACAGCCCTCACTCACCACAACTAGAGAGGAGGCCCCGCTCACCACAACTAGAGAGCCCTCACTCACCACAACTAGAGAGTGGCCCCCGCTCACCACAACTAGAGAGCCCTTGCTCACCACAGCTAGAGAAAGCCCTCCCAGCAAGAAAGCTCCAGAACAATCAAAATAATCAAATAAATTATTTTTAAAGATAGAAGTATAAAGTAGCCAACAGTTTGTTTACAAACCAAACCTAAGCACAAGCATGTTATCACTGGTAACTTTAGGGTACAGAAGAGAGAAAATCACTTAAATATGAAAGTGGTTGGTTCCACTTCTCTTGATTAAAAACAAGTAGCTTTATGCTGCTAAGAAACAAATGGAAATGCAAGCTTTGTTTTGCCATGCGCATCCATGAACATTTTGATCTTTCAGTGATGTTTCCACCCCATGTTGCCCCTCAAGCAAATGGAAACAGCAGAAGTCCTGTACACGTGTTGCACGGAATTAGTGTTGGAAGCACACCACCATATATCATCTTTGAGCCCAAATGAGGAAAAACTGGAGTTCTGTAAAAACTTCGTTCTCTAATGAATGATGGTCATACAAAACTGAGGATATAAAATGAGACAGGTCCCCAAACGATCAATAACAAATACAATCTGCACTGATTACTATGACTTAACTTTCATTTCCTGGTAGTAACCTGAGTGATGGCGTCTTTCTGTTCAGTTAGTTATCACCATCAGCACTGACCTTGTTGAGTGAATTCCAATTTTTTTTTTTTTGCAAATTTTAATGTGAACATTTTCAAGCAGAAAGAGGAACTTCACTTAGATTTGACAAGTTATTTGCCTATTTGTTTATTCCTATCCATCCATCAATCTATCTTATTTTTTGATGCATTTCAGAATAATTAGAAGACATTTCTACATTTTCCCCTAAACATTTCAGCATGCATTTCACTAACCAGGAAGTTTCCAGGGAGCACTCTGCTCTCTGGGTCTTCTGGTTATGAAGCAGTTCGCAGTTCCTGGATTCTCTCCTCACCTCCGTTTCTGACCTTGAGTGGAAAGGAAGCCTGATCTACAAAGCTGACCATATCAAAAGTCCTGAAACCTCCGTAGTTGCCCCCAGTTGCCGGGCCAGGTGTGACCTTCTCAGGGTCATGAGAATCACCATCCTGAAAGAACCCACTCACCTGTCTTACTCTCAGGTGGGCTGTGAGAACAGGGAAGTGGTTACTTTTTCATGAACACGGGCTGTTTTCTGTCCATAGGAAGTGCTGAAGATGAAATTAAATATTGACAGCAGATGGTGGTTAGGGTAGAATATTTACTGCATAGTAGTCAACTCCGATTTTTATAGTTACATGACTTCTTCTCAGAGAGTTTCATAGCTCACATATTTTCAAAGAAATCAGTGATGCTGGAGACACTGAGGGCCCCTGGTCTAACACTTCCCTTCCTCCAGACGCAGTGCAGTAGCAATCTCAGGTTGCGTTCTCTCTTGTCTGCCACTTCCCACCGTTGACTTATATTGAGCTTAATTCAGCCGAAACCCCGCTTTATTTTGCCCACAGTACCCTTTTAGTGTAGATCATTTGTGTTTATTTGTCCATCCCGGTGATTAGTGAGTAACATTGCCCATTAAGCCGAGCTGGATGCATCATCAACCAGAGAAAAACACAGGTAGCGGAAAGTCAGTAGCTGGCGATATTTACGACACTCCTCGGAGGGTCAACAGAAGAAAGATGGTTCTGCCATCATGACCCTAAGTGCTCTATGACTCGTTGTTTGGATGTTGGAAAATGACATCTTCTGGCACCCTTCCTGTGCAGAAACGTCCAGCAGGAAGTAGTAGGTACAGAAACGCATCTTGGATTCGTCCCACAGCTACAGATCCTGTGAGGCTGGATGCTAGACTGCCTCCCCTACAGTGTCTAATCTCCCACGGAATCGGGCTCAATATTGTGCCCAGAGCACGGATTCCATAAGCCTGTTTTTACTGGAACATTCAAAGGAAGAGCCAGCTCGGAATTCAGCTTTCAGCAATGATATTAACTTCCTTGAGAACCAACATTTTGGGAAATACAAAACCTTAAAACTCTGAATCACATATGCTTATTCAGTTAAAGTAAGCGTTAGATTTAAAGGTAATGAAACGTATTTTCAACTATGCTATTTCAAACTAGCCTCCCGACGTCCAAGAGGAAATAGCATATTTAGGAAGCTGGTTCTTTGAGACTTTAATTCCTTCTCTCCTCGGTTCTGTGTGTGTTAGCCCCTCAGTCGTGTCTGACTCTTTGCCACCCCATGAACTGTAGCCCACCAGGCTCCTCTATCCATGGGATTCTCCAGGCAAGAATACTGGAGTGGGTTGCCATTTCCTTCTCCAGAAGATCTTCCTGACCCAGGGATCGAACCTGGGTCTCCTGCATTGCAGGCAGAAGCTTTACCATCTGAGCTACTAGGGAAGCCATCTCTCCTCAGGTCTACCATCAACTGACAATTTCATCTTGACAGCCAGGTCTCCCAGTCTCTGAAATACTGTCTGGGAGTGACTGCCTGCAGCTTGTGTATTGTAGGGAAGACACTGTGGACCTGCTTCTAAGCTCAGAGAGAAACGGTGTTATGAGTGATTAAAAAATCGACCATGGACCACTTACCAAAAAAAAAAAAAAAAAAAAAACCTCTAATTGCAAATTCCCTGAAATAGAATCATTAGTTTTGCAATGGCCATTTTTACTGAGGGCTTCCCAGGTGGCTCAGTGGTAAAGAATCCACCTGGCAATGCAGGAGAAGAAAGAGGCCTGATTTCCACTCCACGGTCGGGAAGATCCCCTGGAGGAGGGCATGGCAACCCACTCCAGTAATCTTGCTTGGAAATTCCCATGGACAGAGGAGTCTGGCGGGCTAAAGTCCATGGGGTCTCAAAGAGTTAAACACATCTGAGCGTGCACACACGTTTATTGACTGAGCTTTGAGTGACAGTGGCTTTCCTCATAGCTCAGTTGGGAAGAAGCCACCTGCAATGCAAAAGACCCTGGTTCAATTCCTGGGTCAGGAATATCCACTGGAGAAGGGATAAGCTACCCACCCCAGTATTCTTGGGCTACTCTTGTGGCTCAGACAGTAAAGAATCTGCCTGCAATGCAGGAGACCTGGGTTCCATCCCTGGTTGCAAAGATCCCCTGGAGAAGGGAAAGGCCACCCACTCCAGTATTCTGACCTGGAGAATTCCATGGGCTGTACAGTCCACAGGGTCACAAAGAGTCTGGCACAACTGAGTGACTTTCACTTCACTTCATATTGAATGACAGTAAACCTTTAATCCAATTTTCTGTTGATTGGCAGGGCTGTTGTTTGGCCTGAGGTCAAAGTGTCCATCCACACCTCTACTGGAGACACACGGACACTCCTAGGTAATCTGACTCAGTCTCTTGTGGGGTCGCTGCTCCTTTCTTCTGGCTCCTGGTGCACACAAGGCTTTGTTTGTGCCCTTCAAGAGTCTGTTTCCCCAGTCCTGTGGAAGTTCTGTAATCAAGTCCCATCAGCCTCCAAAGTCAGGTTCCCTGGGGGTTCTCATCAGCTCGGTGGCTAATGGCGACCTCCTCCAAGAGGGCTTATGCCACACGCTGTGTGACCCAGGTCTGCTGCAGCCAGAGCCTGTCTCCAAGAGAGGCTTCAACAGTACCTGAACTGTGAGCTTCCAAATGCCCAAGCTGGATTTAAAAAAGGCAGAGGAAGCAGGGATCAAATTGCCAACATCTGCTGGGTCATCAAAAAACATTTTGACGTTTGAGTTTGATGTAGATGTTCGAGAAAAACATCTACTTCTGCTTTATTGCCTATTCCAAAGCCTTTGACTGTGTAGATCACAACAAACTGTGGAAAATTCTTCAAGAGATGGGAACACCAGGCCACCTGACCTGCCCCCTGAGGAATCTGTTCCACAGGTCAGGAACCAACAGTTAGAACCAGACATGGAACAATGGACTGGTTCCTAATCAGGAAAGGAGTCCATCAAGGCTGTATATTGTCACGCTGATTATTTAACTTATATGGAGCACATCATGCGAAATGCTGGGCTGGATGAAGCACAAGCTGGAATCAAGATTTCCGGGAGAAATATCAATAATCTTGGATATGCAGATGACCTCACATTTATGGCAGAAATTGAAGAACTAAAGAGCCTCTTGATGAAAGTGAAAGAGGAGAGTGAAAAAGTTGGCTTAAAACTTTTTTTAAGCTCAACATTCAGAAAACTAAGATCATGGCATCCAGTCCCATCACTTCATGGCAAATAGATGGGGAAACAATGGAAACACTGACAGACTTTATTTTTTGGGGCTCCAAAATCACTGCAGATGGTGACTGCAGCCACAAAATTAAAAGATGCTTCCTCCTTGGAAGAAAAGCTGTGTCCAACCTAAACAGTATTTTAAAAAGCAGAGACATTACTTTGCCAACAAACTCCATCTAGTCAAAGCGATGGTTTCTCCAGTAGTCATGTATGTGAGAGTTGGACCATAAAGAAGGCTGAGCACTAAAGAATTGATGCTGTTGAACCGTGGTGTTGGAGAAGATTCTTGAGAGTCCCTTGGTCTGCAAGAAGATCACACCAGTTCATCCTAAAGGAAATCAGTCCTGAATATTCATTGGAAGGACTGATGCTGAAGCTGAAGCTCCAATACTTTGGCCACCTGATGTGAAGAACTGACTCATTTGAAAAGACCCTGATGCTAGGAAAGACTGAGGGCAGGAAGAGAAGGGGACAGAGGATGTGATGGTTGGATGGCATCACTGACTCAATGGACATGAGTTTGGATAAACTCCAGGAGCTGGTGATGGACAGGGAGGCCTGGTGTGCTGCAGTCCACGGGGTTGCAAAGATCTGGACACGACTGAGCAACTGAACTGACTGACTGACCGGATGACAGCCTTTTTGTGTTTATTTATAGCGCACAGCTAAATGAGTTTCGTACTATTACTATCCCCATTTTATGGATGAGAACACCGAGACTCAGGTTTCACAGCTAAAACTCCCTGAATGGAAACCCCTCAGAGTGCAGTCTGGGAGCAGGAGTCCTGACTGGCATATCTTCCTGAGATAAAGTGAGGGCCTCTCTCTCTCTCCCCTGGTGGAGAGGATAGAGGAGGTCATCTTGGTGACCTGTTGTCCCTCCGTCAGGAGCATCCTCTCCAAGAGCAGCTCTCTGCTGTCCTCTAGTGGCCACTGGCCACACTGCTTTTCCTGGAATGTGGACCCCTCTCACTGCGTAGCCCTGGGTAGTGGGCTGGATGCACAGTCACTGTTACTTAAGTACATGGACTCCAAGAAGGATACAGAAATCATTTCTTCGTCTTTCTCACCCCTACTAAGTAATTCATTATGAGGGGAGGACAGTTGTTTTCTTGTTGCTGTTTTTAGGAAAATCAGTTATTATTTGAGGAGCTGAGACGTTTGTCTGGTCCTCATCTTTTTGACCTGATATAACACATTCAGACAAGAAAATCTCGCCCCTCTTCATCCTTCATTTCTCATCAGTCTAAACTTAAAATTTCACCCTCTCTGTCACTTCTCTCCATCCCTTTTTTGGCCCACTCACATACTGGTTTGCATAAAAGCAATCTTTCAAAATGCTTTCAATAGTAGCATTAGGCCATCTCCAACAATACCACATAATCCCCCTGTTCTGATTTAAATACAAAGGAACACAGAAGTGTTTGATAATAATGACTAGCTTTGATCTCCTCCAAAAAAAAAAAAAAATCCAAACATTCTGCAGCATTAAAGGAAATAAAAGGAACCAGGGAGAATAGCATAGTGACCTATAGTAAATGACAAGAGATATTAAACTGATGGATGGGCACTGGAAAGATGGCTCCCTTTCAACTCTGTTCAAAGATAGAAGGCAAGAAAATGTAACATCCATAATTTACTTCTTGCACCTAAAAATGTAGTGATTTTTTTTCCCAACTCGTGAGTAATAATTGGGTAAATATTAACCCATTGTTATAATCGTTGATTAAATATATACCAGCTTTTATGAAGACCTCCAAGTCTTCAGTATAACCTTGTTAAAAAGTCCTCTATTTATACCCAAAATACCTAGGAGATGTTTCTGCCTTCCTCTAACCCAGCGGCATCCCGTGTAATTTATCAGCCCCTCTCCTTAGAGTTTTTTGAATTAACTTTCGCTTTTCACTGTCTCCCTGGAAACAAGGCTGTCTGGGTATAGAACTATTTCAGTTAAGAGAGGAAACAAAGGAAATAAAATGCCTCAACTTTTCTGAGGAGGGACAGCATAAGCCAGCATACAGAGGGGGCGTGACTGGACTTCTCCAAAGTTCGGGGTATGGAAGAAAGGATTGTCACGGCTGCTCCGTTAGCAGTCAGAGCAATTAAAGAAAAAGCAATTTTGCCAAGACGGCCTAAGTCAGTAAACAAGCAGTTATACTGGAAATCTGACACATGGTTGACAGGTATGATTTTTCAAGTTCCAGAAAGTTTTACAGCCCAAACAACATCTATCTTCTTGCTCCGTGTTGGTTCTTGAAATTATATCAGAGTGTGGCTAAGCCTTTTCTGGCCCAAGTCCCCTTAGGGAAAAAAAAAAAAAAAAAACATATCTCAGGTCCTCCTGTAATACTATTCAAAAGTTCAAGTTAAATAACTTACCTGGAAACCATGGCTCAGCTCTACAACAGGTAAGCCATAATCAGGATACTAGCCTCTCACTCTCTGAGGCTGGTCCTCCTAGAGATAGACGTGGAAGCAGAGGTCTGTATATGCAAGGAGTTTACTGGAGGGTGTTTCAGGGGGAAGGGCGATGAAAAGAGCCAGGTGGCAACAGATTGTCGTACTGAGTGGAGAGTATGACAGACAGAAATTGAACAGCCGTGCAGACACCATAAGGGCCTCCGTCCACCTCCAAGACAGTCACGGATTGAGACAAACAGCCTGGGCCTTCGTATTCCGGCATCAAAGGTCATGTGTACGTGCATGCAGGGCAGCAACACTGTGAACACAGTGAAGGCCGGCAGAGTGAACGGACTTGTGGATCCAGCTGGGGGAAGAGAGGGTGGACCAGCTGAGAGAGTAGTGTGGAAACGTGCACAGCAGCGTGTGGAAAGCAGACAGCCTGTGGGAACGGGCTGCATGACTCAGGGACGTCGAACCCGGGGCTCTGTGACAGCCTAGAGGGGTGGGATGGGGTGGGGAGTGAGTCAGGGACAACAGGGAGGGAACAGGCAGCTACTGACGGCTGATTCGTGCTGATGTATGGCAGACACAGTATTGTAAAACGATTATCCTCCAACTAAAAATAAATACATTTTAAGCTACTTGTTACCATAAGTTCCTTCGCTAAGACTGTGAGTCTGTTTCTGTTTCGTAAGCAAGTTCATCTGCATCATTTCTTTTTACATTCCACATAGAGGGCGTGCCGTAGCATAGTTCTACTTTCCTGTCTGACTTACTTCACTTAGTATGACAATCTCTAGGTCAAAGTCATTGAATAAAGGCTATTCCTGGGAAAGGGGCATGCCCTTGAACAAGGCAGCTCCCTAAAGCCAGGGGCAACTCCTGGGAGGGCCCCGTCAGTGAGCTGGCAGAGTTAGTGTTCCCAGCAGTTGGAGTGACAAGTGTCCCCTTCTACAGGGAGAACCTGAGCCAGGTATCGGAGCATCTCCTAAGCTCACCAACCAGATTAGCAACGTTCCCTTTTGGGTAGGAAGCAAATGGGACCCAGATAAGCATCGTTCTGACAAAAGTCCAGAAAATATCGTTACTGCATCCTCTGAAGTCTGAAAGCACAAAAGCTCCCTAAACCAAGTTCACAACGGGCGTCCACAGAGAGAGTTAGGGCTGTCGCGGGGGACACCAAAGCCCCTCCCGGTTCTCTAAGCAGAAGACAAACGCTCAGCTCTTCCTGGTCGATTGCCTTGGCCTGTCTATAAATCTGGGCGAACCCCAATTGATCCAGCCCCTCGAGGCAGGATCGAGTTTGCAATTACAGGAAGCCCCTCCATCTTCTGTGAACACTCTCCCACCATAATTCTCTGCGCTCCACATTCTGGAGCGAAGAGAAGATTTTGGTAAGAAAGCAGATTCACTCATTGTGTGCATTTAAGTCAGTCAACATTCTAGAGGATTCATTGCAAAAGAAGGCAACTCCAGAGATTAGGCTCTTCTCATAGGGTACATCGGCCTCTCAGGTAGCTCAATGGTGAGGAATCAGCCTGCCAATGCAGGAGACGCAGGTTTGATCCCTGGGTCAGGAAGATCCCCTGGAGAAGGAAATGGCAACCCACGCCAGTATTCTTGCCTGGAAAATTCCATGGATGGAGGAGCCTGTTGCGCTACAGTTTATGAAGCTACAGAGTCAGACACAAGTGAGTGAATAAGCGCGGACACACACACACACACAGACACACACACACACACACACAGGGTACACCCTGTTTCCTACAGATGCTGGAAAGTGGTTATGGCTCTCAAAGCTTCACCTAGATTCTGTGCCCCAAGGGCTTGTCGTCAGCTCTAAAGCAGACGGTTCTGGAGCCCAGTTTCCCACCATAAGTGGATTCAAGCATTTATGTGTATATCCTGTAACCCACCTTATCTTTTGGCTGTTTGGCACAAGGCAACTCACAGAAACATAACTCAGCTTTCATTTTCCACCTCCTCTCTGAACCTTTCTGAATTCCCTGGTGCTTACCACTTCATTGGAAACCCTCCGTCTGATTGGCTGACAGAAATTGTGTTTACCATCTCCTCCAAGAAGCACTGCTCCACGTACAAATAAGAACCTGACTGGCAAACTCGACAGGTTTGGGGTTTGTGTGTGTGTGTGTGAAAACGGCAAATCTGTGAGCCAGTTAATAGGATTTGAACAGACCAGGCCTTGCTTTGCGTGTCGTGCATGTGTTGGGAATTCTCCCCATCGTTTTGACCTTAGGCTAAAATGTTCTATTCAGGAAAAAATGCAAGAGCAGCTTTCGCGCCCTCAGCAGGGGACAGAAAGTCTGGAACTCTGTTTGGACCCCTCCCTGAGCTGCGATGAACCCTCATTCAACGTCTAGAAATCAAATGTATTTAAAACTCATCAGTAGCAAGAGAAAAACAGCAGTGCGTTCTCCCTCGAACCATCCCCCGCTGTTTATTGACCCCATCTAGTTTTCAGTCAGAGGACCCGTGGAGGGAGTCAGAGCAATTTGCTTCTTGGTTCAAGTTCAGGTTTTGCCGGGAGAGACAGAAAATCATTACCAGCTGGAGAAAGTTCAGTTATTTATAGAAAATGATTAGACGCCCTCTACCCTGGTCCACGGTCAGCTGTCCGCAGTCCCCGAACCAACCACCCTCACAGTTTACACTTTGGTCTGCAGAGGATTAAACCATCAGGGCAGGCTTTCCACCTTGCCACAGGGCAAGTGAGCGCAGAGGCCTGCAGTCCAGCGTGACTGGGGAAAGAGCTTGAGGACTGGGAGGCCGTGCAGGGTGGTGGGACAGTGGGGCCTCTCCCCAGGAGGGACCTAACTTCTCCGGAGGAGTGGGCAGAATATGCAAGGACCACACAGAGGCCACTGTGACACTTTCCAAGAGGGCGATGCAATCTGAGCAATTTCTCTTCTCTGCCCTCATTCGGCACAGATATGCTTCTCCTAAACCCCAAGTATCGTCTTTTGGTTATGCTGGTCTTTGCATCCCCACATACAACCCTTCCCACTTCCCAGGGACAGCATCTTTGGCAGTTCAAGCTCTCTCTTCCCTCTTCCTTCATTTCTGAGATCATCTGGTCTTCCTCTCCTCTGATATCCCAGAAGGGTTTTTGTGTTTGGCATAGATGCTGACACTCAGCTGCAGCCTCATCCTCGTCTCCTGAGCTCCGATTACTCAGGCCTCTAGCGCTCTGGCATCGCGGGTGTGTCCTAAAGCCTGTCTCGGCCCCGTTACCCCTGCCTGGCTGCAGGGTCTCCTCAGCTCTCACCCCTTCCACGGCCGGGGCCTGCGACCTCGTGGAACTGGTTCTCTGGCCTTTCTCTCTCTGTTTGGGTCTTGGCTTCTGCCAGATCTGATCGCACTGCTCGCTTTGCATGTTTCATACGCACCGGTGAATATGCAACATGCTGAGGGTAGCCAGTCACGTCCCCACGGAGAGCCCCTGTTGGCCCAGCTCTGAAACCAACACTCACTAGGACCGCATCGAGCCCCTTTGCATTTGTCTTCATTCCTTTGAGCCATAGCCAGGATGCCAGGGCCACCAGACGCCCAGAATGGTGGCCTGTGTGTCAGAACCATTCAGATGGGGTGAGGGTGTGGGGAGCACCGGGCTCCTTTGGAAGACAAGGGCCCCAGTCTCCTTCCACAATCCCCACCCCTTCCATCAATGCAGCCCTTCAATATAGCTGGAGAGAAATACATGTTTTCAAGTCTTTGCTTGTTTTACTATATTGCAATTCATTTTGTGATAGACAGCCACCTCCATCACTGGTAAAATTAAATGTCCATTTTTTTTTAAGAATGTTAAATCTCAACACTTCTCTATCCTACCATTTTCTTCTTTTATTTCTGAAACTAGAGTCCATATCTCATTCAAAACTTGACCTCGAATTGAATGTCTTTAGGATAGTTTTCTTTGTTAAATATTTTGGCCAGTTATGTGGGCTGCACGTTCAGTGAAGTCAAAAATTGTCGCGTGCTTGTCTAACTTCTAGGGGCCCTAGTGAAATGGCTGCTACGGAGAAGGGGTCAAGCTTGTTGCAGAAATGAATTAAATTCCATAACCTTATGGAATCTTAGCATAGGAGAGAATCACAGAAGCTGTACTGTTCAGTCTTTAATTTAGTAGCATACCTGAAAAGTGATCATTCCGGCTCAAAAAGGACAATTCCAATGATGAGAAGATCAACTCCCAGCAGAAAACCTTTTTGTACATTGAGCCAAAATCCATCCTCCGGTAAAGTGTACTCATTTGTCTTCATTCTAAATAAGGTTCAACACAGAGAACGCTTAATTTTATTTTCCACATAAAAGTCTGTTAAATATTTAAAGAGAGCAATTGAGCATTTCCCAAGTGCTTTTTCCAGGCTAAATGTGCAAAATTAGCTGACTCAGAGAGACTTTCTACTTTGGTTTGGTTTTAACATAAGAAGGTACCATCAATTACAGTAGCAGTATCAATAGGAAACACTCAGTCGTTCCATTCACACGTGTCATGAGAGTTCTTAAAATGTTTATTATCCACAGTACCCTTTCCTGGATGTACCGTACAATATTCCTTCCAATAACTAAAACATAAATCCCCATGTTCAATAGGGCGTCAAACAAAACAGTGAATGAAATTGCGTTCAGTTGCTGTCAGCATCGCCTGGCCTCCTCTACCACTGCCCATGGTGGGTGGTGTTCATCTGCCAAGTTCATCACTGAATTCCCTGAGCTGCCAGCTCTATCTTCCTCATAGCAACTAGCGTGACAACCAGTACTAAATAGCTGGTAAGTGAAAATCCATGCTTAATGAATGACTCACAGCCTTAGCCTTTGGTCGTGGGATAGTCTTGGAAGCCTAGGATACTCTGTCTGTGATTTGACTTCTAACTGACCTGGTGCTAAGTCGCTTCAGTTGTGTCCGACTCTGTGCAACCCCATAGACAGCAGCCCACCAGGCTCCACCGTCCCTGGGATTCTCCAGGCAAGAACACTGGAGTGGGTTGCCATTTCCTTCTCCAATGCATGAAAGTGAAAAGTGAAAGTGAAGTCGCTCAGTCATGTTCAACTCTCAGCAACCCCATGGACTGCAGCCTACCAGGCTTCTCCATTCATGGGATTTTCCAGGCAAGAGTACTGGAGTGGGGTGCCATTGCCTTCTCTGCTAACTGACCTTATCCATATTAAATTCCATCCCATTAGAATGGGCTCTGATGGCAGTCTATCAGAATACTTTTGAATCATCCGTCAATCACCCAAAGTTTTAGTTCTTCCACCTAACAGTGCTTCAGTCGCATATTTGGTGATCAGGCCTGATGTGTCTTCCATGAAGGCATTCAATTAAACAGGGAACAGGACAGAGTCAATAGCAGAATTCTCTGACCTGTCATTGGAATCCTTTCTCTCGCCTTCCCTAATCCATTAATCTAAATCTCTGAGTAGTTACTGAACTGACACAAATCTATCAGACTTACCATCTAGCCTGTATTTCTCCTTTTCCACAAAAGAACATAAAATAATAATCCATCAAATGATTCTCTGAAGCATTATGGGGTATATTCATTGTAGGCCCCTTCTTCAGATCCTTTAAAGCAAGAATTTCCCTATGGAGATATAAAGATTGTTTCTTCCAGAAGGTCCTTCCCACCTTACGACCCTGAGATAAATCATATCCATACAGAACTTGTAACTCACAGGGTACATTTATAAGCACCACATTACTACTTATGGAATGAATGCCTATCAAATATGAAGGGCTCCGCCCAGTGAGGCATGCACATTATCTTGTGAAATGATCTTTATTACAAACCCATCCACGGGGTATTATCATCTGCATTTTAGAGCTCAGGAAATCGAGGCTCAGAATTGTTAAGTAACATACCCACGTACTTATATGTAACAATATCAGTTCTCCTGTGACTTATCACTATATATAATGTGTGGAGTCCAGGGAAAATTTAAAATGCAAGATCCCTTGTTAGGGACGAAACATCGGTGCCCTACCCTCAAATGCCTGCAGTGAAGTCTTTACCTCCAAGGTGATGGTATTAGGAGGCAGGGCCTCTGGGAGGTGATTAGGTGCTTCCTTCCTGAATAGGATTAATTCCCTTGTGACAGAGAGCTCCCTGGTCCCCTCTGCCATGTGAGATCATAAAAAGGAGACAGCCATCCATAAACCAGGAAGAAGGTCATCACCAGACACCAAGTCTGCCAGCCCTTTGATCTCGAACTTCCTAGCCTCTGGAACTGTGGGAAATAAACTTCTATTATAGGAGCCCAAATGGACCAATGGACTCCTTGTTCAAAAAAAGCAGAAAAGAAGGGGAAAAAAGAGTATACATAAATGTTGAATGTACTGCAATATGCCTCTCCTTCCTCCCACAGTCTCTCTCAGCCTACAAGGATGTTTATTATTCACTATTTAATGTCATTCTCAGTCAAGAAAAATGAAAGTTTTAAAGTATTAGCTTGGATTTTGTTGTTAATCCTTATGCAGTGCCAATGTTAAATGCAAATATGAGTGCATTTAATTGGTATGTGGAATCACAGAAATTACATAATTTATGTTCACTCATTTATTTATGTATATGTATTTCATTTTTTTTTAGAACAAGCATTGTTTTTTTTTTTTTATTTTGGGGCTGTGCCAAGGCACTTGTGGAGTCTCAGTTCCACAAGCAAGGACCGAATCCAGGCAACAGCAGTGAGCACTGACTCCTAAGTACCAGAACACTAGGGAACTCCCCTGATCTTACTGAAAGGGTGAAAGTCATGCCTAAAACTTAGCCATCTGTTACACTTCTGGACACCTGCCTCGTGCACCAACACTCTCTGCTTTCGGCTGATGAGTAAGGAAGGACTGAAAGGAAGAGAAGAAGGAAGACTCTGAGTGGTCCTGCTTTTCCCTTCGCTTCTGTGCCATCATTCTCCATACGTGTTGTTGGCTAATGCAGAATAAAAACCTGAGGAAGGAAGGGTATGTTTCCTTGCATCTCAGTGTTTCTTTGAACACCACTGCCTTCTTTCTGCCTCAGAGCAAGTTCTGATTCAAAGGAAATCCCACCGCCCCCGGGGACCACCAATGCACGCAGTCACCCAGCTGTTGATAACACAATGAACTTGCCCTTCCCTTGAGTCATGCTGGCCACCTACCCTGGATCTCCTGGAATCCAGCCTTCACGGGCCACTGCGATGCTATATGCAGGTGGATCTGTAGGGAACAGCAGACAAAGGTACTGTGCACACAGCCTCTGCTCACCCAGGCGCTCCATTGTCTCATTAGACCACCACCGAGACACAAGTCCGGAGGTAAAATTGCAAAGAATTTCAAGACAGCAGCATCAGAGCCTTAAAGCATGTGGAGCTGGCCCTGGCTGTCACCACCCGCCCCTGGCCCCCTGCCACCTCTGAGACCTCCTCTCCTCCACTTCAATTCCTTGCTCCCTTACCTTACAGGCTCTTGAATTATTTCTCTGCATTAAAAAATGTCAAGTAACCCCCTGCCTCCACTTCCTCTCACTTGCTGTTTTCTCTGCCTGAAAGCCTTTCCCCGTGAAGTTCACACACTGTCCTCCTCAGCAGTCAAGCAGCAACTCCAGAGTCAGCTCTCCAGGCTCTCCCTGGCGCCCTGTCCAGGGCTCCTGGACTTCTCCTTCTGAGTGCACTCTTGGAAACAGCACAAGAAGCATCCATCAGCTTCAACTGGCCCTGCTTCATGAAAACAGGCTGTTGATGACTCAAACCTGGAGTTACGTTACAGAGATGGCACTGGGCACGTGTCAGAAGGGAACTCCTACCTTCGGGATGACCCCCAAACCAAGAGTTTTCCATGTACAGAACTCAAGGAATAATGTTGACCTGGAGGAAGCAAAATTCTCTGCAATAAGGAACACCCAGGTTCCAGAAGCACAAATAGCTTGATGAACTCATTCATGGCTAGCTAATCAGTTTCCAAGTGTGAAGTTCCCCTAAGCTCTTAAATATCACCTCGAATCCTGGATGGAGAGACAGTTTTGGGCCCTGTCTCTTGTGTCCTTGCTGGTAGACCTTCCAGGGGAGTTCTTTCTTTTCTTAAAAGCTGATAACATAATATTGGCTTCTATGCCAGCCCTTTGCTCAGTCACATGTTTTATCTTCTTTGTGACCCGTGTAATCACCCGAGTGCATCTCATGTGTGAGTTTGCTTGTTCACTGCCTCACTCATCACTAGATTGTGAGTTCCAGGAGAGCCACACCATTGTCCGATGCATTCACTGCTGGGTCCAACTCCTGAAGCCTTCTCTAGCACAATACAGTCAATGCATATTTATGGGACCACCCACGTTAATGAACTACCGTGCCGTGCTAGACCACGCCTCGTGGTTTCTTCTCAGTCAATATTAACTAAGTGATGAATGTGCAGAAGATGACACATTTAGTAGAGCTCGGGTCCTTGAAAGGAGAGAATTATGCAAAATATTCGCTACAGCAGGGGTGACAAGATAAATTGCTTTAAAATAGAAACACAGAAATGGCCACATGTCCTCCAACATCCTTCACCCCCAGCTCATTCCTCTTCTTCTTTCCTTGCAGCAAATCATAATATCAAGCTGGTAACAGCCCAGCTGTTGCCAAGGCAACAGACTTTATGGATACAAACTTTGAGCCGAGATGAAACCACATGATAAAGAAAGAATTGTTTGGCCAAGGCCTCTTGGAAATAACTACAAAGATGAGAGAGGAAAGAATTAGCCAAGTAAATTGTCTGAGCAACGGCTTCCTCTTAGGCAGATAAGAAAACAGAAGATAGAGCCGAATCACACCTAGCATATATATCTGCAGCAGAAAGTCACACAAAGTCAAAAAAATGCTTGTGGTTTCCATTTTGTAAGGAAATTATAAGCTAATCTGGAGGAAGGAGCGCTCTTCAGACACTCTGGTCACTGCTAATTCAAGTTGAAACTGAACTGGCCTGGCTTTGCCTGCATTTCAACATGCTTTTATGCAATTGAAGGGTTCTTGGAAAATTGTGGGTAAAACAAATATCTAAAAATCAAATCGGAATTCAAGTGCACTGCCTGGCTTGGTGTTTAAAGAACTTTGGAAAAATCCTTCTGCAAACTAAGCAATCCCTTTGTTACAGGCCTAGGCATTCCTTTCTGCATAGCTGTCGCAAGTTTTTATATAAGTCTTCTGGAAGACAAATTCTCCCAGTGATGATACCAGCGTCATTTGCCTGATTATTTTCGTATGGCATCACCTTTCTGGGTCTCTGTTTGTTCCCATGAAAAACGGGGAAAAGAGTGTTTGCCAGTCACCAACTTCACCCTTGGAGAATTTTTGCTTTTTAATGTTCTCAGAATATATTTCTTAAAAAACACACACAGCAAGTACCCACTGGGGGCCAAGTAGGCTGTGTGTTTCCTCTTACATTCCTCCTCCCTCCTGCCTTCTTTATCATTGTCAAACAGATCTCACTTTTGTGACTCTTGGAATATGTAGGGGTTTTGATTTCTGCCATTGAGGGGTTCTGCTTCCTTGCTTCATCCAGGAAAATTAAACTACACAAAAACCTCATTTAAATTGAAATGAAGTTTTCTGTAGGCAGTGTTTCAGAATTTTGGGGGGAAATGAGATGATAGAAACCCAGTAAATATGTAACCACCTACAGCACGTGTATTAAATTAAAATCTCTTTGGACAAGACTTTACGTACGGACGGAGTGACTCACACCTGGGTGTGTCCAGGTGAGGACTGTCTTCTCCTTTACCTGCTCCCAGGAAGGGTCTTTCCTCAGCTTAGCAATGGAAATACTACAAATTCCTGTGTATATTTGTAGTATATTCAGTTTATTTTTGCCAAATTCTTCAAAAGGACTGCAGGATGATTCCCAATTTCCTGGAAAATTCAAGGTTTATCTGTGTACATCTCTCATTATTTCTTACCATGTCTTCCCTTCTTCCCTACCCTAATAGTTTATGCCCATCGACCTGCAAGGCACACCTGGAAACCCAGCTCGGTCCCGATTCTGTTACAGCAGGCAGGTAAGAGACATGGGGCATGAACCAGGTGCAGGAAATCACACATATTCCAAACAGTGGGGGTCCACGGCAGACAAAGGAAAGTAGGAGCCTCCGGAACCTCCGCGTCCCATGTTCTGTTGATAAGTGTCCTGGGAGCAAAGCATGGTGGGAATCTCTTGTGCCCGAATGTAGCCTGTTATTCATAATGCTCTCATTATAATAAAATCAGCCTTGTGGATAAGAAGTGCCCATCATGCCATTATACTTCTGATCTAAACTAAAGGCAAAAATCACTCCTCTCCTTGGGAACACACAGCTGGGATGAAAATGGAGGAACACAACCACCAAACTCCTCCTTCCCTGATGAATATCCCATCCCTTTGTTTGTATGCCCCTCCCAGTGGGCTTCTGGGCTCAGATAGCAAAGCTTCTGCCTGCAGTGCGGGAGACCTGGGTTCGATCCCTGGGTCAGGAAGATCCCCTAGGGAAGGAAATGGCAACCCACTCCAGTATTCTTGCCTGGAGAATCCCATGGACTGAGAAGCCTGGTGGGCTACAGTCCACAGGGTCGCAGAGTTGGACACAACTGAGCGACTTCACTTTCTTCTTTCATAACGGGCTTGCCAAAGAAACCCAGGGCAGAAGGCCCTAATCTGTCTGTCCCCTCTCCCTCTGAGAGCGCAAATCAATGCTTAGTCACTGCAGTCATGTCAGACTCTGTGTGACCCCATAGACTGTAGCTCACCACGCTCCTTCATGCATGGGATTCTGCAGGCAAGAATACCGGAGTGGGCTGCTATTCCCTCCTCCAGGGGATCTTCCCGACCCAGGGATCGAACCTGCATCTCTTACACCTCCTGCACTGGCAGGCGGGTTCTTTACCACTGGCACCACCTGAGAAGCCCTATTAGAGCATACTTTTGCTTAAATAAACTCTCACTTTACTTTGTTAATCTCCCTGCTTCAAGTCAGAATTCTTTGGCAACAAAGAAAGAATCTTAAATTCACCAGGAACAATCCAATAGTTACCTATTTGTTTTCAGAGTATGCTTGGCCCTGAGGATAAAAGACAAGGAGTTACAGAGTAGCGGCCTTCGAGGAGTTTATAATCCAACTGGAAAAAAAGAGTCACACTGAGACAATCACTAACATTCTAGTCCAAGGTGGCTAGGAATGAAGATGGGAGACCAGGCTGTGGTTCAGAAATCTGCAGAAAAGATGGAATTGAGTGCTGAAGACACTGAGGTGGTGGAAGACCAGGGTTGGCTCTTGAAGAATAAGAAGAACATGGCCCGTCAGGGAAGAATGAAAAATGTCTTCTGGATTGGGAGACTTATAAGAGGCAAGATCCAGTGCTATTCACCACCCACCTGTTCCCAAGTCCAGGCTTGGTCTGCTCACCGTATGACAGCTTGATAAATCAGGAGAGGTGGTGCAAGGAACAAGGTCTTTATTCAGAAAGCCGGGTGTCCAAAAAGATGATGGACTAGAGTCCTAGAGGACCAGCTTATCAGGGTCTGGATGCTACAGAACAGAGATGGGGAGAAGGTGAGGAGATAAACTAAGAAGCCATAGTCTTGCAGAACATCTCCTAGTTTGACCAGCCTTGGGGAGATCAGTTCAATCGCTCAGAGGCGTCTGACTCTTTGCAACGCCATGGACTGCAGTATGCCAGGCCTCCCTGTCCATCACCAACTCTCGGGGTTTACACAAACTCATGTCCATTGAGTCAGTGATGCCATCCAACCATCTCATCCTCTATTGTTCCCTCCTCCTCTTGCCTTCAATCTTTCCCAGCATCAGGGTCTTTTCAAATGAGTCAATTCTACACATCAGGTGGCCAAAAGATTGGAGTTTCAGCTTCAGCATCAGTCCTTCCAATGAATACCCAGGACTGATCTCCTTTAGGATGGACTGGTTGGATCTCCTTGCAGTCCAAGGGGCTCTCTAGAGTCATCTCCAATACCACAATTCAAAAACATCAATTCATTGGCTCTCAGCTTTCTTTATAGTCCAACTCTCACATCCATACATGACTACTGGAAATATCAAAGCTTTGACTAGATGGACCTTTGTTGGGAAAGTAATGTCTCTGCTTTTTAAAATGCTGTCTAGGGTTCTAAGGAGCAAGCGAGCAAGCATCTTTTAATTTCATGACTGCAGTCAACATCTGCAGGGATTTTGGAGCCCCCAAAATATACTCTGTCACTGTTTTGGAAGAGAGTCTTCCAGACATTTCAAAACTTCCCTCCCACCCATTATCCCCTTCTTCACAACCAAGGCAGACAAGAGAACGAAAAATTCCCCTTAAGCAATCGATGAGTGGAAAGGCTGGGATAAAGACTTTAAATTTTTCCTGTTGTTGATGTTCTTCAGTTAAATGTTCCCAGGAGCCTTGTGAATTAGATTTATTTAGTACAAATAAGGACGTGGCCTAAGGCCCAAGTTAAGAAGGGACATAGGGTTTATCCTCCAATTCTGTTTGACCTTACAGCTCAGAGTGCCATCCAGGCCAGGGCATGGTCTAGCTCTGTGCCTTGCATCAAATGGGAGACCAAAGAAGCACTCAGGAAGCAGCTGCAGAGGCAGCTCTGAGGCCGTGGAGCACCGAACGCACTCAAGAGCTAAGTGGATTTTTCTGCACGACTGTGAGGCTGTCAGATGAGCCGGGAGGAAGCCCAGGAGTCCTGCCTTTGCTGCTTCCTCCGACAATTTGAACAGCTTTAGAAATGTTTCGCTTAAGGAAATTAGAGGCTTAATACCAGCAACACTGAATGTTTCTCGGGAGCTTGTCTCCCTAGAATCTGTAGCAGCTGTGTGCAAATTAATCAGTGGTTTGCAGGCTACACAGAGCTGAGACTGGGGAAACAGCTGGGCATATTTATGAAAGTTTGTCAGGGATGTACCAGCATGTGCGGAGGTACCTTTCTCGTGAAGTGTCATTTTGCTGGCAAAGAAAAGGAGAGAGCACGACAGATCCCACCTATGTCTAGAGGATTAATGAAAGCCTGGCAGAATTCTGAAGCAGAATATCTCTTCTCGTCTAATTTAGGCGGAGATTTACGTGAGCGGGCCTGGGGAGCCAAAATGCATCAGGCACAGTGTTGATGGGTGACTTGTCTGATCACGACAGGGGCGTTCAATTCCCACCAAGGGCTGCCAGCTGCCCTGAGGAAGCGCTGTGACATCCGCCAGTGGTCTGGGGTGGGGGACCGGGGCCAGGCCAGCCCCGGCTCTGCTCCCAGCCCCCACCCACATTTAGAGAAAGGATGAAAGAAACTTGCCAGAGAATTGATGGAGATCTTCCCTGTGGCTCAGACAGTAAAGTGTCTGCTGCAATGCAGGAGACCCGAGTTCAACCCCTGGGTTGGGAAGATCCCCTGGAGGAGGAAACAGCAACCCACTCCAGTATTCTTCCCTGGAGAATCCCATGGTCAGAGGAGCCTGGCAGCCTACAGTCCATGGGGTCGCAAATAGTCGGACACGACTGAGCGACTTCTTTCTTTCTAAGTGAGTTTAACACCTCCTGACTCCCCCCACCCCCCCCTTTTTTTTAATCTTTAAATACATACAGAGGCAGCACACAGGATGGAAGTGAATCAACACACAGGGAGAGAAAGGAACAACCCTTCTGGATAACTACTTTTGGGGACTAAAAGCCCTGTTTTACGTTCGTTTGTTTGCTCACTTAGTTTGATGTATCTGTGTGTCTTTGTCATGACAATACCCTGGGTGTTTCCAGAGCCCTTCCCATTACCTATTACCTAGATAGCTTATGAAACTTGGCCCAGCTCACACGTATTAAATCATTTGTTGGTTTGTTCTAGTCGCTAAGTTGTTTCCGACTGTTTGTGACCCCACAAACTGTAGCCCACCAGGTTCCTCTGTTCATCATGGGATTTCTCTGGCAAGACTATGGAGTGGGTTGCCACTTCCTCCTCCAGAGGCTCTTCCTGAATCAAGGGTCAATCGAACCTACGTCTCCTGCAATGGCAGGCAGATTCTTTACTGCTGAGCTACCAGGAAAGCCCCACATGTATTGCCCATCTCCTAACATTTTCTTAGAGCCCATCTGTAGGACCCTGTCACGTTTCATTTTCATGCATTGGAGAAGGAAATGGCAATCCACTCCAGTGTTCTTGCCTGGAGAAACCCAGGGACAGGGGAGCCTGGTGGGCTGCCGTCTATGGGGTCGCACAGAGTCGGACACGACTGAAGTGACAGCAGCAGCACCAGTAGGGCCCTGTAAATTGTTCTGCATTTTGTTCTGTCGCTGAGCTCAACATTTCGCATGTATCAATTATTAAACCATCTCGTTTAGCATGGGGGGGGGTGTGCTGTTACAAAGTAGCTAGCCTGCACCCAGGTGGAGAGACCAAAGACACGGAAGACGACAGATGGAGTAGCTTCCAAGGCCTCCCCACCGGGTGAAGAAAAACCACCCATAGGGTTTGAGCTCCTCCAGTCCAGGGCACAAGGTGGAGGAGGATTTTTTGTAAGACGAGAACTTGAAGAAGAGAATAATTAGTTAACCATCTGAACTAGAGAGAGACTGAGGCATATACATAATGACGCTATAGTAACAGGATGCCCAGTTACATTTGAATGCCAGATAAATGATGAATAAATTTTGCCAGGAATATATCTTATGCAATTTTCGGGACATAACTTGCACTCAAAAATCATTCATTGTACATCTGACATTTAAATGTAAGTGACCATCTATATTTTTCTGTTTCAATTCTGGCAACCCTACCTGTACGAAGGAAAATGGAAACTATCTGGCCACCACACCAAGCCCAGCCACAGTGGATGGCCCCTCTGTGTCCCTGCCCACAGCCTGGCTCCGCCGCAAGCTTTTGTGCATGGAGCCAGCATTTTCCCCTGCACCAGATCTAGGTCTCTAGACAGCACCTTTATGTTCCCCAACATCCTGTCAGAGACATTCTCCAAACTTAGGTTTTACATCATTATTCTACAAAAGTTTGCCAGAGTTCATTGGGGGATTGCTTAAGTAAAGTTGGGTTTAAATGTGTGGTGCAGTTATTATTTTTATTCTTTTTTAATAATAAACTATACATTTATTATTTTAAAAAATTTTTTTTACTTTACAATATTGTATTGGTTTTGCCATACATCAACATGAATCTGCCAGAAAGAAAAACGCCAATACAGTATGCTAACGCATATATAGGGAATTTAGAAAGATGGTAAAGATAACCCTGAACGGGAGACAGCAAAAGAGACACAGATGTATAGAACAGTCTTTTGAACTCTGTGGGAGAGGTAGAGGGCGGGATGATTTGGGAGAATGGCATTTTTAAATCATGCTCAACTGTGTATACAGGTATTTGTATTACATTCCCATATTAGTTAGGAATCCACTCGGCTTCAACTGATAGACAATCCATTTTAAACAAATGGTGGTTTGCTTTCTCACATAAGAATTTTGGAGCATTGACGGTATTGGTTCAACAACATTAAGGCCAACACTTCTGAACTTACTTTTGTGATAGCAAGATGGCTGCTGTAGCTCCAGCTTTCACATTTATAATCTGGCAGGGATAAGATGAAGAAGAGGTGCCAGCTCTATTTGTCCTTTGGTTCAGGAAAGAAGAAATCTCTCTAGGAACCATCTGGCCAGTCTAGGTCACATGGACACTCCTAACTACCAGAGGGACAAAAAAGGAAACCACAGGATTTCGTAAAAGGTCAATCATGTTCCACTGTCTGAGTCTGGGCACGTTACTGTCTGAATAAAATCAAGATCTTTAATAGGAAAGGAAGTGAAATAAAAAGCTGAGTAGATCACCAAGAGAGTCTGCATAATTCCTTGTAATCTTTAGATATAATTCATCTTCTTCCTACTGGAGATCCTTACTCTCCTTACAACCCAGGACTTCACCAGAAATTACATGCATGTAAGTGATGTCGACTACAGAGAGTACATTTCATGATATTTGGGGGAAGTCCCAGTGCCTAGCACAGTGTATAACTTCCAAGCACTGAAGACTGAGATAAATGAAAAAATGTGACCCAGATAAATAACAAAGGAAGAGTTTTGGTGTCATTCCAGCAACGTGTGTTTGCACACACACACACACACACACACACGTGTCTCATGGCCATTTTATGCATGTTCAGCATTAGAACGTTATTGCTTGGACAAAGTTGTTCAATTTTTAATACCTGTGACTCCCAAGATGTATAACTCCCTGAAAAGTGAAAATGTTAGTTGCTCAGTCATGTCTGACTCTTTGCGACCCCATGGACTGTGGCCTGTCAGGCTTCTCTGACAATGGGATTCTCCAGGGAAGAATACTGGAGTGGGTTGCCATTCCCTTCTCCAGGGGATCTTCCTGACCCAGGGATCGAACCTGGGTCTCCTGCATTGCAGGCAGATTCTTTACCATCTGAGCCACCAGGGAAACCCCCTACTCTCAGTTAATTGGAAGGGAGGAGAAGAAAAGAGAAAAGGAAAAGGAAAGAAGAGGAAAAACTGTTTCTGGTGAATTTTTCATGTGCAAAACTGTGAGTTGCCTATGTGCACAGGTTTTCAGAGCTTGGGTGCAGTCCTTTAGTCAGCATGGAAAACTCAGTACTTGAATCTGACTTATGGTGGGAAACACAGACTTCCCAGAAGGGAAAGGCTGTCTCATCTCCTTCTGCCTCCAGATCCTAACCCACAGCTTGACAGTAACACAGAGCCAGACTTCAACGGCAAGCTGACGAAATGCTCACCCAGCAGGCTTGCATTTCCTCAAATACTTTTAAGGCACCGTCATGTGTGCTTCAAAACATCATGAAAACAACGTGGAATGCCTCTTCCAAGGGACATAAGGGGAAATCAATACATTCTGATTTTCTCCTCCGTTAAACTCTCAATGACTGAAACAGTAGTGTGGCTGGGGAGAGTTTAGTAGCTCAACAACCACATACTAAATTCTTCTTCTTCAAGATGATAGAGTTTTATTTAGGTTCCTACTGGTAGAGTTTTAGGGCTTTAATGGGTTCAAAAAAAAATGCACCAGTAATCAACAAAAATAAATAGAGCACACAAGTAAGTATGAAGGTAATTATTTGTGGAACCGTCTGCCACAATAGCCTCCCTCATAGCGTGGCAACTAAATGCTACAACGCTATTAAGGTGAATAAACAAGAGATTGTCAAGGAAAACAGTGCCATGAAACCGGTGAGCAAGGATCCAGAGGCACTGGGAGTATTTCTCAGCTAGGAGACAGACCACGCGACAGGTAACAGGGAAAGACACTCTCCAGAGCTGAGTCACCCTTGAAGCTTGTCTTTCCCTACTCTGCCTGTCCAGCCCACCAGCAAATCCCAGTGGGTCAGCTGCCAAGACTCCTGCAGGATCTGTCTGTTCTGTTCATCCACCCAGCCATGACCACAGTCCTTGCCAACATCACCGAAGAGCCAGACCCCTCCCTGTCTTGATTTCGAGTCTCCTTCTTCCTGCCCACTTTCAGTGTGCTCCTTACAAAGCAGAAAATGCAAGCATTAGTCACTCAGTCATGTCCGACTCTTTGCGAGTCCACGGATTGTAGCCTACCAAGCTCCTCTGTCTATGAGATTCTCTAGGCGAGAAGACTGGAGTGGGTTGCCATGCCCTTCTCCACCTCAATAGATCCCAGCCCCATAGATCTCTTTTACACCCCTTGAGTCTGTTGGCCTCTTCGCTGCCCTTTTCACAGTTGGCCCCTGTGCTTGGATGGCACTTCCCCTGAGTCTACATGGCTGACTGCTTCTTACTATGATAAAGAGGTTCCTCATGTATCACCTGTCCAGAGTCTGTAAAGCAGGCACAGCTTCTGGGGAGCCCCCTCAAAAAGAAGAGCATGCAACTTCACCTTGAAGCAAATCTGAGGCCTTGGAAGGGACCCAAGAAGCGCCTTGATCCAAAGGAATCCTCACTACTTACTCTCTGTAATTACCATTTACCTGCTTCTCATCACACCAGTGGCATCCCTGACACTTGTAATAATCTAAAGTTGTCTTTAACACATTTCCATTTTTTGCATTGTCTCCTCATACCAAAGTAAAATCTCTGTAGAACCGAGGTCCTACCACAGACCTGGAACATAGCTGGCACTCTGCCTGTTTATTGCCTTTAGAAATGGATGAATGGATACATAATAGTGATATCACATCAGCCATGAAGTGTTTGCTGTCCCATATACACCCATTATCGGCTCTTATTGTACAGGTGCTCCTGGCTGGCTGCCAAGAAGTGGTAACCCTGGGGATTTGGAGCCAGTACTCTGGGTGTAGATTCCATCCTCTTAACCCCGACACTGTACTTGGGGTGAAGGCTGCTTGTTTGACTAATTCAATGGGCACCACTGTGCCCTAGGGGCAGCAAGTAGGAGATTCCCGTCTCACAGGGATGAGGGTTTGGCAGAGGAGAGTGAAGTAGCTTGCCCTCCACACCACGCTCGAGGAAAAGAAACAAGGAAAATCTTTTGTCCAGGGATTCTCCTAGAGGAAAGAAGGCCTCCTGTGGAAACCAATTGCCCAGAATCATTCCCGCCTCTGCCAGCATTTCTTCTTGGATAAGATGTGTGTGTGTGTATTTATATGTGTGTATATACATATATATATATATATATGGTGAATTATGGAAAATGTGGGTGATCAACTTTATGTCAAATATGCAGCCCAAAGGAGCTTCCTGTGACTTAACCAAGGGTTCAGAGCTGTTACGGAAGTGCTTGCTGTCGTGACGTGCATGCATCACTTCCTCCGCGTGGCTGTGTGCGCACATGTATAAAAGCGATCATAGCGGGTACGAGGTCTTCTTCAACTGTTCTCACTTCTACTAACCTACTAAACTCCATTCACATCACTTCTTACCCAGTGAGTTTTAAAATAAGAAAATATTTGGTTCTTAAATGTTAAAAAACACTTTTGCATTCTTTCTGGGTTAAAATAAACTCTTCTTGACTTCTCTGTGATAAATCTGACAGCCTCTTTTTGTCTAGGCTCCTGCGATCGTAAATAAGGCAGAAGGAGAAGTCTGCAGAGGTCTCCAGCTTTTCCTGGAGCATAGCAGCAGCAGGCAAACAACTGTATTGGAAATGAGTAGATGAGATAACAGGGCAAAGTCAACGGGAGGGAAAAGAAAGGTGTATATTTTTAAACAAAATTCTCCTGTATAAAGACAGGTCCCCATGGCGCCCTTCACTGAAATGAACCAGCGGAAAACCATCCTGGCCGGCACCACCTTCCCTGCTTGTTTAGTTCTGCTCTGCTTTGCAATATTTCTTTAATCCATAATAGCAACCTCGGATCTCAAATAAGTGAGTGAAGCACTCTCTCCCACCACCATCTGGGCCAAAAGGTGAATTTTATTCTCAGCGTAAACACACTCCCAGAAGTGATCCAACAAAGTAAAAAGCGTGGGACCCTGAGACCCAGTCCCCTCTGTTTTACATTTCCTGATGCTGATGACGAGACGGAAATATCACTGGCCAATAAGACAAATCTGGTTTTTATATAACAAGAGGCAGAGGAAGTGAGAAAGGGAACATATATATCTCTCTTTTGCTTCAGCGCGGTGTGTGTGTGTGTGTGTGTGTGTGTGTGTGTGTGTGTATTTGCTCAGCCATGGCCGACTTTCTACGACCCATGGACTGTGAGATTTTCCAGGCAAAAATACTGGAGTGGGTGGCCATTGCCTCAGTTAGAATTTCCTTTATTCACTGAGATTTTTAGCTATCAGCTACCTTGTAGAATTATTTGCTGGCCACCCATGTGCACCCATGTATACTCTCTCTGACCGTAGATACAGTATCAAAGAAGGTACAGAAAACGATTTTTTTTTTTTCTTTTCAAATTGTTATGAGAAGTTCCTGGTGATAGAGAAGGTTTTGCTTCCTGTGGTCATGCATTTCTCATTGTTGGAGTAGAATGGTGCTTGAGGACCTGGGATTTTCTCATTCTTTTTAGGATGGAGTTTTGTTAGCTTAATGGAGTCACAGCTGAGACATGTGGACTGCACATTGAACAACTTCTTCTCACCTGGCCCAGAATCCACACAGATTATCACCAAGGCCCTTGTCTGGGTTTGGAATACAGCTGACCCTTGTTGTTCAGTACCTTGAACAACACTGCTTTGAATTGCGAGTGTCCACTTATACATGGATTTTGTTTTTAATGGTAAAGCTACAGTGCTACACAATCTGTGGTTGGCTGAATCTGTGAATATGCAACCACGAAATGGAAGAATCAGGTAGCTAGAAGGCCAACTGGGAAATTATATGTGGATTTTCCACTGCAGAGGGTTGGCACTCCTAACCCCTGAAAATGTCCAAAGGTCAGCTGTATGTTAATTAGGTGGACACACACCAGGGACCTCAGTTACCAGCTTTGCAATGAATCTGATAGAAATCTTTCAGTTCTGGGACCAGGGCGCAGGTACTATACAGAAATTCCCTAGTAGGGTCGTTCGTACTATCCCTCATGCCACTTGCTAAGCTTTGATGCAGATGGCTAACACATCTCTCTGTCTGTCTGTCTTGAGATGGAGGCAGCTAATTCTCTCCACTATCCACAGAACTTTACAGTGTAGTGGTTTCCCATAAATTTGTGATGATAGAGCCATTCTGCCTGATATGTTTGAATCAGATCCTAAGATTGTTCAACACAGCCTGGGAAAATTAGGTCAAGAATGCTGTCCCCAGACTCTCTGATAGGTCTTAAAATAAGTCCTGTCACTGCCTGTCAAGAACCAAAACAGAAAATAATGACTGGATTTGCAGCCTTTTCCTTTCAAGATTTACAAATTGATATTAACCATCCTGTCTTCTTGCTGGAGAAGACTCTTGAGAGTCCCTTGGACTGCAAGGAGATCCAACTTGTCCAACCTAAACAAAATCAGTCCTGAATATTCATTGGAAGGACTGATGCTGAAGCTGAAACTCCAATACTCTGGCCATCTGATGCGAAGAACTGACTCACTAGAAAAGACCCTGATGCTGGGAAAGATTGAAGGTGGGAGGAGAAGGGGATGACAGAGAATGAGATGGTTGGATGGCATCACTGACTCAATGGACATGAGTTTGAGTCAGCTCCAGGAGTTGGTGATGGACAGGGAGGCCTGGCGTGCTGCAGTCCATGGGGTCACAAAGAGTCGGACACGACTGAGTGACTGAACTGAACTGACTGATCCTGTCTTCTAAAAAGAGTGTGTCTTTCAGTCTGTCAGTCGTGTCCAACTCTTTGCGACCCCATGGACTGTAGCTCATCAGGCTCCTCTGTCCAAGGACTTCACAGGCAAGAATACTGGAGTGGGTTGCCAAGCCCTCCTCCAGGGGATCTTCCCAACCCAGGCATTGAACCCAGGTCTCCCATATTGCAGATTCCTTATTGTTTGAGCCACCAGGGAAGCACTTCTAAAGAGCAGGTTCCTTGAAAGCAGGTACTCTTGGCTTGTCCTTGTATTTCCAAACTAATAAGCAAGACTTCAATAAATGCTTGCTCCTTCCTTCCTTTAAACAACACTTTTTAAATGCCTATTATTTCCTAGGAAACAATGGTGATCAAAATAGGTAAAAAATTTTCCTCTGTTGAAACTTATGAGCCAAACTCAGTATCCATTTAAACGGTATATAAACCAGCCATTGCAGTCTGTCACAAGAATTCAGTTCAGTTCAGTTCAATTCAGTCACTCAGTTGTGTCCAACTCTTTGCGACCCCATGAATCACAGCACGCCAGGCCTCCCTGTCCATCACCAGCTCCCGGAGTTCACCCAAACTCATGTGCATCAAGGCGGTGATGCCATCCAGCCATCTCATCCTCTGTCGTCCCCTTCTCCTCCTGCCCCCAATCCCTCCCTGCATCAGAGTCTTTTCCAATGAGTCAACTCTTCCCATGAGGTGGCCAAAGTACTGGAGTTTCAGCTTCAGCATCATTCCTTCCAAAGAACACCCAGGACTGATCTCCTTTAGGATGGACTGGTTGGATCTCCTTGCAGTCCAAGGGACTCTCAAGAGTGTTCTCCAATGCCACAGTTCAAAAGCATCAATTCTTCGGCACTCAGCTTTCTTCACAGTCCAACTCTCACATCCATTTACAAAACAAGATACACAGGGCAGGGGGCGAAGGACTGACTGAAGATGCAGCTTTACTTCCAGGAGTGGGCCAGCCAGTTCAGGGTATGAGTTGAGACCTCACGCAGAAGAGCTCATGTTTTCACAAGTTCGGTGCTTCATTTCCCAGGCCCCAGGATACAGGTGAAGAATCCTTTTCCTAAATTAAATGTACATGCACTCCTCTCACTCCAAAACTCTTCCCAAAGGAAATAATGCTCTAAGACCTCATGGATGCGACTCCTTGCACATATGAAGGGAGAACACGTATTAAATTTCCTATCAAACTATTTTCCTTTGACTCAGTCTATATCTCAAAAGAGCTCCCACCAATATAACCTCTTTGCCAAATGGCCAAGATGAAATATATTTGGGGGGCATTTGATATAAAATGAACAGTTTCAAATAGCTTTACACATGTTGAAAGTTTAAAAAGTTGTTTATTAACTACTTTAGTTATAATTCATTTAAAAATCCCATTATGTTTGGTTACACAAGAGTGACTTTAATACACTTAAAGATGTGGTACTCCTTAGCTGTGACATATTTATAGTCGGAGCATTAAAAAGTTTATAAAATCAGGCCATATTTTCTCAGTGTCAAACATCCCTCAATGAAGACAATTATTCAGCCTGCCTATTTGTAATTAGGTATGAAATAATTTATGATTATGAAGATAAGTGAGCAAAAATTTTAGAAGGACTGCATATTGTATTTTATTATTAAAAGATTTCCATAATCTTTCCAGGGTTTGAGGAGTCATAAATTGCCTGGATCTGATTTCCTCTGGATTTTGCTTGGGATTAATAAACATATGGGTCTCATCTAAGATCGTGTGTCAAAAATAATGAAGGGAATGGCTTCACACAAAGCTGAAAATGAAACCAGACTGACATGAGCTGACTTTGGTTTGGACAACTACCATGAGCTGTCTAAAGTCAACCCACGAAGAAAGAGTCTGGCAGTGCCAAGGGGGAAAGAATGCCCCACGGGGGCAGAAAGGCAGCCAAAGTTTAAATAACCCAGGGCTGCAGAGCTCCTCCTTTGCCACACTTCCTTCTTCTCAACAGGGACCAAGGACACTTGCAACATGCTATTATAACACATGGTATCTGTGGCTTCCTGGGGTACACAGGCAGCTAAAAACATGAATATTTATTGGAAGGACTGTTGCTGAAACTGAAGCTCCAACACTTCGGCCACCTGATGTGAAGAGCCAACTCACTGGAAAAAAATAACCTCGAAGTGGGGAAAGTCTGAGGGCAAGAGGAGAAGGGGGCCACAGAGAATGCGAGGGTTAGATGGCATCAGTGACTCAATGGACATGAATTTGCGCAAGCTCTGGGAGATAGAGGAGGACGGAGAAGCCTGGTGTGCTGCAGTCCCTGGGGTTGCAAACAGTCGCACATCCCTTAGCCACTGAGCAACAGCAGTAACAAAAATGTGGGGAGGGCAAAGCCAGCCTTCTCCTCAATCCCTCTCTCAAGAGGATGAGCAGACACAGAAAATGTTGACCAATCTCTCGTTTCTCTTCTCTTCCATTCGAAAGAAGTCATAGGAATGGGGGGCTGCTACGGTTTCTTTCATGCTTTCCTTCTGTCCAACAAAATTCTCCTAATAACCCTTCAATTTATAGCCATTGTTTTCTTCTAAAACCCAAGCAGGGATTGTCTAATTTGTATTAATATTTTGCAGCTCCTGAAGCTCCCAAAATAGTCTGTGTAAAATGCATTGTTTTTTCAAAGTTAAAATGAATGAATGTAAGAAAATGCTATAGAATAATTTTTGTGATGCCCCTAGAAATTCTTGCAATTTCCAGAAGTTAATCAGACAAATGAGGACTGGAACACAGAGTTAGACACAGTGCAGTCCCACTTTCTCATTGCCACATCACGCCAGAGAGAGTGCTTCCTTGGAGCCCAAACAGAAAAATTGCTAAGCCAATTATGTATCAATGAGTCTGAACTTGTGACACGGAAGTAGCCTCTGAACACATCCTTTCTGCTAACTCATATTCGTTGAGTCCAATGAGGTTCACAGAGCACTTGGCCTGAGGCCACAGATGGAGATTTCACTACATGTGAAGTCAAAGTTACTAAGCAACATACCTCTTGGTTGGCAGAACATAGCTGCTGTTTTTACCATCTTCTTCCACAAGTGAAGCTTGATGCTTTCAATTACACCAGCTCAGCAGGAAAGGCACACTGGAATCAACTTGCTGATTAAAACAAATCTGCCCTAAGATCCCCCAAAAGTTTGAAATTAGAATGAACCGAAAGGATGCATTCCAAAATGCTTTACAACCACAATTTTCTAAAAGATTCAACCAGAAGCACCAAACTAAACCCAAGCTCAGTTCAGTTCAGTTGCTCAGTCGTGTCCGACTCTTCGCAACCCCATGGACTGCAGCACACCAGGCCTCCCTGTCCATCACCAACTCTCGGGAGTTTACTCAAACTCACATCCATTCATTCAGTGATGCCATCCAACCATCTTATCCTCTGTTGTCCCCTTCTCCTCCAACCTTCAATCTTTCTGAACATCAGGGTCTTTTCCACTGAGTCAGTTCTTTGCTTCAGGTGGCCAAAGTATTGGAGTTTCAGCTTCAACATCAGTCTTTCCAATGAATATTCAGGACTGATTTCCTTTAGGATGGACTGGTTGGATCTTCTTGCAGTCCAAGGGACTCTCAAGAGTCTTCTCCAACACCACAGTTCAAAAGGATCAATTCTTCAGCGCTCAGCTTTCTTTATAGTTCAACTCTCACATCCATACATGACTACTGGGAAAACCATAGCCTTGACTAGATGGACCTTAGTTGGCAAAGTAATGTCTCTGCTTTTGAATATTCTATCTAGATTGGTCATAACTTTTCTTCCAAGGAGCAAATATCTTTTAATTTCATGGCTTCAGTCACGATCTGCAGTGATTTTGGAGGCCCCCCCCACCAAAATAAAGTCTGTAACTGTTTCCACTGTTTCCCCACCTATTTCCCATGAAATGATGGGACCAGATGCCATGATCTTAGTTTTCTGAATGTTGAGTTTTAAGCCAACTTTTTCACTCTCTTCTTTCACTTTCCTCAAGAGGCTCTTTAGTTCCTGTTCGCTTTCTGCCATAAGGGTGGTGTCATCTACATACCTGAGGTTATTGATATTTCTCCTGGCAATCTTGATTCCAGCTTGTGCTTCATCCAGCCCAGCATTTCTTATGATGTACTCTGCATATAAGTTAAATAAGCAGATTGACAATATACAGCCTTGATGTACTCCTTTCCCAATTTGGAACCAGTCTGTTGTTCCATGTCCAACTAACTGTTGGACATGGAACTGTTCTGTTACAACTAACTATTCTAACTGTTGCTTCCTGACCTGCATACAGATTTCTCAAGAGGCAGGTAAGGTGGTCTGATATTCCCATCTCTTAAAGAATTTTCCACAGTTTGTTGTGATCCATACAGTCAAAGGCTTCGGTGTAGTCAGTAAAGCAGAAGTAGATGTTTTTCTGGAACTCTCTTGCTTTTTCAATGATCCAACTGAGGTTGGCAATTTGATCTGTGGTTCCTCTGCCTTTTCTGAAACCAGGTTGAACATCTGGAAATTCACGGTTCATGAACTGTTGAGGCCTGGCTTGGAGAATTTTGTGCATTACTTTACTAGTGTGTGGGATGAGTGCAATTGTGCAGTAGTGTGAACATTCCTTGGCATTGCCTTTCTTTGGGATTGGAATGAAAACTGACCTGTTCCAGTCCTGTGGCCATTGCTGAGTTTTCCAAATTTGCTGGCATATTGAGTGCCTCACTTTCACAGCATCATCTTTCAGGATTTGAAACAGCTCAGCTGGAATTCCATCACCTCCACTAGCTTTGTTCATAATGATGCTTCCTAAGGCCCACTTGACTTCACACTCCAGGGTGTCTGCCTCTAGGTGAGTGATCATACCGCATGTTTATCTGGGTTATGAAGATCTTTTTTGTATAGTTCTCCTGTGTATTCTTACCCCCTCTTCTTAATATCTTCTGCTTCTCTTTATGACCTAAGTAGGGGGTCATAAAGCAGAGCCAGTGACTCCCTGCTGCAATGAGCAGTCAATTTTACTATATGCTGAATGTGCTTAATTGCTCAGTCCTTTGCAACCCTGTGAACTGTAGCCCAGGAAGCTCCTCTGTCCTTGGGGATTCTCCAGGCAATAATACTGGAGTGGATTGCCACGACCTCCTCCAGGGGACCTTCCCAACCCAGGGATTGATCCAGATCTCCCACATTGCAGGTGGATTCTCTAGGGTCTGAGCCACCAGGGAAGCTCAATCATACCATGTGGCAGGAAGCAAAAGCTCTCCTGGTCTGAACCCTCTGGGACTATTTGTGATCATCCCAATTTATTCTTTTTTTTTTTTTTTTTAATGTGGACCATGTGTTTTAAGTCTCTGTTGAGTTTGTTGCAACACTGCTTCTGTTTCCTTGTTTTGGACTTTTGACCTTGAGGCCTGTGGGATCTTGGCCCCCGACCATAGTCCAAACCCACACGGCCTGCATCGGAAGGTGAAGTCTTAACCACTGGACCCCCAGGGAAGTCTCCCAGTTTATTCTTCTATTGACCTCTCTTTCACTAGGCAATGCACAAAACGCAACCTCCAGTATCATGATGGAGAACCAAGCGTGGGAGTCTTCATGCCTTTCTCCCCCAAGAAGGTGGCTGCACATGTCAGAGGCACAGTCATGACTTGAATGAAGAGATACTGCCATTTCCTCTCTGTTTCTTTGCTCCAATTTCCTTCCATGAAAGAATATGAAGCAAAAGTAAAACCACAGGGACATGGAGGAAATCAAGCGAATCCTGAGACTGAAGAAACTTAAGATATCTTCTCACCTAAGTCACCTGCCATGCAATAAACCTCTTTGCAACCACATCTATCAGGGTTTGTTTGAACATTTCTAGAAAAGAACACAAGTTGTTTGAAGAGATGATTTCCTTGTTCAGTTTAGCTCAGTTCAGTCGCTCAGTCATGTCCAACTCTTTGCGACCCCATGAATTGCAGCTCGCCAGGCCTCCCTGTCCATCACCAACTCCCAGAATTCACTCAAACTCATGTCTGTCGAGTTGGTGATGCCATCCAGCCATCTCATCCTCTGTCGTCCCCTTCTCCTCCTGCCCCCAATCCCTCCCAGCATCAGAGTCTTTTCCAATGAGTCAACTCTTCACATGAGGTGGCCAAAGTACTGGAGTTTCATAGCAAGCTCTAATTATTTTAATGCTCCTTCTTTTATGGAGTCTGAACATCAGTCATCTTTAACCATGTCCCTCATTCACTCTCTCTGCTCAGTTGCTCAGTCATGTCCAACTCTTTGTGACTCTTGGGACTGAAGCCCACCAAACTCCTCTGTCCATGAGATTTTTCAGGCAAGAGTACTGGAGTACCTTAAAGCAAAACATGTCGCCTCCTCTCCGCAAGCTTTTAGATATTTGAAGACACCTATTCTCTTCCCCAAATGGCCCTTTCTCCAAGCAAAATCACCCCATTCCCTTCTATCACTCATTCAGTTATTAAATATGGTTTCCACACAACCTCCAGTATCCTGATCACCATCCAGATAGTAAATGACTTCTAAGAAGGCAGCACCCAAACCTGAAACCTGTACTCTACATGTATTCCTATGGTGCCATGGCAAATGGCAGGAATCTCTGCACACAGGGCTAATGTTATGAAACACCTTTTAAATTAGCCAAAGCAGGGGTCCACGTTTTCTGCTTGTTCTACGCTTTCTACTTAATTTACAGTGTGGGCCACCAGCCATTAGGGAGGTGTGGGGAATGTGATTGTTGCCAATAATTGACCATTCCCTGGTTCAGCAGATGCATAAAACTCTAATGGAACCATTATTCTTAAACCCACAGGATATATAACAAGAACAATAAAGTAATGCATTGGCAATATCAGCTTTCTTTTTCTTTAAAAAAATATACACAATGAAAATATCTATGTTTATTTTATCTCAAATGGTGATGTACAAAAGCAGCTACCTTAAAATGAGACTCTTGTGCTAAATGTTAGGAGAACACACAGAGCCTTGCATTCACACACATTCCCAGAGCATGCTAACTGCCAAAACATTTCATTAATGCATCAGTGGCCTCGAGCTAGAGGACTTTGGTCATTGTAATATCGGCTCCCATGGCATCCCATTGTCCTTGCACACTTATTTGCTGAATTGTATGTCTGCCCATGGAGCTGCGCCATACCTAGAAAAATAAGAGTTCAATCACCAAGCAGCCTTAGTAATGAGATCACACAAGGCCCTTGAACTGAAGTAGTTTGGCCCCACGTCCAGAATATTCCACCTGCAAGCCTTTCATCTATGAAATAGGAGAATGAGAACCTTGCTGAGGCAATATGGACCAAACCTGCTATAAAACCCCTGGGTCAATTGTGACTTAGAAATGAAATGTGAATACACCGGTACAGAATGGGAGAGGTTAGAACTGAGGTTCAGGCTGAAGCAAGCCAAGAAAGAGCAATAATAGCCATAACGGTGGTGATGGTTATAAATAATAAGAGCTCGTTACAGACTAACTGATGTCATTGAGGATCCATTGTGTTTCTCTTCTGTTGTGCCATTTATTGCCATCACTTCATTATAACCTCATTGAAATGATGTGGGGGGAAATGGTTCATCTTTGGAAACTTTTAAAGAAGGTGTTAAGTACCTTTGATAACCCAAGGTTATCACTATGATTCCTTGTGAAGTGTGTCAAATTTACAAAGATTCTTATAGTAACACACGTAATCACATGTCCCTGGATAAATGGCCTCACAATTCTTTGCTTTTCAAACTTCTGGTTTTCTTTTTGCATTTGTTCTGTCTTCCCCAGAGAGGTCATCTCTTGGCACTCTTGGGGTTCCCCCTCTGGTGATCCATTTCTTTCCATTACTTCTTTCCTAAGGTCTGAAAAAACAGATAACCAGAACTAGTAGACTTATAAAGCAGAGGGAAAGCCTCTTAGAAAGCTTCTCTATTGACTAAGCACATGATCGTTAATACCCAAACTTTTAAATATCTGTAGTCTCAGCTCTGGAGAAGGCAATGGCACCCCACTCCACTACTCTTGCCTGGAGAATCCCATGGACGGAGGAGCCTGGAAGGCTGCAGTCCATGGGGTTGCTGAGGGTCAGACACGACTGAGCAACTTCACTTTCACTTTTCACTTTCATGCATTGGAGAATGAAATGGCAACCCACTCCAGTGTTCTTGCCTGGAGAATCCCAGGGATAGGGGAGCCTGGTGGGCTGCCATCTATGGGGTCGCACAGAGTTGGACACGACTGAAGCAACTTAGCAGCAGCAGTCTCAGCTCAGGTGAGTTTTCCTTTTCCTTTTTTACAATATCTATCAAAACATTCTATTAACTCTTACTGGAGTGCGCTTCACATATGCTGTACCGCTCTACAATGTTCTGCTAGTCTCTGCTGCGCAGCAAGGTGAACCGGCTATGCACACCGCTTAGTCGCTCAGTCCTGTCTGACTCTTTGCGACCCCTTGGTCTACAGCCCGCCAGGCTCCTCTGTCCATGGGAATGGGTTGCCATGCCCTCCTCCAGGGGATCTTCCCACCCAGGGATTGAACCCCAGTCTCCCACATTGCAGGCTGTTCTTTACCATCCGAGCCACCAGAGAAGCACAAGAATACTGGCATGGGTAGCCTATCCCTTCTCCCGGGAATCTTCAGGACCCAGGAATCGAACCAGGGTCTCCTGCATTGCCGGTGGATTCTTACCCACTGAGCTACCAGGGAAGCTCCAAACCAGCTGTACATACACACATGTCCCCTCCTTTTTGGATCTCCTTCCCATTTAGATCACCACGGAGCCCGGAGTAGCGTCCCCTATGCTACGTAGTTATGTTCCCAGTTGGTTATCTATTTTATAGTGCGATCCAATTCCCCTCTTTATTACATGTTCTTATTGAGTTGAGACATGAATCAGGAGATCTGTGGATGTATGAAGGTTATTTATCTTTACTACATGTCACTATTTATTCTAAGGTTAAGGTGAAGGTGAAGGTGAAGTTGCTCAGTCATGTCCGACTCTTTGCTACCCCAGGGACTGCAGTCTACCAGGCTCCTCTGTCCATAGGATTTTCCAGGCAAGAATACTAGAGTGGGTTGCCATTTCCTTCTCCAAGAGATCTTCCCAACCCAGGGATTGAACCCAGGTCTCCTGCTTTGTAGGCAGATGCTTTACCATCTGAGCCACTAGGGAAATCATTTATTCTAATGCCTGCCTTATTATTTCAGGTATAGCAATCACATTAAGTAACCATCTTTAAATGAAAGAGTTATTAAAAGACTTCCTTTGATGAAAAGAGTTGAACTCCTACCCACCCCCATTTTTACTGAAGAATCCATCTGTATTGCCAAGGCTAGTGCTTCTCAAATTCTTTTAACATTGAGATTCTTACTTTGCAATTATAATTTTTTGATGGAATGATGAATTGTCACTTTTACAATATGCACTTTGTTTAAGCAAATGGTCTTTAACTTCATTCAGTTCAGTTCAGTTCAGTTGCTCAGTCGTGTCCAACTCTTTGTGACCCCATGAACCATAGCGTGCCAGGACTCCCACAGGACTCCCTGTCCATCAGCAACTCCCAGAGTCCACCCAAATCCATGTCCATTGAGTCAGTGATGCCATCCAACCATCTCATCCTCTGTCGTCCCCTTCTCCTCCTGCCTTCAGTCTTTCCCAGCATCAGGGTCTTTTCAAATGAGTCAGCTCTCCGCATCAGGTAGCCAAAGGAGTTTCAGCTTCAACATCAGTCCCTCCAATGAACACCCAGGACTGATCTCCTTTAGGATGGACTGGTTGGATCTCCTTGCAGTCCAAGGGACTCTCAAGAGTCTTCTCCAACACCACAGTCCAAAAGCATCAATTCTTTGGCACTCAGCTTTCTTTATAGTCCAACTCTCACATCCATACATGACTATCGGAAAAACCATAGCCTTGACTAGACAGACCTCATTATGAAATAACAAACCAGAAAAAGTAAATTATTTTATAAAATACTAGGAACGTGGGTTGGAATGATAAGGTAAATTACTTCTTTGAATAGATGCAATGCATTAGTTTAACTGGAAGTTGCTAAACTTTGCTCAGACAGCAATGTATTGCTGAAACATCTCGCATAAATCCATCAGGTAATATCACTGGCAATTCTTTTTTGGGTCTGACATGCCATTATTTAATGGAAGATTGTAGCAGAAAATGAGCAATCATATACAAAGTGAAAGTGAAAGTGAAGTCGCTCAGTCGTGTCCGACTCTGCGACCCAATGAACTGTAGCCCACCAGGCTCCTCCATCCATGGGATTCTCCAGACAAGAACACTGGAGTGGGTTGCCAAGTGATTAACAAAAGTTGCTTGTTTCTTATCCATGGTGGATACACCCTAGGATGACCCCCCTGAGTCACTTTGTGTATAATCCTTCCCCTTGAGGGCAGGCAACACCTGTGACCTTCTTCTAATCAACAGAATATGGCAGAGAGAGAGGAGTTTTTCAGATCATTAAGTCCATAATCAGTGATTTTGAGTTAGTCAAAGGGGAGATTATCCTGGGTGGGCTTGAACTAATCCAATGAGCCCTTGAAAGAGGATTAATTTTCCCTGAGGTTAGAAACTCAGTAGAGACTACTTCTGTGTGGTCAGCTTGAAGAAGCAAACAGCCGTGAATCTGTAAATGAAACGAAAGAATTCTGCCCACAACCTGAGAGGGATTTGAAACAGATCCTTCTCTAGTTGAGAATCCAAATAAGAATGAGCACAGCTGATACCCTGATTTCAGGCCCATGAGACTCCAGGTAGAGAACTCAGTTAACCCATGCCTGGACTCCTGACCCACAGAAATTCTGCAATAATAGATAGATATTTGTTTAGGCCACTAACTTGTGCTCATTTGTTACACAGCAATAGAAAATGAAGGCTTTACGTGATGTTTTCCTTTTGTGTGCAATCTGCATTTCTAGCCAAGAACATTGCTGCGGAGAACATTGTATTTTCAGCTATACGTTTCCCAGACTTAATCTGAAACACAGTGAAGTGAAAGTCACTCAGTCGTGTCCAACTCTTCATGACCCCACGGACTATACAGTCTGTGGAATTCCCCAGGCCAGAATACTGGAGTGGGTAGGCATTCCCTTCTCCAGGGGATCTTCGTGGCCCAGGGATCAAACCCAGGTCTCCCACATTGCAGGTGGATTCTTTACCAGCTGAGCCACAAGGGAAGCCCATCTGAAACATTGTATGGCCATCAATTAATTTGGTGTGTAAAAGAGTTCTGCCTAGTGAGACTTAATTGGAAATCATGCTGGGATGCTCCAGAAATATTTTTAAGTGATAACATGTACCCTTCTTCCACCCTTCTTTCTGCTTCATGGAATGAGTTTGTGATGACTGATTCTAGAGCAGTCATCTTAAATCATGAGTATGGGAGCTTCATGCTAGGTAGAATGGTGAGCTGACAGAAGTCTGGATCACAGATGATTTCATGGAAATATCAGACTAGCTCTGCAATGCTATCTCTAACCTTCCATTATGTAAGAGAGAAACAAACTTCTACTTAAGCCACTGTTCTAAGAATCTGTATTGCTCATGGTAGAATCTAACTCTAGGATTTTTTATTTAAAAACACATAGCACACATATTTGAAATAAATTGCCACAAATATAAAAAAGGTAGCATACTTATTTTGGTTCAACCATTAATAGCCTCTGGGCAGTGCTGTTCTTAGTCCTTCGGTTGTGTCCTACTTTCCACAACCCCATGGACTGCAGCCACTCTTTTGTCCATGGGGATTCTCCAGGCAAGAATATCTGAGCAGGTTGCCATGTCCTCTTCCAGAGGATCTTCCCAACCCAGGGATCAAACCCAGGACTCCCACATTGCAGGCAGGTTCTTTACCATCTGAGCCACCGGGGAAACCCAAGAATTCTGGATTGGGTAGCCTATCCCTTCTCAAGGGGATTTTCCTGACCTAGGAATTGAACTGGAGTCTCCTGCATTGCAGGCAGATTTTTTCCCAGCTTAGCTACTGGGGAAGCCCTTAATAGCATCTCAGTTCAGTCGATCAGTCGTGTCTGACTCTTTGCGACCCCATGAACAGTAACATGCCAGGCCTCCCTGTCCATCACCAACTCCCAGAGTCCACCCAAATCCATGTCCGTTGAGTCGATGATGCCATCCAACCATCTCATCCTCTGTCGTCCCCTTCTCCTCCTGTCCTCAGTCTTTCCCAGCATCAGGGTCTTTTCAAATGAGTCAGCTCTCCGAATCAGGTGGCCAAAGTATTGGAGTTTCAGCTTCAACATCAGTCCCTCCAATGAACACCCAAAACTGATCTCCTTTAGGATAGACTGGTTGGATCTCCTTGCAGTCCAAGGGACTCTCAAGAGTCTTCTCCAATACCATAGGTCAAAAGCATCAATTCTTTGGCACTCAGCTTTCTTTATGGTCCAACTCTCACATCCATACATGACCACTGGAAAAACCATAGCCTTGACTAGACAGACCCTTGTTGGCAAAATAATGTCTCTCCTTTTAATATGCTATTTAGGTTGGTCATAACTTTCCTTCCAAGGAGTAAGCATCTTTTAATCTCACGGCTGCAATCACCATCTGCAGTGATTTTGGAGCCCAAAAAAATAAACTCTGACACTGTTTCCACTGTTTCCCCATCTATTTCCCATGAAATGATGGGACCAGATGCCATGATCTTTGTTTTCTGAATGTTGAGCTTAAGCCAACTTTTTCAGTCTCCTCTTTCACTTTCATCAAGAGGCTCTTTAGTTCCTCTTCACTTTCTGCCATAAGGGTGGTGTCATCTGCATATCTGAGGTTATTGATATTTCTCCCAGCAATCTTGATTCCAGCTTGTGTTTCTTCCAGCCCAGTGTTTCTCATGATGTACTCTGCATAGAAGTTAAATAAGCAGGGTGACAATATACAGCCTTAACATACTCCTTTTCCTGTTTGGAACCAGTCTGTTGTTCCATGTCCAGTTCTAACTGTTGCTTCCTGACCTGCATATAGGTTTCTCAAGAGGCAGATCAGGTTATCTGGTATTCCCATCTCTCTCAGAATTTTCCAGTTTATTGTGATCCACAGTGTAAGGCTTTGGCATGCTCAATAAAGCAGAAATAAATATTTTTCTGGAACTCACTTGCTTTTTCAATTATCCAGTGGATGTTAACAATTTGATCTCTGGTTCCTCTGCCTTTTCTAAAACCAGCTTGAACTTCTTGAAACTCACGGTTCACATATTGCTGAAGCCTGGCTTGGAGAATTTTGAGCATTACTTTACTAGAGTGTGAGATGAGTGCAATTGTGTGGTAGTTTGAACATTCTTTGGTATTACCTTTCTTTGGGATTGGAATGAAAACTGACTTTTTCAGTCCTGTGGCCACTGCTGTTTTCCAAATTTGCTGGCATGTTGAGGGCAGCACTTTCACAGCATCATCTTTCAGGATTTGAAACAGCTGAACTAGGATTCCTTCACCTCCACTAGTTTTGTTTGTAGTGATGCTTCCTAAGGCCCACTTGACTTCACATTCCAGGATGTCTGGCTCTAGGTGAGTGATCACACTATCATGATTATCCATGTAATAGCATCTATAGAGAACTAATAAATTAGTTCATGCTGGCCAAAATACATGGGCTAACATTGCTAACAGAAATGAGACCCTTCATTAAAATACAACCTAGAATCAGACATGTTAAGGTGGCTGTTCATAAAAATATGCAGGACATCCCATGCTTCCATAATTTGAAAGTGTCAATTTGCCCATAATTAAAAATAGCTATTTGAAAATGGTAGTTCATTTGATGGCACAGTGGTAAAGAATCCACCTGCCAATGCAGGAGGCACCAGAGACTCAGGTTCAGTCCCTGGATTGGGAAGATCCCCCAAAGGAGGAAATGGCAACCCACTCCAGTATTCTTGCCTGGAAAATTCTATGGACAGAAGAACCTGATGGGCTACAGTCCATGGACTCAAACACAACTGAGCAGGCATACACACATACATTGCATTTGGGCCGTTTAACCCAGCCGTTTTTTGACTGTAACAAGTGGACTTTTGTCCTACAGTGACTGGGTGATCACACCTGTGTGTGATTGTAGGGCTCTAGGAAGGCACCAATGTCCAAAACCGTTAATCGGTACCTACACATCAGGCTGACTGATGCTTGAAATACTACCAGTCAGACTTTCATCCTCTCGTCTTAAGGTCTCTGCTCCTTGTTAACTGCAGATCTCCGTGGTACAGGCACCTTGGTGAGTGTGATGCTGTAAATGGGTGGGCAGAGCTGAGTAGTGGTGAAAGGGTGGCACAATGGTGCTTTTCAAGGATCCTCAAGCTCACAGTTCATGGCGGTGAGCACAGAGGGAAAGAAAGGTCATCAGAGGTAATAGCACCTACTTCTGAGTGTTCACTACGCCATGAATCCTGTCAATGGGAGGTTCACTTAAAAGTCCCAAGCACTGTAGAGGCAGGAGCGAAAAAGAAAGAACCCACCTTCAGGATCATCTTGGCTGCATGAGAGATGAGACATCACCCACAATCTCTAGGCTGATGATACGTAAGACTAAAAGGTCCAAGTGTGTGCCTTTTTAGATGTCGAAAATCCAGATTTCAAGCACTCAAATTGTGGGTCAGTTGATCAGTTAATTCAGCCAAAAATATCCAAACCCTTTTCTGTCCAAGCAGGTACCATTTTTAGGGCACATTTGCTGAAAGCGCACGAATGTGCTCGGTCTTCTCCGACTCTGTGACCTGTGGATTGTATCCCACCAGGCTCCTCTGTCCGTGAAATTTTCCAGGCTAAAATGCTGGAGTGGGTTGCCATTTCCTACTCCAAAAAGTATGAGAAACCGAGAAGGGAAAATTGCTTAGAAGGCCCACACATCCCAGCGAAAACATCTCTTTCTGGCTGTTGATCAACTTGAAGAAAGTTTATCCTGACGTTACTTGAGGGAAATTATTATACCTGCTTCTATCAGAAAAGATCATTCAACCGTAAATGTTACATTGCTATAAGATGCTATAACATTCTGCTCCCCGGTCTACTGCATGGTCCTATTTGGAAGGTAGCATATTTCACAATTATACACACCCATGACAGACATGAGCGTTTGTATGCTAATCACTGCAACGTGGGCAGCTGCAGCCTTTCAGTAAGAGCCCCGAGGCTTTTAATCAGGAAAAGCCACTGGGGCACGATATATCACCAGCACATGGGTCTGGCTGGCTGAGGTATTAGGGAAATATTCCTTTCTTGCCCGTGTTTTAAGTAGTAGCAGGAGTGCTCATTACGCCTTTACATCAGAAAAACAAATGAGCGTTTGGGTGGTAAGGAAATGGAAATACAGATGAAGGGAGGATTCTCAGGCTGCCTCCCCTGCTCCCGTCACCCTCGCCAGGAGACGCGGAGCCCCGTGTGAAGCGGGGCAAACGGCACCGTGAACAGTAAAGACAGAAAAAGGCTGAGGTGTTCGTGAGGAAAACTGCTACTATGGGATTGTTTTTTTTTTAATGACAGACACTTTCATGTATTAAAATGTGTCCTTCAGTAATATGTTAGCATTCATACAATATACACACTCTTTGACACACCTCACGTATTGCCACCACAAGTTTATAACTTAGTTTTAAAGATTTACTTACTTGGTTTGGCAGTTTAGTCACTAAGTCATGTCCGACTCTTGTGACCCCGTGGACTGTAGCCCACCAGACTCCTCTGTCCACAGGATTTTCCAGGCAAGAATACTGGATCGGGTTGCCATTTCCTTCTCCAGGGGATCTTCCTGACCCAGGGATCAAACCCAGGTCTCCTGCATTGCAGGCAGATTCTTTACCAACTGAGCTATGAGGGAAGCCCAAAGTGAAAGTGAAGGTTGCTCAGTTGTTTCCCACTCTTTTCAGCTCCATGGACTGTAGTTCATGGAATTCTCCAGGCCAGAATACTGGAGTGGGTAGCCTTTCCCTTCTCCAGGGGATCTTGCTGATCCAGGGATAGAACCCAGGTCTCCTGCATTGCAGGTAGATTCTTTACCAGCTGAGCCACCAAGGAAGCCCTTTACTTACTTACATGTTTGTTTATTTTTGCTGTGCTGGGTCTTCATTCCGGCAGGCTTTCCTAGCTGCAGCAAGCAGGGGGCGGTTCGTTGTTGCAGCGTGCCGTCTCTTTGCAGCGGCTTCTCTTGTTGCAGATCACAGCCTCTAGGGCACACGGGCTTCCATAGTTGCAGCTTGCAGGCTCTAGAGTGCAGGCTCAGTAGTTGCGGCATCTGGGTATTTGCTCCCAGGATAGGTGGGATCTTCCCAGACCAGGGATCAAACCCATATCCCCTGCATTGCAAGGCAGATTCTTAACCACTGGACCACCAGGGAAGCCCACACTTTTTTATTCTTACCTTCCATGAGCTTCCAGTCTATAGAAATATATAATATCTCATGATGTAAGATGATATATGTCTTGATGCAAGATTGATGATAGAACCTGACCACCGAGAGAGAGCCCTCATAAAATTTCCTCTGTGTCTTTAGAAATCCATTCTAGAGAAACAAGGAGTGTCACCAAAGATGAGGGTAACTCTGTACATCATTTTGGTATTTAGGAGGCAAGTGTTCAATGCAAACAAGCTATGTCATTTTCACTTCTGTTTTGAAGCACTTAGACGTGGGGTTTTCCTTTCGTTTTCAACCAGTGTATGTTCTGCTTTCTGGTCTTTAATGTTAGGCAGGTCGAGAGACTAGTTTCTGGCAGAAACGGCATAAGCATTGTGGACCTATATGCACACTTGCATGCTAAGTCACTTGAGCCGAGTCCAACTCGGTGCGACCCCATGGACTATAGTCCACCGGGTTTGCCTATCCATGGGATTCTCCAGGCAAGAACAGTGGAGCAGGTTGCTATTTCCTTCTCCAGGGGATCTTCTTGACCCAGAGATGGAACCCACATGTCTGGTGCCTCTGGCATTGGCAGGCAGATTCTTTACCACTGCCCCCCTTGGGAATATATCTTGCTAACCAAACCAATGGCACTGAATGTGTGAAAAGATGTCAGTTGCTTTTGACACACAAAAATAGGGAAGAATGTCTAAAAGGCACATCATTTCATTCAAACTAAGATTTTTGCATAATTTATGCTAGTGACACACTTCACCAGGACAGCTGCAGGGCTCATAATTGTTCCTTCAAGATAAGCTGAGTTTTGTGGAAATGTCAAAAATATTCGGGAGACATCAGCTTTGGGGACTCATGATCAGTAAAAGGGTCATGCATCCCAGGTCCTCTGGTGATAGCCCTGCTTTCCGCATACCCAGAAGTTCAGGGCCCTCCGCATGCTGAGCTTGGTTCAAGAATCAGAAGAGTTCGTTGTCTTTTTTTTTTTAATGCCTCAAGTCAGAAATACATAATATTTCAGTGCAAATTCTTCCAAAATGGGGATGTAACCCTAAAATATAAGGCTGCTGCTGCTGCGAAGTCACTGCAGTCGCGTCCGACTCTGTGCGACCCTATGAACAGCAGCCCTCCAGGCTCCTCTGTCCACAGGATTCTCCAGGCAAGAATACTGGAGTGGGTTGCCACTTCCTTCTCCCAAAATATAATGGGGACATCTGCAAAGGAAGAGGAGATTTTGCGGGAGGAAGAGACTCGGTCTCACCTGTCAAGCGCTACAGCGAGCCCGAAGGTAAGAGAGGTCTCCTCTCGGCCCGCCCTCAGCTGGTCACCCGAAGTGCTCACTCTGGGCAGAGGGCAGTCTAGACTGGTGGGCTCGTCATCTTTTTGAAACACTCCCCAGACCTCTATGATCATGTCTCTGTTTTCAGACAGACTCTGAATGTTCCATGAGCGGTTTACGTTTCTCCTTCCCAAGCTAGCGATGAATTCACTGCTCAGATCTCTGGTTCTGTGGGTGGAGAACCCTGCAAGGAACCACCGCTTGGTGCCAGAAGGGCATGCGATGTCTTATGGAACTGCTCAGAGGCGACTATCTGGCAGGATAAGGTGTCAGGAGAGAGAGGCTGGTCACATCCCAGATTGCATCCGAGTCCCTAGGACGACCGCCAAGAATGGGTTCTCGGCTTCATGCGGGAGAGAATTCAAGAGCAAACCAGAGGAAAGTGAAAGAAGCTTTATTCAGGGAGATACGCCCTCCACAGACAGAATGTGGGCCAGCTCCAAAGGCAAGAGGGGCACCGGAGTATGGGGCTGTTAGTTTTTATATGGGGGCGTTAGTTCCCCCGGCGTGCCACAGTTCCAGGGGGTTCAGAGAGTCGGACGTGACTGGGGGACTGAAGGACAGCAACCACAGTTTCATAGGTTAATAGTGGGAGGAGCATTTGGGGAAGAGGCAGGGTCTCCAGGCACTGGGCACAGCCCGCTTTCATGGCCCTTGTGGTTGTGTAACTGAGCTTGCTGACATATTATAATGAGCATATACTGAGGCTCGATGTCTAGGGGAAGATGACCCACCTGCCATCTTGGCTCTAGATGCTTCCAATTAGTTTATGTCGTGTCCTCGGGCTATGTCATTTTTTTTAAGGGCTGTGCCCTGCCCTCTTCCCGTCTCAACCTGACCAATCTTCGTATCTGAGCAGAGAGCCTTTTCAAGGACTGTGTTCATACTGTTAGCTTCCAGTTACATCCACTGAGTCCTTTCCTAGTGGTTTCAATATAAGAGGCTTTTCAAAACTGAGGAGACCCTGGTTTGATTCCTGGGTGGGGAAGATCCCCTGGAGAAGGGAAAGGCTCCCCACTCCAGTATTCTGGCCTGGGGATTTCCGTGGACTGAATAGTCCATTGGGTCGCAAAAGGTTGGATACGACTGAGCGACTTTCACTCACTCTTTGGTTTAAGCTACTACTCCTTGCACCCCCATACACTGAGTATCAGAGGTTGCAAACTGGACGCCAGGAGGTGAGAGTTCCAGGACGTGTTGTGTCTGGTTTGCCCAGTGTCCCCTTAAAAACATCACTCAGAGGCCACTGTGATTGAGTTGGGGAATCTGCATGAATAACTGATGTGTGAAATCACTGGTGCATGGGCGACCCTGGGCTTGAGCTCTCCCTGTCTCACGTGGTTGAGTTTTGATCCGCCAGAATCTGGAAGACCTTGCTCTCTTCCGCAAGTCAAGCACATTTCAGTTTACCAGAACTTACTTTCTGGGACTTCCCTGGTAGTCCAGAGGTTAAAGTCCCCCTTGCAGTGTAGGTGATGTGGGTTCAGTCTCTGGTCGGGGGACTGAGATCGCACGAGCTGTGGGTCAAAGAAGCCTGAGCCCCACAGTCAGAGAGACGCCGGCTGACAAAACGTCCCGCGCGACGCAGCCGACCCATCACAGACACATAAACAAATAAATAGTGAGGGAAACCTGCCTTCTCCTGACCCAGGAGACAGAGAGACTACCGCGTGCTGACAAAACGTCCCACGTGACGCAGCCGACCCGTCACAGACACATAAATAGATAAGTAGTTGGGGGGGGGGGGGAAGCTGCCTTCTCCTGACCCAGGAGGCTCAGTCAGTTATGCTGGGCCCTGCTGGCACTTGAATTTGCAGACCCCAGCGATGACACCGGCAGAAAGATGTCCTCCAAATGTAGTAACACAGACGGGCATAACTCAGGGTATCCACCCTGAGGGTCCAGGCTTCAGTTACACGTACCAGTGAGAGTGAAAGCCTGGATAAGAGTGCAAGAAGGCAGGTGTTGGGTGAGAGCCACTGTAACAAGAGAGAAGGAGGAAGAGAGAGCAAGCCTGGCTTAGTTCCACGAGGAAGCTGTCCTCTTGCCCAGGCAGCCTTTTGTGTGAGTCCCATGATACTGCGAATAAATTCCCTGATTACTTAGCTGTGCCAACCACCTGCTAATTGATATCATGGTCTTGTACTTTTCGCTTTCCTACAGATCGATCTTCTTATCCCAGTGAGTTTATAAGCAGCGTTGTGTGTGTGTGTGTGTGTGAGAGAGAGAGAGAGATAATATGTTAAAAGATAACATGGACTGTTAAGAACATTTTCCTCCAAAAAAATTGGGCAAGGTTAATAAAAAGTCAAGAGGCCAATGTCCAAGCCCACACACTGACAAGATCTCAATCATCAGTCTCTCTCTCTCTCTCTCTCTCTCTCTCTCTCTCACACACACACACACACACACACACACACACACACCCCAAACTCCTCTTCCCCAGGATCATCTCACCATTAGGAATTTTGAAAACAAATTTAACTCTGCATATAATACACAGATTCCTTAGCTAATAGAGAAAACACTGGTTTTCCACCATGACGGGAAAAGCCCAGGTCACCACCACACACTCTGGGACTTTGCTGATGGCTCTGTGCTGGTCTGAGTCCGTTTCCCAGCGTTTCTCATGTAGGGGACTGGAGCAGGAAGGACTCAGACTTCCTTCTCCAGTAAAGTATCAGGCCAGGGAAAAGTTCCATGAGGCCTGAAGTTACTTTTCTGCTAATCAAGTCCCGAGTCATAGAGAAAGACACATCAATTTGTTCTTCTACCAACTAGGAAAATGGCCAGTGAAACAAACAAAGCAGCAATGTCCCCTCCGTTCCTCCTTCAGGGTGAGGTTCCAAGCCATGCCTCATCCCTGGAGCCACAGGAGGACCTCTGCCTGGCCAAGCCACGCTCCCAGGCAGGGGCTCCGGGGAAGGTGTCTCCTCCGCTGCCTCCAGCACCTCCCAGCCCATGCTCTCCAGGCAGGATGGGCAGCCAGGAGTGGACATGGGTGAACTCTGTTCCCGGCCCAGCTGTCCCATCAGACCCAGAGAGCAAGCCATGGGCAGTTGGCACGTAGAATAATGTTCACAATTAAGACTCGTACAATTCTCCGCACACAGTAGCTAATGTCTTACAAAGCCCCAGAGGCGACTGAAGCAGTTACAGCCGCCACTGGATTACTCATTCCCTTTGTCCAGAGATACTGACTAAGCACGTCTTGTGTAGCTGGTGCTGGAGGGGCAGGGGGACACAGAGACGGATGAGGCCTGTCCGCTCGGAGAGCTTTCCAGTCCAGCCAGGGAGGTGGGGAGAGGGCTCATCTGGAAATACCGGTTCCAAGAGGCGCAGGGCACACTCAGCCTCACGCGTGCGACACATGCTTCCTCCACACCCACACACATCCACGCAGGTCCTGAGCTGCCTGGCCATGTGTTAAGCTGGGAACGAAGGGGCAACCGAGGGCACGTTTTCTTGTGTGGGGACACGGACTGTGTGTGTGAGTGTGAACGCTGCTCAGTCGTGTCCTACTATTTGCGACCCCACGGATCACACAGTCCATGGAATTCTCCAGGCCAGAATACTGGAGTGGGTAGCCATTTCCTTCTCCAGGGGATCTTCCCCACCCAGGGATGGAACCCAGGCCTCCCGCATTGCAGGTGGATTCTTCACCAGCTGAGCCAAATAGCCAGCTCTGTGCCCTGCTCTCCAGAGTCTCCTCTGCATGGACCATTCTCTCCTGCCCCTCCAATCACCCCCACTTCCCCCCTTACCCTGGGGACTGATATCGCTCCTCTGAGCTGTGATCAGGAGGAGGGAGGGCCCTCCAGTGTGCTTCCCCTGCACTCCTAAGCATGTCTCTCTACAGCCAATCATGCCAGACCGCACCCCAGTGACGCGCCCGCATCACTCTCCCAGCAGACTCCCTGGAGTCTCCATCTTACTCACAGCATAGCACTCGGCACAGGAAACACAGGAAGCAAGCCCGCTGAATGGACGAGCTCACACTGTCACACACTGTGCCTGAATGGTTGGCAGGACTCCAGGGGAAGAGGTGCAGCAGGCCCGCATGACTCAAGATCAGCCCTGGAAACCGAACCTGGGAAAGCCGCCAGGGTTGCAGTGATGGCTGCATCCTTGGGGGATGGTGACATTAAGAAAGGAGATAGAAAGGATCCGTGAGAGGAGACCCATCATGGGGTTGACTAACCAGTTGGCGGAGAACTAAGAGATTGCAAGTGTTTGGGGAAGACCAAAAGGAAAAGGCTCCAAGATGGAATGAGTGACCCAGCCTGGTGACATTCAGCACAAAGACTGGATAAACGGAAACTTTCTTGCATAAACTAGGTTGTAGCAAACTAGGGAACACAGTAAAGAAATGGCGCTCAGGGACTCTTCTTCCAAGGAATGCAGTGAAGTCAAAGACTGATAGCCGGTGAAACACAGGAAAAGCAGGGTGCTTTGGGAGGAGATATTCTTTGGATGAGCACATTTGTAAGCTGGAGAGGATGAGATAAAGGTGATACGGAAATCAACAACAAGAATGAAAAATGACGTTGAGGGCCCCAGAGGAGGTGCAAAGAGAGGAAATCCAGAGCTGAGGGTTAATGCTGAAGGGAGTTGGGGTATCTCTTACTCCAGGGCAGAGGCCACAGACATTTTTGAGGTAGTGGAAGTAACTCAGCTTGACAAAGAGGCATTATCTTCGGCCGTTAAAACACAGACTCTTGGCCTGAAACCCCGACTCTATCACCAACAAGCTGTGAGATCCCAAGTATGTGTCTTTGTATATAACTTTATCACGTGTAAAATGAGTACCTACCTCACTGGGTTGTCATGACAACTGATATGCCCACTACTCTTTCCTCTGCAAGATAAACTAGTCAAAGAAAACAAGCAGGCGGGAAGTTTGAAGTTGCAGAAAGATTAGAGTCTGCTGGACCAGTATTCCCGAACAAGAGTGGGGAGTGAGACACGACAGTGTCTTCTGAATGGAACCGCTGGCCCCGGACAGGAAGTATGGTAGGTGGAATAAGGCTCCTTCCCCCCAAACCACTGCAGTGTAATGCCTAGAACCTATTAACATGTTTCCTTCATGACAAAAGGGACTTTGGAGTTGCGATAAATAAAAATCCTTAGATGAGCAGATGATCCAGAATTCTCTGGTAGGGCCTGAGAAAATTGTTAGGGTCTTTGTAAAAGGGAAGCAGGAGGATAAGAGTGAGCAAAGGATGCGTGGCGAAGGAAGCAGAGGCCGGAGTGATGCTCCTTTAAAAAAATTATTTTTAACTTATTGGTGATTGGTTCACAATCCTGGATTGATTCTTTTATTTTTATTTTTTTAATTTTAAAATCTTTAATTCTTACATGTGTTCCCAAACATGAACCCCCCTCCCACCTCCCTCCCCATAACATCTCAGTGGGTCATCCCCATGCACCAACCCCAAGCATGCTGTATCCTGCGTCAGACATAGACTGGCGATTCAATTCTTACATGATAGTATACATGATAGAATGCCATTCTCCCAAATCATCCCACCCTCTCCCTCTCCCTCTCCCTGAGTCCAAAAGTCCGTTATACACAGCTGTGTCTTTTTTCCTGTCTTGCATACAGGGTCATCATTACCATCTTTCTAAATTCCATATATATGTGTTAGTATACTGTATTGGTGTTTCTCCTTCTGGCCTACTTCACTCTGTACAATCGGCTCCACGCATCCACATGAATCAACATAGGGGCGCATATGTCCTTCCCTGATGTTCCTTGAGGATGGAGAAAGGGGCCATGCGTCAAGGAATGCAGTAGTTTCTAGAAGCTGAATACCAAGAAGTAGATTCTTCCAAGTTTCTAAAATGAGTGGAGCCTCGCTGGCACCTTGATTTTAGCCTCATAGGACTCATGTTGGATATCTAACACCCAAATGTGTCAAATAACACATTCGTGTTGTGTTAAACCACTAAGTCTATAGTAATTCACTATGGCAGTCACAGGAAGCTCTCACATCTATGGAACCCAAGGGGCTGGCGCTGCTGAAGCGCCAGAGGTGCAGAGTGAAGCCAAGGAAGCGTAAGGTCCAGACACCAGCCTTGGTGTGCACAGAGACCTGTATGTTTGCACCACTCTTGTTCTTCAAACAGTACAAACCCCAGCGGTGAGACTGAAGCTAAAGGGAACAGCTCATAAGGAAATGAACTTTGAAATCCAAGGCAAAACGGGAACAGACATTTTTCCACTCGGTTTACTTGGGCAGCGCCCAGCAACGTATCAGTCAGGCAGGATATTGTAATTAAACGCTAAATTAAACGGTGGCATTGCTTTATTCCTGAAAGCTTGATAAAGCCACACTTATCTCATTGCTAAATATACCAGGGAGCTACAGAGGATAAAAATTTGGCCCAATCTCCTAACCAGAAGAGAGGCATGCAGGCAGATGCTACAATGTGGATTTCATAGAGCTTATACATAAATATGAGCAGGTTCAGAGTCTGAAATGTCAAAAGCTCTGGAAAATCTGCCAAGCAACCTTATGTTTTCAGAAATAAAAGACCTCTTGCCTACAGGCTGGCCTAGCAGCAGAAACAGAACACACAGCACGCAGGACATCAACAGGCTGTTTACAGAGCAGGGCGGTGTGGCGACAACTCCCATGCTTGTGGCTTCCAAGGTTGTGCGTTTAGATTATGGAACTTGGGGCTCACGTGGGGTGGGACAGATGCTCAGAACTGGAGCCCTAAGGCCTGGAGCCTCAGGTAGATTGCCAGGTAGGAACCCATTTGGCAGATGAGGAAACTGAGGCTTCCAAGGTAGAGCAATGAACCCAAGACCACGAGGCTAATAAGAGTAGACTTTGGGCTTCTCTGGTGGTCCAGTGGTAAATGCAGGGGAAGCCAGTTCGATCCCTGGTCCAGGAAGACCCCACATGCTGCGGGACAACTAAGCCCATGTGCCCAGCTGCTGAGCCTGCATGCTGCGACTGCTGGAGTCCTGGCGCCTGAGAGCCTGCGCTCTGACTGCAGCCGGAGAGGCCACCAGAGTGGAGAGCCCACAAACCGCAACAGAGAGTAGTCCCTGCTCGCCGCAACTAGAGAAAGCCCCTGTAGCAGTGAAGCTTTCGGGCAGCCAAAACGCAGAATAAATAAACAAACCCTAAAAAAAGAGCAGACTTTGATTCCCGGATGCACTCAGGCATGTGTCCTTTCACATGCTGTCTCCCTGGAGACATTACTCCAGGGAGCATTACTTTGCCAACAAAGGTCCGTCTAGTCAAGGCTATCGTTTTTCCAGTAGTCATGTATGGATGTGAGAGTTGGACTGTGAAGAAGGCTGAGTGCTGAAGAACTTATGTTTTTGAACTGTGGTGTTGGAGAAGACTTTTGAGAGTCCCTTGGACATCAAGGAGATCCAACCAGTCCATCCTAAAGGAGCTCAGTCCTGGGTGTTCTTTGGAGGGAATGATACTGAAGCTGAAACTCCAGTACTTTGGCCACTTCATGGGAAGAGCTGACTCACTGGAAAAAGACCCTGATGCTGGGAGGGATTGGAGGCAGGAGGAGAAGGGGGCGACAGAGGATGAAGTGCCTGGATGGCATCACCGACTCGATGGACGTGAGTTTGGGTGAACTCTGGGAGTTGGTGATGGACAGGGAGGCCTGGTGTGCTGCAATTCTTGGGGTTGCAAAGAGTCGGACACGACTGAGCAACTGAACTGAACTGTCTCCCTGGAAGAGACGTCAGAGCGCAGAGTGCAGTCCGTGCCAGCAGCCCTGGAGGAGTGACAGCTCCCCTGTAGTAAGTGGCTGAAGCACTCCCCCTGCTTCGCTTCCCTGCTGCTTTGCTGGGGAGGACCCACCGCAGCTTTACCTGTGTTAACAGAGCAAGGAAGGATGGGAGACCTGCAGCCAGCCCTTGAGGCTCCCTGGTCCGTGAGGAGCCCTGTGGAAGTCTGAGGACTGACTTGCCCAAGCACCGTCCCTCCAGGATTCCACTGACAGCCCCGGGTCCCGCCAGCGCGGTGCTTTGTGAGCCCCAGGGGATTCTGTGAGGTCTTCCTCAGCCTTCGAATTACAAGTGTGGCCTGGGTGGGAAGGACCGACGATCATCCATAGAAAAGTCAGCCAGAAGGACTCTAGATTCCTCTCTGCCCTTTGGCAGGGCAGGGAAGCATAGTGACAGCCCCTGGGCTTATGGCCTCCAAGGCTGTGCTTTTAGATTCTGGGACTTGGGGCTCATTGGGGGTGAGACAGATGAGGTTCAAGACTGGAGCCCTAGAGACTTCCCTGGCAGGCAAGGGGTTAAGACTTCACCTCCCGGTGCAGGGGTACAGGTTCCATCCCTGGTCGGGGAGCTGAGATCCCATATATCTCATGGTTCAAAACCAAAACATTAAGCAGAAGCAATATTGTACCAAACTCAATAAAGTCTTTTTTAAAAATGGTCCATATTAAAAAACAAAAACAAAAAAAAAGACTGGAGCCCTTTGCTGTTCCCCATAAAGGCGATAGCAGGGAAGTGTTGAGTAAGAAGGTGTTTTCGACAATAGCAAGAGACACAGCTAATTGGCCTGCCTTATCCGCCATCATTCCATCAACCCACACCTCTGTGGTCTAACTGGATTCATCCACAGGATAACATTGACAGTGACGAAGAGCACAAGCTTTGGAGCCAATTATATTTGGGATTAAATCCTGACCCTGTCACTCAGCAGTGTGGTAACCATGGGCAAATCACTTCATCTACGTCTTCATTTCCTATTCTGCAAAATCGGGATAAGAACACTCATTTATCAGAGTTGTGAGGATCTGAAACAATGAATCTATTTATCCATACTGGGTATTAAATAGATGTTGGATGTATTACTATTACTGTTGTTAGTATTACTTTCATGTTTCAAGAAACTTTTAAACACTTCCATTTATTTGGAACTCATTAATCTCTGTGATATGCAAGTATGTGTTTAACAAAGATGAAACACAGTTAAAGAAATATGTACAAGTCTGAGATGAAGGAAATCCTATAATTTCTCTGGAGGGAAGGAGCCACAGTATTCCTCCTTGGGTAATGTATTATTAATGCTGATTTCCTTGCGATACATTAAGAATGGATTCAGGACAGAGAGAGAGACTATGTGAATTTACCCAGTGCCGGCGCTCCAATTAATCAACTTCTGTTTCTGTAAATAGCCCTAAGTGAAAGAATCAAACTATTATGCTTTGTGGATGAATGATCAGAAATGCTCAGAAACTCGTCGTCATGGTCTAGTTTTGCCGCCTGACAAGAATAATGAAGCCAGCATATTCTGAATTCATAAAAAGTCTGGGTTGTGGTTTACATAAAGTCCATATTTAATTAGGGTGGAACCAGGAGAAATGTTGAATGCTTCCCTGGCTTGGCAGCGGGTGGAAGGCTTTATCAACTGTCCTTCTCAGACGCGAGAGGTGAAAACGGCGTGATGAGGGTTCCCGAGAGGAGCCTAATTGTGAAGCTCCTGCTTGGAATGGAGATTTTTTTTTCACCAGCAGACTGCATTTCAGAGGAGTCTGCTCTTGTTATTCAACATGCCCCTGATACTTCAAAAAACAGGGGTTTGGGGTTATTGGGGTTTCTTTGGTAGTGGCAAATAAACAGGAGATCTAACTCTTAAATACTGTATATAATGGCATTGTATAAGACACAGGTATGTAACATCTATTCCAGCTCTATAAGGAGATTCTGAAGGGAGTGAAACAGAAGCACTGTGCCTTTTTTTGTAGTTGAGTTGGACATGATACCAATGTGGTTTCCTATGGGCAAAAAGAGTTGTGTTTATTTAAATGTGAACTATCATGTGCTACAGGCCAAAAGGACTGCTAATCCACCTTAAAATAAAAGGCATAATGTCACACAGTGTGTCAGTGTTAGTTGCTCAGTGGTGTCCGACTCTGCAACCCCAAGGACTGTAGCCCGCCAGGCTCCTCTATCCACAGGATTCACCAAGAATGCTGGAGTGGACTGCCATTTCCTTCTTCTATAAAGTCACACAGATAAAAAGAAATGGACTGGTATTTGTGAACACTGATGTGAAGCAGGTCACAAAAACAATACATGTGTGAGCAGAGGGTCCCCCAGACTGTGTCATGTTTCCAGAAACACTAATGTCAGCCCTGCCTGTAGTTCACTGAGAAACACAAGTTACAAATCAGCCTACTGTATAAAACAGGGTGAGCTAATTACATACTGTAAACACAAAGTAAATAGACCAGAAAAACGGGCATACAGGAAATAGCAGCGCCCAGTGGTAGGGCAGCAATAGTAAATGTGAGTTAACACTTGCGCAGACAGACAGAAAGACCCTGATGCTGGGAAAGATCGAAGGCGGGAGGAGAAGGGGGCGACAGAGGATGAGATGGCTGGATGGCATCACTGACTCGATGGACGTGGGTTTGAGTGAACTCCTGGAGTTGGTGATGGACAGGGAGTCCTGGCATGCTACAGTCCCTGGGGTCCCAAAGAGTCAGACACGACTGAGCAACTGAACTGAACTGAGACAGACAGAGTCTTTGGAAAAGGCCACTGATGGCTCTGACTTTGAGGGCAGCCACCCTCTGCAGCAGCAACACTGTCTTCCACTCTGGTAAACTCCACTTGGCAATTCAATCTCTATTAATATGCTTGGGTTTCTTTTCTTTGAATTGACTTTTAAATTTTGATGATATTTGAATGTTTTAGAGAAACACAAGTAATTAAATAAGGAATAAGAAGTAAATCTTACATGAGTCCTGTTCCTGGAAATTCACGGGAAATGAAGTGAACAGAAAGAAATATCCTGCTGCCTTTGGGTAAATTGTCATTTGTGTAATAATTACAAGGGTTCGAGTTTGGTGATGAGCTGGCTAAGGTGAGTTGAGAGGATTTTTCTGGAACCATTTCTCCTTAAGATTCTGCAGCAGCCTTGCCATCAGCAGAACATGAATCTATTAAAGAAGAAAAAAGAAGTGAAACACTTTCTATCGTATATTTATTTGTCGCTCAGGCACAAACATGAACCGTGTGAGGTTTCACCTCCTACGCCCTACAAGGTAGGGATTAGAGTTGTGAGAAATACACTTTGTCTCTGCCTTTCCCACCTCGCTCCCGACTTTTCCATGAAGGAGCCAAAGCACGCACATTAAGCTCTCTGAATCTGATTAACAGAAGCTGCCACGTGGTGAGACCCCGGGTGGCATCTCTGTGAATGGTGGTCACACTGTTGGGCAGGGAGCTACTACTTGACATCAGACAGCTATAGGGAATCCAAAGGACAACCCAGCAGTGCTGCCCGGGTTTAATCTGTCTGATTTCTATGGGTATATAAGGAAGCCCTTTCTCTTTTTCCTTAAGCCATCCCTTGCCTTCAATTTAGCAGACTCTTCTTCTGTAAATGAAACTGAACCATTTTCGACTGGTGTCTGATTATTGTTGGCCCCTCAAAATTCAGAGACTCAGATTTTACCATGACTTTCTACTTTTCGTGGCATTACAGTCATTTGAATACCTTCAATATGAATTAATCCTCTTTTTCCCAGCGTATAACTGCACAACCAGACTATACAACCAGGCCTTACCTGAAGCGTCCAGTTTGTGAATGGTGCTTTTAAAACCAGGTATAGATGGCAACCCACTCCAGTATTCTTGCCTGGAGAATCCCATGGATGGAGGAGCCTGGTGGGCTACAGTCCATGGTATCGCAAAGAATCGGACACGACTGAGCGACTTAACAGCAAGCCTATATTGGGGAATAAGGGTTGACTTCCTATGCAGAGCCCAGGGCTGCATAATCCTCCCAAGAAAGCTGTTCTGGAAACTACACAGAGGACCCCAGCCCCAGATGTGTGAAGAAGGTCACTGCCAGGCCAGCCAGAGCCTTAGGAGACTTGGGAGACATCAAAGAGAGGAGTCCATCCAAATTTATAGCAACTGCAGATGAAATCTGATGGAGGGTCTTGGTTTTCCAGCCCTGGGACAGAAGGCTAAATGATATGGGCCTTGAATAGTCCAATCTGAGACTCACTAGGGAGATTTCCAGTGAGAGTTCATTCTCAGGCACTAGTAGGTGTTCAATACTATATAGCTGTGGATTTGCAAAGTAAATTGGAACAGAGCTGTATGGCTAATTAACACACTTGTTGTATCTTTGTAAATAACCAGGCCAAACATAAGAGATCAGCCCCTGTTGATCAAGAGTACTCTTTGAAGATGGAAGAGAGATGCTCAGGAAAAAAAAAAAAAAAAACAAAACAACCTCACTTGGAAATAAGCAGAAGAGATTACTGGCCCTTGTTTCTGTGCAGTTCTGAGCTTAACTTTCTATTGGCTGGATTACTTAATAGCTCCATGGGGCCAAAGTTAGCCTGTAGATTTTTACAAACAGATATGCAAATCATTTTCGACCCGTGAAACAGAAAACCCCAATGGTCTTCTTAATTGCTCTGAGAGATTTTGACTCTCACTTAGCAATATTATCTTTTTGAGTGTGTATATATTTACATATTAATATAATAAGATAGGGGGCTTCCCAGGTGGCCCTACTGGTAAAGAACCCGCCTGCCAGTGCAGGAGACATAAGAGACAAGGGTTCAGTCCCTGGCTCGGGAAGATCCCCCGGAGGAGGGCGTGGCAACCCACTCCAGTATTCTCAACTGGAAAATTCCACGGACAGAGGAGCCTTGCGGGCTACAGTCCACAGGGTCGCAAAGAGTCGGACATGACTGAAGTGACTTAGCAGCAGCAGCAGCAGCAGCATAATAAAATATATCATTTTATATATATTACATGCATAACATGTATAAGAATATATATACATATATATGTGTCAAAGCATCTGCCTCCAATGCAGGATACCTGGGTTCTATCCCTGGGTCGGGAAGATCCCTTGGAGAAGGAGATGGCAATCCACTCCAGTATTCTTGCCTGGAGAACCCCATGGATGGAGAAGCCTCGTAGGTCACAGTCCACGGGGTCGCAAAGAGTCGGACACGGCTGAGCGCCTTCACCTTCACCTTCACCGTCGCGTGTAAACACATATATGGCTTCTCAAGTGCCTCCTGAATCACTTTATCTTGTTAGTTCACTCATCCATGTAAGTGAGCTAAGCAAAATTTTGACACATGTTTATTTTATATTTTCATGAGATTCACGCTTTTGTCTTTTGGAAATCATAATTTACTATCTGAATACATTTAAAATTGACTTTTAACCAATGGGATTCTATAAACTGCAGAAAGAATCTGGGCTCTCGATATGAAGACTTGGATATGAGTCCTGGCACCAGCAACAAGTCTTCTTCTTTTAACACCTTTTTGTTTAAGGTTTACAGGACAGTTGCAAAGACAGCACACAGGATCGCCATGTACACCTCACACAGCATTCCCTCCAGGTAGACCGTACATTGCCATGGTGCATTTGCTACAGCTGAGGAAGCAACTTTGGTGCATCACCACTAATTAAATGTCACACTATTCAAGTTTCCCCGGTTTCGTCCCAACCTCCTTCTTCCGTTGCAAGATTCCACCCAAGACATCTCATTAGATTGAGGCCTCAATTCTTAGCCACCACTTCCTCTGTGACAGTTTCCTAAGCTTCCCTTGTTCTTGATGAGCTGGACAGCTTGGAGGAATACTCATCAAGTATTTTTCAGAATGCCTTTTAATCTGAGCATGGTTGATGCTCTTCTCATGATTATACTAGAACGCTGAGTTTTGAGGCCGCCCAAGAGTGAAGCACGGTCTCATCACATCACATTGAGGTTGCTGCTTGCTTGCAACATGACTTATCAGTGGTGATGCTAAAGCTCTTATCTCCTGATTGAAACAGGGTTTGTCTGGTTTCTCCACTCGCCCGTCACTTCCCCCCACGCTCCATACTCTGACTGTCTGGAAACCAGTCATCAGGAAAAGTCTACAGGCGGTGGGAAGATTTAGGTGCACCCCCTGTATGGGAGAATAACCCACATAAATTCTCTGGATTCTTCTGTACAGCTGTGTCTCCTCCCCCATTTACGTGCTCATTCCATCATCTGTTTATAGCAGTATGGAATCATGGATATTTAATATGTACTTTGGGTTAAATCCAAAAATACATGACTTAATTCATTGCTCAAATTGTTCCCCTTTGGCCCACCGGATCTCTTTACAGTTGGTGTCTGGGTTCCTTTGACAGGGCCCCATTTTTGTTTTCTGAGTACAGCAAGTTTTTAACCCTGAACTTCAGATTTCTCATCAGCAGAAGAGAGAATAGTAAAACTGCTCTTTTAATATCATATTAAGAAATGATAGCAACTGAGAATAATAATAATAATAATAACTCCACTCCCAGATGGCTTGTTACGCATCAGGCCCTCTCCTGAGCACTTAGCAATATCAACTTATTTAAAAGAATTAGTGTCTATCAAGTGCCTATTAAGTGCCTAACTCACTGTTTGGCACTTAACATATGTTCAGACACTGAGTTTTCTCACTGGGAGTGACCCAGATTCCAACTAGGCTAGGCAGCTTTGGCTTCCCAGGTGGCTCAGTGTTAAAGAATCCACCTGTCAACGCAGGGGGTGCAGGAGACGTGGGCTTGATCCTTGGGTCAGGAAGATCCTCTGGAGAAGGTAATGGCAAACCACTCCAGTATTCTTCCCTGAGAAATTCCATAGACAGGGGAGCCTGGTGGGCTACAGCCCATGGGGTCACACAGAGTCGGACACGACAGTGACTGAGCACGCACACCCAGTGTTGGACACAGAGGCGCCTCTGTCGTGGTTCGAGCCAGACAGCCAGCTGTGCGTGACAGTGAGAACAGGGTCCCGGGCCCCACACTCCTGCTGATTAAGCAGGCTCCACGCAAAGGTCTGCCTGCTCATCAACAGTTTCATTAGGTGAGATGTCATTACTCGTGGAGTCAGCATCCTCTGAGCACCAAGGCAACTAACCTTGGCCACCCTGAAGCTCTGGTCCTGATTAAAGATTTTCTGTTTAACAGCAAGTTCAGCCTGGCACCGCCAACCTTTAAAATAGAACTGAATCTCTGAGAAGTCAGCTACATCTTCCTCCATTTTCTCGAAGAGTTTTATTTGTATAAGATGTTTTATATATTATTGATGTTTTATATGTTTATATGTTAGGTATATGTTTACATGTATGTGTTATATATAATATATGTTATATATTTTACATGTTTATATGTTATATATAAAACATATAAGATATTTTATGTATTATTATTCTTGAGGCTTTTTCTAAGGGACTTTTTTTAAATATTAGATGTTTAACAGTCAGAGATAGTATAAAAAGAAACCTTCCTCTCAACGTGAAAATATTAGATGGTGAAGCCGTTTCTACGGATCCAGAGTAAACACTCTCAGTAACATCATCCATCATCTTTACAAGGGATTAAAATTGGAAGACTTGGCCCTAAGAGGTGCAGCCATAGCCTCATTACTCGAGCACCAAACGTTAACAAAGGTGTTTTTACCACCTAGTGTCTGGGGTGAATAAAACGAAAAATGAACAGGCTTGCTTAAGCCCTACAAGATTCACCCACAGCAACGTGTGCCTTCGGCAGGAAACTTAAAAGCAACATACAGAAAGAGATAAAATGCAATTATCTGCTATATTCCAGCACAGAAGAAACGGCCAGGAGGCTGCCGAATAAGAAACGCCAGAGGCTCCTTCTGCTTGGGTGACATCTGCGAAATTACACAGGGGATTTCAAAAGAAGACTCAAAGGTAACATGCAGACCAAAAATGATTTATCCTTTTCAACAAGTCCTTTGGAGGCGAGGAAATAGGATTCAGGCCTGGTTTGGTACAGCAGTCTAAGAAAACTCACACCCTAGGTCTGCAAAATGAGGAAGGTAATTGTGTGAGATGAGAAACTGAGACGGCATGGAAGACTTGGAGGGCCAGGAAGATGCAGAAGGAGCCCTTAGAATAGGTTTCCTTCTCCCCCTCTCCATCCTCACCTCTGATGCTCCCTGCCCTGCCCAGGGCGACAGGGGCACCTGTATAAACAGGTATGTTAAAGAGCAAAATGCATGTAAGAATTAAAGATTTTAAAATAAAACAACAACAACAACAACAAAAGAGCAAAATGCTCACTGGGGTCGACATCTTTTCCTGCTGCCACATTCTGGAAAAAGAAAGCTCCAGTGAGGTTTCTGATATCCATCAGAAGAGGAGTGTGCTGGGGCATGCTGGCGCTGCTAGGAGGGAATGAAGAGAGGAAGCGCTTTCATGGGAGAGCAGGGAGGTTTCAGAGCAGTGGGAGGGTTGGAACATCAAAGCAGGGCTGCAGATGAGGATTTCCGGTACAGCGGGGAACGTGCCTCTGCAGCCCAGGGAATACTTGCAGGGCGGGAATGGATGGATCAGAACACCCATGCAAATCTACAGAGCAAAATGTCTGCCCGGGCCTCGCGCTCAACATCAGGAACCTGAAATATAAGGAGCAGTCGCAAAGATGAAGCAAGACCTAGACAAAGGATCTGGTGCTTCCCGCTGCGGCTGACACCTTATAAATCTGGGATCGTTGTAGAGCCCACAGAGAAGGAAGAGAACCCCAACAATGATGGAGGTTGAATTTTCCCCCAGCAGGTGATCGGGAGTCAAGAACAGAATGAAACTGACGTAGAGAAATAAAGAATGTGACATTACTTGCATGCTAGAGTTATGAACGGAAATTCACGATTTTTAATACAATATACAATTTCTCATCAGCATTGTACAGTACATGGCCCTCATTATTCTGGAGCCGACATAACAGGGGGTGGAGCAAAAGGGCTTACGGCTCCTTCATGGCTCCACTCTTCTGCCTTGCCCTCTTGTGGTCCAGCTCTTACCTGGGATGTGCAGAGTCAGACTGAAGCAAGCCAACTGCATCTCTGATGAAAATGTGCTTCCAGCATCACGCTTTGACTGCCAACCCGAACGCACAAATACGGACTAATGATGCTCACTCAGACAATCACTGGTTGCGCGTCTCCTGGATGCCGGGTGCAACGCTAGACAGTGAAGTAACAGAAACAGACACTCTCCCAAGTGTCCAGTCCAACAGAGGAAGCAGAGACTCACAGAGCCTTGCTCCAGCCACAGTGTCCTAGCTGTATAAAATCACTTCTATATGCTGGCGGGAGCTCGGGTTTCCAGAGTTTGACTTAAATGGCTTCAAAACGTGTTCCTATACGTACTAGTTTTGTGCCTTTGATCAAGACCTTTGACTTTCCTGGCCCTTAATTTCTTCACCTGTAAAATAATGAAAGCAGCGCTTCCCTTATAGCATTGCCGAAAGGATTAAGTGACACGAAACGATAGAAGATATTTACTCAGCAATCACCAGGCACTGTTCTAAGAACATCATGCATTTCTGCAATACATGCAAGCTGCAAAATATCCTATGAGGTGAGCTCTACTATTACCCTCATTATACAGAAGAAACTGGGATGCAGAGAGATGAAGTAATTTCTCCAGACAATCTGGTTAGAATAAAGGCATGCATATTAAAGACAGTGTACTGTGAAAAAATTTATTGAAATAAATGGTAAGTTTTTTCATAGACATTCAACAAAATTTTGTAGTAAACCAAAGGAAAGGCTAACTGGCCTATTAGTTGATTAGGTAAAGGATAACATTTGAGCTGGGTCTTGAAGGATGAAGAGGAATTTGCCAAATGAAGATAAAGAGGACAACCATTTCAAATAGAGATAAGAGTATTTGCCAGTCAAGAGGTGTGAAATAGCCTGAGATATTTACGGATGGGGGCAAGAAGCCCCATGGGGCTCCAGCAGAGGGTTTTGAGGGTAATGAAGCAGGACTGGAGATCCTGGATTTTTTAAAGCTTAAGTCCATCTTATCTTGCATACACAGCCCAGGCTCTGTACGCACAGTAAGGGCTAAAATCTCTAGGCCATGGATGTCCGTTGGAATCTTTGAGCAAAGGAGGGACGTGAGTATGTCGTTTTGCAGGTGGGTAAGCAGAGGAAGCTGGCCAGGCACGCAGAGGTAAGGAGACACAAGCAGTGACAGGGAGACCAGCTGTTGTGGTCGGAGTGGGGTGTGATGATGTCAACCGTGAGTACAGCAGTGGGAAGGCAAAGACGTGATGGGGAAGAGATCTCACTGAGGTAGGACTGGGGGGAGTTGGCATCAAATCGGATGCATCTACGTATTTACTATGCAAATTGTAGACGAGCGCCTGCTAACTGCCAGACGCTATGGATAGACCAAGGAATGGTATAGGGACCAATCATGGATGTGCCTGGTGATGGAGGAAAGAATATGCCTTCTCACAAGGGAGACCATGCAGGAGTTTTTAATAGAGGATGTAAAGTGTCGAAGGGAAGCAGAGCTGGGACTAGAACAGCTTGTTTGGGGACATATTTGACATGTCAGATCTAGCCAAGCCTGGAAATATAAGGCTAAAACTGGGACAATAACTCAAACTCAATCACGCAGGTCATGTTATTTTATAAGTCCAGCGTTTTCACCAAGAGCATATCACTTGACTTGGACATCCATTCAGCAATTTGGATGAGGCCAAGATGTGTTATCTCCATTTCACAGGCTGTGTAGACTTTTTGTGGCAACATGTCAACTGGGCAATTGACATCCCTCCTCCAAAGGCAGGACCCGAGATGCACTGCGTCCACAGGGGTTCTGTCCAGGAGAGCTGGAGCCTCACGCTTTGTCCTCCTTCCAGCCTCAGGGTACATGACAAGCCCTGGAGAAAATGTGTCTCAAACTGATGCTCACAGAAAACAATCTTTTTCTTCCAAATTTAACAACTGATTGTTTTCACTCTGGATTTTGACATTTCAGACTTGTGTACGGGGCTTCCTTGACCCTTCTCTATAAGACTTGAGCTCTGATTATTACCAGGGTGTTCTCTGATAAAATACACTGTAAATCTTGCTCTCCAGAATTCCGCAGTGGAATCTGAGCCCTAGTAGTCAACAGATTTCCCAGCAAATCAAACGCCATTTACACCGAGAGCTGGGAAATACGTTTGACTCTTACTGCTCCTCGCTGTGTTGACCCAGCGGTTCGCTTTGCTTGTGAAAACGTATTTTCCTGTCAAATATTCCCTGAGCCAAGTCAACTGGTCAATGATGCATCCGTAAAAATATGTGCTCACCCGAACTCTTTGCTGAGGGCTACAAATCTACTTGCCTAAGTCTTGTCACACATTTGGGGTCCTGGAGCAGATTCCTTCAGTCACAAAACAAAAATGTACGAAGCACCACTTTCATAGCTCCCCTCTATGGGTTGGGAGAGGCAGCAATAACACTCGCTAACCTGAGCACCAAACGCCGCGTCTCATGATTTACCTGTCTTATTGCCATCAATCCCCACAATGTCTTTTGGTATATTTTATTTTCCAGTGTTTAATACTTTCATTTCTTTATCCTCTTACACAATATCTGGTACACACTAAAATACTCAGTAAATGATTTTGGAATACACAGGTAAGTAAAGGAGTGGAGTGGAGCATAAGCCTCTTTTGCAACAGAGTATTTGTTGGGCGATAGCACTTATTACTCCTCAGCTCAGGAAGAAGCTTACAGCCAGGTTGTAAATATAAAATAAGCACAAATGAAGCTGCAGAAACTCATGCAAAGCACTATAACACATAAATGAGCATTGATGGCAAAAGACAGACAAGTTAGCCAGGCACCCTGGGTACCAGAAGGGAAGGAGAGCCGGGGGCCTGATAAGGACAGTCAGCAAAAGGTGCCTGGAGGTGTGATTCAAGAGCAGCCAAGTTTGTCTGCAAGTCACGGAGTGGGGAAAATGACCAGTGACCACAGTTGTCTTGCTTCTCGGCTAAGGTTTACATCCCAGGGCACGCATACTGGCAATCAATAACTCCTTAACTGCTGTTCTCACATAATCGGAAGGCTCTAGGGGAACTCTGGGCCCACCTTTAAGGATGAGTCACGACATGACGGCTCTATAGAGAGAAGACTTGAATTTCCTCCAGAAACCACTGGTGCTGACACTCTGCGGCCCAGAGTCAGCCTTTCAGTAAAAACTCAATAACCTCTTGGGTATGCTTCCTGAAAGAGCAGAAGTGAGGGCTTTTTCTGACAGTTACTTAACCTCTTCTCAGAGCTGCCTCATCAGTAAAACAGGAATGTCCTCTGCCTCTCAGAGGTGCTGCGAGGAGAAACGAAAATTACCAAAGCTTTGTAGGTCCCTTGTGGGGAGTCTTTCTGAGGCTTTATTATCCGTTTCTAGAGAGATTTAAGAATCTTGATATTGAAGCATCTATCTGTGTGTAATACTGTGAGGTATAAGAATCCACATCAGGATTTCGTGACCTCAGCACTACTGATATTTTGGGTTTGGTCATTCTTTGCCTTGCCAGCCGTCCTGGGCAATGTAGGGCTGTTACCAGCGTTCCTGGCCTCCACCCACTAGGTGTCAGCAGTGCCTCCTTAGTTATGGCAATGAACGTGTCCACACAGTCCCCTCGGGGTGAAGAGGGTGGGGCAAAGCTGTCCCCAGCGGGGAACCATTGATCTACATAATTATAAAGTGAGATATGTGTTACTCGGTCTTTTCCTAGCTTTCATCATCAATGGTAAGGTAGGGCATTGGTCAGGTCTCAATAAATAGAAGCCAAATGTGCGAATTAATGAGGAGGTAGACGGATCGCTTAGGAAACTGAGAGACTTTCATATGTGAGACAACTGTAAATAAAGTTAGGATGTCCTTCCACACTCCATGCTCAGATGATAAGAAAAACACATGCTGTCACGTTCCTGAAAGATATAACCAAAATGCAGTGAGAGATAGAGACTCATCCAGGAAAACCAAAGCCAAGTCTAACTGTGTGGATGATAATAGCTAGAAGAAATAGACTGCGTGTTCTCAAAGTAGACAATACAGGGCGTTCATCTTCTCCACCTAAACAACAGCTGGCACCTAATAAATGTCTTATTTCTGATAAAGGAACAGTGAGGAAGTGGTCCAAAAAGTCCATTTAAAGAAGGTGGAGCCTAAAGGAGTGTCTCAGGCAAAGATAAGAGCATTCCAGAGAGTGTGGAGGAGGGAATCTGCATGCTGCACTTGGCATCATCCCGTGCAGCCTGTAGCCCAGGCGTCTACAAAATCAGGAAGGTGGTAGACACCATCGTGAAAGGGTACAGTTCTCCGTCACATTTGTGCAACGCTCCTTAATATTTAATGCAGCATTTAGAAGAAAATCAATACAGTTTTGCTGAACAGCAATGACAACAACAACAAAATGGATACACTGAAACCACAGAGTTCTCGGATAAGGGTTTCTGCTCAAAATAAAGAAGAGGCGCTGAGCTCAGCAGGTAGTTAACCGGCTGTATTCCCTACCCATAAAAGGTGATAAAGGCTAAAGCTAACAGGGATACTAATCAGTTCAAGAATAGCACAGCCACTGACTGTGGAACGTAGATCACTCTGAGCAGGATTTGAACCTCACTCTGCTGCTTCTTATGACCATGAGCACGTCATTGATCCTTCCTGGATACTTTCTCGTGGTATGTCAGTCGATGAGAGCGACTATACCATGCTTAAAGACGTCTTTGAGAGCTATGGCAGGCGTGTGTTGCATCGTGTGTTCAGTTTCCTCTTTGGGAGGACAAACCCCTCTTTCCACCTCAAATCCTCTCATTCTCCTGGCTCTCAGTCAGCCTTACTGGCCATCATCTTTAGTCTCAAGATTTGCACAGAACCCAAGTCAGGCCCTAGGAACTTTCAAACAAGAAGGGAGAGCACATTTTGTAACTGTAAAAATGAGTCCCAGCACTGTTAACATAGGCTCTAAAAATGGATATTATTATTACGACTATTCCTAGAATATTGGACTATTAACATTTATACATTTATGCACTGGATAAATATTTACTGAGCTTCAACTAGTGTCTGGCACCATGTCATGTATTTTATACGCATTTTCACTAACTCCCAAGATAACCACAAGAATAAGGAATCATTAACATCTCTACTATCCAAATGAAGAAATTGAGGAGAGAAATGTTGATTAATTTTTCCAACTTCCTCCAACTGCTAAGTGATAGGGTTGAAATTCAAATTCACATTTTTATGTATATAGTATTATTGTTGCTGAACCCTTCAGAATAAAGTGCACATATCATCCAATTTGGGGCTTTCCTGGTGGCTCAGCCAGCAGTAAAGAATCTGCCTGCAATAAAAGATACCCAAGTTTGATCCCTAGGTCAGGAAGATCCCCTGGAGGAGGGCATGGCAACCCACTCTAGTATTCTTGCCTGGAGAATCCCATGGACAGAAGCGCCTGGAGGGCTACAGTCCCTGGGGTTGCACAGAATCAGTCTCGACTAAGCAGCAGCAGCAGCAGCCCGTTTACCCCTAAATACCTCAGTGTATACTTCCTAAAAACACAGTCCTTCTCTTACACATCCACAGGACAGTTCACAATTTTTAACACTGATACTGCGCCATTGTATAATGGTTCATGTTCAGACTTCACCAGCTTTCCCAATACTATCCTTTATAGAATGGTTTTGACCCAGAGTCCAGTGCAAGATCAAACATTACATGCAAGTGCTGTATCTTTTTGGTCTTCTTCAGACAGAGAGTGTTCTTAAGTGGGTCCCCTTTTAGGCCAACTGCATGACGCACCTAGCCTCTGGCTGGGCCATAGTTCCCATCCTCAAAAAATGCCCTCGTCTCCCTTTTCACAGTCAGAGAAAGGAGATACAAATAAGGAAGGGAAAAAACAAACAAACAGAATGGTTCCTTGGGGATCTTTGTGGTTAGATGCAAACTGAAGGCATTGGGGTGAACTATCGATGGTGAAAGATGGATAGACAGATAAAGTGTGTACTCACTGTGTCTACTGCTAGAGTTTAGAAGCAATGGCACCCCAGTGGTAATAAACACACCCTATACCCAGATTATGGTTTTTAAATATTACTCTCCACTGAAAGAGAACTGAAAGGCAGAGGAGAAAAGAAAAGATATGCCCATTGGAATGCAGAGTTCTAAAGAATAACAATGCAAAGAAATAGAGGAAAACAAAAAAAATGGGAAAGACCAGAGATCTCGTCAAGAAAATTAGAGATACCAAGGGAACATTTCATGCAAAGATGGGCTCAATAAAAGACAGAAATGGTATGGACCTAACAGAAGCAGAAGATATTAAGAAGAGGTGGCAAGAATACACAGAAGAACTGTACAAAAAAGAGCTTCATGACCCAGATAATCACGATGGTGTGATCACTCACCTAGAACCAGACATCCTGGAATGTGAAGTCAAATGGGCCTTAGGAAGCATCACTACGAAAAAGCTAGTGGAGGTGATGGAATTCCCATTGAGCTCTTTCAAATCCCGAAAGCTGATGGTGTGAAAGTGCTGCAGTCAATATGCCAGCAAATTTGGAAAACTCAGCAGTGGCCACAGGACTGGAAAAGGTCAGTTTTAATAAGCTCCAGCACTTTGGCCACCTCATGCGAAGAGTTGACTCATTGGAAAAGACTCTGATGCTGGGAGGGATTGGGGGCAGGAGGAGAAGGGGACAACCAAGGATGAGATGGCTGGATGTCATCACTGACTCAATGGACATGAGTCTGAATGAACTCCGGGAGTTGGTGATGGACAGGGAGGCCTGGCGTTCTGCGATTCATGGGGTTGCAGAGAGTCGGACATGACTGAGTGACTGAACAGAACTGAACTGAAAGAAAGGTGATGCCAAAGAATGCTCACACTACGCTCAGTTGCACTCATCTCACACATTAGCAAAGTAATGCTCAAAATTCTCCAAGCCAGGCTTCAGCAATACACGAACCATGAACTTCCAGATGTTCAAGCTGGTTTTAGAAAAGGCAGAGGAACCAGAGATCAAATTTACAACATCCGCTGGATCATCGAAAAAGCAAGAGAGTTCCAGAAAAACATCTATTTCTTCTTTATTGACTACACCAAAGCCTTTGACTGTGTGGATCACAACAAACTATGGGAAATTCTTTAAGAGATGGGAATACCAGAGCACCTGATTTGCCTCCTGAGAAATTTGTATGCAGGACAAGAAGCAACAGTTAGAACCAGACAAGGAACAACAGACTGGTTCCAAACTGGGAAAGGAGGACATCAAGGCTGTATATTGTCACCCTGCTTATTTAACTTCTATGCAGAGTACATCATGAGAAATGCTGGGCTGGATGAACCACAAGCTGGAATAGATTGCCAGGAGAATTATCAATAACCTCAGATATGCAGATAACACCAACCTTATGGAAGAAAGTGAAGAACTAAAGAGCCTCTTGAGGAAAGTGAAAGAGGAGAGTGAAAAAGTTGGCTTAAAACTCAGCATTCAGAAAACTAAGATCATGGCACCTGGTCCCATCACTTCAAGACAAATGGATGGGGAAACAATGGAAACAGTGACAGACTTTATTTTGGGGGGCTCCAAAATCACTGCAGATGGTAACTGCAGCCATGAAATTAAAAGATGCTTGCTCCTTGGAAAAAAAGTTATGACCAACCTAGACAGCATATTAAAAAGCAAAGACATTAATTTTTGTTCATCTTGTCAAAGCTATGGTTTCCAGTAGTCATATATGGATGTGAGAGTTGGACTATAATGAAAGCTGAGCACTGAAGAACTGATGCTTTTGAAGTGTGGTGTTGGAGAAGACTCTTGAGAGTCCCTTGGACTGCAAGGAGATCCAACCAGTCCATTCTGAAGGAGATCAGTCCTGAATATTCATTGGAAGGACTGATGCTAAAGCTGAAACTCCAATACTTTGGCCACCTGATGCGAAGAACTAACTCATTTGAAAAGGCCCTGATGCTGGGAAAGATTGAAGGCAGGAGGAGAAGGGAACGACAGAGGATGAGATGGTTGGATCATCAACTCAATGGACACGAGTCTGAGCAAACTCAGGAGTTGGTGATGGACAGGGAGGCCTGGCGTGCTGCAGTCCATGGGGTCACAAAGAGTCAGACATGACTGAGGGACTGAACTGAACTGAACCAAACTCTACTGAAAGGAACCACACCTCCTTGAAGAAATGGCTAATTCCAGGTAAAATGCAAGATGAGCCTAAAAATACCTGAAACATCTAGTTGTCCAAAAAGTAAGGAAGTACTCAAATACGGTTAAAGATAAGCACCCCACTCCAGAACTCTTGCCTGGAAAATCCCATGGATGGAGGAGCCTGGTAGGCTGCAGTCCATGGGGTCACTGAGAGTTGGACATGACTCAGTGACTTCACTTTCACTTTTCACTTTCATGCATTGGAGAAGGAAATGGCAACCCACTCCAGTGTTCTTGCCTGGAGAATCCCAGGGATAGGGGAGCCTTGTGGGCTGCCGTCTATGGGGTCACACAGAGTCGGACATGACTGAAGCGACTTAGCAGCAGCAGCAGCAGCAACTATTGATATACATCATACATTAAATACAAGAGGATTCTATGCGTCTCTACTGATATAAATACATGTGTAAATAATGCAGAAGTGAAATCTCTTCCTTACAGACAACTAATAACTATAAACAGCATTGGAGAAGGAAATGGCAACCCACTCCAATGTTCTTGCCTGGAGAATCCCAGGGACGGGGGAGCCTGGTGGGCTGCCACCTATGGGGTCGCACAGAGTCAGACACGACTGAAGCGACGTAGCAGCAGCAGCAGCAGCAGCAGCTTGGACAAAGCACCTTTTGGCATCCATCGTAACAATGGTTGATTCAGTTAGAAATTATTCAATGGGTGTTAAAATCAATAAATACAAGTTTTATGCCAAAAAAGATATCTACGAAGTCTTAAAGTATATTCCCAAATACTTGAGTGGGTGAGTGAAGTTGCTCAGTCATGTCCAACTCTTTGTGATCCCATGGACTGTAGCCTACCAGGCTCCTCCATCCATCCATGGAATTTTCAAGGCAAAAATACTGGAGTGGGTTGGCATTCCCTTCTCCAGGGGATCTTCCTGACCCAGGGATTGAACCCAGCTCTCCTTCATTGCAAGCAGATGCTTTACCTTTTGAGTCACCAGGGAAGCCTCATTAAACACAAAAGGAAAAATAGTAACCTACAGCATAAAGAGACCTAAGCAAAGCCATCTTCACCAAGTGACAGAAGTGAACATCACCAGTAGAGACAAAAGTGTCTGAAGAGCCTGTAGATAAGACGGTCGAAAAGTATTCATATTAATTTTCAGAATTTGTTGTATGTACTTCGGTTATGAAGTGAAAATATACACAGGGAATTTGCTGGTGGTCCAGTGGTTAAGACTCCATGCTTTCACTGCCAAAGGGCCCGAGTTGGATCACTGGTCAGGGAACTAAGATCCCACAAGTCATGCGGTGTGGCCAAAAAAAAGTACAAGGCAATATACGCAAAAGCATCTAGGATTAGTGAGGCACTATATCTGTAAATTACACCCCAGTAATCCAGGAAAAAAACTGTGTGTGTGTGTGTAGACAGAATGAAAGAGAGAGAGACTGGCAAAGAAAATGTTATAAAATGTTATCAATAGCTGGAAAATCTTAATATAGAATATGTGAGTTCATCTTGCAAAAATTTTGTGAAGTCTCAATTCTTTCAATTTTTTTAAAAATTGAAGTCATCCTTAGATCTAAACAGTGGCATATTTTCTGAAATAAGGTTACTCCATAAAGTATTTCATGATTCTTACTATAGGCATCATGTTTCTATCTGAATTTTATAAAAGGTTTAGAGTAGCTCAAGCAAATGCATGATCATAATAACAAAAAATTAAAAGAAAGATGAAGAGCATGTTTACTTTCAAGGCTTCCTATTTAAAGACAGGTGAGTTACAAAGAAAATTTTCTAGAAACCCTGCAAAAAAAACATAGGGATAGTAAAGTGGTCATTTCTTTATAACTAGCCATAACGTTCTAAAGTATGAAAGCGGAGAGAAAAGTCCATGTAAATTCTACCACTTGATAAAAGATATCATTCAAAGCACTAAGTATTTTATAGCAGAGATGATGGGAAAATAGAAAACGCAGCAGAGACGTGGCTCCCCTTTCCAGAAGCTTTGCCAACTGAAAAACCCCATCTGGGAAAACTAGGAAGGAAGATATCCTCTAAATATAGCAGGGTTTCTCAGCCTTGGCAAGGTGGATATTTTGGACCAGATAATTCTTTCTGAAGGGGCACTGTCCTGGGCATCCCCGTACCCCTGGCCTCTCTTACCCACTGCGGGTAGCACCTCTTAAACCGTAACAATCAAAAATGCCTTCAGATATTTCTAAAGGGTTCCTGGATTAGGGGAGGGGTGGGATCAAATTCATCCCTGTTTCACACCATTGAAATAAACCCGGATCTGTCTGTCCAATGTGTGAGAAGTTACACTCTCCTCCCCCCGGGAAGTGGTCCATTCTCACATCCTGGAATGCTCTCTCATGCGCTTCTAGAGCATGTTAGGTGTAATAGAGAAAGAACGAAACAAAGAGAGAGAGAGATTTAACCCAGAGAAAGAAAAGTAAGAGGATTTGGCAAAGTTTCCGCTGAAGTTGCTGCTAGTAGTATCTCTTTATCAGCGTTGAGACTGTAAGATAAGGACAAGACTATAAATAAGAATAATAATAACCACCTGCCTTTGTAAGGCATTCGACATCTTAACAGTGGTTTCCTGTGCACTGTCTCAAATTCTCTCGGTGATTTTATGAAAGAGGCTATTATTCCTCTATCTTACAGATGAGACAAATAAGGCTTCCAATTTTTTTTTTTTTTTCATGTAGCAAATAAGAAACAAAACCAGGACTTGGTCAAGACCTTTATAGTTTTTTTTTTTTAATTTATTTTTTCTGGGTTTGTGGGATCTTAGTTTCCCGACCAGGGATCAGCTCAAACCTGGGCCCTCGGCAGTGAGAACATGGAGTCTTAAGCACTGGACCACCAGGGAGTTCCCTGGGCTGAGATTTTTGACTCCATGTTCAGCACCCTCCCCACAAGGCTGAGCTGTCATGGGAGGCCAAAGTGAGTCATTACATTTTTTGCAGTTGACAGGAAAATCCTGGACCAGTTCACTGACCGGGTCTTGCCAGAGTGCCTGAAAGTTCGCACTCAGGACATTCACCCTGCAGTCTGACTGCGTCCCTCTGTAGAAACCGCACTTCCACTGCAGTCCCAGGTCCTGAAGGAAGATCCCCGACGGGGCTCAGCAAATAAAGAGAAGCGGTGACCTCACAAAGATCAACAGTGCCACTTCCCAGCGCCCCGCAAGCCTCCCGAGACTTCAGCCCAATCCTTCCCCACGCCCGACACACACCCACCCACCCTCCCACCCACACACACAACTGCACGCAGCATCCCTTTCAGCTGTCATATCGGATATCCAATGTGGCTTTTACGTCTCAATTTATCAGAAAGTCTTGTAGCTGAAAATGGGAAGGTGAAGGATGGAGGTGCAGGGACCGAGTTCGGAAAGCTGGCGAGTGCCAATAGCAAGGATTAAATTACATGCCCTCACCTCCTTTCTACTTTTTTTCCTTCCTCTCCTTTGGTTTACCTCTGTTGGGTTTCTCAAGGCTGCCCTGTAAAAATAAGTTGTCAGCACTTGAGTCTGTGTGATGCTAAACCTATACCCTTAGCTCTCTGGTTACCGGTAATAACGGGAAATGATATATGCATACACATGTGGGTGTTTTGAGTTTGCACAAGTGTGACAGAGGTTCTGTAGTGCTTGGATAGGAGCCTTATTCCTGTCTGCGTGGTTTATTCCTGCTTCTCAGTGGTATTTAGAAGGTCTGTTTGGCTAAGGGTTTTATCCTCATGCAGTGGTATTAAAGTTTGACCAGCTGAGCTATCACTGCCTGTCAAACCTTCCACCTCACTCCCTCCACCCTGAGATAAATCAAGTGATGCGATAAGCAAAGAGAGTGCTAACTGAGTCCGCTGCCCACAGACGCCCTTGTGAAAAATGGCACGCACTTTTCTCCAACTTCAACAATAGGGTGCCTGCCGTAAAGATGGATTTAGCGTGAACACAGAGAAAGTGGGAATGTTATATGACCAACTGGAAACAATTCTTTTTGTTCTTTTCAGTTTTTTGGAAGAGTATTTGATGACCTAAAAGAAACCCATTTAACAAAACAGAATGCAATTCAATAGTGATTAAAAGTAAACTGGGCCTATATAACATACAAAATGACTAGTCAAGCCAAATTATAGCTTCGAAAGGGATAATATTTACTGTGAAACAGAGATCACTAAGTTAGCAGCATAGCACCATGAAGAAAGACGTTGATTATGATCTTGCCCTGTATAAGTAGGAACATCACATCTACTGTGCGTCAAATTATAGTAACCGAATTCTCCTTATCACCCACCGTGTTCCCTTTCTCTGAAACCAAGCACTGTCCAAACAGAGGAACATGTGATCTCATCCTGGCCAGTCAGTGTTTCACATCTGTAGCTACAGTGATTGGCTCAAGAGTGAGCACATGACTCAAGTTCAGCCAATCAGAGTTCCTCCTCCAAATTATATGAATCAAGTCTAATGGGAAAGAGGCCTAAACTCTTGACAGCTAGAAACAAAGGGATGGGAAACTACTAACACAAATATTTTTCACGTGGAAATATATAATCAGCGTTTCTCCACAGCTTTCCTTTGAGTCTATGAGCTTCTGTAATATCCCTCTGCTGCCGCTGCTAAGTCGCTTCAGTCGCGTCCGACTCTTGGAAACCCCATGGACTGTAGCCCGCCAGGCTCCGCTGTCCATGGGATTTTTCAGGCAAGAGTGCTGGAGTGGGGCGCCATTGCCTTCTCCAAATATCCCTCTAGTAAATTATATATTTCACCTAAGCCAGTCTAGAATGGTTTCTATCACATGCTTCCAACATACGGGTTATTTTTGGACCCTTGAGATACTATTCTTGCTACATTCAACTATTTGTTGTTGTTGCTGTTTTGTCCCTAAATCAAGTCCAACTCTTTGTGACTCCATGGACTGTAGCCCGCCAGGCTCCGCTGTCCATGGAATTTTTCAGGCAAGAATACTGGAGTAAGTTGCTATTTCCTTCTCCGGGGGGAGGGGGTGGGGGGGGTGGGGGGTGTCTTCCCGACCCAGGGATCGAACCTGCGGCTCCTGCATTGGCAGGCAGATTCTTTACTGCTGGACCACCAGGGAAGCTCACATTCAACTGTAATCAGCCCCTTACTGAAGTCTCTAAATATCATTCTTTTAATTTATTATAATATAGGGGATGCCAAAGAGGCTTAGAAAAGGATGGTGAACAGGATCAGCCCGCTGGATCAGACTGTGAGGGAGTAAAATCCACTAACCTGAATAGGAGAAAACTGAGATGCAAGATTGTTCTTGTACAGCTTCGAAAACAGTGAGTGACTGCGTTTGCCTTGGTAAATGTCCATGCACCTATGTTGACCGTTGGCCTCTCGGTCATTCAATTCATTTGCCACATTCTCAGTGTCTATCCTGTCCATGGGCTTTGCCAGGCAAGAAAACTGGAGTGGGTTGACATTTCTGTTGGACAGCCCCTAGTCTCCTACCTGGGAAAGTCTGAGAGAAGGAAACGCCGAGGATCAGTCCTGAATGGTCCATTCCCAGCAGGACCCAAGCAGAGAGGCAGAGAACCGCTGTGGAAGCAGCCAGCTGGTGAAGTGGTCTCGCTCTGGCGCTCCAAAGCACTCCAGAGACAGGTCTGCCCCTTGGGAGACGTTGCTTAAAAGTGCATTCCAGGATGTCTGACTCCCTGGTATCCCCAAGTAAGTGCAAGAACACCTTCGCCAGCCCACGTTGACTGCTGTCTGCTCCCCTGTTCAGCCTCCATCTGTGCAAATTACCTAGGGACAGCTGTTGTCTGAAAAAAACCTTCTCCAACCGCCGTGTTCAATAATTAGATGCTTTAGACTAGTTAATGCATTACCAAAGTACTAACTACCCCAGAGTAACAAAGGGGTCCTGAAAATCACCCATATTTTCAGTCTCCCAGAACTAACTCATCCCAGGTAAGCGTGTCCACTCCTACCTAAATGTTGAACAGACCAGACTTCAAAATAAAAAAAAAAAAAAAAGACTTATGTCCAAGAAACTTATTGCATACAAATTCCCCTTTCTCTGCTCATCCCTTCTTTCCCTGTCCACCATAACCTCCCTGCCTCCTCTCCATAACTCCCTCTGAAATCATTTCCATTAATATTAGCCTAAGCCTTTTTTTTTTTCAGGAGTACATTAAATTTGAGGGTTTAACTAAATTGAATATGTCCCTTTAAATAAAGTCATCTCACCCTGTAAAAGTCAGCACAAAGTGACTCTCTTAAGTTTGGCTCTCACCTCCGGGGTTAAAGTGCCTGCTATTCAGAGGGGCTTCATGGAGGCTCCCCCAGAAGGCAAGCTCAGGAAGGTATTTTGGCGTGCTACATGCAAACGCAGCAGCCCACGGATCTCATCATTTCTAAATGTCAGCCTTCATATAATCCTTCTGACCCATTCCAAAGCTCGTAGGTCACAGAACATTTTATCTGGCAGAGGTTTATATGTGTGTGTGTGTGTGTGTGTGTGTGTGTGTGTGTGTGTGTGTGTGTATTTTTTTTTTCTTCCCAAGTTTACAGTGTTATCCATTTTCCTTTCCATTCCTCTCTGAAGGAGACCTGGCCCTTCTATACATATGGTGAGTAAGGCATCAAGGAATTCAAGTAGATGATAAAAATATGTCTGCAGGGAAATAAATTTCTTTTTCTGAAATCAATCATGCGCTACTCACACAAGCAGAAGAAACAGCCTGGAATACCCGCCTCCCTCCACTCCGGCATCCGTGCAGACACTCCAAGGCCAGAGGCTTTCTTTCCCAGGCTTCTTTGTCCCCCAGCGGAAGGGACGGGAGGCTGAGGTATGGGGACCGCGGGCAGAGGGCGTGGTCAGCCGAGATGTGGGGACCGCAGGCGGGGGGCGTGGTCAGCCCGAAGCGGGTGGCTGGCTGCCACAGCACAGATGGACGGGCCATCACCCTCTGCTGAGAGCGCGCGTAGCAGTCAGCCCCGTGGGAAGAAGAGGCATCCTCTCCGCCACGGTTCGGAGCAGAAACGGGACCTCATACCTCTCCCACCTCCCCTGCGGCCTCGTTTTGCTTTGGGGCCCACGGCTTCTTGCTCTATGGGGAGCAGGGCTACCGCTGTAACTGGCACTTTCAAAACCTCTTTTCCAGTGGAGAGCAGTGATGCGGCCAAGCCACTGTTCTTAACCACCTCCCAGAAAGGGGAGCCTTGGCCCCAATTCTCTCGATGCCATGTTGAAGCTGGCCATGGCCAGTCTGCTTGGGGTCAATCTTGCTCGGCTGTTTGCCAGCTGAGTGGCCACGGGGACACGTCCAAGCTTCTCCCGCCTCAGGTGTCAATACAGGTTGTTGTTTGAACGAAAGGAATGGTGTGTGCAAGCCTTTAACCAGCATGTAGCCCCTGGTAGTAAGTGCTTTTGAAAATTTCTTCCACAGTGTCTGGGTGACGGTGGGTGGGACAAATGCAGAGGGCACCGGAGAGGAAATCATGGCAGACTTCTGCAGTCATACTGTGGAAGACCAAAGCTGCAGGGCGGCTGGCATCTGAGATAGCTTTCTCCTTGAGCTCACTTGGAAACAATATTTTTGAGACTAATTCTACCTTTTTTTTTAATACTTATGATTCCTACAGATTTCTAAGAAAAAAAAATATTTACTTAAAATGAAAGTGTAGTAGGAATTCCTTGGCAGTCCAGTGGTTAGGACTTGGCTTTTTCACTGCTGGGGCCTGGGTTCAATCCTTGGTTGGGGAAGCAAAATCCTGCAAGATGCCCAGAGTGGCCAAAAAACCAAACACACACACAAAAAAACAAACAAAAACAACAACAAAAACAGTAATTAGCCTCCAATTAAAATAAATAAATTTATATTAAAAAAATTTTTTAATAAAATTTCAAACAACAATAAAAATAAGTGTGGTAAGAAAAACAGCAGCAAATTCTGCGCTTAACTGGACTCACACAATGACTGCTGATAGTCCTGTGTTTTCTGTATTAAATGAGAGGTATTTAAAATTAAAATAGTTCTTAAAAAAGAGTACTACTGATTTTGCCGTGTATTATGTAATCATTTAAAATTAAGAATCTTTGCTGGATAGGGAATCGCTTGTCTAGTATCAGTCTGGGACTATGCTAGGCTCGGGTCTATTATCCATCATCTGAAATTCTCATATAACCCCAGAAAGACGGTATTACATCACCCATGTTTGAGACAGAGAAACTCAGAGAGGTTGCATGACTTTCCTGAAGTCACACAGTTGGTCTGTGACAAGGTCAGGCCTTGAATCCAGATCTATCAGACTCTGAGTTCATTATCTATCTACATGCAGTCTATCTTTCCCTCCCCTAAGGAACAATCCTTTAGGACATCTTAGGTAACTGAGGAAGGCTTTTAATAGCCTGAAGGCTTGTGTGTGTGCATGCATGCTAAGTCACTTCAGTCATGTCCAACTCTTTGCGACCCCATGGACTGTAGCCCACCAGGCTCCTTTGTCCATGGGATTCTCCAGGCCGGAATACTGGAGTGGGTTGCCATGCTCTTCTCCAGGGGATCTTCCAGACCCAGTTTCCTAACCCAGGTCTCCTGCATTGCAGGCAGAATCTTTACTGTCTGAGCCACAGGGGAAACCCATCGGCTTGTATTAATGCAAAACAAACACCACCACGTCAGATGAAGGGAACCGTTCATTCCATCACGCAAGCCAGCATGACCGTGTGGCGCTGGGTGTGCCCATCTGAACCCAGAATGAAGCTCTGGGCCCAAACTTCCCACTTGCCAGTCTGGGGGAGACCTTGCAGGCCTGACTTGAAGGCACGGGTTGTCATCATTCGTGTGTCGCTCAGCCCTGCTCCGCCGGGGGTGGCACTGAGCTGAGGTGGCGGCTGAGAATTTGCCGGCCCCTCTGTTGGTGAGCTCTTCCCGAGCTCTGCCCCCTCTCACCCCACGTCGTATTCTAATTATCTCCCTCCCTGTCTGAATGATCTTCCGTTTATTTCAAAAGAATATTTCTTATTAACCCTCCATCCATGTAATAGCTTTTTAATCCCCAGCACCTTTTGGAGTCTCTTTACTTGAACGCTCCCCTGCCGCCCTCTGCTTTCAGCTCCAACCAGCCCGAGAGGCAGTTCACGAACAGGACTTCACTAGCCAAGCCCCTCCGTTTGGAAACACATCCTCCTCCAGTTTTGAGGGTGCGCTCAGGCTGACGTTGACGGGGCAGACTTAGGGAGCCGGCAGTACAATGACCTCAACACCATCCAAAGCTGGGACCAGCATCTCCACTGTGTACCAGTGAGAGACCTGACCCTTGAGGGGGCGCAGTTCATCCAAGGTCACACAGCTCACAGAAGGCTGGGGATTAAACAGATCTAAAAATGTGATCTAAAATCTTCAGTGTTCGGGCATCTGGAAGAAAAAAAAAAAAAATCTAGGCTCTTTATCACCTGACCTGTAAGCTGGATGAGTTTGGGAAAGTTGGTTACCAAAAAGTCACTGTTCACTTCTGTATTGACTGGCTCTGTCCACCAGAACAGAAACCCCCATCAACCAGGCACACTGTCTCTTCCTTTCTTTCCAGCCAGAATAAAGCCCAGCTGAGACTCGGTGTTTAATATTCACTGCCTGAATACAAACTTCTTTTCTGCCCCTTTTCTCTCAAGGTAATTATGTCAGGCTTATTTGGTTTACTGTCCCTCTCCTGCATCACAGCCCACTCCAGCAGCCATCCATCCAGCTAGCAATCATCATTCCCACCAGAGTTTCTGGTCTCTCGGGATTTCAGCTACAGAAGGATTTTGGTGATGAGCTAAGCCATATATCTCAAGAGGTGCACAGTTATAATAATAAAAATAACAATAATATCCAACACTTACAGGCACCATGTAAGAGTTAAGCAGGTAATTGGCATCACAAAAACACCCATTTTAAAGGTGATAGAGTTAAGGCTTAGAAAGCATTTAAGAACTAGCCTAGGGTTGCCTAGTGCAGGACCAGGATTTGTACCTGCAACTGATTAGTTCTGGAGCCCTGTCTCAACCATTAGACTAAGGGCTTGACAGACTTAGAGTGAAAATGTAAATCTTTCATACGAAATACAATGCTCTTTCCATGGCTTTGCCTGGAATCCTATGCCATGCTCTAATCCACAGGATGAGATTGAAGAATCTAATACAGCTCCTCTGGCTCTGGGACCAAAGGCATTTTGCCTCTTCTTGAAGTGCAGAGAAAGTGCCTCTAAAGTCGCTGACCGCTTGTGTTCAAGCCAAGCTGAAAACTTGGGGACGGTTGACAGGCAGAGCACGTGAGCAGTGGGCAGTCCTCTGCGGCTGGCATGTGCCCCGTAGCAGCTGCAGTGATTCCTCCTCTCCAGGAGGAGTGAGGGGTCGTAGCCCTCTTTTCAATTAGATCGTTCCAGGCCTGGCAGCTCTTGGTACCACTGCAGTCCAGACAGATGGTGCCTGTCTGTGGGCAGGTTGCTACAGCATTTGCACCAGGCACTCCTATCAGCTGCTCCCTGCGAGGCCAGAGAATGACAATGCCCAGGCCTCCTGTAGCTTCAGCAGGGCCTCTGGATGGGTCACTGAACAGCTGGTGCAGGCCTTGCTGTGTAGAATTCATGGGCAGGCAGGAGAATCTCTGAACTCACTGTTAATGTTCCCAACATTTCTTCTAAGGAATCTCCATTTCAGCTTCTCAGATGCCCATTTGAAAAGAAATAGTATTGCGATGTACTGCTTAGGATACCATTTCAGCTGCTGGAACAGAGGCCAAGGCAATAGCGATTTTAACAGGGTAGCCTGTTCTTCTCTCATGAGTCAATGCAAAGCAGCCCAGGGCTGTGCAGGGCTCCACAGGATCAGAGGACAAGATAACTTACAATCTGGTAATTTGGCATCTCCAACATGCAGATTCTTTTTACTCATGGTCCAATATGGCTGCTCCAGCTCCGTCCATCATGTTCATATTCCAGTCAACAGAAATAGAGGGGGAAGCTGAAGGGGAGAACGTCTGTTCCTTTTAAAGCCTCAACGAAGAAGCAGCACCCAGACCTCCTGCTCCTGTGCTGTCGGGCAGAACTCTGTCAAGCAGCCAAACTCGCCATGGGAGTCTAGAAAACGGAAACTTTCAACTAGGGATCCATGAGGTGGGGGTAAGTCTTAGGGAGTCTATTATCAAAGAAGGAAGGAAATAGAAATAGGAGGAAACTAGCATTCTGTGATATGAACTTTCCTTTTTCCCAATCAACTATTTTTGCAAATTCTTCTTCCCAGACATGGAACACCCTCCCATCTTTCCCAAAAAAGGCAACCTGAAGCTGTCATCAGCTCCTGCGGACAGTTCTAATCTACTAACCCTGGGTTTTGTGCAGCTCTCTCCATTAGATCTGTCATGGATACTCATCATTTGAGCTATCGGAAAGTCATCATCGCCATAGCAACATGGTTGAGTGGGATCCAGACCACAACAATGAAGACTCCCATTTAGGAAAGGAATGAATGAAACCATAGCAGCTCCTTTTCTATAGCAATTTTCATGTCCTGCTGAGCAGTGAAACCACTTCCTTGGATAAGCGTTCTGGAAGTTCCTAGTTTTCTTGGAGAGGCACCCTTGCCCATTATCCTCCATGCTTCATGTGAAATGGTTACTGTAGGGTGTGCCTCTCTTGAAAGTAAGAGAGAAAGTGAAGTCGCTCAGTTGTGTCTGACTCTTTGCAACCCCATGGACTATAGCCTACCAGGTTCCTCCATCCACGGAATTTTGCAGGCAAGGATAGTGAAGTGGGTTTCCATTACCTTCTCCAGGGTATCTTCCCAACCTAGGAATTGAACTCAGGTCTCCTTCATTGCATGCAGACACTTTACCATCTGAGCCACCAGAGGCCTGCACAAATTTCTTATCTATTTCCTGGTAGTAGATAAAGAAATGGGGTTACTTTGAGGGCCGAATCATCACACACTTTTGTAAACCAGGCTTGCAATTACTTTGGAAATACTATTTCTTCAAAAACTTACAGATACATTTGCTTCTGGACACTTTGTAAGTGATTAAGACCAAAAGTCTCATCTGGACCTACTTTTTGTGTATAAACTCTGGTGTTTACTGGCCTCCGTGCCCCGGCCAATTCCCTCTTCCTTCCTCTTTATGGTGACCTCTTCAAGGACATGAGAAACAAAAGCCTCAGATGGGAAGACAGTGCCTGTGATACAGTATTGCAGCAGGGATGTCTCCCACTGCCTGGCCAAGAGCACTTACAGGGACCCCTGAGGAAGGCTGGGGACCACTGTGTCATCTCCCGATTTTGCTATTTCTTTATCCATTTGAGTTCACTTTTTTGGTGACCCTTCAAATAGCAGAAGAAGCATTCAACACAGCCTAACATCCTGAGGTTTTCCAGCTGGTTCTACTGGAGCCATGAGCTCTGTTGGCATGAGGTCTGTCTCCCGAGAGGCAGGAGGTTTTAACCAGCACTTTCCCAGGCCACCTTCTGAACAGTGTCTATGACTCAGCCACCTACGGCTAACTACAAAACAAAGGCCTCATATCTTATGTCCTACTACGGTAGCACCCCGATGTCTAGTCCCCAAACTCTAGATTAGTGAGGGTACCAGTCCAGCTGTTCAAGCAGGAGCTAAGGTAAGAGAGACTAGAGCAAATGGGCATCCCTAGTGGCTCAGAGGGTAAAGAATTTGCCTGCAATGAAGGAGACTCGGGTGGAGCATGTGTGTTCCCTGGTGGCTCAGATAGTAAAGAATTCGCCTGCAATGAGGGAGACCTGGGCTTGATCTCTGGGTCAGGTAGATCCCCTGGAGAAGGGAAAGGCTACCCACCACAGTATTCTTGCCTGGAGAGTTCCATGGCAGAGAAGCCCTGGCTACAGTCCACGGGATCACAAAGAGTCAGGCACGACTGAGTGACTAACACTTCACTCTTCAGAGCAAGTAGCTTGTGTCTCTTTCCAGGACAGTCTGAGTTCACACAGCCCACGGCTGCTGCAGCTGGTCCATGTTGTCAGGAGCTCAGGCTCCATCTGTCTAGTTGCTTCCCATCCTCCATGGGTTGTTCCCACCTTGTGGTCTCCATGACTGTTACAGTTACTGCAGGATTCCAACCACCAGGAAGCATGAAGACCACAGACAGAGCATGACCTTTATTTAGGGACTGACAATGAAATTCACATGGCTCCCTTTGGCTGACACCTCAACAAGCCAGAAATCAGCTATGCATCCCTGCTAGCTTATGAGGCTAGAAATGAATCTTGAGTTGGATAAGCACATTTCTAGGGGTCTATAACTAGGTGAGTAGAAGAAAGTTGCCTGCAGCCTGGAAAGGCTCTATTCAGGACTGAAAAACTGGATCAAGTTTAAGACAACTTTTGATTCAACTAGAAGCTGAGAAAGGTGGACAGAGCAGGATAGAGCTGATGAAGTCAGTATTTGCAATTCACAGTCTTTCTCCCTCCATGAAAGTAGTTTGGAAAGGAGTCAAACACCACATAGAGAAATCTCAACATCCCCAGCCAAACAAAGACAAAATTTCTGGGAAACACATTGATTCTCCAACTCTCACAAATCTGGAAGGTAGAGACGTCAATTCTGAGATGGTGACAGGCTGAAGGTAGACTCAGTGTGTTTAAAAAATAATAGGGGACAGGGTAAATTCCGCTTCAATAAAAGCAAGCTTATCTTTATCAGAGTTGACAGAGATCATTAAAAAGTGAAAGCAGGAACCGATATATTGATGATGCCTCTAGAACTTGGCCTTACATCCACAGGCTGTATTCAGTGGAGGATGTTTTTTCCTGTCTCACACAGTGAAATCCAATTTCATATAGGTTTTTATTTGTTCAAAGTGATAGATAAGCCTCCTAAAGTATGGTTTAAATCAATATTCTATTCCTTAAGCTAACTGAAGCTGTGGGTTCATTTAATGAACTTTATAAACACACAACTATAACAACAACAACAACAAAAAAAAAACATGGGAAGAAGGTGCCCAGAACAAGACTTTATTTGACAGGAAGCACTTTATTGGGTTTCTAATACTGAGATAAATAGTGAATGAACACAGCCCACATTGTCGAATAAAATATATTATATAGTCTTTTGGCAGCTGGCTTTATCAGCTAGCACAGAAACAGGAGACCTGAGGATAAAAAGAAAATGATTCAAACAATAAAAAATAATAGTTCATATACATACATACATGCTTAGTAAACTCAGTTGATTCTTTCAGTAATCCTAATGGTACCATTATTTTTCCCATTTACAAATTTTTAAGAAGAAAAAGGCGCAGAGCTGGTAAGTAACTTGCCCAAGGTCACACAGCTGTTAAGTGGTGGACCAGCCTTCAGATACGTTAATCAGGAGATCTTGAACACTCTTCTGTTAGGGGAATCAGGCCCTAACAGAGGTCAGTACTTACGTTATTTGGACAGGTGACAAATCAGAACAAATCAGGGTACTGCAGTACTTAGGGCTTCCAGGTGCTAGATACTGCAAAGAATGTTTGACCCTTGGCGAGTAGTCTGTGTCCATCTTCCCTCTCTTTTCCAAGTTCCTCTGTCCTAAAACTGTACCCTGTTAGAAACCAGTAACCTCCAAGTAAATTGCCTCAAGGCAATGCCAAACCCTAACATTGTTCAAATGATTCTTTTCTGAAAACCCCTCAAATACAGTTATGAGTACTGTCAATTATAGCTACAGTAATTCCCTAAGACACTGCTGACACTGTCGCTGGTTGACTTAAAGTGTTCAGATACACCCTTGGGGGTGGGGGTGAGAGAAAAGCAGGTTCTAAATAACTTCCAGCAACAGGCATACTGCTGCTTTCCGTAATTTAAACTATGGAGTCATGTCCAAACCTCAGGGTCCCAGGCCCAAAATGTGGTCATAATAGACAAGATCGGGGTCAGCAAGCTGTTTCAGTAAAGGACCAGAAAGCAGCTCTGCCATTCCAGCGCAAAAAGTTGCCATAAAGAAATATAAAATGATTGATCATAGCTGTGTTCTAATAAAACTTGATTTATATATAAAGAAAAGCAGTCATCAGGTGACGTTTGCCCCACATACCAAGCATGATGGACACATCTTGTAACTGACTTGTGAACTCATCCTCCCAAAGATGGAGGAAACTTGACTTGAAGATGGGGAACCTTGGAATTGCACTTGCTGTGTTCAAAATGGGGCATGGTTGTGAGAGGGCAACTACTCCCCATTTTGGGAATATTCACGATGCAAAAGCTGTAAGGTAAATTATGAGGACAATTAGTAATTTCACTGGCTCCATCCTGCCATCTCCAACACTTAACACTTGGCACACTTTACCTGTCTTTCAAGCCAAGTTCAAGGTCATCTCATTGTTGAAGCTTTTGCTCACCACCCACTCCCACCTTTTTCAGATGGCCTTTTCAGTACCACATAACCACTTACGCAGAAGAGACTCTAATTATCTGTTGACATATTTACCCCCTGCCCGGTTAACCTTGCGTTCACTCACGTAATCCAGAGTCTAACACCCTGCTCTCTGAGACCATGCAGAAGCAGCGTGTGTGAATCAGGAGAGTGAGCTCAAAGGCAAGCAGCGCCAGGAGCCATCTCACCAAGTGCGCTGAATGGAAAGCCGTGAGATTGTGAATCTGAGTCATGAAGAGGGTGGTGGGCTAAGTGACAGATGGGGAGCCTGGAAGGGAACAGGTCCTGGGGGAGGGAATTTGACTTGTTGACTGCATGCCCCATGGGACAGTCAGGTCCAATCGTGCAGGAGGCAGTCGGACCCCAAAGGCCAAATTCAGAGGGTCGCAATTGGCAATGAGAGTTGAGGCGTCACCTACAGGGAGGCAATTAGACGAATCGTGAGCAAGCAACACGTTTCCAAGGACAAGAATGAAAACATGCCTGGACTGTTCCATCTCCTGTCGTGTTCCCCAGGTCAGCGGTGTTCCATTGAACACACAGGGTTAAATCTCTAGTCTTCATCAACATCAGGCTCCATTACATCAAACACCGAGCTAATTTGCTAACACTATTAAATACATAAAGCCATCAGAAGCAATTTAATGCTTATCAGATATGCTTACTCCCTAATAAACCCTCACCTACCCCTTATTTCAGCCTAATGATCAAAATGGATTCAGAAAATGAATATCTAATGAAGATCCCTTCCATTTATATCCATGAAAGAATGAGAAGAGGGTTTAGATGAAAAAGGGGATTGGCATTTAAGGGGGCATTTAGCTGCTTCATTGATTTCTATTTCATTTTGGAGCGTGTGACGCATAGCTGAGGTTTGTCAACCTTTCATTAGCCTGGGTAATTCATCATAGTTAAATATCAGATATTTAGGCTACAGATGCATTCTCACCATTTAGCATGCATAGAATATCCTTTAATTTACAAAAGGAATCGCGGCCAAATAAAGGAGCAGGTTTATTCATCAGAGGGAGCCCTGCAGAGGAGAGATTAGCCGTGGAGCTGAACATCTTCCCAAAGGGCACTCACTGTCCTGTGCGCTGACTCACCAGTCGTCACCCTGACCTTCTTTCTGCAAATCCATAGACGTCTGTCTCCCATCTGTAATTATCTGTCTTCCCCCGCTCTGTTGAGAATCCTGTAGCTGGAAAGGATGCTGGCAATCACCTTGATCAAGCCCCCAGTCTGCCACATTTTTCAAATGGAAACCTTGTTGTTGTTCAGTTACTAAGACTCTTTGTGACCCCAGGGACAGCAGCATGCCAGGCTTCCCTGTCCTTCTCCCAGAGCTTGCTCAAACTCATGTCCATTGAGGTGGTGATGCCATCCAACCATCTCATCCTCTGTCACCTCCTTCTCCTTGATGAAACCACAGTCTTTTCCAGGATGATGGTCACCCCAGGAACCAGTATGATGTCATCCCATCATCCTGGGATGACCCTTTCACTAAGGTTTGGATAAAAATAATACGGTCTTGTGTCGGTGGGCACTCTATCCAGGGCCCTTCCATGGATTCTGCTGGCTGCCTAGAAATGCTCACTCTGGGTTTCTGTCCTCCAGAAGTGGGTTTCATTTTGGCTTCTCCATTTATAGATGTCTTGTGTCTTCCCTACATCAAGCCTCCCGTGGACCACGTCCTCTTTCCCATGATCACCATAAAGCTACTCATGTATTCCTTCACTCTCGGCAGGTCAGGTCACCTGTGGGTGCCAGACACTGTGCTGAGCATCAAGTGCACAGCTAACTGGCAGCGACGACCGTGAAGCAAGGATACACACATGATGAGCACGAATCACGAACAATGGTAAAAGCAAGAGAGGACAAAAAGGGAAGCACCAGACCGGGAGCCTCTCTCAGGCTGCGGATCTGAACCCTCACGGAGGGCCAGACATTTAGGCTGAGATCTGGGCGCTAAGAAGGGCCCCCCACCCCCACCCCCCACCCCGACTCTGACTCTGCAGAGGCAAAGCGGCAAAGCAAAGCCTATGTGAGTGTGGAGGGAGCGGGGGTTTGGGGCTTGTGGGAGGCAGACACTTGGAAGGAAAGAGTCTGAGAACTGAAAAGTGACGCTAAGGGAGGGCACAGTGAGAAAGGAAGCACGTGATGCAAGCTGTGGCCAGGAAGGACCGCAAGCAGGGCGGGGCCTGAAATCATTTTATTTTTTTTATTTCATTATTCGTTTTCATGTTAGCAATTCTCATGGACGGGAAGTTGTTTTCCATCGCGGATTTTTTTTAAACTGAAGTATTGTTGATTTATAATGCTGTGTTACTTTCTGGTATAAAACAAAGTGATTCATATTCTTATGAATCATATATATATTCTTTTTCAGACTTTTCCCATTATACGTTATTATAAGATATTCAATATAGCACCTGCTCCATACAGAGATCTGCCTGGTAACCTGGAGGACCATAGACTGAGGTGGACATGGCTTGTATGTCACTGAGATCTGACTTATCTTAAGAGGATAATAACAGCCCACAGGACAACAAACCCTGGAAAGCAGACTCTTCCACATCACACCCTTTCCCAGGGCCCCCACCGCTGGCCGAGTCCTCCCCAGCTCAGCCTCCAGCTTGATTATCTTCTTCCTGTCCCTCGAATCGCTCCTTTCCCCTCTTCTCCAGCCTTAGCCTCGCTTCTCTCAGGATTCTTTAGAAACTCAACGTTCTTTTTTCCTAGATTCAGCTCTCTTCCCTCCTCAGTCTGGACCGTCCCTGGAGGTGGGGTAGACTTAACTTCTAGATTCCAGGAAGCCCTTCCAAGTCTAACGTCACTTCTGAGTTTGCTTTGCCACATACTTTGTGTGTCTGGCATTGGTGTCATGGTGATGCTGCCTAACAAGGGCGCTGCTCAGCACAGGTGATGGAAGCAAATGCTAATTCACAGCAAACGTGTGTTGTACTAGAAAAATCCCAGCGACAGGCAACAATAAACATCTGCTTCTCACTCACCCGGGGTATTCAGCTCAGCATCTCTGCTGATGTTGGCTGAGCCCACTCACACATCTGGGGATTCTAGGACGGCCTCCGCTAGAGTGATAAAGCGACTCATCTCTCATCTTCCTCCCAGGATGAGCGGGGTGTACCTTTTTCACAGCGATGGTAGAGAGCAAATGTGAGCAGACACATACGAGCACTTTCTCACCCTCTGCTTCATCAACCCTGGTAGCGTCCACTGGCCAAAGCGCTCCCCGTGGCTGAGCCCAGAATCAGAGATGAGGGGATTATAACGTCATACGACAGAGAATCTGGACGGGGGGAAAGAGACTGGGGCCTCTAAAGCCAGCCATCTACTACCCCTTACTTTAGACAGAAGAGGTCATGGTCAATTAGGCATTTTCTTCCTTCATCCCTGCATAATTGAACTCAAGGAATTGAAGTGACTTGCCCAGGGGCACACACCTTGGCGAGTCCAGCCAGAATGCAGATCTCAGCCAATCCAGCGCGCTTCCCATTCCAGTGTGCCAGAATGCAGATCTCAGCCAGTCCAGCGCGCTTCCCATTCCAGTGTGCCAGAATGCAGATCTCAGCCAGTCCAGCGCTCTTCCCATTCCAGTGTGCCAGTCCCCTGAGAGGCACCAACCACATAGACTCCCATTTCCCTGTGCCCACAGTGGACCTGGTATGAAATAACTCAAAATTCTTGTAACTGAGCTTGGGGTCACACGGTGTGCTTATGAGCAGAGGGAAATGCACGGCTAAATTTAAGTCTATGCCACTACTTTGTCAGAGGATTTTAAACAGCTCAATGATTATAAGCTGTTTGCCTAATTGTACTTTCCTGGGAGGTCGTGATGAAGGCTTGAAAAAGCTGAAGTTATTACACCTCCCCAGAGTCCGCATAAGGGTAACGTGTCTACATTTCTCTAAGTGCACATACATCGTTCCTACTTATGCTCAAGTCAAAGTAAGCCTATTTTTTTCTGCATTTCATGCTAAAAATCCTCCACTATTCCCTAGTCTGTTTAGCCATATGCGTTGGATAACTAGGAACCTGGTGGCAATTCTTTATAGATTTTATTTCCCCCCCCCCTTTTTTTTTTTGTCTCCTGACTTATCTCTACATTAAATCAGTGGCTGTTAAATAGGAGAAATATCTGGAGACATTTTTGACTGTCTCATCTTGGGGATTCTACGGGTGTATAGTGAGTAGGTGTTAAGGATGTTACTAAACATACTACAGCGCAAAGGACAGTCCCCACGAGAAATGATTTAATCCAAAACGTCAGCAGTGCTGGTTCGAGAAATCCTGCATTAAATACATGTCAGTGCACGGATCGCTGATACCAACAAACTTATCACAGAACATCTTTTTTTTTTTTCTTTTACATTAAGACAATCTACTCTGAGAATAGTGCTTTGCTTAAACTATAGAAATAGTAACAAACCATGAATGTTGGTCCCAAGTTTCATCATTGCTATGTCTAGTACTTCTCTTCCCTTTAAATCACACACTAGTCCTGGGGCGGTGGGGCACAGAAGGGTGCAGGGAGCATGGAGGAGGCTGGACAGACCTGACTTTGGATCTCAGCTACGCCAACGACTAGCTGGATGGTGTTGGTCGGATGGTTATGCCCCCTCTGCTGCAGTTTCCCCTCTTGGGGAAATGGGAATATGGCCAACTACCTCACAGGGTCACGGGGGAGATTAATTTAGAACATCTATATAAATTATCTGGCCCAGAGTAAGCACTCAGTAATTACCAATTCCCACTCATTCGTATTAAAACGCCTCTTAATTTCAAATCTGGGTCTCATATCCTGGTTTTTTGGGACCAGTCAGACATGGCACCCCACTCCAGTACTCTTGCTTGGAAAATCCCATGGACGGAGGAGCCTGGTAGGCTGCAGTCCATGGGGTCGCTAAGAGTCGGACACAACTGAGCAACTTCACTTTCACTTTTCACTTTCATGCACTGGAGAAGGAAATGGCAACCCACTCCAGTGTTCTTGCCTGGAGAATCCCAGGGACGGGGGAGCCTGGTGGGCTGCTGTCTATGGGGTCGCACAGAGTCGGACACGACTGAAGCGACTTAGCAGCAGCAGCAACAGACTCTAGAAAGAGCCAGCAAGTACTTAATGAGAAAAAAATTTCTGCCAATGAGATCCCTGGCTTATATTTTCCATTCCCAAAACACCAGGCTAGTTCACAGGGGGCTTCCAGGAGCATCTGCATGAGCTCTGCCCACTCGTTACTGACAAACTTGGTGCTTGTATGTCATATCGCTGGCATGTTGACCAGCTGAGAAGTCCAACAGCCCTTCGAGGAACAGGGGCTTCAAGAATGGTTACGTGCAAGTCTGAAAACAGCAGAAAACAGAAGAAGCTGGAAGCAAATACATTCTAACACAGCCAGAGTTTGTGATGCGTTCTGGAAAATGACGGAGAATATAGTACTAGGGCAGAAGCCACTGAGCCAATGCTGATGAGTCCAGGTTAGAACCAGGCTCACTTTTATTCTTCCGAGGGCCTTTTCAGCCTTCAGTGAAAATATAAATGCCCTTTAAATGTAGCTCCTCCAAAATCAGTCTTCCTCCAAATAGACTTCAGTTGAAGAGTTGATGTGATATCGGTTAGTAGCGTGTTAAGTATCAAATTCAAAAGCCTTTTCCTTGGTTTTAGTAGGAATGTGTACTGATGTATGATTTCAGAACTATTCATTAGACTCCAGGTATTTTTGCAAGCCACACTGTGACATAAGCAAGCACTTTGGCCCAGCAAGTCTACTTCTAAATGTCTCTCTTGCTAAAATGCTCAGGCAGCTGTGCAAGTATATACCCACAAGATTATTCACTTGTAATGTTATTTGTGAAACAGGAAAACTGGAAATAACTTGAATACCCATCAGTGGTAAATATGGCTAAGTGAATGATGGCCCATCTATTCAGGGGAATACTAAATTAAAAAAAAAATGATGAGGTAGCTCAAATTTACATACACATACTCGAGAGAATGGTTATAAAATATTGCTACATCCAGAAAACAAACTTTAGAACAATATATACAGCATAATTCCATTTTTGTTCTTTAAAAAGGTAGAGAAAATTGAATCTATAGAAAAATTATGGGAGAGGCCAACCAACAGCTGTAAAACTTTTACAGTGGCCAAAACTGGTAAGTGATTTTGAGAAATAAGGAGCTTATAGAGAGAGGCTTTCTTTTCTAAACTTATATATTGTTCATTTTCACAGTAATGATATATTATTCTATAATTGAAGATAACTTTTTTCTTCATTTTGCACACATGTATACACATACACTCACTACGTATACTGCTACTCAAGATGTAGTGGTTCATAGATATAATAGATATAATATAGTCTGTGTATATATAGTATATATCTATAATATAGTTCATAGATACATAAAAAGATAATATAGTTCATAGATATAATAGATAGACCTTTAATGGATCTTTAAATCAGCCAAAATCCATCAGAGTAACAGAAGCTATTTTAAGTATTCCAGAAACTAATGCTTCTAATACTGGAAATTTGGTACTTACAGAGCAGATGGAAGCACCTAGGGAGTGGAGGTCATAGAAACCACACAGACATTCTAAGCCTGAAACCCCAAAGTTCTTAAGGGCTCACTGAGAAGCCTCTAGAATTTTTAACACTTTCTGGAAATCTCCCACCAAGTTTTTCAGTCTACATCAGCAAAGAGAGTCGCCCTCAAGAGCTTGCTACAAAGTCTCTATATAATCCCACATGTCTGGACTGTAACTGCCACAGAATTATAATAGCCTATCCTTATTTTCTGTCTTGCATATCCTGTCAGAGTTCCTCTCTTTGGCAAACTCAATCCCAGAACCACACGATGAAGGGAAGTACCACTCTCAGCTTCTCTTCTCTGGTACAGAGAGAACTTAGAAGGAGATTATGGTGACACTGAGTTAACAGCAGGTAATCTAATGGCACTTTTCACATATTAAAAAACTTGTATGGAACCACAAAAGCACTCAAATAGCCAAAACAATGTTGAGAAAGAACAAAGCCTGAAGTATCACATGTCTTATTTTCAAATCATATTACAAAGCTACAGTTATCAAAACAGTATGGTACTGGCATAAAAATGAAACATATACCAATGGAACAGAATCAGGGGTCCAGAAATAAACCCACACATATACAATTAGCTAGTACTGAGAAGGAAGCCAAGATCCCTCAATGGGAAAAGGAGAGTCTCTTCAATAAATGGTGCTGGAAAAACTAATCACGTGTAAAGAGAGAAATTTGGAGCAATCTTGCACTACACAAAAAAATTAACTCAAAATGGCCCAAGGACTCAAATCTTAAGCTTGAAGCTGCAAAAGTTCTAGAAGGAAACCTAGGGGAAATCTCCTGCTCGTTGGTCTTGACAATAGTTTTTTTTTTTGGATATGACACCGAAAGAACTAACAACAAACAAACAAAAAACCAATGATATTACATTGAATTCAGAAGCATCTGCACAGCAGGAGAAATGACCAACAAAATGAAAAGCCAACATACAAGGAAGGAAAAATACATATCTGATATGAGCTGTAATCATATCCAAAATATGTAAGTCAATGCCGTTGCTGCTGCTAAGTCACTTCAGTCGTGTCTGACTCTGTGCGACCCCATGGACTCCCCTATCCCTGGGATTCTCCAGGCAAGAACACTGGAATGGGTTGCCATTTCCTTCTCCAGTGCATGAAAGTGAAAAGTGAAAGTGAAGTCACAACAATAATCAATAGCAAAACAAATAATCCAATTAAAAAAGAACAAAGAACCTAAACAGACATTTTTCAAAGAAGATATGCAAATGGCCAATAGGTTACGTATGCAGCATTATGAATCTTCAGGGAAATGAAAGTCAAAATCCCACTGAGGTTTCACCCTCACACCTGTCAGAATGGCCATAATTAAAGTGATAGCAAATAGCATGTTGGTGAGGGTGTGGAGAAAAGGGAACGCGTATGCGCTGTTGGCAGAAACGAATTGCTGCGGCTACTACGGGTGCAGCCGCTGAACAGTACAGAGGTCACTCTGAAACCCAGAAGTAGAACCTCTGTATGGTCCAGCAATTCTATTTCTGGATATATTTCTGAAAGAAATGCAAGCACTGTCTCAACAGAAACAGATAACCAGGCACAGCCCAGTCCTTTGTTCTCTCAGTAGGCCATGCCAGCACTTTAATGCACACTGAGCCCTTGAATAAAGGTGATAACAACGCCATGCCTTTGCCTTGTAACTAGTCCTTGTGAAATTAAAGATGTACTCACTTCTTCACCTGAAGGGAAGACACACATCCTGTGTGTTAATTTATCCTTATCCAAGTATTATTTATTTCTTTTCTAGTTCAGTCACAATTCCTTGCTGATGGCTCATAACTAACAAAATATGAGTTAGTGACAATTAAGTCACTTTATACGTTAATTCAGTGAGAAAATGGTAAAATAACTAATTGCAGCAGATAGTAATACCTGCAAATATAATACCATAATGTAAACAGTTATCACTCAGCTCTTTCACTGTCTACTCTGTATCATCTTTGCCCTCACTCAGTACCTCAGCTGGTCATGGTGCTTTACCTGTCAGGCTGATTTAAAAACTTTGCTAATGAAGGATCTGTGCCTGTATTCGGTCACTATAATTTTCCATTACTTTAACAAAAACAAATTTTAAAGTAGTTTAGGCTCATGACAAAGCTGAGAAGAGGGTGCAGAGACTTCCCATTTACTCCGACCCCACACACTTGCATAGCTCCCCCCTTTATCAACACTCCCCACCAGGGAGACACAGTGTTCACAACTGATGAGCTGACACTTACTTGCACGATAGAATCATCCAGAATCCACAGGTTACACGACAGCTCACTCTGGGGGCCCCGTCACACAGTGGCAGCCCTAATCTTAACTTGATAGTCAGAATCACCATCTCAGCAAGTTCAGAGGAGTAATCCCTTCCTTGCTTGTTGGTTCAGTAGCATAAGTAGCCCAAAGGGCCAGGTGGCAATCAGTTTCCAGTTCAGTGGAATTTTTGTCACATATCTGGAAAAAAGAGGCCACATTTTGGGAACCAAGACTGCCAAACCAGCAGAGCCCAAGTTGTAAGACTGGAAACAAAATGTTGGTCTTGGGTCATTAGGGAGAACAGTGATAGAGACCACTACCAGTTCTTCCCGTTTGGTCCCAGAACCATGCATTCTACCCATGGAAGAAGAGGCATCATATATTATATACAGTGTGATAACTGAGTGTTCAACTGGCCATACTACTGCTATGTTAGGCTGGCTTCTTTGGGATGATGAAACGTGTTCAGTCCAGGTCAGTCACTCAGTCGTGTCCGACTCTTAGTGACCCCATGGACTGCAGCATGCCAGGCCTCCCTGTCCATCACCAGCTCCCAGAGCTTGCTCAAACTCATGTCCATTGAGTCCAATGAATTTCATAGGTATGGACATATTGCCATGAGTCTTTCACTGTAAACTGAGTTCCTGGTCAGAAGAGATGCTATATGGAAGATCATCATGATAAACGTGGCATTTCAAAAACTCACACATGGGAGTGCTGGCAGAAGCGTTGTAGGGAGGACAAATTGCTGCTCTTTCCAAGGAGTGGAGCCCTGACGGGAGCTCAGGTTTAGTTTCTGTTGGCAGACTGGGCACGCGTGTTTCCATCTGATTGTTGAAAGCCTCTTCCTCCATGATTGTTCTTTGGTTGGCATCACATGGGCACAAATATATGCACACTCCATGCCCATCCTGAGAGCTCCATCCTCATATCTCATTCCCCAGACTTCCTTGTTGCCTGTGTTCCAACCTTATTTTTTCTGAGTCCTTGACCACCAGCCAAACGATTACCCACGGCCCAGGTCTCTCCAGGCAAAGTGAATAGCCAGGTGCATGGCTCTAAGTCCTGCCCACTGGAAGGCGTTTCCTTCCATACTATTTTTTATGGATACTCTTTAGAATAAGACTCTAAATCACTCTTGAATGACGCTACCATACCATCCCATTTGCCTATCCAACAGTCATTCCATACATCTAAAATAAACCCAATATTGTTTAAATATTAGAGTTTTCAGGAAGGTAGACATAATCCCAGTGTAAGACTCATAATTGGTGTAAGCACACCCAAGTAAACCCATTTTATAGGCTGGTGACTGATTTAGGGGTGGTCACATGACCTAGTTCCCAGCAGTGGGACCTGGAAGGAATTCTAGGACTTTTAGAAGTGATTTTTTTCTCCTGATAAACAGAAAGACATGGGAGAAAGTATCTCTTTTATGTGTCTCTTTGGATATCACAGGGTCAGTCAGTTCAGTCGATCAGTCTTGTCCAACTCTTTGTGACCCCATGGACTACAGCACGCCAGGCCTCCTGTCCATCACCAACTCCTGGAGTTTACCCAACCTCATGTCCATCGAGTCAGTGATGCCATCCAACCATCTCATCCTCTGTTGTCCCCTTCTCCTCCTGCCCTCAATCTTTCCCAGCATCAGGGTTTTTTTCTAATGAGTCAGCTCTTCACATCATGTGGCCAAAGTATTGCAGTTTCAGCTTCAACATCAGTCCTTCCAATGAACACCCAGGACAGATCTCCTTTAGGATGGACTGGTTGGATCTCCTTGCAGTCCAAGGGACTCTCAAGAGTCTTCTCCAACACCACAGTTCAAAAGCATCAATTCTTCGGCTCTCAGCTTTCTTCACAGTCCAACTCTCATATCCATACATGACCACGGGAAAAACCTTGACTAGACAGACCTTTATCACAGGGTAAAGCAGTAATTTTTGAACTATGGCTTATAGCCACGAGAAGAAAGGCAGGAGGGTAGGAAAAAGCCGGCCAGAGCCCAGTTCTCATCCAGCTACTGAAGCAGCCATGCCTGCAACTGCCTCCCTGTTAGGGAAGTGGTATTTTAAGTCCATTTAGTCAGGTATTCTGCTGCAATTGAACTGATCTCTGTTTAAAAATAACGTTTTATGGGTTCCATTTACAAGCCCTATTACTTTGTCATGAGAGCTTTATATAAACGTACGGTTAGCAGCTATGTATAATTTAAACACCTTTTTGAACAATAGCCATGAGAATGAAAATGTAGAAGAGAAAAGAAACCAAAAAAAAACCAAAAACCAAAAAAAACAAAAAAAAAGAAGGTCACCCAGTGCATATCCCCAAACACGCGCGCGCGCGCGCACACACACACACACACACACACACACACACACACACACACACCCCTTTATGTCTCATCTCTAGGTAGAACCTGGCAAGAATGGGTTTCAGTGGCTTCAGGACCAAGTCCAAGGCAAAGCTGAGGGCCAGGATGAAAAAAAAAAAAATTAATTTTGCAATCTGGGCAGAACCCACGCAGGCAGGCATTCAGGCTAGTCAGAAGTTTGCATTAGGTGATTTACATGAAAAAACAAAGCCTCGGTCAGCGCCCTGGACCGGCTCCACACAGTGGTTATGGGTTAAACAAGGATACGCGGAAAGGCAGCTGTCAGATTCGGTAGCCGTTCAGGGTCTCAGGAGCTTTAGGGACTCGCATATGGAAGAGAGAACAGATGATGCCTGCTGCTGGGAATTTTATTTTTGCACCACTCCTATATCACATTCCCCCGAAATGAACTGATGAATACAGTTGTACAGTTTATGAATTTATCTTCCTCGAATGAAATCAATATGTCTTTTAGCAGAGGACGCGGCCCCGCGTTCGCCGGTGAACTGTCGTGTCCTGCTGGGCGGCGGGGGCCGGGAGCCGCAGGCAGAGAGCGACCTCTGCTGCCATCTGGCGATGCCTGAGCGCGGGGCCCACGAGGCGGCAGAAGCAGCAGGAAGCACACGCCCCTCTGCTCTGGGAGATGAAGATGCTCCGGGGACAGGCGGGGGGCTGGAGGCAGATCAGTCTCCTTGGAAGGAACAGGAACAGTTTCTCACCACCCCATCCCATTCCATCCTGCCTGACTGGCCCGGGTAGAAGCATCCGAGGTTCCTCTGCAGTCATCAGAACCCAGTGTGAGACTCTCTACCGCTATGGAAAGTATAGATCTTTCCAAGGGGTTTATAACTCAACTTAATAGGAATGGAAGCTTCACCTTCCTATTGTTTGTAGGGGGGGTGTGGGAAGCAGTGTTGGCTCAGTGCCCCCAAACGGTGAAAGGGATGAGAGTTGTTACCATGGGGACACTGTTATTCATGGGATCCCCAGTGTCCCTCCAAGCTGTGAAACCTGGGGATGTGTCTCCTACATCGCATTAAGCATCTTTCTTAAATCTCTTGTGCATCTGACCTTCCTCCCCTCCAAAAGGAAATCATTCCAAAGCCTAAACGTTTTCACTGGTGAGAACGGTTCCCAGCTATGTTCCCATATGAAGTTTCCCTTGGCTTATTTCATTTCACCCCCCTCTGCTCAAATTGCTGGCACTTCTCAGCTTTCCCAGTTAACAGCTGCTTGGATAAACTAGGCACATTTTATTATTTCAGTTTCAAACCGTAAGGCAGGGCCTGCATCCCATTCATCACTCTAAATTCTTCCTCTAATGCTCACATTTTTCTAGTCTTCTCTTATCTAATAGAGCTGAGCTTGGAGCTCTAGGGGCTTTCTTATCGACACTCCACGGAGAAAGCCAGTGGCTTTGCAGGGCGGGTTTTCAGCTTTCTCTGCAGCTATAGTCCTTAGCATGGGCAGAGAGGCTAATCTCAGGCTGCTCTTGCTGTTGTGTTGGCGTTAGATGGCTTTGATATCAAGCCTCTGACTACTGCTTCCTTCTTCCATCTCTCTCTCTGTTCCCCCCATTTGGAGAAATGTTTGGCTCTGTGTTTTTGGCCTCAGCTAAAGAATGAAGAAGGCATCCCATGCACCTCCCGGCTTCTGTGTCCAAATCCCCAAGCTTAAGAGAAGGGCGTAAGTGGAGGCATAGCAAAGACATGTTGAAAGATACGAAGGGATAAGGCTTTCCCTGAGAACAGGACCTTGAGGGGAGCAATGGCAAAGAACCAGGTGAAAGATGGAAGGATTCTTACACTGTTGGCAACAAAGGAGAAAGGTGGTAAGTTTCAGAACAACCCTGCCTTCCTGAGGTCACTAAGCAAAGAGCTCTGCTGGTGTCTCCCTGTGTAAACCTCCAAGGAAAGACGACAACCGAACAAAATTCCCTCCACAGTGGGTGGAACTACCTAAGCCCCTAGGATTTTCACATAAACCAGGGGTAAATGGGTCTCCTCAAGTTTATCATGAGCCCAGTGAGATAGAAACTGGGAATCAAAGTTAAGTGGTAGAAAGTAAAGACCATAGAGAGTTGTCTGTGGCTGATGGCTGACGGCTCCCCAAATGTTTGTTAAATGCATCTTCCAGAATGAGTGCATGCAGGCCTGCCCTGGTCGATTTTATGTTGCTGTGAAAATTCAATGAAATAACATGTCTAACATCATTTTGCACACCCAGAAGCCCTTCACAAATGTGAGAGAGGAGCACTTTCATTCTTTCCTTGATTTTTACCTTCCACTGTTAGCAACAAAAAATTGATTATCTATTAAGTGCTGAGTGAGAAGGTTAGCCTTAATAATTCCACTTGGCTTACATACAGAAAGCTCTATTCCTGTCTTTCCTTAAATGATCAGAGGCAGATATTTCTGCTGCTGGCTCACTTCTTCTGTCCATTCTAGCCCAAGTTGCCAAATCCTTCCTTCAATATATTAGATGTGCGATCCTTCAGGGTCAGGTCTGATCAGGAAACTGTCAAGCTGAAGGAAAGGAAAGTGGCTGTGTCTTTCTCTAGAGCTCCTGATGACTGTGCTGTCCTGCATTAGCAAATAATCCTTACATGTTATTTGAATTCTATCTTTTCATGCCCTTTTCATTCAGGCTCATGCAAAGCTACTCCTGAGAGCTGAGGTCATGTAAAACTTCAGCATGTTCAACCCTGTAAAGTTTAGCCCAATCTGCACTAATTCAGGAAACTATTAATACGTCTTAATTGCTCTGTTAGTAACCTCTTATAAAAAGGCTCACCTGAGGGTCCAAGGGAACCCCCGAGTATGTTGACATAAGAAAGGCACATTCAGGACAAGAAGAGCCAGGCTTCAAGCTCAGGCAGACTCCCCACACTTGGGTCCACCCAGGGGGAACAGCACCACAAAATGCCATGACTCTGACCTTTGTATGTGACCCTGAGACATGAGGTCCACAGTGTAGATGGCCTACAACTTGGAATTTGAAGTCACCAAAGAGGATGGCATACAAGGGGACACATAAGGAAACATGGATAATATCGCTTTGGAAGGTAACTTCCAGAACAGAAAACTATGTTAATCACTTTCCCAAAAGTTGGCTCATTCATTATGCAATCAAACAAACATGTATTGAGCATCTATTTTGTGCCAGGAACTATATTGGAATTTGAGACAAAAATAAATAAAAGAAAGTCTGTGTCCTTATAAAGAGCTTAAAATATTGAGTTGGAGACAGACAATCTTGTCAAGGATGAGGTGTTCAAGATGGGAAGCAGAGAACCAATGAAGGGATAATGACAGGCTAACCTAGAAGACCACAGATAGATAAAGAAAAAGGGGCACCTTTTTTACTATTATTTAAGAAAGAAGAATCACCAGTACTTGATAATTTATTAGATATGTTAGCTGCTCAGTCGTGTCTTTGCACCCTATGGACTGTAGCCCACCAGGCTCCTCTGTCCGCTGGGATTTCCCAGGCAAGAATATTCAAGCGGGCTGCCATTCCCTTCTCTAGGGCATCTTCCCAACCCAGGATTGAAGCCAGGTCTCCTGCACTGGAAGCAGATTCTTTACTGTCTGAGCCACCAGGGAAGCCCCCTGGTTATTACATATGGAGGATGATTAACGTCAAAAAACCCGTGAAATTTGTCTCTCAGATTTCTAGCTTGGAGTAAAACCAAGAGATAATATAAATTTCGGGTATCTATTTCCAGTAGTCATGTATGGATGTGAGAGTTGGACTGTGAAGAAAGCTGAGCGCCGAAGAATTGATGCTTTTGAACTGTGGTGTTGGAGAAGACTCTTGAGAGTTCCTTGGACTGCAAGGAGATCCAACTAGTCCATTCTGAAGGAGATCCGCCCTGAGATTTCTTTGGAAGGAATGATGCTAAAGCTGAAACTCCAGTACTTTGGCCACCTCATGTGAAGAGTTGACTCATTGGAAAAGACTCTGATGCTGGGACGGATTGGGGGCAGGAGGAGAAGGGGACGACCGAGGATGAGATGGCTGGATGGCATCACCGACTCGATGGACATGAGTTTGAGTGAACTTCGGGAGTTGGTGATGGACAGGGAGGCCTGGTGTGCTGCAATTCATGGGGTCGCAAAGGGTCAGACACAACTGAGCAACTGAACTGAACTGAACTGAACTGATTCATCCATTTAAACATTTATTAAATACTTCTTAGATGCTCTTAAATACTTCTTTATCATCTTTTATTTAATTGAATCTATGTAATAGAAGAGAATTTTTTCTGAGATTTAGATATTAAAAAGGAACTTGAGATATAATGTAACCCAACTATTTCAAATAAAAAATGGACAAACGGGTTCATATAACAAAAAAGAACACCATTTGCCAAACAATATGTTAAAGGCTACTGCTTTGTAGCTAACACTCAGGATAACCCCCAAGGGTGACTTGTAGAATCCCTTTAAGAAACTGAGGCTAAGAGGGATTAAGAATCTCATTCACAGACTCACAGCTATGAAGTGGCAAAGACCACATCCAAACCTAGGCCAAACACCAAATCCTAAGTTGTTCCCACCAAGTTCTGATCCCTCCAAAGAGGACGGGTCTGCTTCCAAAGGTTACAATAGCAGCGTTGAGCCAGCACTCTTTTTCAGTTCTCTGGTTTAGCCAGAGAACATTGGTCCTCAAGACAGTATCATAGCAACCCAAGTCATATTTTATTTCTGACATGTTAATGTCAAAGACAGGGGACCCACAGCGAACACTTCTCTCCATAATTTTGGATTCATGTACATCATATCCTGGCTCACAAAGACCAACTCTGTGAACTTCTTCCCAGCTCTGCATGCTCATGTTGTTGGCACTGTTAAGTCAGTAAGTTATGTCCAACTCTGCAATCCCTTGGCCTGCATCATGCCAGGCTCCCCTGTCCTGCACTATCTCCCAGAATTTGCTCAGGTCCATGTCCATTGAGGTGGTGACACTACCTAACCGTCTCATCTTCTGCTGCCGCATTCTCCTTTTGCCTTCAGTCTTTCCCTGAATCAAGGTCTTTTCCAATGAGTTGAATCTTCACATGAGGTGGCAAAAGTATTGAAGCTTCACGTTCAGCATCAGTCCTTCCAATGAATATCCAGGGTTGATTTCCTTTAGGATGGACTGGTTGGATCTCCTTGCAGTCCAAGGGACTCTCAAGAGTCTTCTCCAACACCACAGTTCAAAAGCATCAGCTCTTCAGCACTCAGCCTTATTAATGGTCCAAATCCCAAATCTATACATGACTGCTGGAAAAGCCAAAGCTTTGACTACACGGACCTTTGTTGGCAAAGTGATGCCTCTGCTTTTTAATATGCTGTCTAGGTTGGTCATAGCTTTTATTCCAAGGAGCAAGTGTCCTTTAACTTCATGGCTGCAGTCACCATCCACAGTGATTCTGGAGCCCAAGAAAATAAAGCCTGTCACTGCTTCCACTGTTTCTCTATTTGCCATGAAGTGATGGGACTGGATGCCATGATCTTAGTTTTTTGAATGTTGAGTTTTAAGACAGTTTTTCACTCTCTTTTTTCAGGCTCTTTCATTCCTCTTCACTTTCTACCATTAGAGTGTTATCATCTGGTTATCTGAGGTTGTTGATACTTCTCACAGCAATCTTGTATCCAGCTTGGCATTTCACAGGATGTATCCTGCATATAAGTTAAATAAACAGATGACAAGATACAACCTTGTTGTACTCCTTTCCCAGTTTTGAGGAACCAGAGATGTCACACTGGTAGCTTGAAATTGGCCATGGTGAGTATTTATGACACAAAAATTGAGATAAGTGATAAATCAGGCCTTTTCCCACTTTGTTTTGGCCAAGCCAGTTGTGAAACGTTTACAAGCAGACCTCTGTGCATAAACATTTACAGACATGCATTTGATCCGCGAGTCTATCTGAGGCTTTAGAATCACTTCCTTCTACTGAATGAACTCACATTTGGCCAGTATAAGATACTTTTATCATCTTTGATGTAGCCTGTTGAATTAGCAGAAAGCAATATTATCATTTGATGCTTTGTACAGAGTGAAATTAAGTTCACTGACATTCAGTATAAAAATATATTAACTTATTCCAGGGTTACTTTTTCGGTCCTGATTTCTCTTTATAATCACCTTGGCAAATTTTATGGTTCTAAATCATAACATGTTAGGGAGCTTCTTTCTTTAAGTGGATTTATGAGGTTTAGGGAGAAGAATCTTCAGTGATTTTTTGGCAGTGAGATTCTAGGATCTCCCCCTTAACAGTGACTAAATTATCAGCATTTAGAACTGCACACACTCTGATCGTGACATATGACAATTATATATGCTCATGTAGCTGGAGTGATTTCTCCACAGCCAGGACTGAATGACCAGAAGCATTTTTGAACAACATAACTCTAAGGCAGTGCAAATGTTTTACCTGAAAGCACATAGCTCATTGCTGGTGGCTGCATCAGTAACAGGGAAATTGTGTTTCAAAGCAACTAATGCTCCCGTCAAAAGAATCTTCCCATGCCTCAAGATGAAGAACTGAACTATAATTTTCCCTTTCACTGGGAAAAAAAATGTACATTTTGATGAACTATGCAGACATGCGTTAGCTCAGAGTGGTGGATTCGAGGAAAGCATGAATATTAATTTGCAATATTTCGAGAGGGACATGTTTATGGCAATTGGATGATTACTTACTGGTAATTGTGTCATAATAATGTTAGTAGTTTATATACAATCTCAAAAACAAATAACCCAGGGAGCTTAGCTCTGTAATATCATCAGCAGCCCTTCGAAAGCAAATCTTTCTTTGAAGACAAATACCTCAAAGAAAATAAAGTGGGAACTTCCAAAGAGTTCTGAATCTCACATGTTCTGACTCTCCTTGAATCAGCAAGTAACCAGAGAAGGCTGGTCCCCACTAACCACTGCCATAGACACACACCATTTGACCAAAACCTCAAGCTCTGGATGCCAAAAAGTGCTGTCTGTTTCCCTAATCGTTCCGGGGATAAGAGGGAAGTCAGAAATGGAAAAATGCTGTGGTTTGGGGGCCGCTTTGTGTAAAACCTGTAGGATATTTTAAATGGGGAATTTCAAAGCTGCACTTTCCAACCTCTGTAAGTCATCCGTGGGTACAAGTAATTTTTTTTTTTAAGTCCAAGAAAGTAGGAGTACAGCTGTTAAAACAATAAATATTCATTTCCAGAAAACGGCATATTGACTGTGTTATAGTTCCCTGGAAAGGAGCCCCAGCCTGCCACCTTGCATTTGGATGGACGGGGGTCATGAGGCACAGACGCAGCAGACGTGAACGCGTTGGGGGAGGCTGTGTGCTTTAAAGAAGGCATTTGCGACTCCTTGTGAGCGACCACTCACAGGCTGCCTTCCAATCCTGTCCGCTCCCCCTGGATGTGAGTTCTGCAAACAAGTATATGTTGTACATTAGCACACATGATCCTTAGGGCTCAAGCTACCAGTGTTTGGTTCTCTTTGATCCTGGAATTCCAATCTGTTGTGCTTTTTTTTTTCTTTTTTTCTGCTGTTTTCTCCTTTGCTTTTAAGCACATAGTAGGCACCCAGATTTACTACTGATGCCAAAAATCTCTGCATAGAGATGCCTGATTGAATCTCAAACCTGGAGCTTGGGGTGAAATAGAAAAGAATAACTTTACTGCTTTGCCAGGTGAGGGGGGACACAGTGGGTTCATGTCCCTCCAAACTATGTGTCCCAACCCAGGGAAACTTGGAGAGGGGTTTTGTAGCAGTGGTTCAAGGGAAGATTGGGGTGTGTGGGGGCCACCTGGCCTCGGGTGGTCTCCTGATGGGCTTCTGTGGGTCTCAAGGTTACCTTCTCTCTGGGGTGGAGAACACTTCATCAAGCAGTTAACGTCTTCCTTTCACTGGGGTTTATTTGTGCAGAAGAGCCCAAAGATATTATGTGTGTCTCTGGAAGGACTGATGCTGAAGCTGAAACTCCAAACCTTTGGCCACCTGATGCGAAGAGCTGACTCGTTGGAAAAGACCCTGATGCTGGGAAAGATTGAGGACAGGAGGAGAAGGGGACAACAGAGGGTGAGATGGCTGGATGGAGTCACCGACTCCATTAACTTGAGTTTGAGTGAACTCCGAGAGTTGGTGATGGACAGGAGGCCTGGCGTGCTGCAGTAAATGGGGTCGCAGGGTTGGACCCGACCGAGCGACTGAACTGAGCTGACTGAGGAGCCAGGACCTGCCCAAGGCCGTGCTGTGGTTTCTTGGCTGCTCCTCCCTGTCTCTGCATCCCCTCCTTTTCCCGATTAGCAACTGTTCGAATTTGCCCTTGGGAACTCAGGGAAGGTCATGGAAGCTGCCGTCTGTTCCCTACAAAGCTTAAAAGATGGACACGAAAAGTTTTCCACGCCCATGATGCCCACGGCATCCTGCTTGGTTTCAAGAGGGTGCTGAGGCGGTGGTGTGTTTGAGAAGAGGCTAGAAGGTCGGTGTGAGAGCTGGGGATGAGTGAGCTAGTGCCAGAGTGGCAAAGCGGTACAGTTGCGTGGGCATCCTGGGGGCAGGTGTTCCGGGAGGGGAGCACAGGAAGAACTGTCTGTCCATGCTGAGGATGATGTGTTTCTGGGATGGGATGGCATGAGAGGTACAAATCCACTCTGCTTTATTGAGAACAGACTTGAGGGAAAGACCACAAGGCGGAAAATGGAGAAGAGTCAAGAAGGCATTCCGCCAGCCCAGGACCTGGGGACCGGGGCAGGGGAGGTGATGAGAGGTGGCTGGACTCGGGATGTGTTCTGTAAGTAAAGCCACTAGCGCTGGATGTAGGGGTACGAAAGGAGGAGGAGAAAACAGGACGCAAGAAAAACTCAGAGAGAAGTGAGAAAACCTGAAGTCATTTTCCCAGGTGGGAAGTCAAAGCAGGAGGATCTGGGGTTAACGTTTCGGACAGCTTAGGTTTGAGACACCCTTTAAACACTCGGGTAGGAAAATGGAGAAAATGCATCCACGGAGTTGCTCTGAGAGTTAGCTGAAGACAGCAGCTAACAGATAGAAATCAAAAGGAAGAGTAATAATAGCTAACACTGAATGAGGCCCTTTGTGTCAAGAGCTGTTCACTTGCTGTCTCATTTAATCCTCCCAACAATCCAACCAGGGCTATTATTGATGTTACTGATAAGGAAACTGAGGTTAAATGCCCAGAGCTGGGAGGGTCCATGCCCTTGACCCTAGACTCTCCTGCACCACCCCCCCACCCCCCCCTTTAAGGGGAGCTATGCCACGATCATTGTGTTAAGAGGTCAAACAGTAACCCATGCTCTCTGTTGATTGATTCTCCACAGGTGGCCTTTTGACTTGGGTTTCTTTTGCCCCCTGGGAGCATCCATGTTTTCAAGGACCAGGAAGTCCCGTGCAGTTTCCACGCATCTGCAGTTACCAGGCTGGAGCTCACCCAGTTTCCTCTAGTTTGTTGTTGCAGCAAAACCGGCGTATTAAAGAAGTGGAGGAGGAAGGAAGTGAGCACTGCAGAGAGCAAAAGAACGTAAGAGAATGACGACACAGGCCAGGGTGGAGGCTCAAAGCCTCAGGTCCCTGAGAGCCAGGCAGGTGTCCCCCATGGGAGCATGTTTTTAAGCTCCTGCTTGTGCTCAGTTGCTGAGTCGTGCCCGACTCTTTGCGACCCCATGGACTGTAGCCTACCAGGCTCCTCTGTCCACGGGATTTTCCAGGCAAGAACACTGGAGTGGGTTGCCATTTCCTTCTCCAGGGGATCTTCCCGCCCCAGAGATAGAACCTGCAACTCCTGCGTCTTCTGCCTTGGCAGGCAGATTCTTTACCACTGAGCCACCTGGTTCCATCTGGATTGAAATTAACAGATAAGCCCAGGACTCCACATAGAGGGCTGCTCCCCAGCCCCACCCCCTACCTGCTTGTCAACAACGGGAGAGGGCCCAGTAGAGGCAATTTGTCTTTTCAGGTAAGAGTTCCTGCCCCTCCTTCACTGTTTTGCACACCATGCACTCATCCTCACACACATCACCAACGCAGGCATCAGGGTGGAGGAGGGGTGAGGTATCTGGGGCCGAGATGCCCCTTTGGTAAACCATTGCTGATTCTAAGAGGCCACCACGGAACACCCCCAACACCCCCACTCCCTGAGGCAGCATGCTGTTCACAGGCGCTTGACCCTTGCCACGCAGCAGGACTTCCTGGGCCTGCTCATTTTCAGTTGGAAGGGTCCTTACTGCAAAGACCATAAAACCTGAAGACAGAAATGTGTCGTGGGCTGTGCGTGGGTTGGAAAAGAATTTCCAGACATGAGGCAGAAATGAGAGGAGAATGAAGTTGATTTGAGTGGGAGACATCGTTAGACTAGGGGGAGCAGAACCCTTTCACAGGCTAGCAGCCAAATTTTATAGCCTCAAGACAGAGAAAACACCTACTGGAACGGTGGCAGTAGGTGGTTGGTTAGGACGCTAGAGAGTGGGTAATAGGGTGGCTATTTTACCTAATATGGGGTCAGGGACCTGGCCAGTTTAGATCCGGAGGCTCATGGCAACCACTGCTAGGAGGCTTGATCAGTTTCAGAAATGTTTGTCCTGTGACCTTGGTACAGAGCTCCCCGAGATGGAGAGGAATGGGTGGCCTCTTCCCACAAGGTCAGCAAGCTTCTGAGCCTCGCTAGTCAGGTTCCTGCAGGATCTTGTCTAAGGCCACCCTGGCCCCAGGTATTTCATGTTCCCACCTTTTCCATCCAAGGGTCTCCACTGGGTGGAGCTCTCTAGAGAAAGGTGCCACTGCCCACTGACAAGGAGGGCAGCAGCCAAAGCTGGGCCGTTCTCGGAAGCGGCCTGATGAGAGGTTTCAACACCATGCAGACCCCTTAGCTGCTTCCTCGGGGCATCCCTGGAGGCTCAGATGGTAAAGAATCTGCCTGCCGAGCAGGAGGCCAGGGTTCGATCCCTGGGTCAGGAATATCCCCCAGAGGAGGAAATGGCCACCCACTCTAGTATTCTTGCCTGGAGAATCCCATGGACAGAGGAGCCTGGTGGGCTATTCCATGGGTTGCAAAGAGTCAGATATGACTGAATGACTCACACTTTCACTTTCAGAGCTAGTACTGGGGTAGCTGAGAGTCCTTAAGCTCACCTGGGCAACACCCTGTGAGACCCCAGGTACCATGTCCTGCACCCCTAGGAACGTCTTTGTAAGCTTGCCCCCAGATGGCTTATGCTCTGCACCAAGCCCCAGTCTCTAACCTTCACAGAGTGCAGCGTGCCCAAATGGTTGAATCTGGCATCAGACTCAGCCCCACAGGGTAACCCTGGGCCTGAGTTCTTTGCCCTCAGCCCTTCAGCTCAAAGAGAGCTCACAATGAGAGCCAGAAATGACATTTGAGCTTAAGCCTTTCCCAGGGAAATAAATCACTGTGGAAAGATTTACTTGGAAAACCGATTTGGCATTTTTCTTTTTTTTCACCTGAATACCCCTTCAGAGGAAGAGAAGTTCACACCACAAAAGCTTGCATTTAGAGAGCCTTACGTTGGAGGCCAGATCGAAGGAGCAGAACTTTACAGCTAAGGATTAAGCCAGCAGGAGCTGAAATAAGAACCTAGCCCTGGGGAGGATCTTCCCTGTGAAAGTCCTTAACATAACAGGCTCTGACACCGCTCAAGCTGGGACTTCTAGGAGGTGGCTCCAGGTCTCCTGGGGCAGGGGCTGGGGGTATGAACTTCTCACAGTATTAATGTTTTTTAACGTGAGAAATGCCTCTGCTGTGTTTTTGAGCATGAAATGCTTGAGAACACTTCCTTAAGGGTATTTCTTCCTGGATATGACACTTTTTTCTAGTTTATTTGGAAGGTGATTCCAGGAAACGAATTAGGGAGAGAGTGAGGAGGTGAGCTGGAGGGAGGAAGGAAGGAGGTGGGAAGGAAGGAAGGAAAGAAGGGAGGTGATAAAAGGACGCCGTCAAGCTGGGTCACCGCCGGGAGCAGTGGGAGCACCGGGCTGGCATGGAGCCTGTGCCCCGGCGTCACCCCCGTGGAAAAGCTACGAGCGGAGCATGAAGACTCGCTGCCCATCATCAGTCCAGAGCTGCTTTTGAGGCAGCGAAGTACCACCGTTGAAGCTTGCCCTGCCCCCTGGCTCAGCAACACCAGGGGTCAGAGGACAGCCCTCAGCCAGAGGGTGGATCCACCTGCCTTCCACACCTTCAGCCCAAGGCAAGGAGCTGTAAAGGAATCAGAGGGCCCCAGGAGGGATGAATAAACAGAGAAATGCATGTCTGTCTGTTTCTTTCCTTCTTTCTGATACACATTGTTCTGCAACTCGGAAATTGTTTCAGACTCGGCATATACAGACTTTCCTTCTTTTCAACCACTGTATAGTAGTCCACAGGATGATTAAACCATAATTTCCTTAGCAGTTACATATGACTGGCCATTCCATTTCATTTTAGTCTTTATACAAACAGCATTACATACCTCATTCTTGCCTATGTGCAGGCATGCATGCATGCTAAGTTGCTCAGTCCAGTCTGATTCATTGCGACCCTATGGGCTGTAGCCCGTAAGGCTCTTCTGTCCATGGAATTCTCCAGGCAAGAATACTGGAGAGGGTTGCCTGCCCTCCTCCAGGAGATCTTCCAGACCCAGGGATAGAACCCAAGTCTCTTGCAGCTCCTGTAGAGTAAACCTGGAGACAAATTGCTACGTACACAGCTACTTCTATGGATACAAAGAGGACAGAGGTCCCACTAAGATTGCAAGGGCATCCCACTTCATGCTTCTCTATCACCCCTGTGCACTATAAACTTGGGGTTCCTGCCTTCTGTTCCTCTGACTTCCTACAAGCCCCCAGAATGGTGTACATTAGCCCACCAGGCAGGTGTGATTCCAAGCCAGCTGCCAAAAGCCAGGTTAAAGAAGAAACCAGACACAGGAGTGTGTGAAGGGTGGCCAAGATAAAGTAAGGACACACACACAATTACACACATACGCTTATACACACACGAACACACACACAGACAGCATAACCTTTCCTGGACATTAGGTGGCTACCTGAGCAAAAGCCTCCTTTCAGACGTTTTAAAAACCATGATTTGCTTGGCCCTGCATTGATAGCTGCAAACGGGGTGATCCTTCTTCCCTCCTTGGAGACTAGCTCCAAGCAGCCTCATAGTAAAAGGCCTCCTAGCCGTGGCCTCCTCTCAACTCGTGTTGATTCCCCAAGGCAAGCTGTATCTTGGGCTTTTTTATAGAACGCCTCCTTTCCTGAGGGGCTTATCTATTATAAACCCAGAAAAAAGGATATGCTTTTTGGAAAAATACAGAATATTTTTTCTGTCTTCTGGCACAGGTAAACTACTTCATCTATTCCCCGTGACTTATTAGAAATAAATGTCAGCCGTGATCTTGGAAGTCCTAAGAACAGGTGTGAGAATATGCCCACTGGTGATCCATCCTGCCCAACCCTGGCTGACAAGGACGAACCTTCTGCTTTTCTGAATCACCTTAATGAGCTCAGTGAGGAGACTGGCGGCAGTGTTGGTCCATGTGTAAGGCTGTAGTGCTATAAAAGTTGCATTCCGACTTTGAAGTATTTATCATCTCTCTTCCTGTTTGCTCTGAAAATGTTAGATGCGGACTTGGATGTGAGATCGGTGTCCTCTCTCCTCCATGGCAGAAAACTGTCCAAACACCCCCGAGAACACAACGGATGTGGGACAACATGAAGACGCGCGCTTCCTCTCTGAAGCTGCTACAGAATTCCCCTAAAGATGGGGAAATACGCTGCGTGTATTTTCTGTGTGTGAAAGCACACTGCGCTTGTTGAGGCTGCCAAGTCTGGGGTCTGGATTATGTGAAGATGTTGCCAGAGACCTGGGGAAGAGGCCAGGAACCGCCTCCCCTGCCCACTCCCTCAAAACCTTCAGGAGAAGTCTGAAATCACAGGGGGCCTTGTTTCATGCATTCATGTCACAGCTCTCTTTTGAGTGCCTACCGTGTGTTTCAGGCATGGATATAATGGTGGGAGATGGGGTCCCACTCAAGTCTGAGACCCTCATTGAGGACTGGAATGACAGAGATGCTCAAATCTTGGACACAACAGTCACTGGCTTCTTGGCTGTGGCAGCTGACACGGCACCTTTAGGCTTCCATTTCTTGACTGCTATAATGATGTTAATAAAATCTCCCTTCCCTGGGCTGCTAAGAGGCTAGTCGTGCTGATGTAGGCCATGCATCTGACATCCAATAAGCTAAGTCCCTCTCCAGGCCTCATCACTCGAGCCAAGAGGAGCTGTTCAAGGGTTCTGATCAGGGTGGCACTCCTGCTGGCCAGATAACCAGGTGGCATTGTCAAGAAGGGATCAGCCTCCAAAAGCTATCCATGTCTACCACGGGATAAACTCCTCTCAACCTGAAAATGTCTTGCATATTGATAAATAAAAGATAGAAGCAGGCAATGAGGATGCTGCTCACTCAGTCCTGTCTGACTCTTGGCAACCCCATGGACTGTAGCCCACCAGGCTCCTCTGTCCATCTGATTCTTCCTGCAAGAATGCTGGAGGGAGGAGTCGTTTCCTTCTCCAGGAGATCTTCCCAACCCAGGGATCAAATCTGAGTCTCTTTACCACTAGTGCCATTTGAGAAGCCCCAAATCAGGCAAACCTGCAGTCAAATATTGTCTCTATGCTGTGTGTCCTTTGGCAGTTATTTAGCCTCTTTGAGCCTCAGTGTCTTCAGATTCTCACTGTTAATGGTTATAACTACAGAACACAAATGCCAGGCTGGATAAATCACAAGCTGGAATCAAGACTGCCAGAAGAAATACCAACAGCCTCACATATGCAGATGATACCATTCTAATAGCAGAAAGCAAAGAGGAACTAAAGAGCCTCTTGATGAAAATGAAAGAGGAGAGTGAATATGTTGGCTTAAAGCTCTTCAAAAGTGAAGTGAAGTCACTCAGTCATGTCCGACTCTTTGTGACCCCATGGACTGTAGCCCACCAGGCTCCTCCGTCCATGGGATTTTCCAGGCAAGAGTGCTGGAGTGGATTGCCATTTCCTTCTCCAGGGGATCTTCCCAACCCAGGAATCGAACCCGGGTCTCCCGCATTGCAGGCAGACGCTTTACCATCTGAGCCACCAGGGAAGCTGGCTTAAAGCTCTACATTCAGAAAATGAATATCATGACATCCAGTCCCACCATTCCAATTTTCTTGGTCTCCAAAATCACTGTGGACAGTGAATGCAGCCATGAAATTTAAAAACACTTGCTTCTTGGAAGAAAAGCGATGACAAATCTAGATAGCATCTTAAAAAACAGAGACATCACTTTGTCAACAAAGGTCTGTCTAGTCAAAGCTATGGTTTTTCTAGTAGTCATGTATGGATGTGAGAGTTGAACCATAAAGAAGGCTGAGTGCTGAAGAATTGATGCTTTTAAATTGTAGTGCTGGAGTAGACTCTTGAGAGTCCCTTGGACTGCAAGGAGATCAGACCAGTCCATCCTAAAGGAAATCAGTCCTGAATATTCACTGGAAGAACTGATACTGAAGCTGAAGCTCCAATACTTTGCCCACCTGATGCGAAGGACAGGGAAGTCTGGCGTGCTGCCATCCATGGGGTCGCCAAGAATCAAACACAACTTAGCAATGAAACAGCAACAATAGAACATATTCCATAGGTTTGTGGCAAAGATTAAATTAAATGGGGAATTACACACACAGAGAAGAGTGCTTGCTGTATCACAAGAACTCAATTAGCCATCACTGTGGTTGTGCCATACAGGAAGCCCCCTTTTCCAGTCATATTTGACTCTAAGCCACACATAAAAGTACAGATGCATTTGCCTCCTTGATGGGAAGCTGAGAAGAAAGGAAGAAGTCAGGGCTTAGTCAGAAAAAGTGAGCTGACGTCCTGACGCTGTTGCCACCTAATTCTGACACCTTAGGCATCCAAGTTCTCCTCTCCTGAGTTAGCTTCTATACTGACCACTAGTCATAGGGTTCTGCAAGATGAAGACGTTTGTAAGGGACACAGTGTGGTTGAGACCTAAGGTGGTGTAACTGGTTATACAAGGCAGACCGTGGACTTAAAGTCAGACAGACTCAAGTTAGCTTTCGTGCTTTGCTACCCAGTGGCTGTGTGACTTTGCACTGGTTACATAACCTCTCTGGGGAACTTCTGTTTCTCTCCATATCTAGAAAATGCACATAATCAAAGCTACCCTGCTGATCTCAAGGGGCTGCTAAGTCCCAAACCTGAAAAATGACTACCAAAAATCTTTGTCATTTAAAAGGCCATCCAGCTGCAATTTAAGATGATGATTCATCACAATGAAGGCTTTTCTTTGGGCACCTGCTCAGCCCAACCACATAGAGCAGAAAGCTGATCCCAGTGCACCAGAGGAAGCAGGGGAAATATCAGGAGAACAGATGTGATTTTTCACCCTGAGGTCTGAGCAGAACCCAGGACCTACTAAGTCAAGGGCAAGAGGGGTGAGTAGGGGGCTTCCCTGTCTGTGCAAGAAAAAGACTCCAGGTTGCCGCTGCAGCCTGGGATCCTGGGGGGGGGCACCCAAGGAAGGACCTGAGGTGCTGTGCCCCCATGGCCTCCTCCAAAGGCTCAGATGCTAGCATCCCAAACTGCTTACCCTGGAGGGGAGTCCAGCTCTGCAACCAGAAGGCTGTTAAAGCATGTAGCCCTGTTGTTCAGTCGCTAAGTAGTGTCCAAATCTGAGACCCTGTGGACTGCACCACGCCAGCTTCCCTGTCCTTCACTGTCTCCTGGAGTTTGCTCAAAGTCTTGTCTGTTGAGTTGGTGATGCCATCGAACCATCTCATTCTCTGTTACCCTCTTCTCCTCCCCTGAATCTTTCCCAGCATCAGGGTCTTTTCCAGTGTGTTGACTCTGCATCAGAGAACCAAAGTATTGGAGTGACCTACATCCAGGACTGTTTCATCAAGCCTCACACATCTTCCCATCCTACGTGGACTCCCTCTCTTCCATGAATAATGCTGTCTTTAAGTTTTGCTTCCAAAGCCATGTCTGGTCTAATGCACAAACATTAATTATGCTGTATTCCCAAATGTTTCTGTAAAGACAGTCAGCACCATCCCTATTGAGAACACGGAGGAGTAAAAAGGGGAAATCTCTGAAATCATCTGTGTTGGCTCTGAAATACATGCTTTTTTATTGTTGTTCAGTCACTAAGTCGTGTCCAACTCTTTGCAACCCCGTGGACTGTAGCCCATCAGGCTCCTCTGTCCATGGGCTTTCCCAGGCCAAAACACTGGAGAGGGCTGCCATTTCCTTCTCCAGGGAAACAAATGCTTAATTCATGTTAATTACTGTTCTTTCTTTATCTCCTGATGTCATCCAGTGTCAACCTGACCCCACTGGGAGAAAAGTCTGTGCAAAATAAAAAAATGTCAGAAAGCAAAGCTATTCACTCTTCAAATGCTTTTCGCCCTTCCTCTCTCCTGTAATGCTTACAAAACAAAGAAGGTGATGGTCAGGCTAAAGGTCCATCCCATCGGGCTGGCTGCTCTGCTATTTGTAGCTGCAGGATGCTCTGAACGATGCAAGAAGTCCCACTTTCAGGACTATTTTCAGTGCCAACGAGAAAGCAAAGGGCCTAAAGGCTAACTCATACTATCAAAATGATGGTTATTATTTGTCTCTGTTTGCTATAGCCATTATTTTTTTAATCCCAGAAAAAAAAGCCTGCTACAGGGATATTTGATGTCTCCCCACTGTGGTCCTCCTCCCTGATGTCCATTCTCCCTTCTGCTCTGGGAGGGGCACCTGCCCCTTTGCTGAACCACATGAATCAATCAGCTGCGAGAAGAGGAAACGAAATGTTACCTCCCCTACAACCTCCAATTCCAGGGACAATAGAGGGTCACCCCCTCCCCAGCATAGGTGGCTGAGCGTAGCAGAGACCCCAGCTCCTGGACGATGCTGCCTGCCTGGGTCCCAGGTCCACTCTAACTCCCCGCCTCCTGTCTCACTTTTCCACAGCATCCTTTGGGGAGCAGAGCAAACCCTTCATTAAAATAAAGCTGGTCCCACAGACTCTGTCCTGATTCAGAATGCATAGTGCAGTTTTTTAGGAAAAGGATTTTAGATCTAGGATCTGGAGAGCTCTTGTTAGATTAGTAAATCCCTTCACAACTCAACATTCAGAAAACTAAGATCATGGCACCTGGTCCCATCACTTCATGGCAAATAGATGGGGAAACAGTGGAAACAGTGACAGACTTTATTTTGAGGGGCTCCAAAATCACTGCAGACGGTGACTGCAGCCATGAAATTACAAGACACTTACTCCTTGGAAGGAGAATTATGACCAACCTAGACAGCATATTCAAAAGCAGAGACGTTACTTTGCCAACAAAGGTCCATCTAGTCAAGGCTGTGGTTTGTCCAGTAGTCATGTATGGATGTGAGAGTTGGATCATAAGGTAAGCTGAGTGCCAAAGAATTGATGCTTTTGAACTGAGGTGTTGGAGAAGACTCTTGAGAGTCCCTTGGACTGCAAGGAGATCCAACCAGTCCATCCTAAAGGAAATCAGCCCTGGGTGTTCTTTGGAAGGACTGATGCTGAAGCTGAAACTCCAGTACTTTGGCCACCAGATGTGAAGAATTGACTGATTGGAAAAGACCCTGATGCTGGGAGGGATTGAAGGCAGGAGGAGAAGGGGACGACAGAGGATGAGATGGTTGGATGGCATCACCGACTCAATGGGCATGAATTTGGGTAGATTGCAGGGAGTTGGTGATGGACAGGGAGGCCTGGTGTGCTGCAGTCCATGGGGTCACAAAGAGTCGGACATGAATGAGCGACTGAACAGAACTGAGCTCACAACTGACACTCATTTCCGAGCAAGGACCAGCACCCTGGAGACTGAATGGCTGCCTCCCCTTTTCCCACGAATCCCTTGGAGATCTGGTCAGAGATGCTTTTCCCTCTCCCAAGCCTGATGGCTCAGAAGCAAAGGTTGGCCTTCTCTGGCAGTGCAGTGGTTAAGAATCCCCCTGCCAAGGCAAGGTGCACAGGTTCGATCTCTGGTCTGGGAAGAACTCACGTGCCATGGGGCCACTAAGCCGAAGCCCCACAGCTGCTGAGCCTGTGCTCTGCAACAAAAAAAAGCACTGTCATGAGAAGCCCGAGCTCCCCAGCCAAAGAGCAGCCTGGACTCACTGCAACTGGAGAAAGCCCATGCGAAGCGCTGAAGACCCATGCTGTCAAAATATACGAACTTTTTAAAGAACAAAGCAAAAGTGGACGGCTGCAACCTCATACCAGGACAGGCCATGAAATGACCTCAAGCCTCCTTTAAGTCTGTTTCCCCTTGTGCCTCGAAACTGAGAAAAAGTGAGTTAACTCAGCGTTTCTCCGTGGAGTCCATGATCATGAGTACCCAGAAATTCTTCAATAAGAGGAAAGACATTTCCGGCCACCCCAATGCACAATCCAGCAGGGAGCCCCTTAAAACACCTGCACTGAATGCAGGGGTTCTGCAACAACACTTACCGACTGACAGTCCTTCCAAGAAAACCAAAAACACGCATGTCCTGTAAATACGTGAGCATTTAAACACAAACTCAATTTTAATTAAGTTGTACTTCTTTGAAACATTGAAATATTGCCTTGCATGTATTTTCTAATTATAAAAATTATACATGCTTGTAAAAAAAAAAAAAAAAAACAGTTTAAACAGTGAAGCAATAAAGTAGAAAGAGAACATGCTCCAAAATTCTTCACCTCTGCAGATAACCAGAGTAACATTTTGGTGTATAGCCTTCTAGGATTTCCTCTAGGAAATGCACATTGTTTTTAGATAAAGCAGCAAGAATGCCTATTGTCAACTAAAAATGGAGTCACAACCTGAGAGAGTTATTTTATGCTAAATATTATTTATTTATTTTAATAAATGTATTTATTTAAATAGTTAAATATTTATTTTTTTATTTTATTTATTTATGTCTAGGACTCGGAGCTGGGGTCCAGTACTGACAGCATCTCAGTGGCTCTGAGAAAACTGCTCCAAGGAGGCAGGAAGGGAAGTCAGACTGTATACAAGTTTGCAGCCAAGGGAGCAGGCAGCCTGAAGATCAAAGAGCCGGTATCAAGTTAAGGAATTCAACATCCCATGTGTGGGAAGATGCGAGCCTCTGGGCTCACCGGGTCCACTCCTTTCATACACACCTCAGCTATCTGGGGCTGGCCCTGCGTCCTTGGTCACCTGGCCTCTTGCATCCCCCGAGCTCCTCAGCAATCACCGCGGGGGTGGCAGCATCTACTAGACTGCAGTTTTAGGAGCCCTCGTTGGAGCCTAGAAATCACTGATGGCTGGGACATTTCTTCTTTATTGATATGGCAGGAGATATCTTCATTTCACACTATCCAAACCTTTTTTTTTTTTAATTCAGTGACAACTCAAACAACATGCAAGCCCATCAGTAAGACAATAGTAAATTAAATTACAAAGCATCTCTTAGTGGAATCCCTTGCAGCTACTAAGAGAAAGAGATGTTCTAGCTCCACCAACAAGGAAGGATGGCCAGAGCGTATTGCTAAATTAGAAAAGCAAGGTGTAGAGCAATGCATGTTGCTTGTTTTAAACTTATTTAAGCATTTGCCTGCCTGCGCCCTTAGTTCACTGCACATTCTTCACACTGCCACTGAGCACTTTACCTTGGTTTTCATTATTTCTGTGTGGGTGAATGTGACCCACCTGCCAGAAGGTCAATCTATAGGAGACCTGGGGTACTCATGTTACCAAGTCCAAGCTTGACAGCCAATAAATCAAGAGATTAATCGTTGGGGCCAAGAATAGCAGCTTTATTCAGAAGGTCAGCAGACCAAGAAGGTGGTGAATTGGTGTCTCAAAGAGCCATCCTCCCCAAGTCAGAACCCAGGCTTCTTCAATACTACCGGGGAGGGAGTAAAGTCCTGGTTCCGGATAGACTCCAGAGCAGATGGGCCAGTTTGCTCCTTCTGGCGGCCTTTCACAGGTGGGCCTGGTCAGCAGGTTTCCTGTGAGCCAGGCAAAGCTTAGCGGTAAAACATTCAGCCTCTCGCATGAAGAAAAGTAAGCAAAGCAGAAATTAGGAGGAAAAGAAGAAAATATAAAGGGCTAGAATCCTGATCAGACTCTTCCTCAAAAGCCTAAAAAAATTGCTGTGAATAAAAGAATTGTCAGATAAATAATACGTACATCCATAATGGAAACAGTATGTAGCAGTTATCTCAAATGAGTTAGGACATCATGTAACAACATATTTCCTCTCATGGAAAGATGTTCAAGACATAATAACTAGAAAAACCACTATAAACAGTGTGACTCTACTGCATATATTAAAAATGACTTATGTATGTATATAAAATTTTATTATATTTATATATATATCTTTTATATAAAATATATGCAAATTTTATTTATACATATCTTTTAAAAGATATATATATTTTTTTTAATGGCTGAGTAATACTCCATTGTGTATATGTACCACAGCTTGGACATCTAGGTTGTTTCCATGTCCTGGCTATTATAAACAGTGCTGCGATGAACATTGGGGTACACATGTCTCTTTCAATTCTGGTTTCCTCAGTGTGTATGCCCAGCAGTGGGATTGCTGGGTCATATGGCAGTTCTATTTGCAATTTTTTAAGGAATCTCCACACTGTTCTCCATAGTGGCTGTACTAGTTTGCATTCCCACCAACATTGTAAGAGGGTTCCCTTTTCTCCACACCCTCTCCAGCATTTATTGCTTGTAGACTTTTGGATTGCTGCCATTCTGACTGATGTGAAATGGTACCTCATTGTGGTTTTGATTTGCATTTCTCTGATAGTGAGTGATGTTGAGCATCTTTTCATGTGTTTGTTAGCCATCCTTACATCTTCTTTGGAGAAATGTCTATTTAGTTCTTTGGCCCATTTTTTGATTGGGTCATTTATTTTTCTGGAATTGAGCTGGATAAGTTGCTTGTATATTTTTGAGATTAGTTGTTTGTCAGTTGCTTCATTTGCTATTATTTTCTCCCATTCAGAAGGCTGTCTTTTCACCTTGCTTACTCAATGGACACGAGTCTGAGTGAACTCCGGGAGTTGGTGATGGACAGGGAGGCCTGGAGTGCTGCGATTCATTGGGTTGCAGAGTCAGACATGACTGAGCGACTGAACTGAACTGAACTGATAGTCTCCTTTGTTGTGCAGAAGCTTTTAATTTTAATTAGATCCCATTTGTTTATTTTTGCTTTTATTTCCAGTATTCTGGGAGGTGGATCATAGAGGATCCTGCTGTGATTTATGTCAGAGAGTGTTTTGCCTATGTTCTCCTCTAGGAGTTTTATAGTTTCTGGTCTTACGTTTAGATCTTCAATCCATTTTGAGTTTATTTTTGTGTGTGGTGTTAGAAAGTGATCTAGTTTCATTCTTTTACAAGTGGTTGACCAGTTTTCCCAGCACCACTTGTTAAAGAGATTGTCTTTAATCCATTGTATATTCTTGCCTCCTTTGTTGAATATAAGGTGTCCATATGTGTGTGGATTTATCTCTGGGCTTTCTAATTTGTTTCATTGATCTGTATGTCTGTCTTTGTGCCAGTACCATACTGTCTTGATGACTGTGGCTTTGTAGTAGAGCCTAAAGTCAGGCAAGTTGATTCCTCCAGTTCCATTCTTCTTTCTCAAGATTGCTTTGGCTATTCAAGGTTTTTTGTATTTCCATACAAATCTTGAAATTATTTGTTCTAGCTCTGTGAAAAATACCACTGGTAGCTTGATAGGGATTGCATTGAATCTGTAGATTGCTTTGGGTAGTATACTCATTTTCACTATATTGATTCTTCCAATCCATGAACATGGTATATTTCTCCATCTATTAGTGTCCTCTTTGATTTCTCTCATCAGTGTTTTATAGTTTTCTATATATAGGTCTTTAGTTTCTCTAGGTAGATATATTCCTAAGTATTTTATTCTTTTCGTTGCAATGGTGAATGGAATTGTTTCCTTAATTTCTTTTTCTACTTTCTCATTATTAGTGTATAAGAATGCAAGGGATTTCCGAGTGTTGATTTTATATCCTGCAACTTTACTATATTCATTGATTAGCTCTAGTAATTTTCTGGTGGAGTCTTTAGGATTTTCTATGTAGAGGATCATGTCATCTGCAAACAGTGAGAGTTTTACTTCTTCTTTTCCAATTTGGATTCCTTTTATTTCTTTTTCTGCTCTGATTGCTGTGGCCAAAACTTCCAGAACTATGTTGAATAGTAGTGGTGAAAGTAGGCACCCTTGTCTTGTTCCTGACTTTAGGTGAAATGCTTTCAATTTTTCACCATTGAGGATGATGTTTGCTGTGGGTTTGTCATATATAGCTTTTATTATGTTGAGGTCTGTTCCTTCTATTCCTGCTTTCTGGAGAGTTTTAATCATAAATGGATGTTGAATTTTGTCAAAGGCCTTCCCTGCATCTATTGAGATAATCATATGGCTTTTATTTTTCAATTAGTTAATGTGGTGAATTACATTGATTGATTTGCAGATATTGAAGAATCCTTGCATCCCTGGGATAAAGCCCACTTGGTCATGGTGTATGATCTTTTTAATGTCTTGTTGGATTCTGATTGCTAGGATTTTGTTAAGGATTTTTGCATCTATGTTCATCAGTGATATTGGCCTGTAGTTTTCTTTTTTTGTGGCATCTTTGATGAATACATTTGAATCAGTTCTAATGAGGTGGATGAAACTGGAGCCTATTCTACAGAGTGAAGTAAGCCAGAAAGAAAAACACCAATACAGTATCCTAACACATATATATGGAATTTAGAAAGATGATAATGATAGCCCTGTATGCGAGACAGCAAAAGAGACACAGATGTTTAGAACGGACTTTTGGACTCTGTGGGAGAGGGAGAGGGTTGGAGGATTGGGGAGAATAGCATTGAAACATGTATATTATCATGTAAGAAATGAATCGCCAGTCTATGTTCAATACAGGATACAGGATGCTTGGGGCTGGTGCATGGGGATGATCCAGAGAGATGATATGGGGTGGGAGGTGGGAGGTGGGTTCAGGATTGGGAACTCATGTACACCCATGGCTGATTCATGTCAATGTATGGCAAAACCAATACAGTATTGTAAAGCAAAATAAAGTAAAAACAAAAAATTTTTTTAAATTTTTATAAAGAAAGTTTTAAAAAAGATATATATATATATATATATATATATATATATATATATATATATAAACAGATGGGTTATAGAAACAGAAAGAACTGATGCTTATGGCAATCTATGGAGGAGAAAGTGGGATCTGGTGGGATCATGAAAGGAAACGTCCACTTTGTTTACAGGCTTGGTAACTATTTGAATACTTGCACTATTATATTTTATATCAGATACATAGAGCAATAACCTTTTAAAATCGCAGTAATGCAAAGATTAAAGACAATCCCGAGGAAGTAAAGTTCCCTTCCCTTCCCCTCCGACCCTCCTTCTCTGCACCCCTCGGAGCTAGTCCTGGGCACCCACAGGGATGCCTCGGTGAGCAAAGGAGCAGTCCCCTCCTGCCGAACAAGAAGGATGGGAAGAGCAGATACAGGCATGGGCATTTTCTCCCCAGAAGGGAGCGCGGGCTTGCTTGGTTCTCTGGCAGCAAGAAACCCACAGAGCAGAAGCTCCTTGGGACACTCCATCCCCTGGCAGGGAAACTCGGACCGGAGCAGGTGCCCTGGCCGGGTCCCAACATCCCGCCCTGTTTGCAGGGACAGCTTCCTCCTTTCCTATCCTGCCGCTGTCAGCTGAGCTTTAATTAGCAGCCAGTACATAACACCAGGCAAGCTCTAGAAATAGGCAGACAGTTGCCACAAGCAGCCAGCTTCCCTCTTATTATGCTAATAATAAAGATCCTCCCTGTAGTACCATGAGATGGTGTAGCTGATAAAAGCCAGCAGGACTGCGTGTTCCAGACCCTCATGCTGAATAAACAGAGCAAGCAGAGATGGAAACAGCTCTGACACAATCCTTCACATGAATGCAAATTGGTGAAAGCGGCCATAAAAATACCCTTGTGTTTGCTCTGTTAACTGAGCACTCCCCCAAAAGTCCAAGATGAAAACGATGCCTGAATGGGGCCCAGGCTAGCTTATCCCTCTGCACAGCAGAGGCCAGAGCCTACAGAGGTTTCTTCTATGTGCCTCGACCTACCTCAGGGCTCATGGCACTGTTGACGTCACTGGCCCCTCCCCAAGCCCACAAGCAAGAGTCTGAACTGGCAGGAACATTTATGGAGCTCCAGGGGATTAGCAGGTGTCAACCAAACCACCCATCTCAGACCTCACCCTGGTGGTGGCGATTCAAGACCCCCTCTCAGATCTGCAGACACATTACTAGATGAGAGAGCTATCACGGGCCACTGTGGGATAAAAGACCTATTTGTGGATTTTTAAAATATACAATGGGAAAAATCAATTCAGCTATTCTTTAAAGTAAATTTGCATCTTGTAATCAAAACAATGCATACATGGGTGAAGTCTCTTCAGTCGTGTCCGACTCTTTGGGACCCTATGGACTGTAGCCCGCCTAGCTCCTCTGTTCGTGGGATTTCCCAGGCAGGACTACTGGAGTGGGTTGCCATTTCCTACTCCAGTAAGCAAAACAGTATTTAACTATTTACAGTATTTTTTTGTGTACCTATTTTTGACACACTGTTATGGATTGAATGTTTTTGTTTCATGGCAAACTTTTAATATGTTGAAACCCCCAACCCACTATATGTGGGTCTTCAGAGGTATTTGGGAGGTAACCAAGTCATGAAGATAGAGCCCCCATGAATAGGATTAATGTTGTTTTAAAATAGACTCCACCGAACTCCCAAGCCCTTCAGACATCTGCAGCCTGGGAGAAGATCCTCCTTAGAACTCAGCCATGCCAGCTCTGTAACCTTGGACTTCGAGCCTTTTGAATGGCTTCTGTTGTTTATAAGCCACCCAGTCCATGGCACTTTGGTAAAGTCACCTTCACAGACTAAGACACATTATTCATCCAGTCCACAGACTACAGAAGCAAGCAACTCCAAGGATGCTCCAAGGAGTCCTCCATCCACAACTTAAGAAGTTGCCAAAAGTGCAGGGTGTGCAAAAGGGAAAGTGATCTGGTTTTGGTCCTTGAAGTTCCTAACGTTTAAAAATGACTAGACTCAAGAGCGTCAAGTGAAGCCGGTGGGGGACCGAAGGGAGAGAGCCACTGGGGCCTAGAGGAGATGATGGCATTTGTGATGGGTGAGGAGGGAAGGGGCCAAACCTGAAGGAGAAGGTGGGCCCCTGGAGGCAGAGAGGGCCGTGGACGGGGGCGCCTTAAGCAGATGCCCCATGTGGGGCTGAGCCCTGGAGCCCTTCACCTGCCGCAAGCCGGGGCCCAGAGCACAGGGCCGGGTCCAGAGATCTCCCCGCGCAGTTCTGGGCTTTCCCGAGCAACCCCTCCTCACTTAGGGGATGTTATCCTGAGTGCCTTCATGCCACAAAAAAGGTCCCATTTCACTGTTATCCAGAAATGAGTCCGTTTCAACTCCCAACTATTTAAACCCAGGGAATCACAGCAGATCCCAGAATCCCAGAAGGAAACGTCTCCACGTGAAGCCTCCCCTTGAGAATAATTCCAGTGTCTGCATTCAATCCAGGCACTGACCCCCTTCTCTGATTTCTAGTAAGGACAATATACAAGAAGAATAATAAAGTTGCTTTCTCTAAGCACTTCGCTTTATCATCTGCTCTATTACTTGGAAGCTGCTGAAAAGAGAATAACGGGGATAATTATAACTACCTCCAGGTTGCAAATTCCAACAAATGTAACAGAAATAAATCATTACACTTCTGTTTGTTAGCATAGCAACGGGTGCGGGGTTCTTACCTGATGTGAGACAGGGGGCTACACAAGTCACATTCATTCAGTTCCTCCTTGGAGAAGTCTTCTGGGCCGCCCAGTGCAAAGTGACCCCTCTCCCCCTCATTACATTCATGGATTCTATTTTCTTCCTAGTGCTTCCTATTCTATCATTATCTTCTTCCGGTTTGCTTTGTGCATCATATGCATTCACCTACTAGTCCATCACCTCCGTAATTACAGGCAGAACTTAGCACCTCTATGCCTAGATAAGTGCCTGACTTCCAACAGACACCTTCTTTTCTTCATTTAATTCATAAATGATGGTCACTATTTATGGGGTAAGAGGGCAGCAGAGAATGAGATGGTTGGACGGCATCACTGATTCAACGGGTGAACTTGGGCAAACTCCAGCAGATGGAGAAGGACAGGGTGGCCTGAAGTGCTTCAGCCCTCGGGATCACAGAGTCGGATGTGACTTAGCACCTGAACAACGACACTGGTAGTAAACTGACTTTTCTGAATGTGGACCAAGTTCTTGCTCTACGAAAGGCAGTGCATCCAAAGCAGGCCCCACAGAGCTGTCTCTGTGAGTTACACAGAAAGGGCTTCGGAACAGGGACGAAGGCTCACACTACATGTCTCTCTGCCCAAGTCAAACACCAATGTCCCAGTGGACTTGGCTAGGACTTGCAAACCCAGATGTCCAAAAAGGCATCCAGAAGGACTTGTGTGAAGAAAAGGAGAGCTTTACTGGGAAGACAGGGAAGAAAGGAGAGATTTATCAGTTACTCTTGATCCTCAGGACTCTTTGGTGTAGCTGGTAAACCTCTCCCACTGGCTGACTATTCGATTCTCCACCCACCAACCTCACAAGGCTGATGGGAAGAGGAAGTCAGCTTTATGAAAGCCACTGTGAGCCTGGTACACAGTCAGAACCCCCTGAATGGCAGCTGTCGTTGTTATTACAACTCTCATGGGGGCATCTGATGCTCTGATGGGTCTCAGAGCAACCCAGCTGACTCAGGGTACTTGTCTCATTGGGTTTCTGCAAACATAAAAAAGACATCTTCATCTCAGTCAAAAACCATCAGTGGGTTAAAGCTCATTTCCTCTGACAGTGAAGGTGCTGGCAAGGGGAAAGAGAGAGATCAGAAAATACATACATTATAGATTTATTTGTATATGTTACTGTGTATGTGTGTTCATATGCTCACTCGATAATGGTTTAAAGTGAAGCTATGATACAGATGTACAAGCTAAGCCTGGGAAATAAATTGCATCTGAATTGCTCACTGCCAACTACTTCTTGCTGCTTTGAGATTGCTACCTTAGGCACAGGATGAGTGCATGAAATAAGGTTCCTGTTCTTAAAAGGAAAAAAAAGCAGTTACTCTTTAATGGCCATGAATGGGATATCCCATAAATGGGATTCCCTTTATGCTGTCTGTTCAGCAAGAGTAAAGCAGTATCTTAACCAGGCTTTTCTCTTTCTCCCTCACTCATCTCACCCCCAGCCAAAGAAAAAACCTTTCCAATCAGATCTGCCACCAGATGACTTAACCTTGAAAGAAAGCCAAAGTGTTAATAACTCAGTCCCATCCAACTCTTTGTGACCCCATGGACTGTAGCCCACCAGGCTCCTCTGTCCATGGGATTCTCCAGGGAAGAATACTGGAGTGGTTTGCCACGCCCTCCTCCAGGGGATCTTCCTGACCCAGGGATCGAACCCAGGTGTCCTGCATTGCAGGCAGATTCTTTACCCTCTGAGCCCCCAGGGAGACACCAAAACTACTGGTGTACAGCTTCCTCCTTCCTGCAGAAGGAGCTCTGATCAGATATCCCAGCTTCTCGTTTATGAACCAATGTTATTACAAATGCGTATTCCTAAGTAGTCTTGAAAGGAGGGGTGGGGGTTGGGTACGTTTATAGCCTCTAAATATTCTGGTGCTGCTGCTGCTAAGTCGCTTCAGTCGTGTCTGACTCTGTGTGACCCCATAGACGGCAGCCCACCAGGCTCCTCCATCCATGGGATTTTCCAGGCAAGAGTACTGGAGTGGGTTATCATGCCCTCCTCCAGGGGATCTTCCCAGCCCAGGGATCAAACCCAGGTCTCCTGCATTGCAAGTGGATTCCTTACTGTCTGAGCCATGAGGGAGGCTCTAATCTGCAAACAAGTGCACAGAAAAGGGAAAGAGGAAGCAGAAGAGAAAGAGGAGAATGACAAAATCCAAATTAAAAAGCAGTCTGCAAGTGATGATGATAGCTTTGGGCTGGGAGATGGATTATCCAGGGGAATGTAAGTAAATTCTGCTGGACAATTTGCCATCACTCTGCCAAAGTCTCTGATATTTATCAACGGAATGTAGTCACAACTGGAATCTCAGAATGAATTGACAGGTTTGCAGTGAAGGGTAGTGGATCACCCTGTGGACATGACAGCCTTCACTTCTGCTGTTGTGACAGATGCACGGCTGGCCCAGAAACGCTCAGCGGCCCTCTCCCCCCACCACTAGTGTGACTTTCCCGGTCTCGCCAGTGCTACAGGGCTGTTCTCCTGCAGCTTTGCTTTACACCCCAGGCAGACAGGACTTGGTCCATCACAGGACAGAAAACTGTTGGTAGGTGATCATAATCAATTGACTAGTAAACCTCCGGTACTGAAACTTTGTGGGTGCACGCGTGCTCAGTTGCTTCATGCCTCACTCTTTGTGACCTCATGGACTGTAGCCCGCCAGGCTCCTCTGTCCATGGGATTCTCCAGGCAAGAATACCGGAGTGGGTTGCCATGCCCTCCTCCAGGGGATCTTCCCAACCCAGAGACTGAACTTGGGTCTCCTGCATCGTAGATGGATTCTTTACCACTGAGTTACTGGGGAAGCCCATTGAGACTTAATACCCAATTTAAAAGGTGCTCCAGCCCAAGGAAACTAGTGATATAGGCATCACGTTCTGCACCTCTGCAGACAAGCCCTTATATTGCTCAGGGGTCACTGAGTTCATGATGGACAGATTATAAAAGTCTCACAAAGGTTGAAGTTAAGTTTATGATCTGTGAGGAAGGTGCTGGCCACTACAAAGCTAAGCCAGGTGTCTGGAAACATCAAGTGTTTATGAAAATCAGGAAAAGAGCTAGGGGCCCATCATCAGAGAACTCGAGTGGTAGGCAGACAGACCTCACCTTAAATTGGGAAGGCAGTTTCATTCTCCCAAGTTAAATTAAACTTGAAATTGGGGAAAGCATGTTCCTTTCCAAAGGCTGGTTTTCCCTGCAAAACACCAAGTATCGTTATGAAGGAGAGAAAAATGCTCTGGGAAGCCTCTGTCCTCTATGATCTGGAGTCCAGTGGGTCACTCCACCTTTCTGGAGCTAGGAGGGGGACCTTAACGGTGAGAGAGTAGGTGAGGAGAACATGGGCTTTTTAGTCTAGGTCAAGAAAATGCCTGTTTAGTGGAATGTGAAATTCATGAGGATAATTATCTGCTATATTCATAAGAATGGCTAAAAAGCTATTAAGTCTGCAACCATGTTTAATTAAGATGCCTTGCAAAGCGGAAGCATTTTAATGCCTTTGTGGATATTTTCATGTATAGGGTTTCAAAATATCGAGGTTTTGTGTTAGTCACCTAACCCATCAGTTTAAAAATAGATACACAAGAATACATACCAAATCCTAAAGTCTGTCTTATTTATATACTACTGTAGCAGCTTAAACTAACAATAAACATTTACTATCGCACACAGTTTCTAAGGGTTGGGGGTTCAGGAGCATCTTGGCTGGCTTGGAGTCTCTTAGGAGGTCATAGGCAAGCTGCCAGCCAGGGTTCCCCTCCCACAGCTGACAAGTCAATGCTGCCCGTTGGCAGGATATTGTCATGCCTTACTGTGTGGACCCCCCCATAGGATACATCAATGTCCTCACATCATGGAGACTGGCTTCCGCAGGTGGACACCATGGCACATGGCTACACTTGCTTAAGTAAAAGAGAAATGTGTCCTCTCACTTATAAAGCATCCTGAGTAGGCAGTGCTTGATATGGCACAGTGGCTCCACCACGTTATCAGGCACCAGGATTCTTCTTTCATTCTTCCTACCATGCTTAGCACAAGAACTGGAGGTTGCCTCCTTTCCCAGCATGGCTGCTAGAGATCCAGCCATCTGTCCAAAATCCAACAGAAAGCAGAAATCAGAGAAAGGGGAAAAATGGACCAATACCAATTTTCTGTCTCAGAGTTGTAGTTTTCAGAGGATCTACCCAATAATGTCTGTTTCCATGTCATAATCCAGAATGGCCACATCAATTTGTAATGGAGGCCTGAAAATTCATATCTCAGGCTAGCCTATTGCCACTCCAAATGAAATCAGTTTTTATCACTAAATAAAAAATAAAAAAATACAAGCGACATTGGACCAGCAACCAATGGTTTCTGTCATATCCGTTTTGTAAAGATCCCCAGAAAGTTGTGTAATGCTAGAATTCCCACATGATATTTTCAGAGACAGGCATATAGTTCTTAAAACTGGTGATAAGAGGTCAGAGAAGAGAGGAATGGAGAACATGGGTGAGTGGGGAGTAGCCAGAGTAAAAGAGATGTCTTGTTTCTGATAAAAAGTATAAATTATCCTGGAAATTATCTCATTGTAAGGGTAAGAAGGTTGACATGCTCCCTCAAGAGTTCTAATGGTTCCAAGAAAAGAAACAGAAAGGACATGTGCTTCATAGCACTAGCCACCATAACTGGATTATCTCTTTCTAAGATGACTGGGGACGCATTAGAGCATTAGGCTGAAATCCAAAGCTGTTTTCCCCTTCCCTCTCCTAGACATTTACCGTAACAGGCTGAGTTCTCCGCCTAGCAAACTGTGAGACATTATCCACAGTGGGTGTTGGAAAACAGTGCAGAAACAGATTGTTCATGCCAATGGAAAAAGTAAATCACCCTTCCTTTGCATCCAAATGACATAACCAGTACAAATCAAAAGTTTTCATGTCTCAGAAGGAAAATAATCCATGAGTTTCTCAGAGGACAAAATTACCTACCTGCCTATACAGTGCAATAAATGTCCCTTTTAAAGTGAAATAATTTCTAAGCTCCTCATCACAAAGTTTATGGTGAAAAAGACAGCGCCAATATTAAAATTTAATATACCCAATATTGTCATGTAACAGTAAATCAACCAGTAAAAGGCAGCAAGTACTTTTTTCTTCTACTTCTAAAAAGAGTTACAGTGCTTTAATTTGAATGGATGTTGGCTTACGATTATGGGTTATGATGGTGAAAAGTATGAAATTGTGTCTCTATAGCAATCTGATGGGTTTGCACAGAGCAGTTTCTATAATATGCAGTGTACTTCTCTGTCAGTGTCAAGGAGTATTCGCTTCTCTTACTAATTCAATAGACTATACAGATGACGTGTAGAAGCTGAAATAATGATCAAGTGGATGCCTTGAATCGTTCGGTCTTTGTGGCTTCGTGGTGCTTTGCAAAGGTTGTCTAGCTTTACTCTTGAGGCAGTGTGTGTCTGTGTATAGATAGATTTGCCTTGTATTAGTCACAGAAGAAAACTATAAGGCTCAGAGGAAAAACCCTCTGTCTGGCAGCTTTTTCATCCCTCTGTTTGCATACAGACTGACCTTTTCAGACCATCTCTATACACAATGAGAGCCTGCAGTCAGACAAAGTTGATTTAAATCCTGAGTTTGCCCCTTTAGTAACCGTGTGTAATCTTGGATGGTCTACTAAACCTTCTTGGATATCAGTTTTTACCTGTAAAAATGTAGGTAAGAGGTGACCTGACTTGCAAGGCTGGTGAACGGAATATCTTGCAGGATAGGGCTGAATTAGTTTAAGTGATGGATAATGCTACCCCCACCCCTTCCCAGGTGGCACTAGGGGGTAAGAACCCGCCTGCCAAAGCAGGAGACGTAAGAGACATGAGTTTGATCCCCAGGTCAGGAAGATCCCCGGGAGGTGGGCATGGCAACCCACGCCTGTCTTCCTGCCTGGAGAATCCCATGGACAGAGGAGCCTGGTGGGCTACGGTCCACGGGGTGGCAGAGAATCGGCCGTGACTGAGTGACTGAGCAGGCACACAGCACACCTTCTGAGCCTCGGGTCTCACACTCACAATCCTCGCTCCCACAGTCTGCAGGCGTTCTCACCAGACAGGTCTTTGACCTGCTTTCTTCGCTCATTATTCCTGGAAGAATGAGTCCATCCAGATGCAAAGTGATTAACAGGGCCGAGCACCTGGGAAGGTTTCATAAATGTTCGCTCTCATCACCAACATCACTGTGAGGAGAGGTTGCTGGGTTCTGCCTACGGCGCTGCTGGAGGTCGCCCAAGTAACCCCAACCCTGCAGACCTCTCATTGTGGCGTGAACGGGGCAGGGAGGGAGGGGAACCTAACGGAGTGTGACTATTTTAACTGCTGCCATACTTTTGAAGACCCTTTTTCAATCCTTTTGTGATTATAATTAATCACAAAAAGGCCAAACTGAGACCCCAGGAAGCCCTGGCTTCCCGACCCCTGAGCTGTGCTGGATTCTGATCTATGAGAGTTCCAGGACGCAAAGGAAGCAGCCAGCCGGGAAGGCACAAATCCATTCTGGGCCTAATCCCAGGGCAGATGAAAATGCCGCCACCTGTGGGAGAAGCGAGCCGTGGCGGTGCCTGGAGTCTTTTCAATGGAGCCCAGCTTTGTGCAAAGAAGACCCTCCCAAAGCCCTCCGGGGAACGTCTCCCTGCAGTGATTTGCAGAGCGGCCAGCCACGCCTTCCATCAGATGAGGAGCGAACAGGTCAGCAGCAGCGCTGATTTGTTAACGAAAGATCAATCATCTGGCAGACAGAAATACAGTGGAGATTATCACACACGCAGCAAATGTGAGTGCCTTCCCAGCAAGGGAGGTGCAAGGGAAGGGTGGGAGAGACACATGATGGATAGGGCTAAACAGATAAACTTTCTTTAGTGGCGATGTTACATCACCGTTAGATAGAACTGTGATTAATTTTCCCCAAGGCTCAGGGCAGGCAAGGCAGTGGTTTGGGAACCACTTTGTTGCTAAGCCTGCGTGCGTTCAGTGAAACGTTTTTTCAAGCCCTTGGGAAGAGAAAGAAAAGCAGCTCATGATGATCAGAAGAGCTCCTATTCATTGAGCGCCAAGCAGGGAACTGGATGCACGCATTCCCTCAGCTCCTAAGAACAGGCTGAGAGTCAGTAACATCATCCTGATCATATACGTGAGGATACACTGAGAGCCAGCAAGTTGCGAAGTTCATGGCTCTTTTTTCTTTTTTTGCCTGCACCGCACAGCACGTGGGATCTTATTTCCCCAAGCAGGGATCAAACCTGTGTCCCCTGCATCGGAAGCATGGCGTCTTAACCACTGGGCCACCAGGGAGGTCCCCATGGATGTCTTTTGAGAGTCCATTATGGGTCAGGCACTGACATTCTGTGTGCTAAGGAAACAGCGGCGAATATGAAAGGCATTGTCCCTCCCCTATAGGCTATCTCAAGAACAGACAGCCACCATGAGGGGTGGAGTCGTCTAGTTTGATGCACAGTGATTCGTCAGGAGAGGGGCCACTGCCTCAGCTCGGGGCTCTGGGGAAGAGACGGTGACCGCAGTCATGACAGTTCAGCCACAGGGACACGGCGGAGAGGCCACTGAAGCAGGATGAAGAGGAAGTGCAAAAGCCCAGAGAGGGAAGCAGAAGGATGCTGCCGAAACAAAGTGAGCGGGGCCGGGGCCGTGGGCTCCGGGAAGGGACGGCTGAGGCTACCTGACGGATCCAAACCCAAGCCGTTAGGGAGGGTCACCCACAACTGTCTCGGAAAACCACGCACAGCCAGTCTGCCTTTGCACACTGAGATCAACACACAGCGACCTCCGTTGCACTGCAGCTCATGGGTTTGGAGTCAGCCCTTCCCAGGTATGACGGAGCACCTAGTTTGGGGAAGCTACTTGACTTCTCTAAGGCCTGCTTCTTTATCTGCAAAAGAGAAAGGATCACAGTATGAATTCTGTGCCCAGGGACTGATTGTGAGAGTTAAGGATAGACGTGCGAATGACCGTGTAAGCACTGAGCAAGTGTTATTTTTTCATACACACATTTTTATTCTGAAAAGAATGAACTTTTCTTTCTGCAAGGACATTTTTCTTTGCCCCAAGGTTAGGCAGGTCTTGGTTCAGCTGATTTTCCTGGTGTGGGAGGGCTGGGAGATGCTATGGAATAGCCCAATTCCCAAGAATTTTGATGCCCCGAATAAGACACTCCTTGCTCTACGAAGTCCAAGGTATATTCGTCCCACACTACTTCTCCAGTTCAGTTCAGTTCAGTCGCTCACTCGTGTCCGACTCTTTGCGACCCCATGAATCAGCACGCCAGGCCTCCCTGTCCATCACCAACTCCCGGAGTCCACACAAACCCATGTCCATTGAGTGAGTGATGCCATCCAGCCATCTCATCCTCTGCTGTCCCCTTCTCTTCCTGCCCTCAATCTTTCCCAGCATCAGGGTCTTTTCAAATGAGGCAGCTCTTTGCATCAGGTGGCCAAAGTATTGGAGTTTCACCTTTAGCATCAGTCCTTCCAGTGAACACCCAGGACTGATCTCCTTGAGGATGGACTCCATGGGACTCTCAAGAATCCTCTCCAACACCACAGTTCAAAAACATCAATTCTTCGGCGCTCAGCTTTCTTTATAGTCCAAATCTCACATCCATACATGACCACTGGAAAAACCATAGCCTTGACTAGATGGACCTTAGTTGGCAAAGTAATGTCTCTGCTTTTGAATATGCTATCTAGCTTGGTCATAACTTTCCTTCCAAGGAGTAAGTGTCTTTTAATTTCATGGCTGCAATCACCATCTGCAGTGATTTTGGAGCCCAAAAAAATAAAGTCTGACACTGTTTCTACTGTTTCCCCATCTATTTCCCATGAAGTGATGGGACCAGATGCCATGATCTTAGTTTTCTGAATGTTGAGCTTGAAGCCAACTATTTCACTTTTCTCTTTCACTTTCATCAAGAGGCTCTTTAGTTCTTCTTCACTTTCTGCCATAAGGGTGGTGTCATCTGCATATCTGAGGTGATTGATATTTCACCCGGCAATCTTGATTCCAGCCTGTGCTTCTTCCAGCCCAGTGTTTCTCATGATGCCCTCTGTATATAAATTAAATAAGCAGTGTGACAATACACAGCCTTGCTGTACTCCTTTTCCTATTTGGAACCAGTCTGTTGTTCCATGTCCAGTTCTAACTGTTGCTTCCTGACCTGCATATAGGTTTCTCAAGAGGCAGGTCAAGTGGTCTGGTGTTCCCATCTCTTTCAGAATTTTCCACAGTTTATTGTGATCCACACAGTCAAAGGCTTTGGCATAGTCAATAAAGCAGAAGTAGATGTTTTCTGAAACTCTCTTGCTTTTTCGATGATCCAGCGGATGTTGGCAATTTGATCTCTGGTTCCTCTGTCTTTTCTAAATCCAGCTTGAACATCAGGGAGTTCACAGTTCACGTATTGCTGAAGCCTGGCTTGGAGAATTTTGAGCATTACTTTACTAGTGTGTGAGATGAGTGCAATTGTGCAGTAGTTTGAGCATTCTTTGGCATTGCCCTTCTTTGGGATTGGAATGAAAACTGACTTTTCCAGTCCTGTGGCCACTGCTGAGTTTTCCAAATTTGCTGACATATTGAATGCAGCATTTTTACAGCATCATCTTTTAGGATTTGAAATAGCTCAACTGGAATTCCATCACCTCCACTAGGTTTGTTTGTAGTGATGCTTCCTAAGGCCCACTTGACTTCACATACCAGCATTCTGGCTCTAGCTGAGTGTGAGTGATCACACCATCATGAAGTACAGTTCTTCTGTGTATTCTTGCCACCTCTTCTTAATATCTTCTGCTTCTGTTAGGTCCGTACCATTTCTGTCCTTTATTGAGCCCAGTGTGTGCATATAAGGGCGGGGGAAAACAATGCTGATCTAGCCCATAGGTCCCCAAATTCTACTGATGACCTTCATAAGTCTGTAAACTGGACCCTGTGTCCTCTTAGACTGTAACTTCCAGAGTTTTCTCCCTCATTTTGTGGGACGGTCCAAAAGGAAGCCAGTATCCTTGGGCTACCTGGATTTCTCCCCTGCCTTCTTCATGTTTTGATATGTTTCAGGTAAACACATTTATTATAGGATTCTATTCCAGAAGAGGGAGTGTGGGAGGGTCCTATAAAGAGGAGAAATAAAGAATGGACATGGCTGCCTGTGAATGGACATTTCCATTAGGATCTTTCCTTTCTATTTTAATTATTTATATGGGTACTACAGTCACAAAAATATTCCAAAATATAAGACAGCTATACAATAAAATGTGGTCCACTTCCAATCTTTACCATTTCCCAATTTATTTCCCCAACAGTAACTACTGTTACCAAGTTCTCAGGTATCCTTCCAGAGATGTCTGTCTACATAAATCAAGGATCAGAGTCTTTCTATACACTGATCCATAACGCATGACTCATAGTAATCTTGAAAAGCTAACCTTGATATGGCAATGGAAACCACATCACATGAATTTGCCGCATTCAAATGGTGGTGCAACTGGCACCATTCACCAAAAAGAGCTTCCCCTGCTCATGGACACAGAGAGACTGCTCCTCCAGGCATATTGAAAGTTCCAGCATTTGTTTATTGGGCACCTACTTTGTGGCAGGTCCTGAGCTTGGCACTTGTGAACACACCTGGAGAAAAGAAGCAGGCCTTCTGAGCCAGTCTGTGGACACAGCAGCACAGGGGAGTGGCTCATGTTAATACGTGAGACGAACGAGGAAAACGACAAAGATCTGTCTGCACCATCAGGGAGTCGCTCTTGGTTTGAAATGGGAAACCAGATCAAAATGCCTGGTTCCCTCCATTAAATGACATACGCTTCTTCCTGCAATCCAGCTTTTTCTTTTCTACAGTAAAGCATCAAGAGGTGCCCTGAAGGGTGGTAGGGTTTCTGGGTAGCAGGGATGGTCTGGGCACGGGGCAGAGACAGCAGACAGCCCTGTTATTAGGCTGCTGGTACCCTCTTGCATTGGAAAAGGACATGGCAACCCACTCCAATGTTCTTGCCTGGAACATCCTACAGACAGAGGACCCTGGAGGGCTTCAGTCCATGGGGCCGCAGAGTCGGACACGCCTGAGTGACTACACCACCACCGCCCTCCTGCATTTTCCCTGGCTCTTTGAGGGTCTCAGCTCTCCACAGGTAACCCGATCTCAGTTACTGATGACTGAAGAAGTGCTTTGGAATGGATGAAGCACATTTATTAAAAGAAAGAAGAGCCCTTGACCAACACTTTGACAAATGTGCAGTCAGATGTGTAGTTAGAAGAGGGAAAAGACTCTTTCCCAAGAGGAGCTAATCAGAGCAGACATCGTTAGGCAAAACGTATAGATGTCATAGCAGCAGCGTCAAGCCCAGGGCATCACAATCACATTCTCACTGGCTTTCAAGAGATGGATTTCTCCACGCATCACTCTTTATCCCTGCAAAAAAATATATGCATATATATATTTTTTAATTCACACAGATGGACTGGATTGGACAACTATGTTCTAAGTCTCCCCTTTGCCTGAAAGGGAAAGTCGCTCAGTCGTGTCCAACTCTTTGCAACCACGGACCACACAGTCCATGGAATTCCCCAGGCCAGAATACTGGAGCGGGGAGCCTTTCCGTTTTCAAGGGGACCTTCCCAACCCAGGGATTGAACCCAGGTCTCCTGCATTGCAGGCGGATTCTTTACCAGCTGAGCCACAAGGGAAGCCCCAGAACACTGGAGTGGGGAGCCCATCCCTTCTCCAGTGGATCTTCCTGACCCAGGAATCGAGTCAGGGTCCCCTGCATTGCAGGCAGATTCTCTACCAGCTGAGCTATCAGGGAAGCCTAGGATTTTCCAATTCTGTTGTTTTAAGACAGGTGTTATTTTTAGTAGGTGTTCAATAAACAAATGCTGAAACTTGTCATCTTTGCCTGGAGGAGCAGTCTCTCTGTGTTCATGGTGACGTGCAAGGGGAAGCTCTTTTCGGTGAATGTGGCTAATTCATGGGATGTGGTTTCCATTGTCACATCGAGGTTTGCTTTTCACCATCACTATGAGTCATGCATTATGGATCAATGTATAGAAAGACGCTGATCCTTTATTTCTGGCCTCTATGCCAAAGCCATCTTCCAAAAGAAATTAACTTTGGGAAGTTAATAAATAAATATATTGTAAATCTTTGAAGGAAGCATTTTCCTGTTTGGTTTTCTTTTAATTTTTAATCAACACCCCTTCCCCAACCCCCGCCCCATTCTTCTTCCACACCCACCAGTACCATCTTCTCCAACACAGCTGCTGGTCCAACCCTGGAGTGAATCAGAGCAATGTGGAATACCCAACTCTACTTAGACACTCAATACCCAATCAAGAGAACTGACACCCTTGAGAAACTTTAAAACTAGAAGCACAAGAGTAATACACAGCATCTCCTCCTCTTTATCCACCATTCCTGAAGGCAGCTGCACCATCCTGACTGGTTTGAGGGAGAGGGAGAAGAGGCTGTTTACTTGAATGTTTTAATTTGATCTAGTGGGCTTTCCTGATAGCTCATTGGTAAAGAATCCGCCTGCCAATGCAGGCGATTCACGTATGAATCTTTGAGTCGGGAAGATCCCTTGGAGAAAGAAATGGCAACCCACTCCAGTATTCTTGCCTGGAAATGCCATGAACAGAGGAGCCTGGCAGTCTATTGTCCATGGGGTCTCAAAAGAGTCAGAAACAACGTAGCAACTAAACAACAATAAGTGAAGAACGGAAGGCGGGTTTGAAGTCACCTTCATCCCAAGGGCCATTCAAACCACCATCTCATAAACAGTGACCATCCGCTCTGTGCCAGGCGTGTGCCATAAAAGGGGAGTAACAAGTGACAAAGACCAAGTCCTAGCCTTGAACAATTTCTGCCCGGTGTCAGAATCAGCTGGAACACGTGTACACGCATGGCAGATTCATGTTGATGTATGCCAAAATCAATACAATATTGTAAAGTAAAAAAAAAAAATGATAATGATAATAATAAATTTTTTAAAAATTAAAAATTAAAAATTAATTAATTAATCAAAAAAAAAAAGAGAAGCAAGCATACTGCCATATATGGTGCCTGAAATGATCACAGGAGTGGATAGAATTTGGGGAAGGCAGAGATTTCTGTGGATGCTGCTAGCTCCTGGGGATCCAAAAGGGTATAAAATAGAGTCGCAAAGAATCACAGTAGTTCATGAAAAATAAAGACGGGTGGAGCAACATGTATTAAAGAGAAAAGAGCTAGGAAGAGATATTGCGGTAAGAAGACCACATAGAATAAACCCGCATAGGAAAGAGAGAGTCATGTCAGAATGGCCACTGACTGAACAAGCGTCTGAGAGAGATGATGTAAGGATAATCATGGACCCACCTGCTGTAAAAGGAAACTCAAGCTACGAGGTCTGGAGGCCCGGGATTGGGACCCCACAGTGTAAAGATGGGCCTGACCCCACCAGTCAAGGGAAGAGGTGGGCCTCCTGAGTAAGTGGGTCCAGAGAGACCCCTCAGGCCTTGCTGAAGACTCAAGGACCCATCACTGTGCTCAGGGAGGTCCCAGTGCTGATAAAGGCAGAGCACACTGTTGCTGTGTTATAACTGGAGGCTGATACCGAGGCTGAGAGGTCTTGAGGTCCCAGAAGACACTCGTTATGGCAACTTACAGCTCTCTCCTCCTTACCAAACCTGGGCCACGTAGGGCAAAGACCAAGTCTTTACTAACCTTGGAATTGTGAGGACCCGGACCCTGTAGGTATAGGGTTTTTTTGGCAGCTTAGACAGTAAAGAATCTGCCTGCAATGCAGGAGACCCAGGTTCGATCCCTGGGTCAGTAAGATGCCCTGGAGAAGGAAATAGCTACCCCCTCAAGCATTCTTGCCTGGAGAATTTCATGAACAAAGGAACTTGGTGGGCTACAGTCCACGGGGTCACAAAGAGTCAGACACGACTGAGCAACTAACACCCACACGCAGACCCTGTAGGTGCAGGACAACAATATCAAATGCTGGATTTATGAATCAGTCCCTCGGTTGTTTCCACAGGATTTTCATGCATATGTGCACATGCAGTGCCCTCATTTCTGTTCCATAAGTTGGGTTTTAAAAATTCCATTCTAGAGTCGGAGAACTGGAGGCTTCAAGAGACTGAACGCCTTTGCTGAGACTATACAGCTGGGAAATAACAAGCCCTGGCCGCCCATCTTCCCCTCCGGCCACCATCAGCCCGTCCACTCTGTGCAAGTCTGTCCATGGACTATGAGAAGCCCTCCTGCTTGCCCCATCTCATCCCTCTCCCTCTCCACCCATTCTCTAAGCAGGAGTGCGAGAAGCTTCCTTGTGCCAGAGACTTGACATCGTGATGAGTCAAAGTCCTTGCCTGCATGGAGCTTGCATTCCAGGAAGGAGACTGAAAATGAGCATGAAAGGACACAGGAGACAAGAGCTACAGAGAAAACAAAACTCAAGGCTGTGACAGAGTGGGCTGGAGGAGGGCAGCGCAGCTTGGCAGGGTAGCCCAGAACGAAGGCTCTCAGAGGGACAGCTGAGCTGAGAGCTGGTGAGAGGGGCAGCCAGTCCTGCAAAAGCCTAGGGAGGAGTATTCCAGGCGGAGGATGGAGCGCGTGCATGGCCTCTCAAGCGGGAAGAGCTGGGCGCAGAGGAGGAGCAGGATGTTACCCCAGCTGAGCCAGACGCTTCTCCCATTCTCACGTGTGCCCTGTGCCAATGGCTGCAGTAGGCCTTTTCATGTTGTGCAGCCCTCACTGATTTTCTCAGCTCTCCATGGGCCTCTTTAACACGGCTCTCTTTCCCCTCTTCATTCCTGATGTCTGCCATAATCCCTGGCACGTGGTTGACAGCCAACTTCCCCTGCTATTGGGTCAAGGAGGTGATCTGAGCTCGTTGGAACACACTCGTAGGTACTGGAGCCAGTCAGCAACGGGTCTGAGGTCTTCAGGGATGCTCAGAAGAAATCAAAACAAAATCTGAAAGGGCCACAGAGTTGAGAAGGAAAAAAAAAAAAAAAACCCGCATCTGTAGCTACCTTCTGACAGATGTTATAAATGAGTAATTTATAAGTGTGTAATTTACAGGATATCTATGACAAAGCCCAGAGTGCTGATTCAGAGAAAACACGGGTGAGTAATGAGATTTTTATGGGATGTTGTGTACAGGTTTGTTCGGAATTTGCAGTCCTGGTTTCTGAGAAAACACGAATGGCTTCTCTGTCCATTCCCAACCCCTAGGCTGAAAAATACGGATTCAGACAGGAAACCGATAATACACATTTTAGTAATTATAATGCATATTATAATTATTTATCAGATTGCAATTATAATTGTTATCTTATTACATATAATATAATTACAATAGTCATTTAAATAATTATATCATGCCTGACAAGACCATCTCTTTGGACTTGATGCCATGGTCTCCTTTGCCCTGGCAGTCTCCGTAAACCCTGGTGGGCAGACAATCCCTTTAGAAGCTGTGGTATGTAGGGAAATCTATTCCGCTTCCACAGCTTGGCCCTTTATCCACTTCTGCCTCCCATTCTTTATTTATGAGGCCACATTTGCATGAAAACACGATCCTTGTTTCAGCCAGAGCCATTGTTAGGCTTAGGTTTTCTGAAGACTTCTAATTATAGAGACGATCTTGGGATTCATGAAATGCTCAGAATAGAAATATAGCTCACCAAGTGAAGAAGTCAATAAGCTCAGGTTCTAGGGCCAGCTCCACCACTGAGCTCACAGTGGAAACCACATTTCTGAATGTTTTCTCCTGTGTAACGAAAAGATTGATCAAGACTAGTAGTTCCCAGCATAGAGTTCTAAGAGGGTCGAACTCCTCAAAACATGCTTTTGGGTTTTTTAAGACTTCATGGAAAGCACAAGTATTGCCTAAAAAGGCCTCCTACCTATCTAAAACAACGTTCTAAGTGACTTCTAATAGTCTAAACATATTCCAAACAAAATTCCTAATTTTTTCCCCTCCAAATCCATCTTATCCCAGCCCACTCACCCTCATACACTCACTCACGTAGTCACTCAAACTAAGAATCTACTGCAGCCGTCGACTTGTCTCTGGCCCTCACCCCCAACATGCATGCATGCTGAGTCACTTCAGTTGTGTCTGACTCTTTGTGACCCTATGGACTGCAGCCCATCTGGCCCCCACCTCTCTCAGTAATTCTTCAGGAAGCCCTATCAGGTTGACTTTCAAAATGCATCCCAAGGTCATCCATCTGTCTCCATCCCTGCTGTCTCTGAACCAGCCTGAGTCACGACCGTCTCTCAGCTGGCCCTGGCCATTCACCTCCAGACAGGCGCCCTGCTTCCTCAGCAGTGAATTACCCCAGTGACAATCCCTTCTCCAGTCTCAGCCTGTGACTGCACCGCATCAAACCCTGGGGTGACTCCTCTCCCCTTGGACACGAAAGCCCGCTCTCTAGGTGCCGTCCAGCCCTCCCGCCCAACCCCATCTTCTTCTAGACCCCCCACTCCACTGTAGTCTTCCATGCTCACTGGTCTTCTTTCTAGTTCTAGCAAATGCTAAGTTCTGTGCATTTTGTAGCCTCTTCCTGAATCTTTCCTCCATGTCTTAAAGAGCTAGCCTCTTATTGTTTTAGATCTCAGCTCAGATGTAAATTTCTCTCTCTCACTCTTTCTCTCTGTTTGATCTCGTGCTTTCTGTCTAAAATTGAGAAAGTCAATTTTATTTGACATTGCCCACCACTGCCTTCTCATAGTGTTTATCTTCATTTCTTTTATGCCTATCTGAAATTAATTAGATAGTTTTAATTAAATGAACCTCTCTTCTTTTTTTCTTTTTTTTTTTTACTTTTTATTTCCTTTGACTTTATGTAAGAACAATGTCTGGTCAAAAGTTCTTGCAATTCAGTTATTAACACTGATTCTCTTGGGCTGCTCTAAGCTCTGGCAATAACATATGGCTTTCATATTTTAAAAGGAGAAAAATATTTGATAATTAATAAGTATCATGATGACAGCTAAAATTTATTGACCACTTACCAAGTGCCAGGCATTGTGACAAGCATTTTATGGACAAGTCTCATTTAATCTTTATAACAATCCTATTACATAAATACTTTTATTATATACTCACTTTGTAGATAAAACAGCTTAAACAGAGACAGAGCCCAGTCAAATGCCTATGGACATTATAAAAAAAGGTAAGTAGACAGGGCTTGAGCCCATGTTGTCTGAATCCTAAATCCATGCCCTTCACCATCATAGTATTCTGCCTGTCTTAACAGTTACAAGTCAATCTTTTCCCCTTGTAAATTTTCCAAGCAATAAAAATAATGAATACATATTATTATCGTCAAAGAGCTCAGAAAAATTTTAGGATTATTTAAAACAGGAGTCAAGCTGGTGCCATACTTTTTCTAACAGCCGACAACTGAGTTGCCAGCCTCCCAGTTTCAGATCGGAGAAGACAGTGGCACCCACTCCAGTGCTCTTGCTTGTCAAATCCCATGGACGGAGGAGCCTGGTGGGCTGCAGTCCATGGGGTCGCTAGGAGTCAGACACAACTGAGCAACTTCACTTTCACTTTTCTCTTTCATGCATTGGAGAAGGAAATGGCCACCCACTGCAGTGTTCTTGCCTGGAGAATCCCAGGGACAGGGGAGCCTGGTGGGCTGCCGTCTCTGGGGTTACACAGAGTCGGATATGACTGAAGCGACTTAGCAGCAGCAGCAGCAGTTTCAGATATCAACCCATCAGGTTCAGAGCCACTATGTCGCTAATTAGTCCACTTCCAGGAGAAAAGAGCTATCAAGCGGACATGCCCGGGATGCTTAAAGATCAAGCTACTGATCCTCTGGAGACAAACCCACGTGGGAGAGCGAGACGAGAAGCAGGATTTGCGTGGTGAGGATGGAACAAAGGAAGGAGGATGAGCGAAAAGATGCTCATGGTAGTTGCTCCTGATTCCCTGGGACAGAGCTGGGAAGCAAGGTCTGTCCTGCAGAACAGACCTAGACAGGCACTGCCTCTCCTCACCGTCGTTCTCATACGTACTTTCTCTGTCCACATCAATGCCGACAGTCCATTCATCACCATGTCTTAGCCTAGAAAATATTTTATTTCTAGGATGACTTCGTACTTTCTCACACTGATCTAAGACAGTTTTATAGCTTAACTCTCAGAGAACAATCTTACCTACCTCAAATTCTTGTGAGGCATTTTGCGATCCCTGTATTCCATCTACAGAAGGGTATTGGTTGGTCCAGAAGCAAGAGAGAGGGACACTGGAGAGCTGTCAACTGGTGGGCTAGGCCCCTTTGGACACTCCATTCTGAGCCTTAAATGAGCAATATATATATATATATATATATATGTCATTCTCTTTTTCCCCTTTTCTCTTCAGAAGTTTAAGTCTGACACCAGGAATAGGGCATCCTCTGCTTGTAACTCTGTCTTAATTCATCATTTACAACAGCTGATCTTATAACCTTCCCTGCTTGTATCATAATGAAGAGAAAAACTGATGGGCAGTCAGGGTAAAGGTTTTGCCAACTGCTATTGCTCTTACATCGGGATTGCCTGTGAGCATGTTTTTGTTTGGGGCTTTTTTTCCCACCTCTCCCCCTAAACTATCACATGGATGACAAGCCACAGGGAACCTGGAAGAAGCATCTGATTTTCAGGGAGCCCCAGAGCCATGTCTTGGGGGGAGCCTCAGGGTAAATGTCTCTTGTCCTATTTTGGTCAGGAAATATTTTCGTGGTACAGGCAGTACGTGGAGAAATAAAATTCTGGAAAAGAGGTTACCCTCTGACAAATAAACTAGTGAAATGCATGGTATCATTGTACTTAGCCATCTGTGAGCATAAAGCAAAAGACAGCCTGTAAACGTGTCACTGAAGAATTTGCAGACACCCAAACCTCCAATAAAGATGATGGGAGCAATCTCAGGGAGAGGGTCTGAAACTTGACACCAATTTAGAAAGCAGAAAGCTAATCAACTGCAAGGTACTCTAAAGCTAGGGGAGCGGGTGAGACTGCCACTCCAGAGAGCAATCCACACACGCTCCCCAGGAGGATGGCCGTTCTGAGCCAAGGGAAGAGAGAACCCAGGGAAACATGCTGCACTTCTGAGAGCATCAATTTTACCCAAAGACCCTGCAGAAACTATATTCAAATAACCATGAATATTTCATAGAGGAGGCAACTAGAGGGAATATTTTGTGCACTTTTAAGTTTACAATTGACTAGAAGAGAATATTTTTCTACTCTTTTCCCCAAGATCCTTTCATACACAGACAGGCAAACCTCACCTCAAATGTTTGCTCACTTGTTAGTTTTATGGTTTAACGCTGTCACAAATTTGCACGTTCTCCCATATTGTCCCTCTCTCTTGCAAACACTGCACAGAATTGTCAGATCCAGAATAAGGACTTTCACCTGGTCCAAGTCACCCAAGCCAATCTGTTGTTGTGGTTCAATCACTAAGTCATGTCCGACTCTTTGAGACCCCATGGACAGCAGCATGCCAGGCTTCCCTGTCCTTCACTATCTCCCAGAGTTTGCCCAGATTCATATCCACTGAGTCAGTGATGCTATCTAACTATCTCATCCTCCATTGCCCCCTTCTCCTTTTGCCTTCAATCTTTCCCAGCATCAGGGTCTTTTCCAGGGAGTCAGTATTGGAGTTTCAGCTTCAGGATCAGTCCTTCCAATGAATATTCAGGGTGATTTTCTTTAGGATTGACTGGTTTGATCTCCTTGCTGTCCAAGAGACTCTCAAGAGTCTTCTCCAACACCACAATTCGAAAGCATCAGTTCTTTGTCATCCAGCCTTCATTACGGTCCAACTCTCATATCCATCCATGACTACTGGAAAAATCATAGCTTTGACTAGACGGACCTCTGTCAGCAAAGTGACGTCTCTGCTTTTCAACACACTGCTATGTTTGCCATATCTTTCCTTCCAAGGAGCAAGCGTCTTTTAATTTCATGGCTACAGTCACTATCTGCAGTGATTTTGGAGCCTAAGAAAATAAAATCTGTCACTGTTTCCACTTTTTCCCCTTCTATTTGCAATGAAGTGATGGGACCAGATGCCATGATCTTAGTTTTTTTGAATGTTGAGTTTTAAGCCAGCTTTTTCACACTCCTCTTTCATCCTCATCAGAAGGCTCTTTGGTCCCTCATTGCTTCCTGCCATTAAAGTGGTATCATCCGCATATCTGAGGTTCTTAATATTTCTCCTGGCAATCTTGATTCCAGCTTTGAGCTTCATCCAGTCTGGCATTTCACATGATATAATCTGCATATAAGTTAAATAAGCGGGGTGACAATTTACAGCCTTGACGTACTCCTTTCCCAATTTTTCCATTGCTTCATGTCTGGTTCTAACTGTTGCTTCTTGACCTCCATACAGGTTTTTCAGGAGACAGGTCAGGTGGTCTGGTATTCCCATCTCTTTAAGAATTTTCAACTATTTGTTGTGATCCACACAGTCAAAGCCTTTAGCACAGTCAATGAAGCAGAAGTAGATGTTTTTCTGAAATTCTCTTGCTTTGTCTATGGTCCGATGGTTGTTGGCAACTTGATCTCTGGTTCTTCTGCCTATTCTAAATCCAGTTTATATATCTGGAAGTGCTTGGTTCACATACTGCTGAAGTCTAGCTTGAAGGGTTTTGAGCATTACCTTGCTAGCTTGTGAAATGAGCACAATTGTGCGGTAGTTGGATATTCTTTGGCATTGCCTTTCTTTGGGATTAGAATGAAAACTGACTTTCTCCAGTCCTGTGGCCACTGCTGAGTTTTCCAAATTTGCTGACATATTGTGGTGTTAGTACTTGAACAGGCCAAGCCAATACCTTCCCTAGAATTTCAATGTTTTCTATCAAAATCCAGTCAGAAGGAGAAATCATAGCAGTAATTTCAGTAGTGAAAATGTATTTGTACTGTGAAGAATTAGTAACTAGCAGCATGGGCTTGATGACATGGGACAAGGAGTGGGCAGTGGGCCAGTCTGCCAGGCCCGTTCATTTGTGGTTTGTCCACTGAGTTAGTAATTTCGAACCAACTCTATGGCCTGCAAACCCTAAGACACTTACTCTCTGGCCCTTTACAGGAAATACATGCTAACTCCTGCTCCAGAGGGTACGGGAATAGCAGAGAGGACTGGACAGGAATAGGAGAGGAATAGGAGCGTCCTTCTGGAGAAGATTCAGAAGTAGGACTGAGACAGAGCACCCAGAGAAAAATCATCTGAGAAAAAAATCCACGCACTATGCCAGGCTGAGATTCAGACCTCACTTGCAAAGGTGTGCTTAGGGCCATCTGGATGGTGGGAAAATTCACTAAATGCTGGAGGCCAGTGCTGGCAAGTTGGAAAGTGCTTTCTGGGGTTTAACCAGACTCACATGGAAGCCCCTTCCCATTAGCCCCATTCCCACTAAGAATACACAGATGGGCGTCTGCAAAACTCATTAAAGGGTTTTGTCACTGGGCAGGCCACATGCCACGGGTAGCCTTGAACCACAGAACCCACAGATAAAATTACACTAGGGCTCTGGCAGCTCATTTGCTAAAGAATCTGACTGCAATGCAGGAGACCCCGGTTTGATTCCTGGATCGGGAAGACATGCTGGAGAAGGGACAGACTACCCTCCAGTATTCTTGGGCTTCCCTGGTGGTTCAGCTGGTTAAAAAATTTGCCTGAAATATGGAAGACCTGGCTTCAGTCCCTGGGTTGGGAAAATCCCCTGCAGAAGGGAAAGGCAGCCCACTCCAGTATTCTTGCCTGGAGAATTCCAAGGACTGTATAGTTCATGGGGTCGCAAAGAGTCAGACACTACTGAGTGACTTTCACTTTCGTTTTCAGAACCTGGAGGAGGAGTCCTTCATCCTACAATGTCCCTCTAAAGTTCCCTGTTGACAAAGCCTAGTATCTAGCCACCTGGTAAACAAAAAAATGTTTACGGGATGCAGCTCCAACATCACAGACCAGGGCAAACAGCATAAATTTGTGCTGAGAAGCAACAAATCAGTACCAGTACTAAGAAATATGTTAAAAGAACTGTGATCTCACAGCTTCTGTTGAGTATTTCTATTGCTAGGTTGAAAAGACCTGATAGTTAGAAATAAGGCTTAAGTTAGAAATATAAGTACCTCCCTGGTGGCCCAGTGGTTAAGACTATGCACTTCCAATGCAGGGGACATGAGTTCAATCCCTGATCAGGGAACTAAGATCCCACCTTCTGTGTGGCATGGCCCAAGTTTTTTTTTAAAAATCAATAAAATAATGATAAGAATAATAAAATACTTTTTAAAAAATTCATGTATAAATCCACTAAAATGGCAGTAAAACAAAATTTTAAGTGCAAAACTCCAAAGAATAAAAACAGGAGTAGGAAAGCAAAGAAATTTTTCTTAAGAGCAGCAAACTTCAAGAAGACAGAAAGCAAGCCAAGGGAAGAGCAGTAAGAGACACAGAGTCGGGCAACATCCAACCCCAGATGCCCGCGAGTGGATGTGAGGCAATTCACCCCTCAGAACCTTTGAAAGGTACAGAATGTGGGGTCGCCGGGTCTCACAAAAGTTCAGAGTGAGTAAAAAGGCTGAAAACACAGTATACTCATTTGCTCAGGCTGAGATAACCAAGTACCACAGACTGGGTGGCTTAAACAACAGACGCTTATTTACTCACAGTTCTGGAAGCCAGAAGTCCCAGAACAAGGTGTCAGCGGAGTTTGTTTCTCCCGCGGTCTCTCTCTGTCTTGTAAGTGGCTCTCTTCTCCCTGTCTTCACATAGCTTTCCCACTCTAACCGTCTGTGTCCACAATTCGTCTTCTTCTCATGAGGATGGGAGTCATATTGGATTAGGGCCCACTCTGATGACTTCATTTTAACTCAATTGCCTCCTTAAAGATTATCTCCTCATAGTCTGAGGTTCTTTAGCAAATGAATTTGTGGAGAGGGTGGTACCCAAGTCAACCCACGAGACACAGGGGATGGTAAAGGGTCTTTCTGCAGAGTGGTTGACATCTGCCTCCTCCTTCTCCTCAGGAAGCCAACCAACTGCCTAAAAGCACGTGGATACACACACTAGGGACCCGAGGCTTATTCTCAGGAGAAGCCAGGTGGAAGACACAGCACATTCTTCAAAATGCAGAGAAAAGAGAGGTTAAGAATCAAAAGCAAGAGTTTAAGTGACATTTCTGCTCCTATAAATCTAGCCTTACAGGTGGGTGACTTGAGAAGTCTTTTGAGAAGTCTAAGATCCCCAAATAAACAGTGCCAGACATCAGGCTTCCCTGGTGGTTCAGGCGGTAAAGAATCCGCCTGCAATGCGGGAGACCTGGATGTGATCCTGGGTTGGGAAGACCACCTGGAGAAGAGGATGGCCACCCACTCCAGGATTCTTGCCTGGAGAATCCCATGGACACGGGAGTCTGGCAGGCTGCAGTCCATGGAGTCGCAAAGAGTCGGACCCGACTAAGCGAATTTTACTTTCAGATACTGATGTCAGATCTATCGGTAGACATCAGTCCCAGTGCCTTGAAAACTGTTCATGAAGATGTTCGATCTACACTCTCAGCGCTCCTGGTTAGTCTTTAGTCACCACTATTAAATGGGAATGAACAACCGGACTTCTAGAAAAAAACACAAAGCGTGAGAAGAGCCCCCCCGCCCAACCATGGTAAAATCTTCAGTATCTAGGGAAAGCCCCAAATGCAGTAGCTGAGAGAAGGAGAAGGAAGAGGAAGAAGAGGGGGGACAGGAGCGGGAGGAGAGGGAGGGGGCAGAGGTGCAGAAGGGAGCTCTCAGCCCGCCTGAACAAGCAAGAAGGAGCAGCATTAGAGGGGTAAGGGGAGACGTCGTAAACGCAAGGTGGCATGCTGTGCAGACAAGGGTAGAAGAGAGACAGTTAGGAAAAATGGGAAATTGGTGGCCCAGGCAAAAAGTGAATGGCAGATGAAAATTGAGACACACTTCATAAAGTAGTGCAGATAAAGCAAAAGGCTGAAGCTAGGAGGAAAAAAGATATGACATCTAAAGTACAGGCCCAGGAAGCCCAAACACAGACTAACAAAATAGGCAAAAATGGAGAGGGGAACTTATTTTGAAATTCATACCCAAGAGCATTTCCCAGAACCAAAAAATAAGAGAATCTTCCGACTGAAAGAACGTCTCGTTGCATCGAGCACAATGAATGATGAAAGGCAAACGCGTGGGCCCGTCACTGTGAAACTTCAGAACACCAGAGAGTCAACCAAACAAACAAAACCCTGTAAATTATTACCCGGGGGTGGGGGCAGGAAGCTTCATTGACAAAGGGTATGGAATGGAATAATGTCAGACTTCTTGACAACAAGCCTGGAGATTAGAAAGCAACAGAAAAAATGGCTTGTCAAGTGTGAGGTACAATGCTTTGCAACCTAGAATTACGTGCCGAGTTTAGTCGCTTCAGTCCTGTCCGACTCTTTGAGACCCCACGGACTGTAGCCAGCAAGGCTCCCCGTCCATGGGATTCTCCGGGGCAGGAAGACTGGAGTGGGTGGCCCTGCCCGCCCCCAGGGGGTCTTCCCAACCCAGGGATCAAACCCAGGCCGCCCACATTGCAGACAGATTCTTTTACCAGCTGAGCCTCTCCAGCCAAATTATCTACCAAGTATGGAGGCAGGGCAAAAACGCTCAGAAAAACAAAATTTCAGACGTGTAATTATCACTGTGAACAGCTTCCTAGGAATCCAGGAGCATGTGTTCCAGCAAAGTGAGGGAGCAAACCAAAAAAAAAAAGAGAGAGAGAGTTTCCAGAAAAAGAGGGGATCCAGCAGAAGAACACAAACGGAAGTCCACACTGCAAGCTGCACAGCAGGCCCACGGAGCCACTGCCCAAAGGGACACACAAGAGGGTGGCACTGGAGAGAGAAAAGTGCGCTGACTGCCCAGTCGTGTCCGACTCTCTGTGACCCCATGGACCATAGCCCGCCAGGCTCCTTATCCATGAGATTCTCCAGGCAAGATGCTGGAGTGGTTGCCATTTCCTTCTCCAAGGGATCTCCCTGACCCGGGGATCAAACCCAGGTCTCCTGTATTGCAGGCAGACTCTTTACCATTTTAGCCACCAGGGAAGCCCTAACCCAGTGAAAATAAGTGGCTTATGGATTGTTTTTGGACCATTTGGAAAATAATATGGATAGCTATAAAAGAAGTATAGTAGATCATTAAAAAAAGAAGTGGAAGCACACAAAAAGTAAGCAAAACATGAAGAAAACATTAACTCTAGGGGAAAAGTTACAAGAAAGAAAATATCTTTATTACATCGCTTTCGGCTATTAACACTTTTCTTATAGTAATAATAATGTCAGTCTTGATCACTGATTTGACCAAAATTCTTTCTATCATAAAATGATAGTATAGGTAGAGAAGGAAGGTGGAGTGGGGATGGAAGGGACGTGAGAGAACTACATCCTCCAGCACCGCAAGACAATGTCAATACATAATATCTACAGTCAACACATGGCAAAGCATGCACTTCATTTAGAAACATGGAGGGGAGCACGAGAAAGCTAGAGCTAAGAACTGAAAGCAGGTGTCGATGGGGAGTTGAAGTGTGGAGTTGGAAACGCTTAGTTGGGGACCTCTGGTTTTCCTAACACATCATTTACTATTTGGATTTCAAACTAGAGCATACATTACTTTATTTAAAAAATTGAACTTAAGAAGCAAAGAACTGGGCTAGGAAACAGGCAGCTGCCTGGGCACCAAAGCACCTTTAGAACCTGATAAATATTGGAGTCAGTATTGGACTTCTTGCAGGGCTATGGAAAGGGGCTCATGTTATTTTAACTGTATGTCAAAGGGGGAAAAAATGAGACCAGCATAATGAAGCACTCAAAAATACTGGGGTTAAAAGCAGAACCCCAAATTCATGAACTTTAATAAATCGTAGGGTCTCTTTTGGCTTAATCTTTGCAGAGGAGTAATCAAAAGTAACTCCATTCCAAAAAAGAAAGCATGAAAAGAAATTCAATTCATAACCCAGCACAACTGTTTTTAAAACCCCTCCTCCTGTCTTCACCTCTCTTGCTATTCACAATGGCCTTGGACCTCAAAATCAAACCCTCCTCTCTCCACACCACACACCTCTCCAGCCCTTGATTGTGAAGACTGACTTGGCTCCCCTCCCTTTTTGCCACGTCTGTGGCCTGACCCTCTCCACGTTTCCTTTCCGTTTTATTTTCACTAAGTGGGTTGGCAAGAGCTTTTCTTTAGTTAGCAGAATCGGAGAAGAGAGGAAGCCATAGCAAGGTAATAAATATCGTCCTTATTCTCACACCTAGAATTCTCTGGGTTAAAATCGAAGGCATGAAAAACATCTCACACACAATGCCCTTTCTTTAAGTTACTCCTACAAAGGGCCACTGTGGTGCGCCTTCATTCCTGGGGTGAGTGTGCAAAGCTCTGAGCAGAGACAACAGAACTCCATACGCTGGCTGTTCCCAGGCGTGAGAGACCCAGACCTCCGGGCTAGGGACTAGAACAGGCGCTCTCCTGGAGCGCAGGGATCCGCTCCTGCTTGGTCCACACCGCTGTACCCCCAGTACCCAAACAGAGCCTTCCCTGAACTCGGTACTCAATCAGTTGTTGAAAGCTTGAGTCTCTCTTAGTGAGGTCATAGTCTCTCCATGCAAGCCCCTTCTCCCAGCAGTGACCCAGCCACAATGCAAAGTGGGGTTTCTCTTGCAAACAGAAACTGGACTGCCAGAGTCTGCCCCAGCCTCACCAGCTGGTGGGCATGAGGCCATTCCCAGCACCTTCTTGATATACTAAGAGAATCTGGTTTCTGAGCATACACCGCCAGGTATCTGACCTCAAACTCAGGTGAATTCACCTAGGAAATGCCCCTTAAGAGGGCCCCTTGCCAGTCTGCCAGCCTCCCCTGGTGATGCCTCCAGCTTCATACATAATAGAGTGTTTACAGAACTAGAGTGCTTGGCTGGAAACCAGGAGACCCAGAACAGAAAACGAAGTTCAGAGCCCCTCACTCTACAGAGAGTGGAATTTCACACACAGAGCTTGGGGAAAGTGGAAACACCCAAGAACACATACAACAGGAAGGCAGAATCAGAGAGTTGCTAGACAGTGTGCAGGAGACACCGGGGCTCCGGGTCACCGGGATGAAGTTCATGGCGGGACAAGTCAGCCAGCGTGGGTGACGCTAGCAAGATGCAGCAACTCAGTTAGAAATGATCTGTAAGGACATATCAAAATGACAGAGGGAAATATTTTGAGATTTTTTTTGGTCTTAATTTTTAAGTCTTTATTGAATTTGCTACAGTATTATTTCTGTTTTATGTTTTGGTTTTTTGGCCACGAGGCATGTGGGATCTTAACTCCGCAACCAGGGCTGGAACCCGATCCCAGGACTGCTCCTCCACCCCAGAGGACATTTTAAAACACATTTCTGTACAAATGCAGGTGACTCACAGACGTATTCTGAAACAAGTTACTTGACATGGACCTCCTTTGACCATGCCCTTGCTGTTGTTCAGTCGCTAAGTCAAGTCTGGCTCTTTGTGACCCTGAACTGCTGCACGCCAGGCTCTCCTATCCTTTGCTAGCTCCCAGAGCTCACTCAAACTCACGTCCATCGAGTCGATGATGCCATCCAATCATCTCATCCTCCGTCCTCCCCTTCTCCTCCTGCTTCCAATCTTTCCCAGCACCAGAGTCTTCTCCAATGAGTCAGTTCTTAGCATCAGGTGGCCAAAGTATTGGAGCTTCAGCTTCAGCCTCAGTCCTTCCAATGAATATTCAGGACTGATTTCCTTTAGGGTTGACTGATTTGATCTTCTTGCTGTCCAAGGGTGGACAGGGTATTGGAGCTTCAGCTTCAGTGGGCCGACCATGCCCTAGGATGACTCGATTTTGTTTCCAGAGGCAGAAAGAAATGCTACATCTCCTGGGGAGAAAAAGTCAAGGGAAATGGGTTTCCCATTATAACTGGGTCTCCTTTATTACTTTAGTGCCTACTGTCATCTAAGTCATTTCAAAAATCTAAAAAGCAGTCTTATTTTCAAATTCATAATGTTGACCAAAGAGACTTGCCTTTATTATGCTCATAAATCATTCATACCTCCTTCATAACAAAGAAATTATTTTTAATTTTTAGAATGCTTTTTTTCTTTCTTCCCAAGACGAGAGGAAATGAGAATAATATTTTATGTTAATAGGAACAAAATGTTCAAAATGTATGCACTGTATAGAAAATCTTATAAAATGTTTCACTGGCAACATTTTTTAACCAACAAAGGAAATGAAACACAAAAAGCCGCATTAAACGAACCTGACGGTTTTTGCTTTAACGAGGAACCTGAGAGGAGTGGATTATGGGGGGTGGAGGGGAGTCTGGTGAGAAAATGACAGTTCACAGGCCCCGTGCGGTTAGGGGCTAGGCTGGGTCCCAGCGGGAAGCCCAGACCAACTCTCAGGTGAACTTCCTTCCAGGGGGCAGGCAAGTCTTCTAGAGAGGGATCAAAACCCCTGAGCCCAGGATCCAGGAACTGAGGCAGATGCTGTAACATGGGAAACCCTTT